>NC_082671.1:31090000-31723181 GCF_025265405.1 Mesoplodon densirostris | reverse complement strand
GTGCTTAACTTGTGTTGGTTTCTTTCATAGTAACCCAGTCAAAAAGGTAATGGGGTTAATTTGACATGAATTATTTTGAGAATGCATGTGGTCTGAGGGACTGCTACATTTTATATTTTTATGCATACATATGTATTTGTTTATTATCCATTCTAGAGTTTTGTCTGGGATTGACATTTATGGAAAGTCACTTCTTTTTTGAAAATTGTGATATTTGCTATGCTTTGGTGTTTTAGTACTGCTCCCTTTTTGCAGACGTCCTCCTAGGTTACTGATAATTATGAAGTAATGTTGTAGGTGAGCTCTCTGAGAACTCAAGATCCTTTACCTTGCTTACAAAGAAAACTTGATCTTATATAGAGTCCTCAAAGCTTTCTTATGAGATTTTCTCATTGGTTTGGGGTTATGTTAAACTTGACAGAGACAAGAAAGACAATTGGAGTGAGGGGCTTACTGCTTTTTCTCTGGAATTAGCTGCTGAACCTAAGCAGTCAAATTCAAGAATTGTTTATTTCATACCTGTTACATGTCAAACATTGTGTCAATGGGGGAATATAAAGATGAATAAGGTCCAATAAAGATGTTAAAAAAATAGAATTTTGGGTAACTTACCTTTTAATATAAATAAGGAATTCCCTCCTCAGTTCCATTTTTTAACATTTAATATGTAATTAATTAAAATCATAGTACCTTCACCAGTAAAAAAATAAAATAAAATAAAATAAAGATGAGTAAGGTACTTTAACCAGCTGTTAGCTTTCTTTATTCTTAAATGCTTGCGCCATTTTGATTGTCTTTGGTTTCTCTCTCTATATTTGTGCTCCTGGGTGATCACTTCCTTTTCTTTAGCTGAATCCTCTTTTTCCCCTTATTGTAAGATTATGCACTCTAATTTAAATGTCTTCTATCACTTTCAACTAGTCTCCTGTGTAAAAGTAACATTCTTTATAATCAGAACCATAAATCATCTTCTCTTTTAGAATTCTAACTGGAATTCCACCTGTCTGCCTCCTGAAGTCTAGGGTAGGTGCCTGTCATTTGATTAGCAAAGCAGTGCTGTAAAGTTGGCTGGGAATACAGATAGTCTGCTAGCAGTTTGGCAAATGAGGAAGCTAAGACTTGGATTAGATTTCTGAGGTCCCACGTATAGTAATGGTGTACCGTTTTTTTCTTCAGCTAGGTCAACTACTTTTTTTTTCTTCCATACACCTTAACTTCCTGAGCAGCACTTGGCATTCAGGTTCTAGCAGTTGGTTTTATACTTGGTGTCACAGTCCCCTGGTCTAGGAATCTTAATTTCCTTATTTGTAAGATTAATGTTTTGAATGTCTGAAGTATCTTCTGAGTAGTTCTTGAAGCCACTTTAGTGTTGATTCAGCCAGTTTGATTACAATATTTTCATAAAATACAGTAGTTGAAATCTTTCCCTTTTCCCTTAGTATTTTTTTTTTTTATTTATTTATTTTTTTGCGTTACGCGGGCCTCTCACTGCTGTGGCCTCTCCCGTTGCGGAGCACAGGCTCCGGACGCGCAGGCTCAGCGGCCATAGCTCACGGGCCCAGCCGCTCCGCGGCATGTGGGATCCTCCCGGGCCGGGGCACAAACCCGTGTCCCCTGCATCGGCAGGCGGACTCTCAACCACTGTGCCACCAGGGAAGCCCTTCCTTAGTATTTTTACTAGAGTACGTGGGCTATAGAAGGGTGGATGATTTTTTTTTTTTATCTCTTTAACACCTTATATTTATCGGTTCCATTCAGATTTGATGCTTGAAAAGTTTTGTATATTTTATGTCTATCTTCCATTAAACTTGGTTCCTCTAAGGCAGGAACAATCATCTCTTTCATAAATTGAGACCATTACAAAAACAGAATTCTGTTCCCTTTCCTCTTAATCAGGGGAATTTGAAGTAGGGTTGATGAAATCCTGGAAATCATAAGCAAA
Source organism: Mesoplodon densirostris (assembly GCF_025265405.1). Classification (NCBI taxonomy): domain Eukaryota; kingdom Metazoa; phylum Chordata; class Mammalia; order Artiodactyla; family Ziphiidae; genus Mesoplodon; species Mesoplodon densirostris. The sequence continues at coordinate 31,721,239 of NC_082671.1, read as the reverse complement.
AATGTCATTTCTGCATTTTTATGGCCAGAGGGTCCTGTGTTTTCATCAGATTCTTGAAGATATCACAGAGCCCAACAATGTTAAGAATCTCTGCTTTGAATCCATGTGCTTTCACCCAGCTCTGTGGTACAAGGCACCCTGCCCCTGGGGCAATCTGTCTGTGGTCCCTGCAAAGATGATAAACCCACATCAGAGACACTCACTCTTCTGCATGTCAGTAGACTCTACTGCCATCTCTTCCTCCACAATGATGTCACTATCGCCATCTTCAAGATTCATTTCTGTCTCATCTATAACACTGTCTTCTTCCTCTTCCTTCTCCTCATCTTCCTTGGAAACATCCTTTAATGTGGCAAGTAGTCTGTTGTAACCAGAAACTCGTTCTGGTTCACTCTATGCTTCACTTTCAGAACTTGAAGTATCTATAAACTCTCTGACAGTTGACAAGTCTGTGGTTTTGCTTCCTTTCTGGAAACCTCTTCTGCATGTCAGTAGACTCTACTGCCATCTCTTCCTCCACAATGATGTCACTATCGCCATCTTCAAGATTCATTTCTGTCTCATCTATAACACTGTCTTCTTCCTCTTCCTCCTCCTCATCTTCCTTGGAAACATCCTTTAATGTGGCAAGTAGTCTGTTGTAACCAGAAACTCGTTCTGGTTCACTCTATGTTTCACTTTCAGAACTTGAAGTATCTATAAACTCTCTGACAGTTGACAAGTCTGTGGTTTTGCTTCCTTTCTGGAAACCCTGTCATAGAAGGGATGCTCCTCGCCGAAATCCCTTAGATGCTTCTTCTGCTTTTTAGTTAGGGAGTTGAGCAGCTGGCTCTGGCTCCGGCTCCAGCTCCGGCTCCGGCTCCGGCTCCCGCGTTTGCCCACGGGGAAGACGTCAAGTCAGCCAACCTCCAAGAATCGCGTTTTTCACCCGGAAGTAGTCTCGTCAACCCCTGGATGATTTTTTTATTTAAGAAGGGTTTTTCTGAATTATGGCTTTGAACTCCTAATATATAAATATTCTATATCTGTCTGCTGTTTTCTGCTTTGTGTTTTGAGCTAGTCCTTAGAAGTGATTTTTTGACTCTCGTTTTCAAAGTATTTACTTGGACTCTAAACTGATTATAATACCTCTTTTTAGAAACAAAGGACAAGAAATGAAGTATTCAAGCACCCAGCTTAGTTTTCTTTCTTTCTTTTTTTAATTAAAATATATTTGAAGTATAACATTGTATAAACTTAAGGTATACAATATGTTAATTTGTTACATTTATATATTGTAATGTGATTTTGCCATTGTAGCAATTCATCTTAGGTTTTTTTTTTTTTTTTTTTTTTTTTTTTTGTGGTACATGGGCCTCTCACTGTTGTGGCCTCTCCCGTTGCAGAGCACAGGCTCCGGATGCGCAGGCTCAGCGGCCATGGCTCACGGGCCCAGCCGCTCCGTGGCATGTGGGATCCTCCCGGACTGGGGCACGAACCCGTGTCCCCTGCATCCATCGGCAGGCGGACTCTCAACCACTGCGCCACCAGGGAAGCCCCATCTTAGTTTTTTGATAGCTAATTTTTATTGCCTTACTACAGAGGACTAATTTTATGAATTATCTTGCTGAATCTTTTCTTGTCCATGTCTTAAGTTGAGAGTAGTTAATAGATACTTTTTTTTTTTTCCTGCTTGCGGGATCTTAGTTCCCTGACCAAGGATTGAACCCAGGCCACGGCAGGGAAAGCGCCGAGTTCTAACCACTGGACTGCCAGGGAACTCCCAATAGATACTTTAAATACTTAAGCCTGAAACAATGTTAGTAACTGTAGCAAAAATAATATAACTGTTTAATTATATACACACATATTGTTATTATTATTTTTTTTTCATACTGCAGGTTCTTACTAGTCATCAGTTTTTTTTTTTTTTTTTTTTTTTTTTTTTGCGGTATGCGGGCCTCTCACTGTTGTGGCCTCCCCCGTTGCGGAGCACAGGCTCCGGACGCGCAGGCTCCGGACGCGCAGGCTCAGCGGCCATGGCTCACGGGCCCAGCCGCTCCGCGGCATATGGGATCCTCCCAGACCGGGGCATGAACCCGTATCCCCTGCATCGGCAGGCGGACTCTCAACCACTTGCGCCACCAGGGAGGCCCTAGTCATCAGTTTTATACACATCAGTGTATACATGTCAATCCCAATCCCCCAATTCAGCACACCACCATCCTCACCCCACCTCCGCTTTCCCCCCTTGGTTTCCACACGTCTTTTCTCTACATCTGTGTCTCAACTTCTGTCCTGCAAACCGGTTCATCTGTACCACTTTTCTAGGTTCCAGATACATGCGTTAATATACGATATTTGTTTTTCTCTTTCTGACTTACTTCACTCCGTATGACAGTCTCTAGATCCGTCCACGTCTCAACAAATGACTCAATTTCGTTCCTTTTTAGGGCTGAGTAATATTCCATTGTATATATGTGCCACATCTTCTTTATCCATTCGTCTGTTGATGGACACTTAGGTTGCTTCCAGGACCTCGCTCTTGTAAATAGTGCTGCAGTGAACATTGGGGTGCATGTGTCTTTTTGAATTATGGTTTTCTCATGGTATATGCCCAGTAGTGGGATTGCTGGGTCGTATGGTAGTTCTATTTTTAGTTTTTTAAGGAACCTCCATACTGTTCTCCATAGTGGCTGTATCAGTTTACATTCCCACCAACAGTGCAAGAGGGTTCCCTTTCTCCACACCCTCTCCAGCATTTGTTGTTTGTAGATTTTCTGATGATGCCCATTTTAACTGGTGTGAGGTGATACTTCATTGTAGTTTTGATTTGCATTTCTCTAATAATTAGTGATGTTGAGCAGCTTTTCATGTGCTTCTTGGCCATCTGTATGTCTTCTTTGGAGAAATGTCTATTTAGGTCTTCTGCCCATTTTTGGATTGGGTTGTTTCTTTAATATTGAGCTTCATGAGCTGTTTATATATTTTGGAGGTTAATCCTTTGTCCATTGATTCGTTTGCAAATATTTCTCCCATTCTGAGGGGTGTCTTTTGTCTTGTTTATGGTTTCCTTTGCTGTGCAAAAGCTTTGAAGTTTCATTAGGTCCCATTCGTTTATTTTTGTTTTTATTTCCATTACTCTAGGAGGTGGATCAAAAAAGATCTTGCTGTGATTTATGTCAAAGAGTGTTCTTCCTATGTTTTCCTCTAAGAGTTATGCACACATATTATTAATGAAAGTCTATTGAACTTAGATAAAGACAGGAAAGTATTTGTCCACAGTCAGTTACTGTGCTGCATTAGGTATTTTGCTTTGCCAGTGATTAGCAAGAACAAGTGATCTGGCTAACAAAAACAGACAAAAAAACATTAAAACATTGATGAAACAAGTTATGAAAAGACTTTCATTTGGCTAATGTACTTTGTTCTTATTTTATCTCTCCTATAATCTTACTTTTTTTAATAGAGATTAAAAAAATATCCACTGTGATTTCAGTTAAGATGTTGGGTAAATAAGCATCAGGTGCAGATGACAGATGTCTAATGAGATTGTTAAGTCTGTCAGTACCCCTAAAGTTTGGAAGATGAAATCATTGGAATTAGAAGAAATAGTGGTGCTGTAGCTCCGGGTTTGGAGGAGTAAGGTGGGAAATGTACCATTACTTTGATCCTCATTACTTTGTGCCTACCCTGAGAATATTCTGGGAGATGAGTTGGTGTCCAGGAACACTTAGTGTCCAAGTGGAGGAGTGCCAAGTTAAGAATGTGTGTATGTTTTGGAATAGGCAGCTTTGTGCAATGGAAAAAGCACTGTTTAGTCAGACAGGCTTCCACCCACTGCAGTACCTGACTGAGTTGGCTGACCTTGGGTGAGTCACTGTATTTCTTTAAATCTCATGTTCACAACTGTAAATAGGGCTAATTACCTACTTCACAGGGTTGTTACAAAAAATAAATGAGAAAGCCAAAGCATGGTGGCACACAGTATGTACTATTTTTTTTTCCTTCCCATATTCCTAGAACCTTTGAATTGACGTTGTTTATGCCACTCTCCCCTGCTCTTTCTAGATGGGGTTCTTCACTGAGATATTAAAAATATAAATTTATAAATCCCTTGGGAAAGTGTGTGAAAAAAATTTTATATGTGCATATGAGAAGTTTTCTTTTCTTTTTTTTTTTTTTTTTTTTTTGTGGTACGTGGGCCTCTCACTGCTGTGGCCTCTCCCGTTGCGGAGCACAGGCTCCGGACGCACGGGCCCAGCCGCTCCGCGGCATGTGGGATCTTCCCCAACCGGGGCACGAACCCGTGTCCTCTGCATCGGCAGGCGGACTCTCAACCACTGCGCCACCAGGGAAGCCCGAGCAGTTTTCTTGAGAGTGAGTAGGTTCATAGCTTTCATCATATTCTCAAAGAAGTCTATGATCATGCCTCCCTCCCACTCTTACTACCATGTAACAGAATTAAGAACCTCTGCCCCAGAGTAAGTATTATATAACCATGAATGGTATCTCAGTAGTCTGGCCAAATTAAGTATGCATCATAGAGGTAGTAGGAAAAAGACCAAAACAGATTTCAACCATTTGATCGTTTGCTGCTGTCTTGTTGTTACATAAAATCTTGCAGCTTTATTCTCAAATATAATTGTTTTTGTTTTTAAAACAGATGTTTGTTCTTTAAGAAAATATCTATAAAATATTAAAAACTTAGGCTGTATGTAAAATGAGATGATTTGTATTACAGAAGGACTCTTTCCATATAGAGTGGGACTTAAGTTTTTTGTTATGAAGGAGAAAAAAGATACAGTGGGGACCCTTATGGTAACGTGCTTTACTAATGCATCAGATATTTGAGTTAAAATAATTTGGTTTATAAGGAAACTTTTAGGAACACATCTTTTATGTAAATTGAGTTATACGAGTCACATTGTGGATATGTTTATCTACATTAACAACATTTGCAAGTCTGCTGTGGGCAGCACTATGGTTCCCCCTGCCCCCTCTATTAGAGAAGAAGTGTTAGCTCACATCTCAATCTGGGAGGTACCATAGCGTAGTGGTTATGAGTCATGTCTGGAGCCAGACTGCCTTCATTTCAAATCCTACTCTGTCACTTGCTGTGTGACCTTGGACAGTATACTTACCATTCCTTTGTCTCTGTTTCCACATCTGTAATATTTGGATAATAATTATATCTAATCACAGAGTGTTACGAGAAGTGAATTAATATGGAAAAGCTTTTAGAACACTGCCCACTTCATTATAAGCACTGTGAAAGTGTTAAATAAACAAAAATATGTACTCTGGTTAACAGAAGACTTATACCCATGAAAAGTTAACTTAAAATACAAGGTGGTATATGCTGTATATTACAAGATTAAGTTCCCTAAAGTTCTTCTGCATAGAGAAATTCACTGTGGGTTGTCTGGGTTGTATGAGAAAGCTTAAAAATTCAAGGAAGAAGAGTGTAGGTCATGAACTGGTCTTGATAGGTGAGATCCAGATAGAGAAAGAATAGGCCCAAATTAGAGAGGAATTTTATGAACAAACAGAATTGGAGGGAATGTATAATATAGACTATATGAGTTTCTGAGTAAGTAGAGAAATACTGGAAGCTTTCTTGGGAAGATAGATGTGGACAAATGGTGGAAGTCCTTGGATACAAAGATAGGCTTTGAGACTTTTATTTGTAGATTAGGGCTCCCTGACTTTTATAAAGGAGAAGCTTATGAATGATTTTGTAAAAAGTGCATAGCACAGTACTTGGTGGAAGGTAAGCATTCAATAACTGTTAGCTAGTATTAGCAATAGTGGTGGAAATGACTGCATAGTGTCTCACTGTATGGATGGACTATATTTGTATATTTAAAAAAAATAGCCTATTGATGGACACTTAGGTTATTTCTTGTCTTTTTCTTCTTCTTTCCTTTTTTCTTTCTTTTTTTTTAAATAATCATCGCTGTAATGAGTGCTCTTTCCATAAAATTGTTTTATACATCTGTAGTTCCTTAGGAGAGACTTAACACTGTCACTGAACTTACCATGGGAGAATGATGGTAAGTTTCAGAAGGAATAGTAGAAAGGAAATGATGGAGCTTTACCAGCTATAATTCACTCCCCTCTGCTGAGAAATCCCCACAAAACTCATGACAAAAAGGCTATTATGGTATTAGCTGCCAGCAGGGATGTAGTTCAAGCATACTTATTAAAAATGATAACTTATTAGAGAGCTCAGCTATGGATATGATAATGGTTTTTTTGTTTGTTTTTAATCATGGGGGCTTTGGGAAGATAATTTAGCATGTAGACTAGAGAACCAGAGTGTGAGGTGAGACCAAGGTATTTATATTATGACATAATATGAGACTGGTGGTCATAGAACTCCAGAGGAAATATAAAAACAAGGCTTGGTAGGTTTTTTTAGAATATGGGATGACAGGGGAGGAAGAATATTCAGTGATGATATTCCTAAGATTCTAAACCTCAGTGGCTTGGAGAATGTGATCAAAATACTAATGTTGGAATGGAAAGCCGATTTTGGAGGGGAGATCAGTTTAACTTTAAATATGTTTGAAAGAAGAGAGGGAGGCATTTAAGTTTACTTACCTGTTAAATATTAGGATAGGAGTCAGGTTTTGAGTTTCTTTATATAACATTGATATTGAAACAGAACAAATAGTTGAGTTCAAATAAATTATACAGCTAATAAGTGGCAAAGCCAAGATTCAAATCCAAAGTTCTGCTTCAAAGTTGATATTCTTCACCCTTATGCTATGAGTGGGAAATAGTCCTTTATTCATATTTTTCGTCATAACATGTACTTGGTCTTCTCATATTCCAAGTTGTTTCTTTGTCATTTTGCCATTGAATTTATTTTATACCCTTTTCTATATAACCTCTGTGTTTTTTTTAAAATAAATGTATTTATTCTATTTATTTTATTTTTCTTTGGCTGCGTTGGGTCTTCATTGCACACGGGCTTTCTCTAGTTGCCGTGAGCGGGGGCTACTCTTCGTTGCGGTGCATGGGCTTCTCATTGGGTGGCTTCTCTTGTTGTGGAGTACATGCTCTAGGCACGCGGGCTTCAGTAGTTGCGGCTCACGGGCTTTAGAGCGCAGGCTCATTAGCTGTGGTGCACGGGCTTAGTTGCTCCGAGGCATGTAGGATTTTCCTGGACCAGGGCTCAAACCCGTGTCCCCTGCATTAGCAGGCGGATTCTTAACCACTGTGCCACCAGGGAAGGCCCCTAACCTGTGTTTTATTTAATACCTTGAGTGTAGCTTGGGCTTTGAAGGCAGACATTCCTGGATTTGATCTCAGCTCTGCCATTTGTGTCTCTGTAGATTCCTTAGTTAATCACAAAATCTAGTGGCCTTTTCTGAGTTTTAATTTTCCTTGGTATACATACAGCAGAAAGTCCTTCCTGAAATCTAGGTTCCTTCTCCTTCAGTAATAATTCACCATCCTAGCCTTTTATCTGTTTACTTTCCATCTCTGCACTTTCTTCTCTATATATATACACTTAAATGTGACTGTCTTTGCATAGCTTTGAAGTTGGCTCTTTGTTCCTTTTTTAAACAGGTCAGCTGACTCTCGTTTCTGATTATATTCCCTCTTCAATTACTTGATTCGGTTTTCTCTTTTCTATCCTCATGCACTTAGTTCAGGCCCCTTATGTTTTTCTTTCCAACTTTAAAATAGACTCCTGTCTTCCAGGTCTAGTCCTGTTCTTTCTTCCTATTGTAGTCATTCTCTTAAAATATAGATCTTGTATGTCCCCACTGCTTAGAAACCCTTCATTGATAATCCATTGTCAACAGTATTATTTCCTAATACTCCGTTGGATGAGTTAGGTGTTTCTTTTTTTTTTTTTTTTTTTTTTTTTTTTTGCGGTATGCGGGCCTCTCACTGTTGTGGCCTCCCCCGTTGCGGAGCACAGGCTCCGGACGCGCAGGCTCCGGACGCGCAGGCTCAGCGGCCATGGCTCACGGGCCCAGCCGCTCCGCGGCACACGGGATCCTCCCAGACCGGGGCACGAACCCGTATCCCCTGCATCGGCAGGCGGACTCTCAACCACTTGCGCCACCAGGGAGGCCCGAGTTAGGTGTTTCTTTAGGGAAAAAGAAGTCAAATGAGTTTGGGAAATGCTTGTATAAATGCAGTTAGTCAGTCTTCCTTTTGGCAGAATTTTAGTGTGCTAATGGGTACTGTGAATGCACAAAGGGGATATAGAGCAATATACGGCAGTCCCCAAATATACCTGACTGTAGTATACATTAAAAAACAAAAAACTTGTCTAGTGTCTTGGAACACGTTTTATTGAGACCCACAAGGTAAAGTCCATAGGCTTAGATATGGAGTCAGGACTTTTTTTTCGATTAATTCAACCTTTGCCTGTCTTTGTAGTCTCATCTCCAGTGTCCACCAGACCAACTTGGAGTTTCCCATAGGGTGGGGAGTTATGTGTTTTCAGGCTTCGGTGGCTTCACCCATCTGTGAGGAAAAACCCCTACTACTCCTAAAGGGGAGATCATTACCTTCTTTCTGAAGCCTTCTGTGACTTATCCAAGCAGGCTTTACACTTCCTTCCTCAGCATTTTCCTTATAGTATACTTGGCAAGACCGTCCATTTTAACGAATATCACATGGCATTTTAATTCTTTTTATATTTTAGTTTCTGCAGTGGACTATAAGCTCCTTGAAAGCTGGAACCATTTCCTTTCATTTCTGTGACATTAGTACCTAGGGCAATTATTAGATATAGTTTAAATAATTGAATTATAAAATAATTGCAGGAAAATTTCCAATAATAATTGTATTCATACAGTTAACTATCAATAAACATTTCTTTTATCTCATCTTAGAAGTCTCTTAGATGCTTTCTATAATGAGTAGGTAGGTGGCATCAAATTAAATGGGAAGAAAATGCTGTAATGAGGAAAAAACTAAGAAAACATATTTTCCCATTTTTTGTACTTTTCATAACTTGTAATAAAACAAAATATCTTTTTCTTAGATTAGAGTAAAAATAATGTTCTGTCTTCAGTGGAAATAATGTTTAATCATTAATAAAAACTCAGTGATTACTTTTTCTCCCAGATAACTTATTTCATATTGATATGATTCATTCATCTGTAGTTTTGAGAATAAAAAAATGTTATTTTATGTGAAACATTGTTTAATGTATATCTCTCTTTTCTTAGGCATCATTCTTAACAAAGAAGTTAAATATTGGTGGGAAAAGAGTAAATCTTGCTATATGGGTAAGTTAACCTTTTCAACTGCATGAGTGAAGGCCTAGAGTACCTATTCCTGGTTCTCTCATAACTAAGTGGCTCAAGAATTTCTAGATTTATTTTAGTTAACTGAAGTTTAGCCAAAACCTTTTTTTTTTTTTTTTTTGGCGGTACGCGGGCCTCTCACTGTTGTGGCCTCTCCCGTTGCGGAGCACAGGCTCCGGACATGCAGGCTCAGCGGCCATGGCTCACGGGCCCAGCCTCTCTGCGGCATGTGGGATCTTCCCGGACTGGGGCACGAACCCGTGTCCCCTGCATCGGCAGGCGGACCCTCAACCACTGCGCCACCAGGGAAGACCCAAAACCTTTTTTAAATAAACATTTTTTTCTAAAATCTGGCTAAGAATTTTATCTTGCATACAATTGTATACATGAACAGTTCTTTCATAACTTTTCAGCTGGAGAAGGGTCAACTCAGAGGGATTCCATGTCAGAGAAAGGGGTGGACAGCCTGCCTGGCCTTTTTCCCCCATCTCCATATTCTAATCCTCCAAGGGAATGGCCAGTGGAGAGTAGGGCAAGGATAATGCAGTAGTGTACCTGTTGGCAGCTGGTCCTGGTGCATGCTCTTTCTCCTTGTCTCCTCTCTCTGGGGAGAACCTAAATTTAGCGCAAGGCCTGTTCCTGGCTTATAACACCACTGTGGCCCATTCTGACCCTTTGGCAACTGAAATGGTTTTTTAATGAGGGTGGGAAGATTGCTGAGGAGGAGGAAGGTTGGGGAGGGGAGAAGTAATCTTTATATACAGTAAAACATTAAATATTGATTATAACTTGACTTAAAATTTTTATTTGTAACCTGTTTTGTTTCTTTTAACAGTGTTTTGGGGTTATCTATAATTTTATACACTTTCCAATTAAACAAAAGTTCACTGTAGTTACAATAACATGTATTTTTTCTTCTGATCTAATAAGAGTTTATTGCTTTATTTAGGATACAGCAGGTCAAGAGAGATTCCATGCATTGGGTCCAATTTACTACAGAGATTCAAATGGAGCTATTTTAGTTTATGATATAACAGATGAAGATTCGTTTCAGAAGGTATTCTGTTTACTTATGGGTAGATGACTTAATAGAACAACACTGATTTTTTCAAGTCTGCATTAACATGCTTTTGTTTACTAATGTGATTAGCCTTGGCTTTAAAGTTAAAGTATAGTTTGTGCATAAATGATGACCACTCGTATTTTTTAATGGAGTATTTAATTCTTGTTAATAATATGGATATCATTTATTAATAGTTTATTACATGGCTTTCTCAGATATTAGGAAAGGGAAATAATCTGAAGTAAAGCTTCAGAAAAATATAGAGGCTTTTTTTCTCCCTATTAAAGAAAAATCACATACATTTTTTTGGTTCCATACACACTGGCCACCTGATAACTTGGTATGGCTGCATGGGCAGGTTCCATAATTGTGGGGAGGAAAACGAAGAACTAAATCAAGTTTAAGCTCTTCTCACTAAATTTCCTGGAGGATATGATATAAATTTTAAAAGAACAATCTAGGTAGTGTTCATTTTAAAGCTTCTCCATTTTTTTTAACCCCTCTTTAAACATTCACCAAAAATAAAGAATTTTTATAGTTGTTTGGGACCAAAAGTGAGTGACCGTTCAACCTACCTCTGAATTCTCATCACAATTAGGATTGTGACTAGTTACTTATTTGACCTTTTCTTTGAAAGCCCTTCTTGGAATAACTTTGTGAAGGATATTTAACTAAAGGGGGTAATTTCCAAGGTAGAAACTTTTCTTGCCTAGAGTTACAGGTTTGTACTTGTTGAAATTACTTGCCTTTTTAGTTTTATTTTATTTCCTAGTATTTAACTGATGAAGCAGATGTACAAGTTAGCCTTTGGATTATTAATGCCATGTAGAAAAACTTAGTCCAAGGAGTAGGAAAATGAAGCAATAGGTAGCTTTCAGATTTAATGACATTTTAAAAAGTTATATATTTGGGGTGCTGTTTGTTATCCCTTCCTGCCTTTTTGGCATAAAAATAAATGGTTTAAGTATTCTATTGCTTAAAAGAAGGTGGAGTCTGTTAGGTTGAAAAGTGACCACTTATCTCTGGCTGTATAACAAAACCCCCAAAATTTGGTGACTTAAAACAACGATTTATTATTTCTCGTGGTCTTTGAGGGTTGACTGGGCAAGTCCTGTGCTCCATGTGGTGTCAGTGGAGTCACTCATGCAGCTGCATTGAACTGGGGGTTTGGCTGGGTGGGAACCTGGATCCAAGAGGGCCTGGTTTTCCTCCACATGGCCTCTCACTCCATTTGGTGTCTCATTCTCCAGTACTCTCTCCACATGCTCTCATTATTCCATATTCCAGCCAAAGCTTCTTATGTGACAGCTGGATCCCAAGAGTGTAGCTGCCTGACCTTCCTAAGGCTTTAGTCTGGAATTGGCATGGCATTAGTTCTGCCACATTCTCTTGGTCAAAGCAAGTTACAAGGCTAGCCCAGAGTCAAGGAGGAAATACCCTTGGCAAAGAATTGGTGACCATCTTTAACTTATTACAGAGTGTATGGGTGTAATGAATAGGATGCCTGTGGAGGGGGATCTGATTGCAGATGAATAACAAATTTTTAAAAAATTGGTTAGATTTAGTAGGTCGTGATACTATATGTACAGGGAGTAGGGTAATAACATAATTGGATTCTGGCATGTTTCCGTTGAAGTGATGAGGATGTACATTTTATACCTGTACTGTCAGATTTTTCTTACATGAAATCAACTAAGGGTGGAAGTTAAATGCTTCTCTGAACATGTTATACATATATGTGAGTGAAACAAAAAGATGGGACTGTACTGAGAAAAGTGTAGTTCAGTGCTATTATAAATTGTTGATTACCTTTGTTTTTATACAGATTTTGTGTTTACTACAGTTCCTTTGCATTCTTGCAGAGAATAGGCGTGTGAGACTGTTACTTTGTGCGTAGGAACATATGCACAGTAAATGCTTACCACACATATTTAATGTAATTTTTGTTATTTGTAGATGTGTGTGTATTTTTTTTAGGAAGGTATATAAGTCCTGTGTCATTTGATTACATTCGTACTAAATTCCATTACACAAAAATGAAAGTAGGTATCCCAAGTTGGTTCTTTATCCTGTTTTATTGTAATCAATATATTTAAAATCAGGAGTTCAAAAGATTACTTAATTTCAGGGACTTCCCTGGTGGTCCAGTGGTGAAGAATCTACCTTTTAATGCAGGGGACGTGGGTTCAGTCCCTGGTCAGGGAACTAAGATCCCACATGCCGCGGGGCAACTAAGCCCGAGCGCCGCAGCTACTGAGCCCGTGCACTCTGGAGCCCACGCACCACAACTAGACAGCCCACGCACTGCAGCGAAGAGCCTGTGTGCCACAACTGAGACCCGACACAGCAAAAGAGAGAGAGGGAAAGAAAGAAAGGAAGAAAGGAAGGAAGCCCAGCATTAAAAAAAATAATAATAATGACTTAATTTCAGTTTACTCCCAACGGTGCCTGCTGCTCTGCTCCATCCGTAGTGAAGAATCAGTTTGCCACTGGAGTCATTGTGCACCAGGGGCTCTCCACCAGGGGGCAGCAATGTCTAGAGACATCTTTGATTGTCACACCTGGAGGATGGAACTGGTATCTAGTGGGTAGGAAGCCAGGGACACTGCTAAGCCTCATACATTGCACAGGACAGTCCCTCACAACAAAGAGCTATCTGAGCCAAAATATCAGTAGCGCTGAACCTGAAGAAACCTATCCTACACCAAAGGATGAAATTTTATATTACTCTTTTTGGTACCTATGTTCATTTTGTTTTTCCTTTAAATGTGTGACACAGAAGCTCCTATGCCCTCTATTTGGGACCCAGTTGGGGTACAAAAGATTTTTAATTAAGCCCATATTTTCTTAAGTCCAAAGTGATTCTCTATAAGCATCTATTATCAGAGGCTAGAATTGACATGCTTTTGCTTTGGTGAACAGCTTTGCTTGGATTTATGGGCAGTTATGAAAGTTTGTAATTAGAGATGCTTCTGTTTATTCTTATGTGTAGGTATAGAGAGAAATCTTTCCATTGGATGTTTGTGTGTGTGGTTTGCGATATAAATGATCCTACAGTGAATCATTCCTAGTAATAACTAAATACATGGACTGTGAGACAAAATTTTGAGGTATTTTGACAGTGTTGAGTTTTGGGGTGTTGTAATGGTACTCATTGTTACAGGATTTGTTTTAATATTTACTCTTTTGTGTACACAGGTTAAAAACTGGGTCAAAGAATTACGGAAAATGTTGGGAAATGAAATCTGTTTATGTATAGTTGGTAAGCATCATTACTTTTTAAAAATGTCCTTTGTTTCCTTAACACTTTATTAAAGAATAGTAAATAAGTAATTTTCATTTTAAAGTTACATGAGAAAAGAAGAGTGGTATTTTAGTATTTAATATTTGAGTATAATTTGGGATTTGGAAGTGATCTTTCAGGAGATTCAGACATCTGTACTTCAAGGAATGCCTTTGGGGAGCAAGTGGGAAGCCCTATACATGTAGGGCTTCAAGTCCCCCAGCCTTGCTTCAACTTGACCTTTGGTTTTTCATCATAAGATTATTTTAAAAAAGAAGAGTTCAGCAACTACTTTACAATATAATTTAAATCAATGACTTAAGCTGTGTTCTTGTTCTATATATTTAACTATACATGTTTTTGAGTTAAGAACAAATTTGACTCCAAAGATATAAATAGATCATGATATACTAGACTGGAGAAATACCTTAAGCGGTAAAGTAAAACAACTCTAGAACTCACTCTTGGACTTCTGGCATTTCTCTTTGGTTTCCTTTTTCTTTAGAGTATTATTTCTATGATATAACAGCTAATTATTGGGCAATAAAGTGTTCCAGACACTATGCTGTGTACTCAGTGGACATTATCTCATGTAATCTTCACAGCCCTATGAGGGCTTTGTAGAGGAAGCTGAGCTCTGTAGATACTTGCTCAATATCATGCAGCTATCAGATATGGGATTCAAATTGAAGTCATTCAGTCTCCTCTGCTTATGATATTAATCCTATGAATAGCCTCAGGCTGTTTTCTCTCTTCCTTTTTATGTAACTGATAAATGGCTTGGGAGAAACCAGGGTAGTTTTAGTGGAGGACATAGAATGGAGTAGTCACCGTGGGCAAATTCTGCTTTTAGCTGTAAGAATTTTTTTGTTTTAACCTGAGTTTACATATCTTACATTTTGTCACCATTAGATTGGTAAACTTTACAGGTCCAGATCAGGGTGCAAGTTTTGGGAGAGGAACAGGAGCTGATCTGCCCTGCTTTTTAGTCTAGGTGCTAGATGTTAGGCTAGATGGTGGGAATATTTCAAACAAGAACACTGGAGTTGTAGACCACATAGGAGTTTGGGACCAAAGCTGCAAGCTAGTCATTAGTGAGTTTGGCCTGCTTTTGTCTGTCTGGTATATCGGACTTACTGGGAGTAGAAGTGGTCACAGTAGGTGAATGACTAAAGATTTGATGATTTGGGATTCTGGTTATCTCTCAGAAGAGAGGAAGGAACTAACACATTCTAAGAAACATAGCTAACATATTCTTAAGAAAGTCAAAGAAGGGATTTCCTTGGCAGTCCAGTGGTTAAGACTTCGCCTTCCAATGCAGGGGGTGTGGGTTCCTCCCTGGTTGGGGAGCTGAGATCCCACATGCCTTGGGGCCAAAAAACCAAAACATAAAATGGAGGCAATATTGTAACAAATTCAATAAAGGCTTTAAAAATGGTCCACATCAAAAAAATCTTAAAAAAAAAAGAGAAAAAAGGAAAGTCAAAGAAACCTCAAGAACTTGTTGCTTGACCAAGGTTACAAAGTAACATTTAAAAAATTAGCTGGGTGGGAATTCCCTGGTGGTCCAGTGGTTAGTGCTACGCACTTGCACTGCAGAGGGGAATGGGTTCAATCTCTGCTATGGGGATCTAAGATCCCACAAGCCTCGCAGCATGGCCCAAAAAAAAAAAAAAAAAAAAAATTAGCTGTGTGAATAAACTTAGGATAATTAACTTAAACTTTGTATTCTTCATGTTCATATTCTAAGAAGGTTTAGTAATATTGAATCTGGTAGCTTACTGCTCCCAAGTAGGGTTAGATACGTCTCATTTCATGTTATATAATGTTTATTAATGTTTGGTATAAAGTATAAAAAGCTCTCACTCTCCCTTTTCCGTTGGCAAGTGTGACATGGAATTCTATTTGTAATTCAGAGTTGGAAGAATTTTGAGAGCCCATTTACCACAAAAGGAAAATTTCACGAAGTTACCATATCTGTGTAACCAGTACATTAGAAGCCCCACCAGTACATTGGAAGCCCCCCCCCACCTTTTTTTTTTTGTGTGTGCTCCTTTCTCATCCCAACACTACTGCAGTTGCCTTTTCCTCACCATCCTCTACCCCCAGACATAATCCTGACTTTTTACTGCAGGGACTGGTTTTGTTCTGAATTTCAGATAAATAGGATCATATGTGTATGGGAGCTTTTTTGTCTGTTTTTTGGGCTTTCCATTATGTTTACAAGATTCCTCTATGTTCTTGTATATAGTTGTAGTTCATTTTACTCTCTTTGCTATCTAATACTTAATTCTATGAATATTCCACAGTTTATCCTTTTGCTGTTGATGGACATCTGCATTATTTTTTCCACGTCTTGATTTTCATTTCATTCTATATATGTTCAGTGTTTATTTTCTCGCCTGTTTTAAAACTAACTTCAAAATAATACTACCTCATAGGATTGTGATGAAGACTAAATAATGATTTGGAAAACACTTGGTATAGAGTAGGCATATGACAAATATTTGTTCCTTTCCCTTTACACAAGACAGTCCTTCAAACATTTGAAGCCTACTTGGATGGTTCACCTAAAATCTTCCCTAGGTTTTCAACTGTTTGGGCTAACTTTCAGACATCCTCATCATCCTGATTATTTTTTCCTAGGTTTATTTCGGTGTATCAATGTGTCTCCTACACTTGAAATCCAAACATTGTTGAGTCAGTGTATACCATAGCTCTCTCTGTTTTTAAATCTTCTTACTGTTCTTCTACCATCATTGCCCAAGATTGCATATACTTTTTAGCAGTCATGTCAACTCAATTTCTGTTTTACATAGATTATAGTTAACAAAAATCAGAATTCCTTTTTTATAAGTATTGGTCTTCTGTCAGGCTTACCCCATCTTCCTACATAACTAAATTATTTAAACCTATGTGTAGGAATTTCAACTTGTCATATGTTTCTGAATGTTTATGTTTGATATATAATCTACTAGCTTTTTCATGTGTAAATTAGATGCCAAACCTTCTAGGTCCTTATCTAAATCACTGATAATGTGTAAAGCAGGAAGAGAGAACTCAATACTTCCGCTAGCAGAGAGACTTTTCCCTCTAGTTTTAGTTAATCCATTGATCAGCACTCTTGGCTGTGGTTGCTCTGTTTAATAGAGTATTTTGTTTCTAGTCTGTCCTTAACATTTGTATGTTTGTTTAACAAATATTTATTATTAATAATAGTTACCATTTATTGAGTACCAGGTACTATTCTAAGAACTACACACTTATTTAAGCCTCCTGACAACACGGCAAGAAGGCATTGTTGCCATTTCCATTTTACACATGAGAAAATGGACTTAGAGAGCTTGATACTTCCCAAACTACATAGTATATAGAGATAGACCTGAGATTTTAATTTAGGTCTGTCTGCTACTTCAAGCCCATATACTTAACCAGTAATATATATTACTGGCTATGTACCAGGCTTTGAGAATAATGTAGTGAATAAGTTAAAAAATAGATATGGTCCTCGTCTCCCCAGAGCTTATCATGTAGGGTGAGAGAGAAAAACAAGCTCTTGTTGTACATTATGATACATGCTATCAAGGGGTTGGGGGTGTGCTGTGATAGCACAGAAGCAAACCGAACTAAATTGGGGGAGGTGTGGTTAAGGGATTTCTGAAGCCAACCAGGGTTGTTAGGAAGTGTGTTAATTATCATGGGTTTAATTCTCTCATAACAGTATTGATGTTCCATTTGATCATTCACTGTGATCATTTTCCATTTGATCAGTCACTGTGATCATTCACTGTGATGGCTGAAAAATACTCTATTGAACACGTCCTATGTGCTAGGCTTTTTACATATATCTTATTTTCACATCAACCTTGCAAAGTTTATTGGCTACATTTGCACAAAGTGAGACTAAGGGGTTAAGTAATTTGCCCCAAATCTTACAGTTTTGAAATGAGCCAGGACTTAAAAACAAGTTTTATCAGATTTAAAAATTTCTTTCCACTAGGCCACACACCATCCAGTCTAAGCAAAATAAAGTTCTAGCTCTTTATTGCTATTAGGCCGTCAGCCCTTAGCAATGGGTATATCCCTTCCATGTTCTTAATTCAAATAGGTATTTTTAAAGAAGATAAAATTTTTAATATTCTTAGCAGGATAACCTTTTCCTCTCCAATAGCTTCTGTCAGTTTTCCCCCCTAGCCTTTATTGTACTATACTTTCAAGTAGGTGCTTACTTTGTTGGTTATTCTTATTTTCAGGTGTTGTAAGCCTATTAGAAAGTTCCCAGTGTGGCTGCACAGTAGTATTGAAACAGCTATGAGCCTCAACTGCAAGCTTTAGCTCTCTTGCTTTTAAAAGAACATAGCTAAAAAGGTCTTGAAAGGTGTCAGTCACTGACAGGCAGTTTTGTGACTTGGTCTGTGCTGTTAATCCATTATGAGCACTTATTGTTCAAAGAAATAGTAGTTATTTAGTAGAGGGATTTTTTGTTTAAAATATTAATTATGTTATTAAAATAGTTAGCCATTTTAATAATAACTGGTTTTAGGGAACTCCCTGGCAGTCCATTGTTTAGGACTTGGCACTTTCATTGCCGTGGCCCGGGTTCAATCCCTGGCTGGGTAACTAAGATCCCGCAAGCCGTGTGGTGTGGCCAAAAGATTAAAAAACAAAAACAAAAACAAAAAAATACTGGCTTTATTAAAGTTTAGTTAAGTTTAAAATGCTGTTAAATAATAAAGCAGTGTCAATTATTTTCCCCAAATATTCATTTGAGGCAACAAGGTGATTGTCTACTTTCCCTATCCTCAGTTTTTAAAAATAGATGTTGGTAATTATGGTGGATTTTGAAAAAAAAGACATTAAAGCTCTAACAAACCAACTCATAGGGTTTTAGTTAATTGCAACAAAAGTCTCCTTTGATCTATAGGAGTCTGTTTTACCTTTTTACAGTGGCAGAATCTTGTGCCTGTTTGTTGGAGCTGCCTGCCACTGGGTGGTGCTTTGTGCATTCTTCATAGCATGAAACAACTTATTCCACTGGTGACTGTTGGATATATTGGTTGTAATATTTAGCAAATTAAAAATTTTATTGATAAAGTATAATGTGGGAAATCAGAACTGATATGTGTCTTCTTGCTGAGATAGGCTGATAACTGTTCAAAGAAGGAAGAGTTTATTACTGAATTTGTTAGTACCTGCTGAGCTTTAGTATGTCTGCTTCCCTCCCCCAATCTTAGGCTGTGGTGTCAGATCATTGCTTAAAGCTGCGCATGATTAGGTGCTCAGATTATTTGAGGTCTTCATATACAGAACCTCTGGGTTTGTACCGCTCAGTTCTAAGCATCGCATCTTTCATTGGGTGCTTACTTCAATGCTTTATCTGAAATTGTCTTCTAGACTCTCTAAGGTCCCAAGAAAAAATGACCTTATTTACAAGGTTTCCTTTTTCACCCCCATAGGTCATAATAGAAGAAATGAAAATATTTGTTTAAAGTGTCCTTTCTTAGGGTATTTTCCCCCTTTCCTGTATGTTATTTCCCTTGCCTTTAGCACTCTGTCCAGCCTACTTACCTTAATCTCTACCCTGTATATAATAAGGAATCTGCATTTTGCAGTTTCTACACTTTTGTTCTGGTGGCTTTATGGCATCATCTCAGTTTGGTTCCATTGTTTAAGGAGAGCTAAACTTACTTTTAGTAATTTAAAATCTGTATGATGTTCATATACTAAGTTGTCTCATGTTTTTAAAACAAACAGTAGTTTCTTCCCCTGCAGTGGTGAAGTACTTCAAAAGCCATATATTTTAATGCTTTCTTTAACCAGTTCATATCATCCAGAAAACCAAAATATTCTTAGGATCCAAGAGGTTAGCCTAATATATTTTCATAATTATTGATTGGGGACCATTTACACTTGGCTAAGACTCATAGGTTTATCCTTAGGATTCCCTAGTGAATTTTAGTCCCATTTATACCCTAAGTCAAAAATAGTGCTTATCTCTTTGGAAAAGTTATTTTCTCTGACAGAGGCTGCAGCTTCAGGAGGGACGTGCATTGAGCCATTTGAGGGAGGTTGAGGCATTCACCTTGACAGTCACGATCGGCCCTCATATCCTCATATCCAAATGTCCTGAAACCTTACAGTTTCAGGACATTTAGAAGGACATTTAGAAGTCTGGTGGGGATTTGTATTATTTTTCCAGATGATTAAAGTGGCAATTGTATATTTAGAATTGGCTTAATTTCATTATAAAAATGAATCAATAGTAAAGACTGGCATTTACATTTTCAAATTAGGTAATAAAATAGACTTGGAGAAGGAGAGACATGTTTCCATTCAAGAAGCAGAATCGTAAGTGTTATCCCTTCTCTTCCTTCCTTCAGTCACTCTCTGTAAGAAGTCTTCCTCTTTGCACAATGTACTTTACCATTTAGTTATTACTCAAACCTCTTAATATAGATTGAGCTAGTGGATTCAGTGAAGCGTGTTTACACTGGCAATTTCTGGCTTTTGGTGACATTTAAAGTTATTCTACTTTCACTTCTCTTTCTAGTTTCAGTAAAAAGTATAAGAGTGATGCAAAAGAAAACCGTCATGGCCAAATAGTCAGTGAGTCACAAAAACTAAAGTATTTGGGTTGCAAATTAACTTAGAATAAAAGTCTTGTTTTATTCTTATTTAAAAGTTGATTCAATATATAGAGACGTCAAATGGTATATAATCTTAATTTCACTAAACCTGGGTTAATTAGTAATAAGTCACTAAAATTGCTATTGTAAAAAAAGTTCAAATAGCACTCATGACAAAAACATGAAACATATTTTTACGTCAATTACTGATGTTACTTTTTTTTTTAAGGTATGCAGAATCTGTGGGAGCAAAACATTATCATACTTCAGCCAAACAGAACAAAGGAATTGAGGAACTTTTTCTTGACCTTTGTAAAAGTAGGTATATGGCTCTTTTTAAAACATTGGTAATATTTCTGGAGTGATTTTTTTTGTTTGTTTTTTGTTTTTAATTTATTTATTTTATTTATTTATTTTTGGCTGCGTTGGGTCTTCGTTGCTGCGCGCGGGCTTTCTCTAGTTGCGGCGAGCGGGGGCTACTCTTCATTATGGTGCGCGGGCTTCTCATTGCGGTGGCTTCTTGTTGCGGAGCATGGGCTCTAGGCGCGTGGGCTTCAGTAGTTGTGGCTCGCGGGCTCTAGAGCACAGGATCAGTAGTTGTGGCGCACGGGCTTAGTTGCTCCACGGCATGTGGGATCTTCCGGGACCAGGGCTCGAACCCATGTCCCCTGCATTGGCAGGCAGAGTCCTAACCACTGCACCACCAGGGAAGCCCCTGGGGTGATGTTTTACAGTTTCCATTTTGACCATATTGATGATTTGTTGCATCAACCACTATTATTATTTACTTAATATCTTTAACGCATTTTTTGAAGCTTAAATACCTTCTTTAGCCCTATTTCAAGTAGTAATCAATGGCTATGAAATCTTATGTGTAGTATTTGCTAAATACATATTAAAATATATGCATTACTATTAAAAATAAAAATGGAAGGGGAATGGACAGAATAAAACAGATCTAAGAGTTGTAACAACCTGTTGTAGTGGATGGACCTTATTTGGATCCTAATTTGACAAACTAGTGAAAAAGAACATTTGTGAAAAAATTGGGACTATATGAACACTCACTGGATATTGATGCTATTAAGAAATTATTGTAAATCTTTTTAGGCGTGGTTATTGTGTAGTGGTTATGTTTAAAAAAGAATTCTTATTTTTTAAAATGTTTTTATCTTTTAGAAATCATATTAAAATAATTTATGAATAAAATTATGTATCTGGGATTTGATTTAAAATAATGGTAGGGATGATTGCCAAGTATGGATGAAATTGTGTGATGGACATACAGATTTTCATTATGCTCTTTTTTCTACTTTTATATATGTTTGAGCTTTTCCGTATTAAAAAAAGAGAAAGGAAAATGTTTATTATATACAATCTGAAAGTCATTTCTCGTATCACCAATAGAATGCACACTAAGGAAAACCCTAGTCTGTAGAATAATGGATTGAAATGATTTTGTCAAATTATATTCTTTGTAGTTATAGACCTCAGAATGATGGCTTTTTGCTCTAAAAAATGTACATATACACAAACTTTGAAGTAAATTTCAGTTTTATGTAAGCTTGAAGATCATTCATAATTCTTCTAGAGCATTAATTCTCTAAATGTGGTCCCGTAATCAGCAGCATTAGCATTACTTGAGAGTATGTTAGAAGTGCAAATTCTTGGGTCTTACCCCAAACCTACTGAATCGGAATCTCTGGAGGTGGTGCCCAGAATCTGTGTTTTAATCCCTCGTTATGATTCTGATGCATACTAAAATTTGAGAACCACTGCTGTACATATCAGTCACTAGGAGATCTTGTTAAAATGCATAATTTGATAAAGTGCGTCTGATGTGGGCCTGAGCTTCTCTTTACTAACAGACACCCAAGCGGTAATGACACTAGTCCTCAGACCATACTTTGAGTACTGAGGTTCTAGATCAGTGGCTTATAAGTGTTAAATATCATATCTTTATATAAAAGAATTGAATATTCTCTATATGTTTATTTTAAAAATTATAGAACATGTACAAGTACTTATGATTTTCCATATTGTAAAATATACATTAAAAAAATAGAAATTTTGAAAGGTTAAGGAAAAATAAATTGAACGTTTGCCTAATTTTACCTCAGTGGATTATCCCGTATGCCTCAATTTGGAAACCATTGTTCAAGAGCAATCTCTGGACCCAAGTTTAAGAAACCTTACTCTGTTTTAAGGACTCTCTTTTCTTTCCTCATCTTTTCAGATATGTAGTTTGCAACTATTTACTCATAGTCTGTGTCTTATACTCTCATTTTTCTTAACTGTCTCTCAAAGAGCTGAAGTTCTAAATTTTAATGAGGTCTGATGTATCAGGTTTTCTGTATGAGTCATGTTTTTCTGTCTTACGTGAGAAACCTTTGGTAACTCAAAGTCATAAAGATTTTCTTCTACAGAGATTTCCTCCTGTGTTTTCTTCTAGAAATTTTGTTTTACATTTAAGTCTGTAATTAATTTTTTGTTAATTTTCACATATGGTGGGAGATATAGATTGAACTTTTATTTTTTACATGTAAATGTCCAGTTCCAGTACTGTCTCTTGAAAAGATTGTGCTGGACCACACAATCACCAGTATCTCACTGTCATCATTCGAGCAACTTCTGCTGTATCTTTAAATCAGATAGTGTGAGTCCTCCAGCTTTGTTCTTCCTCTTTCATCTTAAACTCTTTTGTTCTTTCAAATGTTATTTGGTTAAAAGTTTACATGACTTATTGAAGAATAAATCTTGTACCCTAAATATTGCTTGTACTTGGAACAATTTGACCTTCTTTGACGTATTTCTAAGTATACTTGGAAAATCTTAAGGATGACACTTGTATACAGTCATTTGTTTAAATAAAAAACTTTTTTTCTCTGGTGATGTCACTGTGGCTGTTATACAACTGGACAAGTACACTTGCTATTAATTTTAGCTAGTTTCCTTGTTGGTTGAAAGTCAGAAATAGCTATCATGGTGGTAAACTGAAATTATAGAAACAGAAAACGCCGGTTGTGGTCCTAAATAATTTCTGCTTTCTCCCTCTCTTAGGGATGATAGAAACAGCACAAGTGGATGAAAGGGCAAAAGGCAATGGCTCCAGTCAACCAGGAGCTGCAAGGCGAGGTGTACAAATTATTGATGATGAACCTCAAGCCCAGAGCAGTGGCGGAGGGTGCTGTTCTTCTGGATAACTGTTCACCCCTAAGGAATAAAAAAACAAATAAACTGTGGATCCTTGCCCTCAACACAAAGACTGCCATATTCCAAGTCACATTATTTTACCAATGGAATTAGAGAGTTAACAGTATTTTAAATTACGTTTATAACACTGCAGAGACCTTAAGTGCTAAACTTAGTGGGGTTCGTGACCAGAGAATTGGCATTTTCTACACATGTTAACAAAGCAATTACCAATGGCCTTTTTACATATTTTTTTTCTTTAACAAGGAGTAATATGCATGTAGAAAAGACCTACTTAAAGGCTTCATTTATATTCTTTTAAATCAAATCTTTATTTAATAACTTATATATGTTGTTGGAATGGTATACATTTTTGCAGTCCTTTGTATTTTGTGGTAGTTTGAATTGTATCACTTCTAAACAGCAAACTGTTTTTGTTTTCTTTTTTTTTAAATTGGCAGATACCTGAAGTACTATTTTTGCAGGGTTTGCACAGGCCCCTAACTGTCTACTACACTTTGATATAATCTATATTCATCCTGTATGCTGAGCTGATAAAATACATTGTAAATTACATATTAAATATTTTATCTGCTTTTACAAGCGCAAGGTGCAAAAATATATACAGTAGTCTCATTGATGACTGTAAAGTGAATTAACATTTGGTGATAATGTCTAAGCTTTTTGACTCTGATCACAGTTCCCCTTCACTTTTGTCTTAACTTGAAAGTGGCGTTGTTTAAATTTTCTCATATACTTTACTTGAATTATTGCTGTTGTCACATTTTTTGCCTCTGTAAATCCATCTAATAATTGAGCAACAGCATTTGCCTTTTGGTTTGGGGTTTTTTTTGTTGTTGTTCTTTTGTGGTTTTTTTTGTTTTGTTTGTTTTTTGTTTTCTGGTTTTTTTTGTTTGGATAAAAGAAAGAGATGACTTCTGCTGATTTTGCTTTAGAATGGTTACCTTAGAAGTATTTGAGTGGAGCATGCTGAGTTTCACTGCTGCAAGGCTTTAGTTTTCTCTTAGGCTTTATGTGAGATGGACTCATTGGTATGAGAAGAGAGGAAGAAGTCCCAGATAGTAGCCACTCACCAAGACTCATTCATACAGCATGTTAGTGGTAGTTTCTCCTCCACAGGCAGTACTTTTAGATCCTTTGTGAGCAAGCTGTTTCTGGTCACTGCTTGCCAGAGATGAACACAGAAAGCTTTGTTTCATTTTATAAGAGCTATCCTTCTCAGTTTCTTTGAAGGGAAACATTTCATGTAATGAAGTTATAGCAAACACTGGAAAGATTTATTATAAAATTATATTCTTGTATACTTTGTAAATTAGTCTCTCATTAAGTTTTTTTTTTTTTTCTTTAAGCATAGGACTGATAGAATAGAATCAGGCACTGCTCATAGGAGGAACACAAATTGTGGAAATTAACATAAATTGTTCTTGTTCTAATATATATATTTTTCCATTTCTGTCATGCTTGGAAAACTAGTAAATGTTATGTCTAAGATAAAATGGAATGGTCCCTGGATTTACTTCTTACAAGATGCAATAGTATACAATAAAGTTGTTAGCATGAGCAATTAAAAGAATATAATGAGGTTATAGTTACTAAAGAAGTAACTTTCCCAGATGGGTTAAAGTTGAATAAATTGACACCTTGATGTTATGATATTAGAATTTTAACTTAGTATTAAGTATTCTATAAGGCCTCATTTTACCTTCCTTAATTATTGTCCTTGTCAAACTCAACACACTGCTTCTCCACTGTGTGTGTTTAGGGAGGGCAGGGTGGAAAGAGTCTTCAGGAAGATAAGCTAAAATTGTCTGTGTAGTCTCTTGGTTTCCTGTGAAGTTACTGTTTATGCAGGAGGTGGAGGGAGGCAGGGGAAATCATGAGTACAGATAAAAGAAAAAATTGTTTTTGCCCTCCTGGTAGTAAAGAAAGCCTTGTCATTTCTACTGTTGTAGATGTAGATGGGAAAGAAGCTCTTCTCCATTGGAGTGAAGTATGTTTTTAAAACTAATTAGACATGAAATTGAGCTTTATTCCAAAAAATAAAATCATAAAGCCTGATAATTGGAGAGTTGTACTCTCGATTTTTGACCCTATATTAATGATATAAAGTCCAGATAGAAACCTCTGCTCCAGAGTTGCCAGATAATTATTGATATGGTACAACCACTCTCGATGTTTTTTTTTTCCTTTTCTTTTCTTTACTCTTCTTTGGCTTCTATGTACCTTTCTTTTTCTTTTTTTTTTTTTTTTTTTTTTTTTTTGCGGTACGCGGTCCTCTCACTGTTGGGGCCTCTCCCGTTGTGGAGCACAGGCTCCAGACGCGCAGGGTCAGCAGCCATGGCTCACGGGCCCAGCCGCTTCGCAGCGTGTGGGATCTTCCCGGACCAGGGCACGAACCTGTGTCCCCAGCATCAGCAGGCGGACTCTCAGCCACTGCGCCACCAGGGAAGCCCTCTATGTACCTTTCTTAACCTCAGTCATTTCATTCTTCTTTTTTTAACTTGTAATTTAAACTAATTCAGTAGCAACAATAGATTATATGGTATACCTGACCTTACTCTGAAGCCCAGAAGGTCTTTAGATAGGAATAGGGTGAAAGGGTAATGAAAGAGGACCAATCAGTTGCAGCATGTATACAAAGGAAAGATAAAAAAATGATAAACCAAGGCTGAGGAAGTTTTTCTGATACTTTCTTCACCTTTCTAATACCTATCTTTTGTGTTCCTGTCCTTATAATTGTGCTGTTAGGAAGAAGACACAAGTTATCGTGTTGTGTATTAAAAGTAGTAGGTAGGTAGAACCAATATATTTTTCAACTAGTAAGTGTATACTCTTCATATATATAATTAAAAATTGGTTTAAGATAGTCATTAAAAAGGTATCTGAATATTTAAAGTATACAATCACTGTTTCTGTAATGATGCATATTCTGCTTCTTGTTTTGCATTGTGATTATAGAGGAAGATTATTGTTTTTAAAAATGTATATTGCAGCAATTTTGGGGTAAACAGTAATCTGAAACGAAACAAGCATCACGTTACCATATGAAATATGAGTGTTTGAATTTCTTTTCTTCTGGGGTTATCTCCTGAAAATAGCCTAAAGCTATGGCTGTTACAGCTAAATTGAAATCTTTTAAAAAATATTAGCCATATATTATTAGTGATTACTTTTTATTTGGCATTAAAATAACAGAAGAATGATATTTCATTTTTAGATTTTCAGTAAGAAAAAGTAAAATTTGAGAAATAGAGAAGGAGCGTAGTAAGAAGTAGAATGAAAGGTAGATAGGAAATTCTACAACCTGACCATTTTAAAAATCATTTAAAATACTACATTACTTTTATCAGATGGCTTCTAAATAAGGCAAGTTATGCATTGTGCCAAATATTTAGAACATTAAAAAATGAATTGTTATACTGTTTATTTCTTTTAATGCATAATTTGCAATTTTCTGTATTATAAATGCTACCAGGGGTCTAGATCATTGATCTTATATTATTTTCAGATAATATAACTTACATTTATAATTACCACTTATGTCTAGAAGGGTTCGACTTGTGCCTTTGACTTTTGAAATTTATCTTTTGACTTCTGTTTGCCATTATAGTTTTCACAGTCTTTTTTTTTATATAGTTACAGTGTGACAAAGAGGGAATACATAATTTGTGACCATTTAAAATGTTGAGATCTTCTAGAAAAGGGTTCAGATAGTATTGACCAGCAAGAGCCTTACAGTAATTTCTAAAGATATAGAGACTAAGTAGATCCTTAAGTATTCTTTTCTAAATTATAAAATGCATTACGTAGATTTTAATAATTAAAAGCTGGGATTCATTGAACATAACACATTTATTTGATTTCATAGTAGGCATTGATTCTAGTAAGTTGCTGTCCTGTAGTTTTTTATCAGCCAAACAGAGGAATATATTTGGTGTTGTGGACTAAAATTCATGCTACACATACATCTGACTTCGATGGCTTTTCCCTTTTCAAGAAAACAAATTAATTACAATTCTGAGCAAACTTTCCTAAATGTAAGTATTTTAGTATTAATCATATGTAATGAAAAAAATTTAGAAATATTCTTAAGAGTTTCCAATTTTAAGCAAAAATACTTTGCTTCTAAACAAATATCACTTTGATAGATCTTTAGCATTGCTTGGGCTATCTGGGATTTATATATCATCTCTTTTCTAAGGAAGCTGAGTGTGCTTTTGAGTGTTAACCTTTCTGCAGTAGATAATGAACGTGGCCTGTTACATGGTCCACCCAGAAAGAATCTTAAAGCATCTTGTCCTCTCCAGAATACTGCACATATTTCCAAGTACATTGCATTAAAGCCAAAGGATGAGCCTGCCTACTTAAATGACCTTTATTCCCACTGTATCAGTTCTCTCTTTGATTTTGATACTTCCTGGCAACTGAATCATTTCTTTATTATCAAATACTCAAGAAAAAGTGAATATGATTTCCTTAAATTTGAACTTATGTAGAGCAATGAGAGAAAGGTGAGGGACAGCAGGGATAAAGTATGATGATGTTGAAAAACAGAACAGTGGTATTTGCTAAACTGTATCTTCAGTGGTAGCAAGCTCTTTTAAGGAAACCATCATATGTAGTACTTCCTAGAAGTATAAAAGTTCCTCAGTTTGTGTTTAATTACCTAAGACTATACTCTAGGAAAAAATAAAAAATACAGATTATTATAGAAGTGCCCCTAGTGTACCCCCCAAATGGTAACTATTGCTCTATAGTGTATACTCTTCCATCACCTTTTCTTTAGGCATTTATATACATATATATTTACCTATAGAAGTACATACTTTTGTGCATTTAAAATTTTTACATAAATTGTGTCCTACTATGCATATGTTTTTCAACCTGCTTTTTTTCTTACCAATATGTCTAGGAGCTCTTATGTGAATATATACACTTTCATTTCTCCCAAATCTCTTTGGGTGTATTTTGCCTTTTTATATAACTTCTGACTCTCCATAAAACCTTCCCCAGGGACTTCCCTGGCTGTCCAGTGGTTAGGACTCCATGCTCCCAAGGCAGGGGGCATGGGTTAGATCCTTGGTGGGGGAACTGGGGTCTCACATGCCACGTGGCCTAAAAGGAAAAAAAAAAAAAAAAAGCTTCCCCAAAGGAATCTGGTCAATTAGGTGGAGTTCACTGGAATCATAGAATTTAAATGCCAGTCAGTGCTTACCTTAGAGCCAGGGTCTCTTTTAAGCATGTGAATCAGGAAATTAGAAAGGCATCTGCCTACAATTCATTTGAAGTATTTTACTTTTGCCCCCCTGTTGACTGATTAATACATAAAATTCAGGAATTTAGCAGATTTTTCTTTATTCAGGATAGGTTTTTACTTGAGGGAAGAAGGAAAAAGAGGGAAGGTATAGTTGATAGGAAAAGAGGACAGGGCAAACTAAAACGAGTCTTTATACAACTTTGAGCAGTTATGTAACACAAGACTTCATGCTACCAAAAATTAAGACTTGTTTGATCTGTGCCTTTAATATATAATAAAAAATGAAAGCCCCTCTTCAGATGTCTCCCCACTATCTCACATCCCTCTTTAGATGGATTGTTAACAATTTGGTATGTGTCTGTATCTCATACATAAATGTTTTATATTTAGCCTTTATAAAATTTCAATTCCATGAAAGCAATTTCTACCCTATGTCAAATTCTGTCCTCAATCAACTGACCAACTTTCCAAGAACAAACCTGATCATACCTTTTTTAAAAAAAAATTATTTATTTTTGGCTGTGTTGGGTCTTCGTTGCTGCACGCGGGCTTTCTCTAGCTGCAGAGAGTGGGGGCTACTCTTCATTGAGGTGCGCAGGCTTCTCATTGCAGTGGCTTCTCGTTGTGGAGCATGGGCTCTAGGCACATGGGCTTCAGTAGTTGTGGCACGCGGGTTCAGTAGTTGTGGCTCGCGGGCCCTAGAGCGCAGGCTCAGTAGTTAATGGCGCACGGGCTTAGTTGCTCCGCGGCATGTGGGATCTTCCCGGACCAGGGCCCGAACCCGTGTCCCCTGCATTGGCAGGCAGATTCTTAACCACTGTGCCACCAGGGAAGCCCAGAATCATACCTTTTTAAAGAAAGTTAAATCAGTGGTGACATTTCTTGAACTAGAAGTTAACTACCTGACTCTTAAGATGTTTTATGTTTATTGTAAATTAACCTTAAGGAGTAACTGTAGCATTCTGGGGAAGTCAAATCAAATTTTCGGTTTCTGCCCCTTATGGAAATGGTGCTGGGAAAAAGGGGTGAGGAAGTCCAAAGTCCTTGATACCCATGTAATTCTGGGTTGGTGCATTCTCTTGGCATATTTTCCTGCTTGGGGAACATTTCAGTGTCCTCAGCAATTATTTTATGAGTACTCTGCACCGTCAAGGCTATAGCCTAGCATGTGAGTGCTGTGACACAAAGTTAAATGTATGTGCTCCAGAACAACAAATTTATTCATATTTGACTTTTAATGAAAATAATTCAGAAAGCAAGTTAAGCACAAGTTTACATGATTTTGTTAATTGTTTCCATATGGTATTTAAAAAAGTTTAAAAGATGTTCTGCTCATCATGACTGTTCCATCAATTTCATTCATTAATTGAGTGCCCAGAGCATACACAGGGGAACCAGACTTTCTTTACAGTGAGAGCTTGGAGATGAACTGATTACCATTGCCCATAGTCTAGGATGTAGATAGTTTATCTGTGGATATGAGGTCAGCCAAACACACATGTTCACATTCTACCATTGCCCACAGTCTAGGATGTAGATAGTTTATCTATGGATATGAGGTCAGCCAAACACACATGTTGACATTCTGTATTTGATCACATAGATATATACCAGTCAAACTTTTCAGGTGCAGTAATTAGAATGACAGTAGTTGAAGTTGATAGTGAATTTGATGTAAAGCTGACCAGACTGATTTTGAGTATTGCAAAATAATACATTTTCAAGCCAGATTAAAATAGAATAACTTGTTTTCTAGCCTCAAGTGGCAATTAAATGATCCTCAAGTCCAAATTGCTTTTCCAAACTTTGTTGTAGCACTGAAGAAACAGATGCCTTTTGCTTGTTTACATGGCTGCTTTTTTTAATCTATAAAAAATGCATTTAAAAAAGCAACTATAGGGCCTCCCTGGTGGCGCAAGTGGTTGAGAGTCCGCCTGCCGATGCAGGGGATACGGGTTCGTGCCCCGGTCTGGGAGGATCCCATATGCCGCGGAGCGGCTGGGCCCGTGAGCCATGGCCGCTGAGCCTGCGCGTCCGGAGCCTGCGCGTCCGGAGCCTGTGCTCCGCAACGGGGGAGGCCACAACAGTGAGAGGCCCGCATACCGCAAAAAAAAAAAAAAAAAAGCAACTATATTGTTTTCTTTGCCTTTGACAGATGTTGCCTTGTTGCCAGATAGTAACCCAGGACACAGTCCATTTCTGAGTCATAGTAGGCTCATTTGGGGGAGTGTAACATGATATAACATGTATTTCTAAAGGCACTTTCCAATTTGAGAGTATGGGTTGCCTTTTTCCTACCTGAAATTGAAGATATAGGCCAGAAAGATAGCTTAATGAATATCAGGATTTCCTAATAATCTTTCCAGTGCCTTTTAAGAATATTTTTGATATTACAGTGTATTTTTAAAGTTAAATTATCCAGGTCCCTTCTTGGTCCTTTTGGGAAGAAAATAGAGGGAAATCATTGGTTTTTTTTTTTTAAACTATTCCATGAACCAGTTATCAAGAAGTAACTTCTATTCATCTGCATTAATTCATCTGCATTAATTCACAAAAGGTGAATACTTCTAATGATCTAGTGACAGCCCTTCAAAATGTAAAAAGCCTGTAAAGGAAAAACTATATAGTAAGAACAAGATGCTTTGAGGACTTTTGGCTGTCTCCTGGGTGACAAAGTTACTCTTCTTGTCCAAAAACTATACAATGTAAGCTCCCCTCTCCCCATATTGAATCCCATATTGCTGTTTTTAAACCTGGAAATGTTCTTTAGCTGAAGAAGTGGCATTTAGTAGTTCCTCCCTATCAAAGATCTTAAGGCCAACAGTAGTGGCACAAGAAATTTATTTATTAAGGACATAATCCTGGATGAGCGTTATTGAAGATTGTCAGGTATGGCATTGTTAATTTAGTGAGAACCTCTCTTTGGTACATTGCCTTGAGGTTGACATTTGACAGTCCTAATTCCTCAACATTTGGTTCACTGTTTTGCCACAACTACAGTTGTGCTGCTGCCTCTTCCAATCAAAAATGTAAAAAATTATTAACTGGATGTAGAATTATTTACAAAATAATCACTATATATAAGCAGTCCTCATCTATGGAATGTTTAACAAGGTTATAATTCTAAAATATGGGGGTGGGGGAGGGGGAATTTCCTTAAATGCAGAACTAAGAGCTAAAGTTCAAGAGTTGTGGGTTGAGGGCTTCCCTGGTGGCGCAGTGGTTAAGACTCTCCCAATGCAGTGGTCCTGGGTTCAATCCCTGATTGGGGAACTAAGATCCTACATACTGCAACTAAGCCCACGCACTGCAACTACTGAGCCCACGTGCTCTAGAGCCTGCATGCAGCAACTAGAGAGCCCGGGTGCTGCAACTAGAGAAGCATGTGCGCTGCAACGAAGACCCAGCAGTGCAGCCAAAATAAATAAATAAATAAGATTAAGAAGGTCACTGAGCTTCATTGTGGGGAAAGGATTAGAAGGGAACAATATTTTAGGTAGGGAGTACAAGGCAGTTGTTGCAGTTATTCATGGGGGAGATGACAGTGGCCTTAGATATAATGGATAACTATAGAGCTATTACTTTTCAATTGCCTAAGGGTTAAACAAAATTTTCAATCCCGCTGTACATATGGTGTTGCAGACATATAGGCTGTCTACCCAACAGCCATTTTTCCCCTTTTCTTTTAAAGGGAACTGCTAACTGGTTGCTAACTGCTTTCTGATATTGAAAGCCATATATTCAGTGCCCTACTACATTTCCAGAGCCATACAATTTAGGAATGAGAATGAGATGCAATTCTGGCCAATATGGTTTGAGAGAACAACTCCTGAGGTCTTTTCATTAGCCTCAAAAAAGGAATCCATGAAAGAAACTTTCTTCTGGCCTTTGCATGTTTTTGTAGAAGGATGTGATTAATGGGGCTGCTGTAGCCATTTTGAGATTCAGTGGACAGTTTAGGACAAAAGCCAACATTCTGAAAATGAAAGAGCAGAAATACAGCAAGAGGCTGGGTCTTTGGTGACCAAGTTGGAGTGGTGAGTTAATCAACCCTGATTATCTTTTGAATTTTTGCTATGTAAGACAAAACAAAATCCACTTATTTAATACATTTTTATTTGAATTGTTTGCTACTTGCAGCCAAAGGCATCCTAACTGATATACCTGTGAAAATAAACAACTGAATTAAAAAATATCTAATATACACTTTGGAAATTTGCAAAAAATTGTACAGGGAATTTCCATATACCTTTCACCCACTTTTTCCCAATGATAATATTTTATATAACTGTAGTACAATATCAGAACTAGGAAATTGACTGATACAATCCACAGAATGTACTAGATTTCACCAGTTTTACATGCACTTATTTGTATACATGTGTGAATAGTGACTAGAGTATGCAACTTTATCACATGTAGATTCATGTAACTATCAGTATGACCAAGATACAGAACTGTTCCATCACCACAAAGCTTCCTTGTGCTATCCCTTTATAGCTACTCCCATCCCTTTTTCCTTCCTCCCTAATCACTAACCCCTGGAAATACTAATCTGTTTTCCATATCTATAATTTTGCTATTTCAAGAATATTATATAGATGGAATCATGTAGCATGTAACCATTTTGGGATTGATTTTTTTTTCATTCAGCATAATTCTCTTGATCCATTCAAGTTGTTGCATATATCAATAGTTCATTTTTATTGCTGTGTAGTATTCCATGGTATGGATATGCCACAGTTTGTTTCATCATTCATCTGTTAAAGGACACTTGGGATGTTTCCAGCTTTGGCTATTACAAATAAGGCTTCCATGAATATTAATGTACAAGCTTTTAGTTTTTTTTAAATTTTATTTTTGGCTGCATTGGGTCTTCGTTGCTGTGCACAGGCTTTCTCTAGTTGCGGCAAGCGGTGGCTACTCTTCATTGCGGTGCGTGGGCTTTTTTTTTTTTTTTTTTTCCGCGGTACGCGGGCCTCTCACTGTTGTGGCCTCTCCCGTTGCGGAGCACAGGCTCTGGACGCGCAGGCTCAGCGGCCATGGCTCATGGGCCCAGCCGCTCCGCGGCATGCGAGATCCTCCCGGACCGGGGCACAAACCCGTGTCCCCTGCATCAGCAGGCAGACTCTCAACCACTGCGCCACCAGGGAAGCCCGTGGGCTTCTTATTGTGGTGGCTTTTCTCGTTGCTAGCATGGGCTCTAGGCATGTGGGCTAAGTACTTGTGGCACACAGGCTCTACAGTGCAGGCTCAGTAGTTGTGTTGCACGGGCTTAGTTGCTCCACGGCATGTGGGATCTTCCCGGACCAGGGATCGAACCTGTGTCCCCCGCATTGGCAGGCGAATTCTCAACCACTGCGCCACGAGGGAAGTCCACTGCACACGTTTTTGTATGTGCATAGTTTTCATTTCCCTGGGATAAATGCCCAAGGGTACAATTGCTGGGTCATACGGTAAGTGTATGTTTAGTTTTATAAGAAACTGTCAAAGTATTTTCCAGAGTGATTGTACCATTTTATATTCCCACCAGCAATGTATTAGTGATCCAGGTTCTCCACATCCTTATAAGGTTTGGTGTTACCACTATTTTTTATTTTAGCCATTCTAATAAGTATGTAGTGATACCTCATTATGGCTTTAGTTTGCATTTCCGTAATGATTAATGAACATCTTTTAGGTGCTCATTTTGCCATCTTTATATCTTCTTTAGTGAAATGTCTGTTGATGTGTGTGATAGGAAGTATAACTGCCTCCCAAAGATATGACATAGTCCCCAGAACCTCAAGAATATGTTAACTTTACACAGTGAAGGTACTTTGTTGATGTGATTAAAGGTCACCTTGAGATGGGGAGACTGTCAAGAATTATACAGGTGGGCTTAGTCTAATACCATGAGTCCTTATACGGAGAACCTTTCAGGGGGAGATGTGACTAAGGAAGAAAGATCAGAGATGCAGAGATTGCAGAGAGATGGAATATTGCTAGCTTTGAAGATGGAAATAGGGGGCCATGAGCCAAGGAATACGGGTGACCACTAGAAGCTGGAAAGGCAAGGAAATAGATTCTCCTTTAAGAGCCTCCAGAAAGGGCTGTATTCATCCTGCTGACACCTTGATCTTAGACTAGTGAGATCTGTGATATCTAACTATAAGAAAATAAAAATGTGTTCTTTTCCAGCACCTATTGTGGTAATTTGTTACAATAGCAATAGAAAAATAATGCAATCTCTTTTACCCATTTTCTAATTACACTGTTTCTTTAATGTCAAGCTTTGGGAGTCCTTTATATATTCTAGGTATTTGTCCTTTGGGATATGTGGTTTGCAAATGTTTTACCCTGTCTGTAGCTTGTTTCTTCATCCTTTTCACAGAGTCTTTTACAGAGCAAAAGTTTTAAATTTTGATAAAGTCCAATTTATTGACGTTTTCTTTATGGATCATGATTTTGATGTTAAGTCTAAGAATTCTGTTAACCCTATATCCTGAATTTTTTCCTATTTTTTCTAATTATTTTAAAAACTGTGGTATAAAAAACATAACATAAAATTTATTATTTCAGCCATTTAAAAATGTACAATTCAGTGGCATTAAGTACATTCACATTTCTGTGCAACCATCACCACCGTCCATCTCATCATCCCAAAGTGAAACACTGCACCAATTAAACAATGATTCTTATTGTCCCTCACCAGCCCCCCACCCTTAGACCACTATACTACCTTCTGTAACTATAAATCTGACTATTCTAGGTACCGCATATAAGTAGAATCATACAGTATTTGCCATTTTGTGGCTGGCTTGTTTCACTTAGCATAATATTTTCAAGGTTTATCCATGTTGTAGTATGTATCAGAATTTCATTCCTTTTTAAGACTAATGTTCCATTGTATGTACACATGACATTTTGTTTATCCATTCACCTGTTGATGAATTTTTAGGTTGTTTCAAACTTTTGGCTATTGTGAATAATGCTGCTATGAATATTGGTGTGCAAATACCTGTCTCTGCTTTCAATTATTCTGAAAATATATCTAGAAGTGAAATTGCTGGATCATATGGCAATTCTGCTTAATTTTTTAAGGAACTGCCATACAGTTTTCTACAGTAGCTGTACCATTTCACATTCCCAACAGAAATGTCCTCTTTTGCATTAGACCCCTGTGTTTGTTTCCTGTTTTCGAGATTCCATGTTGCTCTCTTGTAATTAACTGCCTTGTTTAGGTGTGACACAGCCTCCATTTTCTTTCTGAGAAAGGGTGTGTAAGAGATACAATTTTTTTGAACTTGTGTGTCTGAAAATGAATTGTTTTGCTCTCACACTTGATTATTTGGTTGAGTATAACATTCTATGTTAAAAATATTCAAATTGTTTACTCCATTGTCCTACAGCTTCCAGTGCTTTTACTGGCAAGTTCAAAGATATATTTATTCTTGTCCTTTTCATGCAGCATGGTTCCCCCTCTGCTCCCCGCCCCCGTGCAAGTTTTTACGATCTTCTTTTGATTCCCATTGTTCTGAAATGTCACAATTATGTCCCTTGCTGTTGGTCTTTCTTTTCCACTATGCTGGACACTTAGTGCGCTGATACAGTTTGAAAATGCACATCTGACATTTCTGAGAAAAATTTTTGATTATTTTGTTTAATATTTTCCTTTCCTCCATATTCTCTGCTCTCTCTCCTTTATTTGGATGTTAGATATCCTGTTCTAATCCACTAATTTTCTTAACTTTTCTCTTATTTTCATAGCTTTGTCTTTTTGTTCTACTATCTGGGACATTTCCTTGGTTTATCTTTCAATCCACTTATTGACTTTTTCATTTATGTTATCATGTTTTTAATTTCTAAGAGCTCATTTTGGTCCTCTAAATATTCCTTTACATGGGCTTTTTTTGGCTGAGTTGGGTCCTCGGTGCTGCATGCGGGCTTTCTCTAGTTGGGGCGAGCGGGGGCTACTTTTCATTGCAGTGCACGGGCTTCTCATTGCGGTGGCCTCTCTTGTTGCGGAGCAAGGGCGCTAGAGTGCATGGGCTTCGGTAGTTGCGGCACACGGGCTTAGCTGCTCTGCGGCATGTGGGATCTTCCCGGACCAGGGATCAAACCTGTGTCCCCTGCATGGGAAGGTGGATTCTTAACCACTGCACCACCAGGGAAGTCCTGACATTTTATTTTTTCATGGATGCAAAGTTTTCTCTCCTCTCTCTAAATTAATTAATTATAATTAAAACATTTTCTTCTGTTCTCTGCATTGTTTGTCTTTAATTGCTTGCTGTTGGTTTGTTTATTTTAGTCTCTGCCTTTCTGCTTAAAGATTTTCTTCAAATGTGGAGTGATCCATGGTTCTCTGTTCATATCTAAGAGACTGGAATGAAAAGCTGATTGGAAGTTTTAGGTATATAGGTGGGGCTTGTTGATCTTTGTTCTTCGTGGTAGAAGGACATGCTTGGGTTATTTCAATGGAGATTCCCAACTGTCAATACTGGTCTGATTTCTTCAGCTGGTCAATTTATCCCAAGAGAACTCCAGCATTCTCTTGGCTGTCAGCAAAGTCTATGCTTTCTTCATGGCACTACCTTGTATAGTTAAGCGCTAAAACAAAGTTTTTAGTCTGACTGCTGTAAGGGTTCAGGCAAGGTAGGGATCAACGAGTGGCAGCAATGTTGGGGGAATCTTAATAAATGATGTGTGACGTGGGATAAGCCCTGAAAGACAGGTTAGTCAAACTGAGGCGAGAGAGAATCAAACTGAAGAGTTAATAAATGCTGTAGTTTAAAGAGGGGAGTGATCATTTTCAGATGATAGTGTAGCACAGCTGACGAAGACACGTATCTCAGTGAAGTCTCTATTCAGCCATAAAGCAGCTCATGACTTTGGCAAACCATTAATCTCTAACAGCCTCAATTTCTTCAACTGAAAAACCTGGGAGACTATCTCTAAAGTCCCACCCAGGTCCAGAGTTTCTTTAAGGTACTTCTTAAGATTCTTTTCCATCATATGACTTTTTGAGTGATAAGTTATAATTAGTGAATGGCCATATAGTTTATGGGAGTGGACTTAGAAACTATAAAATTACTCACTTCCATGAAAACAGTCATTATTTTAAGTTATAGGTAACTTGACTTTATTTATATTAAATTTATATGCATGTGGCTTTAAAAAAGCTGTCAACTTGTTATATGTAAGTGTACTATGATTTCTTTCCTTCTATTGTAGCAAAAACCTAAAATGTGAAACAAATTACATTGAAATCCTGACCTTCTTTCTTCCCTTTGCCTACAGACAGAGGATATTATTGAAAAAGGAAAATGGTCTCTTTCCTCTTGAATGTAAAGTATAACTGTGCTATTTCTAATAGCGGGGAAGGGGAATTAGTTGACGTTAATTTGTTAAACCAACACTTATTTAATGTCTGCTGTGGGTCAGGCATTTTTGCCAGCTGCGGTGGTTGCACATATAAAAAGCATAGTCCCTGCTTTCCAATAATTCATAGCCTAGTAGGGAAAGGAAGGCAGTTCAGTAAACCACTAAGTATTTTACAGTGTGACACCATGAAAGTGCAGAAATGGAACCTCTGTAATTGATGTCTCGCTCAGCAGCCACTCCCCCTTTTTTCTGGAATGGTTCCTGGAGTTTCCCCTGGGAATTATCCTTCCTCTCATTCTGTGTACTTTGACTGGAGCTGTGGGCATATAATTCAAATCTGGCCAATAAGAACATCATATACTTTGGGCCACTGTGATTGGCTCAAGGATGGTTCCATGATCCAAGTCAAGCTAATCTGCTACAGTGAGAAGCAATCTTGGGACACAGTATGGAACTGTCAGGGAACAGCAGTTATTTGGCTATGGCTGGAGAACTGGGTCTGAGTTGGGAAGATAAAGCTAAAATGGTAGGCAGCAACAATTTATGAAGGACCTTCTATGCTACACTGGAGAATCTGTACTCTTTCCTGAAGAGATGGGGAACCATTAATGGATTTTAAGCAGGGAGTTCACATGATCATGTTTATGCTTTAGAAGGATTAATCTGGTAGGAATATAAATGATGGGGTGGGGGGAAGATGAAGCCAAAAGCAAGAGAATGAATTAAGATGCCACAGTAGTTGTCCAAACCAGAGGTAATGAGAGACCTGAACCATAGGAGTGGCAGTGGGGATAGGAAGGAGAGACATAATAGGGATGTTCCCCAGAAGACACATCAAAAAGGGGTAACATGATAGCAACACTTCCCTGGAGAAATTGTGGCCTGACTGCATCTCTAGTTGAGCAAATGGTAGTAATTTTCAGAGAACAAAAGCAAAATTTAAGTTTCATTTAAGACCGTGTTTCTCAAACCTTAATGTGTACACAAATCACCTGGGGGTTTTGTTAAAATGCAGATTTTGATGCAGTAGTTCTGGGGTGGAACCTGGGATTCTGCATTTCCAAGAAGCTCCCAGGTGATGATGGTGTTGCTGGTCTGCAGACTACACTTTGAGTAGTAAAGATTTAGGATTTTTTGAGGTGTGAGTGGGTCATTCAAGTAAAAAGGGGCAGTAGGTGTAGGCTCTAGATTTTAGGAAATAAAGAGAGACTTGGGCTTGAGATATTTGGGAGCCATCAGCATTTAGGAGGTGGTGATATCAGAATATGAAGATAATAGCCCAGGAATAGCTTTTGGAAAAAAGTAAAGAAGTCTAAGGATAGCCCATGAGTAGCACCAGAATTTAAGGGGCAGCTGGAGGATGAGGCTTAAGAATATGAAGTAGCAGATGAACCTAGGGTGCCAAATTTTCAATGAGAAACCTTTAATTCCCAAGCTTATTATATAAATAATAGCTACCATTTATTGAGTATTTTACTCCTAGTACTCTACTAAGGGCTTCAACTTTTCTCCAAAACACAGGGCATAAGAAACGTCATTAAAACTTTTCTGTAACCATACCCTGTTATTCTGAGCTGGCGGAAAATTTATCCTGAGTCATTATCATGGCTCTACACATCACACCTAAGATTGCATGAAAGTTCTAGGGGGTCATACTTAGTCCAGTACATTTGGGGAAGGCCCTCAAGTCTTCATTCAATGTTGGTTACCGCTAATATGCTCATTTCCCCAGCTGGTTTATCCTTTGCAGGTGAGCTGTTTTGCCAAGTGAATGCCAAGCTTGGGCATGGGGTCTTGGCTATGGTTGAAATCTCTGATGCAGCCTTCCTAGTAGTACTACACGTCCATTCCCATCTAAGGTCTTGCCACCTCCTTCACCCATTAGGTCCCCAATATTCACAGAACCAGCAACTCTCCTCTTCTGTTATTCCCTTCGGTTGCCACTTACTCAACCAACCTCGAAAGCTTCTAACCTCTCTCCACTGTGTGAAGAGAGAAGTACTTCAATGGGCACAGGTGTTTTGGTACAAAGGGGCCTTTTATTCCGCCCTAGGGCAAGGGAAGTCCCAAATCTTGTGCCAGAGGTATCAGGGGTAGTACCAGTCATTCTTTTACAGCACTAACAAAACGAATTATTATCTTAATATATCAACAAATCATCTTACCACATATGCACTGTCCCATGAAATCTTTACAACCACTCCATGGGTAATTCTCATTTTCCATCCTGAAGCTTGGATAAATTTAGAAAACTGTTTCCAAACAGCCATTAAGCAATTGTGTAGGAACTGTGAGCTACGTGCGATGGACTCTGGAGCAACGAGGGCGTGGTATCATCACAGTTCCTATCAAAATACCTCGCTCTTGGTCATGTGTGAGTGGCAGTTACCAGACTCACGTTCAGAAACTTCACATAGATGCGAGAAGTCTCTGTGTGCGCGCCTCGGATAGAGGGCTGGGGCTCCTTTAATCTTCACCACAGCCCTATCTCAATTTCACAGATGAGACCCTGAGGCTGAAAGTGTAAGTGACTTGCCTATGGCCACAAAGCCAAGAGCAGGTTTGCTGGGTCCCAATATGCTATCCTTTCCATCATACCAAGCTGAAGGGGCCTGCGAGCGGCTCGGAGTCTCGCCCCCAGCCAATCCCCAAAGCAAAAACACTTCAAATTACTTACCCTCCTAGGAAAATAAACTGGCACATGCGCAGTTTGCACCAGCGACTCCACCCGAGAGGCCTCCGAGGCGTACTCAGTGCACATGCGTCAGGCGGCTCCTTCCCGTCCCCGCCCCTCACTCCTCGCCATTCCCGCCACTCCCCGCCCCTTTCCCGCCCGGATATCAGCCTAGTTTTGCCGGATGTTGTTGTGAGTCGGAGAGACACGTGAGGCGCTGCTACGTCATCAAAGGCACGCGCAGGAAACATGGCGGCGGCGGGGGTTGTGAGCGGGAAGGTAGGTAACGGCCCCGGGAAACGTTCCTGTTTTTCTTCGGGATGGGGCTGTTTTTGCTGCTTGGAGGCCGGCCGGAGAGGGATGCGAGGGCCTTTCTGTATCAGGAACAGCCTGTGGAGGATGCAGGAGAAGATGACTAGGTGGTGTCAGCTGTTTTCTCGAGAATGCCGGCTCAGTCCGGGAATTAAGAGACCCGGCTCCTGCTCCAAGGCCAGCTAGGCCTCGGCGCTGTTCTGGTCGGTTCTGTCCC
This sequence comes from Mesoplodon densirostris, assembly GCF_025265405.1. Classification (NCBI taxonomy): domain Eukaryota; kingdom Metazoa; phylum Chordata; class Mammalia; order Artiodactyla; family Ziphiidae; genus Mesoplodon; species Mesoplodon densirostris. The sequence goes on along the minus strand of NC_082671.1, from coordinate 31,679,971 downwards.
AGGGCGAGGGGCTTTTATTTGTATTGCCTTCTTAAGAGACAGGTGGTTGCCCCGTTGCTTTCTTTTTCTGGCTTGATTTTCTCTGACTGTAGCTCTTTATGTCTGCTCTTCGGACTCCAGGATTTTTTCTCTTCCTTCTAACTCGCCTCTGCCTTCCTCTGCTTCACTCTGGTGAAGGCATCTTTGTCCTCTTCGGGAAGAGCTGAAAACAGGTGCTTTGCAGCTGTGCACTTAGAAGAAGAGTGTATTGGATCCATTTTACCAGGTCGCCGAGTTGGTTGGTGATGGTGAACAGCGGGGCATGTTTCCCCTCAGGGAGCTGGAGATTTACAACATCGCACGCTTGTCTGGGAAGGCCTTAGTTACGGTATTTATTTCCTAGACAAATCTGTGATGTTCCCGTGGGAGACTCTGTGGTACCGTCTTACGGAGGTGGTCATTGACCCCGTCGTGATAGTTCGTTAGGATTTAGGATTAGGTGCGGAGGATAGTTTATCGCATAGTGCCTGTTCATGTTCCGAGGACACATCTTAATGCCTGTTGGGTAGGACTATCGTGGCATGCTACTGGAAGCATTTCCCATTGCGCGAGTATTTCGAAAACAGTTGGGTCGGGTAGTGACTCATCTAACACCAAGGACTATTTACTTTTTGCAGATAGCTTTCTCCGTTCCTTGAGTTTCACTCATTTTCTTTATGCTGCCCTCTCCATCCCATTTTGAATTATTTGACAGCGTTTGTGCTTTAGTGTATGGACCACTAGCCAGAATAACACAGTACTGTTACTCTGAAGGGTGACCTTGGGAAATTGAGCAAGCATGAATTATCCGTCCTTCATTTTCTTTATCCCCAGAATGGATGTGGTGCCAGTCATTATTTCTTGTATTGGAGTTGCTAAGATTACATGAAATAATAAAATCTTTATTTAAAAAATTACATACTTCTCCATACTGAGTATTTTAAATGATTGGTCATCGTTTTCAGATTTTCACGGTCTTTGGTTGTCTTGTCAGTTTTGTCTTCAGGGTGGATGCTGATCTTCTGCTTGGCTCACTACATATTTTAAGGTTATCTTGTTTGATTTTTTTATCTAGGACTTTCCAAGAAGGGATCCTTTCTGTTTGAACTACACTTCACTCTTTCAGGTGTGGATTGATTTTGATAGAACCCTTGAGATGAAGCAGAGTTGTAAAATATAAGACTTTTTCCACCCTTTCCTTCCAGTCATTGCTTTTCATAATGTGACTTAGTCTTTTATTTCTTAGCTCTACTTCGTCACCTCATTTATTCTTACTCACTGCAAATTTATACCCATTCTCATCACTCCATCTAAATTATTTTTCCATGCCCAAAGCTGCCCTTCTCCCAAATAATCCTATGATGACCAGCAAAAGCCACTTATTCTTCCCTCAGCAAGTTCAGATCTAGTTTAATGGCATCATCATTCACCTGGTTGCATGTAAAACAAACCTGGAGATGTCCATTTGTATAACAACATCTAAGCAATAACCAAGCCCTACCAGTTTTACCTTAAAGAGGTTTCTTAAATTTGCTGCATCCTCTTCATTCTCAGTGCTTAGTTCATTCAGGCATTTAGTCTTGAGCTCTTGGCTGATTTTTCTCCTTGTCTGCAGTCTCTTTGCCCACCGTCTCCTCTACACAACCACTGGAGTTATTTTCTGATGCACAAGTCTGATTGTCTCTTGCTTTAAAAAACAAACAAAAAATCTTAATTTTGTTATTGTCCCCATTGAAATAATACTCAAGGCTGGTTAACATGGCATAAAAAGCCATGTTGTCTTTCTGGCTTTGTCTTATGCTTCCCTACTTCCCAGTCTTGTTTCTTTGGGACAGGGGAATAGCAAAGAACACACACACACACACACATTTATGAAAGAGTGTGTATATGTGTGTGTGTGTCTCTCTGTATTTATTTATTCGTCACCCCCCACCCCAAAGGTTCAGCTAAGACCTGTCTAATTTAGAAACCTAGGGCAGTGAATGTTGACCAAGACTCGTAAGACTCACATGTGGTACTTTTAAAGAATATAGGTGCTGGGCCACAACCCAACTCTGTTGAATTAGAACCTCTTGGTATTGAGATCTAGGATGTAGAGTAACTTTTCTACTAAGTCTACTTTGCTTGCTTTGAACTTTGAGTTTAGGAAGTGATGGGGGGAGGAAGTTAATCTCTGTCATAAGGAGAAGCAGTGTAAGATAACAGTTAAGAGCTTGGACTCTGGAGCCAAACAAGTTTCAAAAACTAACTTCACACTTGCTAGTGACTTCAGTCAAATTATTTAACCTCTCTATGCTTCAGTTTCCTTATCTGTAATATGGGGATGATAATAGTACCTACTTTATGGGATTTTTAAGGTTAATAAGTAAATGTATTAGAACAAAGCCTGGCACGTAGTAGATAACTGTGTAGGTGTTATTCATCATCTTAATTTCCCTGCAAGTCATTGGTTGGGTATGGCAGAATTTTAAAGGTTTAGAATATGGTTTTTGGTATGGGTGTGAACTTCATTTTTGAAATTACTTCAGTTCTAATTCAGTGTTATTTTAGGATTTGAAAAATACCTTGTTTTAGAAGTCACGTAGTTTTGATGAATGAAAAATCATCACAGTAGGGCAGCGGTTAAGGAGATGGGAATCTGATTGCTTGGGTTCAGAACCTAGCTCCACTGCTTTATAGCTGTGTTAATTTGGTCAAATTTCTTAACTTTCTGTGCACCAGTTTTCTTATTTGTAAAATGGGGGCTAATAATTATTTTCCATCATGGAGTTGTAGAGAGGATTAAATGAGTTAATATTCGCAAAATATTTAGAATACCTGGCATCAGGTAAGTGCTTACATTTTAGCTGCTATTATTACTAATATTAAGGAAGATCTTTCAGACGGTCTTAAAGTTGTAAGGTTATTATTGATTTGGAAATAGTTGAATGTTTATTTTTGCTGCGACTTTCTACAGAGAGATTAAGGCCGCTCACAAATATTAAAGCACTATAGTTATGTAAAATAAATTAGAGGGAAAAAACGCAAAAGGAAAGTGAATAAGGGTAAGAAAGGTAAGTGGAACTGGAAGTACGATTATTAAATAAACTGTATGCTTTAGTGGGCTACAGTTTTGCCAAAGAGGGGAACCTGATCAATAATAAGAATTACAGGATCTACAATAAAATAAAACCAGGAGCAAAACCCAAAAAAACTAGTTTCTGAAGATTAGATCCGAGGATAAAATCTTATGTAGATTCTTTATACTATGTACTGTAATGAATTTGATTATATAGCCTATTGTATCCTTATGGTTAAAAACCCCCACAGCCCTATAATGCCCATTATTAGTATTCTGATGGTTTTATACCAATGGCTAGCTAAGTAGTTCAGTAAATACAGGGTACCGATTTGATGTATTTAGGTCTCTGATGATTTGACTGAATTCAGGGGTAGGTTGTTGTCAACATGAGTGGATGGATTCAGTGTTTTTCTTAGCTGAGCCTGTGAAAGTGGGTTTGAGTTTGGTTATAAACCCTGATTAGTTCTTGGAGTTCAGCTATTCTTTGTTGCTATGTATATATAGAACCATATGTTTTAACAGTCAACCAAATGGGGGGAAAGTTGACATTCTGTTGTGAATTTTATTTTTACCTGGCTGTGATCTTTATTTCCCGCAGTTTTATTGAGAAATAATTGATGTACATCACTGTATAAGCTTAAGGTGTACAGCCTATTGGTTTGATTTATATATATTGTGAAATGATTATCACAGTAGGTTCAGCTAACACTCATCTTCTCATATAGATCCTCCTGTGAGTTTTTAGGGGAGAAATAGGGACGCTGACTGCAAAGACTATCCTGCTTTACGATAATTAATGGAATGAGTTGAATTAATGGATGAGTTGACTTACTGCAGAGAAGGCGGGAGAAAAGAGGTAGTCTGAAATAGGTTTTGGCCTTATACCCAGTGCCTCTGATGGTTGCAGTTTACTTTTATTCATTTATTCAACAGATATTTATTAAGCATCTGCTTTCTTCCAGGCACTGTTTTAGGCACTGGGGATACATCAGATAGCCCCTTACTTTGGAGATTACAGACTTCAGTTCTTCAGAAGGAAAATATTCACTAAAAACCACTCCCTTGTTTAAATAAGAAAGTAAATATGAGTTTTAGGTCCTTGAAGTGGTGCTAATTTTAATGAATGTTCGTTTTCTTGAGACTTGTAGACTGATCCTCATGAGGGCAGGGCCTGAAATGTTTTACCTGTGTCTGGCAGACATTCTGGCATATAGTAGGTATTCAGTGAAGAAAAAAGAGCAAGAAAGTAGGAAAAAATGAAGGGAGACTAGAGGAAGAGAGGTGTGTTCACTAATAGCACTCTTGTTTTGGAGTTAAAAAGTCCTGTTTTAGTATATTTGCATTTCACTCTAGGTCTGTGTTTTTACTGTGGCTGTGTTAGAATTTGGTTCTATTGAAAATAACTTGAAACAATTGGGAAATCACCTGTTATTTTTCCTTTGAGTTTTTTTATGGCATTTTTAGTAAGAATTTATTTTGTAGCTTAAATTTGGTCCCTTCCAGTTCCTTTTAGATATGCTTGTAGTCCTGTGAAACCCCTTGCTTAAGAAAGATTATTAGTATCTAGCAGATTTTCCTGGAGAATTTTCTTAGACTAGATCTTGTAACATGGTAGTAACCTTCCTCGTGTAGGATACAATATGAATATGTCTTCTTTATTTTTCTAGCATTCTTTAACAAACATTTGAGTACCTTCTGTGTGCTGAGTCCTTTATTCTTGACACAGCACAGTAGTCTGCAACAAATCATTTCAATTTGTGATTTAATAAAAACATGACTTTTTGGGGAAGAATTCAAATATTGTTTGCTTTGATGGGACATAATGAAAAATGCTGCTGAGACTAAATGAAAAATTGTAACCCAGCCTTTTAATTTTCACTTTTTGGTGGAAGGAAATGCTTATGAAATCCATTTACTGTTTCTTGTGCAATCTATGGTGTGTCTGTAGTCGTTGGTGTAAGAGAAGTCATTCGTTTAATCCTTGTTATACCTTCCATACTGCCCTCCTGTCTGACATTGTTTGGCACACTGATGCCCTTAAGATGCAGTAATAGTTCTGCTGCCTGCTCTTTATTGAGAATTGTACCATCCTCAGTATCTCAGTATCTCTCTGTCTTCACTCTCAAAATTTGTGTGGTTTGTTACCCTTAAAACCACCTGTGTTCTGCATTTCTTTGAGTTACGCAGTCATTACTGATTAACGCACCCCAAATAAAACTCATTGTTTACTTTCTTCCTTCTGTATTCTGTCTCTCAGTGAATAACCGCATACACTCAGTTTTGTCCTTGACTCCTTTCCCTTCACCTCCCACATCTAATCAGTCACAAAGTCCTATCATTTTGACCTTCTAAATATCATTACAAGCCATCTGCCTTTCTTCATCCCTCTGCCACTGCCTTGGTTCAAGCAGCCATGAATCGCTTCCTGCCTGGATTACTGCAGTTGTTCATTCTTGGCTCTGCAGCCGGTGTGTTGGCTTAGAAAAGTCAGGTCTGACATAACCATTCCCGTGCAAGAACTTTCTAATGACTTTCTAGTGGCAAATAATCGTCTTCAGGGTAAATTCCAAACCCCCAAATTCCTGAGCATGGCTTAAAAACCCAGTATGATCTGATCTGGTCTCTACTCTTGTCTCTAAACTCTTAGTACTGTCTGATCTGGGTTGCAGCCATGCACTGAACTACTGCTCTCTGTATAGAACATACAGCTTCTTCCAAGAACATATACCCTCTCCTAGTTAAAATTGCCATTCTTCAGGTCTCAGGCTATATGTCACTCTAGTTAAAGTCTTCCTGATTTCTCATCCTGCCTGAGCCCCTTACATCTAGGTTAGCTATAATTTATTAGGGTCTGCTGTGGCAGCCTATTCAACCTCCATCATATGTTGTAATTGTCTGTTTTCTTGTCCTAATCCCCAATTAGATTGCTATGAAGGCAGTGACTGAGTCTTATTTATTTATACCTAGAAGCTTACTCTGTGCCTGGCACATTGTTAGGCATTCACTGTACATCTATTGAAGAAATAACTGAAATTGACATCTCATACAGGATCCTGTGCATACTTCTATCACACTCTTCTGTGACCATTGATTTACATGACATTACTAGTTTAGTTAGACACTTTTTACGATGTATGTTTTTCCACTAGCACCTTTTACTCCCCACATCTAGTTGGTGCTTAGTAAATGTGTATGAATAAAGAAACTTCTAAATCAGATTAGGTGGAATGGGGGTGATTGGAAGTGTTTGGATGGGCTGTTACTTGTGTTCTTTTGAAGGACTTCATAGAAGTTGTTTGCAGAGAGAAGGTATAAAAGGGTGTTCTAGGTAGAAGGAACAGAATGCACACACACAAAAAGGCACAAGGTTTTGAGGGAACAGGTGAGTTCAGAGGGGCCCAAGGCAGGAAGTATTGGGGAGTGTCAGGTGTTGCATAGCTGTAGATGTAAAGTGTGGTGTCAGAAGGATTTTAAGCTCAGGTGTGGTATGGTCAGATGTACATTTTATTAAGATCATTTTTGGCAGTGGTTATACATTATACAGTTTACACAGATTATTGGAAGGTGATTAGATTGGGAAGAGAGACCAGAATGTTATTTTAGTAACCCAGGCTACCTATGATGAGGGGTCAGTGTCAGAGAAGATTTGAGGGATTTAGGAGGTAGGATGGGTATGATGAAAGAGGCGTTTAGGATACTGCGTGGATGGAACGTCTTAGAGTTGGGAATATCAGAAGAACAGATTTAGGATAAAACGTACTGAGTATAAGATGCCTGTGGATTATTCAAGTGGAGATATCAAGTGGCTGCTTAGATATTTGGGTGTAGAACTCATTAGAGTTTCAGGGCTTACACTGGCATTTCCTGGTGATACTGTCTCTAACCCAAAGTTTAAATTATTTATGTGCTGAATGATTTCAAAGAAACTGAATTTTTGTAACTTTCTTGTTAAATTTAGCATATAAAGTTCACAGTTCCTAAGGTTCAAGCATGTATGTTGTGTATGGTAGGTGTTGGGTTTCCAGGTTTGGACAGAGATTTAAGGCAAGAATTTTATCCCTAAGCCTAAGAGTAAATTTCAAATATTTGGGTTGAATGTTTTCATTTATCTTTAGTTTTTGAAAATATTATAATAATTATAACACAAATAAAAATCCAATCCCACTTAAGTGTAGGAGCAATATAAAAAATTATCTGCTACTATATTGTGCAACTTCATTCTGACTTTTGCTAAATTAGAGGTCAGTAAGTTTATTCTAAAACATTTGCTGTGGTCCCCAGAGCACCTTTAATGAGTTATGTCGGACATGGTTCCTTTGGGAAAAAAACAATTTGCATTTTCTATTGCCATCAGCAGGCTGTCATTGGAAGTTTTATAAATATAATTACCTGCTTATGCATCTTAGCAAATATTTAAGAATAAAGGAGAACTTGAAGGGCCTGAGACAATTTTATTCCAAATGGAGAACTTTTTTCCTTTCTTTAGTACCTTTACACATTGTTCTTTTTTTTCCTCCCAAGAGGGTGGGGAGCAGTTTAGAATATTCTAGCTTGTGTAAAGATTTTATCCTTTTTATAACATTGCCAGATACATACAGGCAAGGAACTTTATCTTATTTATTTTTCTGTTCTCCATGGTGTGGCGCATAATAAGTGCCTAAAAAAAGTTTGTCGACTCAAGTTTAGATAATTAGTTTAGCACCACCAAGTGGCAAGTGTTTGAATGTCCTTGATAGTTTTTGCTCCCTATGGACACTTAATCCACAATGAAAAACAGAGTGTGATTTTTAAATTTTTTTGAGGCAGAATCAACTTCTTTTTCTTTTTTCTTTCTTTTCTGCTATTTTTAAAGTAAAATATCTTTACTTAACATATTTACTTTTATACAGGGTTTTGCAGTTTAAAAAAATAGACTTTTCCTGTAAGTTATTTTTTATACAGCTTTATTGAGGTGCCACTTGACAGTAAGTTGCACATAGCATGTATAATGTGCCAACTTTTGATGTATATGTACACCATGGAACCATCAACAGAATCGAGATAATGACATGTCTACCACTCAGAGTTTCCTCCTGACTTATTGTAATCTATCACTACCTTCATCCTGTCCACAGACAAACACTGAGCTGCTTTTTGTCACTATAGATTAGTTTGCATTTTCTACAGCTTTATATAAATGAAATGATATGGTATGTACTCTGTTTTTGGTCTTTCTTCATTCAGCATAATTATTTTGAGGTTCATTCATGTTGCTGCATGTATCATTAGTTAATTCCTTTTTATTGCCACGTGGTATCCTGTCTTATGGGTATACCACGATTTGCTTATCCATTCACCCATTGATAGACATTTGGGTTTTTTCCACTTTTGGCTGTTACAAATACAGGTGTTGTGAACATTGATGTATAAGTCTTTGTATGAGTATGTGCTTTCTCTTTTCTTGGGCAAATATCTAGGAGTAGAATAGCTGGATTGTAATGTTAGTTGCATGTTTAGCATTTTAAGAAACTGCCAAACTATTTTCCAAAGTAGATGTACCACTTTACATTCCCACTGGTGGTGTATGAAAGTTCCAGTTGCTCCACATCTTTGTCAGCATTTGGCATGTTGGGCACTTCCCTGGCAGTCCAGTGGTTAAGACTCAATGCTTTCACTGCGGGGGGTGTGGGTTCGATCCCTAGTTGGGGAACCAAGATACTGTATGCCACATGGTGCCCAACCCCCCCCCAAAAAAAAAAACACTTGGCACGTTTGTTTTTAAAATTAATAGATGGCTTCAATTTGCAGTTCCCTAATGACTTACGATGTTGAGCATCTTTTCATGTGATTTTATGTCATCCCTATACTTTCTTTGGTGAAGTGTCTGTTCAAACCTTTTGCCCACTTTATTTTATTGAATAAATTGCTTTCTTCATTTTCTTGTCACTGAGTTTTGAGAGTTCTTTTTATCTTCTAGATACAAGTCCTTTATTACATATACAGTATGGTTCGCAAATATATTTTCTCTGCCTGAGCCTTGCCTGAGCCTAAATTCACTTAGTTTTAGTAGCTTTTTGGTAGATTCCAATGGCTTTTCTACATAGAAAGTCATGTCATTTGTAAATGAGTTGTTTTACTTGTTCTTTTCTAATCTAGATGCCATTTATTTCTTCTTTTTTGTAGTGTCTGAAACCTCAAGTAAAGTGTTGAGTAGAAATGGTAATGGTGGACATACTTACTTTGTTCCTGATCTTAGGAGAAAGCATTCAGTCTTTTAAGTATATGATGTCAGCTGTACTAAGTGTTTCATAGTTGCCCTTTATTAGGCTGAAGAAGTTTCCCTTCTATGCCTGATTTGCTGAGAGTGTTTGTCTGAAATAGATGTTGGATTTTGTTAAATGCTTTTTCTGCATCTTTTGAGATGATTTATATGGTTTTTCTTTTTAAAAGTTTTCATTGTGGTGAATTATAGTGATTGATTTTTTAATACTAAACCAACCCTAAGAGTAAACCCCACTTGGTCATGAAGTATTTTCCTTTTTACATACTGTTGGATTCAATTTTTATTTAAAATTTTTGTACCTAAGTTCATGTGAGATATTGGTCTATAGTTTTATTTTCTTGTTTTTGTCTGATTTTAGTGTCAGGGTAGTACTGGGCTCCTAGAATGAGTTGGGAAGTATTCCTCCTCTTCATTTTCCTGAGTTTGTATAGGATTGGTATTACTTCTTTCTTAAATATTTGGTAGAGCTTACTAGTAAAACCATTTTGGCCTGGAATTTTCTTTGTGGGAAGGTTTTTAACTAAAAATTCAGGGAATTCCCTGGCGGCCCAGTGGTTAGGACTCCGTGGTCTCACAGCCAAGGTCTCAGGTTTGGTCCCTGGTCGTGGAACTAAAATCCCACAAAACCTCGCGGTGCGGCCAAAAAAAAAAAAAAGTACAGCAGAAACTAATACAACATTGTAAATCAACTATACTCCAATAAAAATTAATTAAAAAAAATTGAATTTCCTTAATTTATACTGGGCTACTCAGGTTATCTTTTTCATCTGTGAGTGTTGGTAGCTGTGTCTCTTAAGGAATTTATTTGTTTTGTCTAAGTTGTCAATTTTTTAAAATAAACTTATTTATGTATGTATGTACGTATGTATGGCTGCATTGGGTCTTTGTTGCTGCACGGGCTTTCTCTAGTTGCATCGAGCAGCGGTTACTCTTGTTGCGGTGTGCGGGCTTCTCATTGCAGTGGCTTCTCTTGTTGTGGAGCACGGGCTCTAGGTGTGCCAGCTTCAGTAGTTGTGGCTTGTGAGCTCAGTAGTTGTGGCTCACGAGCTCTAGAGCACAGGCTCAGTAGTTGTGGCGCACGGGCTTAGTTGCTCCGTGGCATGTGGGATCTTCCCGGACTAGGGTTCAAACCCGTGTCCCCTGCATTGGCAGGCAGATTCTTAACCACTGCGCCACCAAGGAAGTCTGAAGTTGTCAGTTTTATTAGTCTAAATTGTTCATAAATTTTCTTAGTATCATTTTTACTTATATACATTTATAGTGATGTTAAAGTTCTAATTCCTAATATTGGTAATTTGTGTCTCTTATTTTTTCCTCATCTGTCTGGCTAGACTTTTACCAGTTTTATTCTCAAAGAACTAGCTTTCAGTTTTCATTGATCTCTTCTGCCCTCCCCCATTTTTCTTTTTTCTATTTTATTGATTTCTACTCTGATTTTTCTTTCTGCTTACTTTGGGTTTAATTTGCATTTCTTTTTCTAGTTTCTTAAGGTAGATGCTCAGGTCATTAATTTGAGGCCTTTTTCTTTTCTAATAAAGGCATGTAATGCTATATTTCCCAGTAAGCACTGTTTTAGTGGCCCTACGCAGATTTTAATACGATGTGTTTGCATTTTCATTGAGTTCAAATACTTTCTAATTTTCCTTTGATTTCTTCTTGACCCTTGGGTTATTTATAAATATGTTATTAATTTCCAGATATGTGAGAATGTTCTGAAGATATTTCTATTACTGATTTATAACTTACTTCCACCGAATATACTTGAATTCTTTTAAGTTTATTGAGATTTGTTTTATGGCCCAAGTTTTGATCTGTCTTGGCAAATGTTTTGTGTACATTTGAAAGAATGTGTATTCTGCTGTTGTTGGGAGGAACGTTTTGAGTGTAAATTAGGTCCAGTTGGTTGATGGTGTTATCAAGTCTTCTGTGTTACTACTGATTTTCTGTCTATCGTTTAATCAGTTATAGAGAGGGGTTTGAAATCTCTGACTGTAATTGTGGACTTGTTTATTTTTTCTTGCAGTTCTATCACTTTATGCTTCATGTATTTTGAAGGTCTGGTATTAGGTGCATAAACATGTAGGATTGTTAGGTCATCTTGAGGCACTGACCATTTTATCACTATGAAAATATCTTTCTACCTGGTAATATTTCTTTGCTCTGAAATATATTTTTGTCTGATAGTAATATAGCCATTCTAGCTTCTGATTAGTGTTGGCATATCTTTTCATCTTTTAATTTTTAACCTATTTGTGTCTTTATATTTAAAATACTTTTCTTATAGGTAGCATAGATTTTGGGCTTTTCTATTCAGTCTGATTATCTCTTTTTAGTTGGAGTCTTTAGGTGCTTTATATTTAATGTGATTACTGATATGGTTAGGTTTAAGTCTATCATCTTGCTATTTGTTTTTTATTTGTCCCATCTCACCTTTGTTCCATTTTCTTTTTCTGTCTTCTTTGTGATTAGTCAAGTAGTTTTCATTATTCTGTGTTTATTTTTTATTTCCTTTGTTGACTGATTCACTCTAACTCTGCTATTTCAGTGATTGCTTTAGGGCTTACAGAGTAGTACATCTTTAGCTTATGACATTTACATTCAAGAGTTGTTATACTACTTTACATAAGGTATAAGAACCTAGAATAGTATACTGTCATTTCTCTTCTGGCTTTTGTGCTATTTTTGTTACTTTACTTTTGCATATATTACAAACCCCACAAAAAACATGTATTCATTTATCTGCTTGTTTATGCTTTAAAGAAGGGGATTTGATTAACAAGAAAAATATATTTATCCACATAGTTACTGTTTTTGGTGGCATTCATTTCTGTATGTAGATCCAGATTTCCTTCTAGTGTAATTTATTTTGCCTGAAAGACTTACTTTAATGTTTTTTGTAGTGTAGGTCTGATAGTAATGAATTTTTTTAGATTTTGTATGTCTAAAAAAGTCTGTATTTTACCTTCTTCTTTGAATATATTTTCTCTGGGTATAGAATTGTAGGTGAACAGTATTTTTCTTTTGTTTTGTTTTCATTACTTTAAAGATGTTGCTCCAAAGAGGAAGGAGGAAACTTTGGGAGGTGATGGATATGTTTGTGGCTTGATGGTGATAGGTTCATGAGTGTGTACTTATTCTCAACTTATCAAGTTATATATATTAAATATGTATAGCTTCTTATATGTCAATCATACCTCAATAAATTAGAAAAAAAAGTATTGCTCCATTGTTTTCAATCTCCATTGTTTCTAAAAAGGAACCTGCTGTTATCATTATATTTAATGTTTATTCCTCTGGCTGATTTTCAGATTTTCTGTGTATTACTGATTTTGCATAATTTGATTACAACGTGCCTGTATCTAGTTTTCTTTGTGATTCTTGCTTTCATTTTGGGGTTCATTGGTTCATTGGTGTTTATATCTATGGGTTTATAGTATTAATCAAATTTGGAAAAACTTCTGCAATTATTTTTTCAAAAATGATTTTTTTTTCTGTTTCTTTTTTCCATCAACTGTTTCAGGTACTTCAGTTATACATATACTAGACCACTTGAAATTTCCTTGCAGCTCGTTTGATGCTTTGTTAAATTTTTTCTCAGTCCCTTCCCCCTCCTTTTTGTATTTTGTTTTATATAGTTTTTATTGCTGTAACTTCAAGTTCATTATTCCTCTGCAATGTCTAATCTGTCATTATCCAATTCAATGTATATTTCATCTCAGACATTGTAGTTTTCATCTCTGGAAGTTCAATTTGGATCTTTTTTATGTTTTTGATGTCTTCTCTTAGCAAGTTCTAACTTTTCTCTAGTGTCCTGAACATATGGAATTCAGTTATAGTAATGTTTTAATGTCTTTCTCTATTAATTTTATTATTTGTGTCATTTTGGGTCATATTTAATTGGGTGATTTCCCTCCTCATTATGAGTCATATTTTTCTGATTGTTAGCATGTCTGTTAGGTTTTTTTTGTTTTTGTTTTTAAGCCAGATGTCAGATATTGTGAATTTTATCTTTTTAGGTGCTAGATATTTCTGTATTCCTATAAAATGTTCTTGAGTTTTATCCTATAAGGCACTTATGTGGAAACAATTTGATACTTTTGGGTCTTGCTTTTAAACTTTGTTAGATGGGATCAACACATCATTTATTTATTTATTTATTTATTTATGTTTTGATTGGCATATAGTTGATTTAAAAACTTCTATTAGTTTCTGGTGTACAGCAAAGTAATTCAATTAATGTGTATATATATATATATATATATATATGTATATGTACTTTTTCTTTTTCACATTCGTTTCCATTATGGTTTGTTACAAGATATTGAATATAGTTCCCTGTGCTCTGCAGTAGGACCTTGTTTATCAGCACAGCATTTGATGTGAAGCTTATTTTGCCCCACTGCTGAGGTAAGACAATTCTGAGTACTCTACCTAGTGCTCTGTGAATTATGAGGTTTCCCACACTGATGGGAACAGCTCTGTGTGAGCTGCTGATTGTTTCTTCTAATAATTTCAGGTGGTTTTCCTCTGGCCTTAAGTAGTTTACTGACGCACGTGCATTGATCAGTACTCTGCTGAATACTCGGGGATGTCTGCAGATCTCTTGAGTTCTATCTGTGTACTTTTCTCTGTCTGGTACTCTGTCTTGGCCTTGCCCAGTTCCCAGCTCTGTGTCCTCAACTCAGGGAGACCACTGGGCATCTTCTGGGTTTTCTCTCCTTTGTCACAGCAGGGAACTCTCTCAAGACAATAAGCTAGGGCAATAGTATGACTTACCTCATTTGTTTACTTTTACTCAGCAGTCACCGTCCTTCATTACCTGATGAAAACCATTGTTTGGCCTTTTTTTTTTTCCTTGCGGGAGGGTAAATCCAGTCTCTTGTTAATCCATCTTGGCTGGAAGCGTTAGCTGTTACAGGGTTTTTTTCTGCTCTCTCTCTCTTTTTTTTCCCTTGGCCCCACTGCGCTGTGCTGGATCTTAGTTCCCTGACTAGGGATCGAACCTGTGTTCCCTGCAGTGGAAGCACAGAGTCTTAACCACTGGACTGCCAGGGAAGTCCCTTTTCCTCTGTTTTTGGTGGGATTCTTGGCTGGAAGTGTAAGCTGTTACAGGGTTTTTTTCCTCTCCAATTTTGGTGGGATTCATACCTATCTCTTCTGTATGCATCTTTTATTTCCCCCTCCCTTCAAGATCAGGCTGAATGTTTTACCTTATTCCAAATTTGTTTCCTTTGTTGTTACAAACTTTGAGATGGTTTTTTTTCTTCCAGAGTTTTTTTTTTTTTCCTTCGGTACGCGGGCCTCTCACTGCTGCGGCTTATCCCGTTGCGGAGCACAGGCTCCGGACGCGCAGGCTCAGCGGCCATGGCTCCCGGGCCTAGCCGCTCCACAGCATATGGGATCTTCCCGGACCGGGGCATGAACCCGCATCCCCTGCATCGGCAGGTGGACTCTCAACCACTGCACCACCAGGGAAGCCCGTCTTCCAGAGTTTTTGTTAATAAATATTTCTTTCTCGTTGGTCTGTATTCTCTTCTTTACCTTCTGAGAGGTGACATAGTTAGCAAGACATTCAAGAATTTTATGAAATGCTAAGTATTTAGAGAATTCCAATAGATATTTGGGTAGCTGAAGGTAGTCATCACATTTATAGAATGGGTTATACCAGTTTGTAATTTATATTAAAGTTTCTTTTTTCCCTGTTCCATTGGTAGTCTCTACAACAATAGCATTCCTTCCCCTGTCCCTGCCACCACCCCGCCCCCCACCAATTTTTTGGGGGGGGAGCGGCAGAGACACTTAGTAATAGTTGTGCTTTTCCCTCAAATCTTCTACTTGATCTATCCTTCTTCTCTTTCTTCTCCTCAAGACCTGTCCTTCCATTGTTGAATTCATGTCATGATTTGCATCTGACAGTATCCCTCTGTTATCTTTGAGATATGGTTTAAATTCTGTTTAAGACTTCACATTTTGTGTTTATCACCAGTAATTTTTGGCATTTTGGTTGTGAAACAAAACTTATATACAGAAAATCACACTCACATAACTTAATGACTCATAAGGCAAACGTCCTTGTAACCACCATGGTGGTCAAGAAATAGACTTTTGCAGGTACCCCTCTTCCCCTAAGTAACTATTACCCAACTTTTATAGTACTTACTTTCTTACATTCCTTTATTAGTATTAGCATTTTTTTAAACACTGCTATCCTGTTTTTTTTTTTTTTTTTGTCCTCCTTCTCTGTCCTCCACTTAGTATTACTAGGTACTTCTTCCAGTTTTGTTTTTCTCAGTCAGTTGCACCTTTGTCTTTCATGGTATTTGATATCTTATTTTTCCTTGAATCACGTTTGAATTTAAATTCCTTGTATCAAACACAGTACTTTTTGATTTCAAAAGATTGGACATATAGGAATCATCAAAAAAAAAAATAAACCAAACAAAAAGCACACCAAACCACCCAAATCCTGATTTTTGACAACAGCTGTATGTCATGTTGTGTACAGTTTTCATACGGAGCTTTCTCTGCCATATGAATGGGAAGATAAAATGAAAACACATTTTTGTTTCCATTAGAGATATACTCCAGATATGTTTTTGCCATGTAATTTGTTCCCTTGTAAAGTATCACAAATTAATAAGTTGTTAGGGTTGGAGAATTTGACATAGACTTTTAGTAATATCTTGGGTATATATGCTAGAGAATTGTTTAGACTGTTTTATTTTTACATTTAGTGCCTTTGTATCCCTAAGGTAACAATCATGGGAAGTCTTTACTGCCTATACATTGTCTTGCTATTCGGGATGTTTGGTGCTGATAACTCACAGAATCTGGATTGTTCGCAAAAGGAGTCTCAAACAAGCTGTACATCTCTAGTAGTGCAGACTTTCAGTCTTTTTCTTCTCATAGCTTTCCATTTGCCAACTTCCTGACATTAGTTTTTATTGCCCTTGACCCCCTTGGAATATAATTTTTTTCTTGTCTGTCTTTCTGACTTACATATTATTTTCCTGTTATGCCTATGAACTCTTCGTCTCCCCTCAAATCTTAGGTAGTGGAAAGAAAGAGGCATTACTGATGCCCTTTCTTTGCTTCCTGTAGCACAGAGGACCTACTCATGTAGCTAATTGGTGACTGCTTTAGATTGGAATCTGAGCACATAGGATACTGGAACAATGTTGTCAGTTCCACATATGCGAAGCCTTAAGTTGATGGCCTTTTACATTATGTACTGTTTGGACAAATAAAACTTATCAGAGCAGACCTGAGTCTGAACCCCAAAGTAATGGGAGAACCTTGATCAAATCACTTAACTTCTTTGCATTTTTTCCCTCAATTACAAAGTGGGAATGATATCACATATCTAATTGAGTTTTGAGGATCAAATGTGATAATGTAGAAATGCTTTGTAGAGTAATTGCATTATAGAAATATTACATGGCCAGTAATAGCATTTGAACCTTTCTTTTTATTTTGCATTAGAGATTATGAACAAAACCAGAGTAAGGAAATTGGAAGCCTGTTTTACTGAAAGTATTATCTTAGATGAAATTCCTGATATCATAATTGTTCCCTGTAGCAAAATAATTTTTCATTTCAAACAAGCTTGGAGATAGCTTTTCAAGTATTAATCGTTACCATTGATAAATGTAAGAAGCAGAATGTCCTATGGAAGAATGATACTCCTTAGAAATCAATTCACTGTAGAGTTTAATGAAGAAATATTATCTTCATGCTATTGTTATAAGATCAAATTTTTTTTTTTTTTTTTTTTTTTGGCCTGTGGGAATAAGGATCGAACCCGGGCCCTGGCGGTGAAAGTGTGGAGTCCTAACCACTGGATTGCCAAGGAATTCCCTGAGATCAATTTTTTTTTTTTTTTTTTTTTTTTGTGGTACGCGGGCCTCTCACTGTTGTGGCCTCTCCCATTGCGGAGCACAGGCTCCGGACGCGCAGGCTCAGGGGCCATGGCTCACGGGCCTAGCCACTCCGTGGCATGTGGGATCTTCCCGGACCAGGGCACGAACCCGTGTCCCCTGCATCGGCAGGCGGATTCTCAACCACTGCGCCACCAGGGAAGCCCCTGAGATCAAATTTTTAATTGGACTTCTGTTTCTATATTTTGAGCTGTTTCAAGTAGTTGATACAATTGTACTTTATTATATACATGTATCCACAGACTGTGGTGATGAACATATATATGCTATGAATAAAAAATAAGTAAAATCATTCCCTATAGTATTAAAATGAATTATTCAAACCAAGATGCTATAAAAGGGACTAAGCTTTTTCTGTGGAATGTTTAGGAGTTCAGATGGGGAGAAATTAAGGATTTTTGTTGAAAGGCCAAATTGTTAAATAGTTAGCTGCTGTATTGATTTATAAATTAAAGCCATTTAAAAATTGTTTTTAGGGAATTCCCTGGTGGTCCAGTGGTTAGGACGACTCGCTCTCACTGCTGAGGGCCTGGGTTCAGTCCCCGGTTGGGGAACTGAGATCCTGCAAGCTGCGTGGTGCAGCCTAAAAAAAAAAAAAAATTGTTTTTAGTCCTTGAGGCAGCATTATTTTGTACATCTAAGCAATTTCAGAAACCACTTTCCTCTAGGGAAGCCATGTAGAATTTTTATTTATTTATTTATTTATTTTTTATTTTTTTTGCTGTACGTGGGCCTCTCACTGCTGTGGCCTCTCCCGTTGCGGAGCACAGGCTCCGGACACACAGGCTCCGCGGCCATGGCTCGCGGGCCCAGCCACTCCGCGGCATGTGGGATCTTCCGGGATCGGGGCACGAACCCGTGTCCCCTGCATCGGCAGGCGGGCTCTCAACCACTGCGCCACCAGGGAAGCCCAGCCGTGTAGAATTTTTCTGGTAGTTTTTGAGACAGTTGAGACTTAATGGGTGAAGATGCCAGTAAATATGAAATCCATTCCTTCCTTTGATGTAAAGTCACTGAACAGGTCTGTGTCTCTGTATTTTTCTGTAAAATGGACGTAGAGGTAATGAGATCTATTCTGACTCATTCAGTTTGGCTGTGAGGATATAATGAGATCAGAGTGCTTTGAAAACAAAGTGCTATTCAGTTAAAACTTATTATTATCTTATATTTGAAATGAATTATGTACTAATACAGCTAGTGTGTGTGTGTGTGTGTGTATGTGTGTGTGTGTACCTGTGCGCCTTTAAGTCTTACAAGACTTCATAAGGTTTAGTAGCACATGAAGGTAAATTTACAGATTTTATTCCTTCTGCAGAATTAATTTGTATTGAGCATGTAATATCTCAAGTGTGTAATATTGTAAGAGTGTGTAATATCACACTCTTCAAATCAAAAAGCTGAACATGACCGCTTTCTAAAGACAGTACAAGTCTGGGTTTGGGATTGTGAAATTTTGGGCATGTAATTTGTCCCTCAAAAAGTGCTAAAAAGTTAAGAACACAGAACGTGAGATGAGTGCAGTTTTGACTTTTTGTGAGGTACCTGGTACTTTAATACTTTTTAAGATATTTTCCCACCTAAATTACTTCAGAAACTCAACTTTTTCTTAAATGAAAAAGAGAATAAGGCAACACTTCACTAACATATGTATGGGGAAGGAAGAGCTGCTTCATGTGCTTCAGTTACGTGAAGTGTTTCATTTCCTTTAGGGTTCATTTATTTCATAAAGGCTCTGGAATCTCTTTAGTATTAATAGTACCACAGAATCTTAGATTGTACTGTTAATGATACCAAGCTTTTCTTGGCAAATGAGTGTCCCTTTTTCAGCTATAGAGCTCTTGATTGTTCTGATAGCTGAGTATTAGGTGAAAATATGCTAAAGTGAATTTTCTGGATATCTTTTGTCAAAGAAGCTTGAGATTTTAAGGGATTTTTTTCCCCATAGCCTTTTCATACTTCTGTTTTGTGGCCCCTGTTTTATACATGGATAAACGAAAGTCCAGAAAGGTTATAGTTTATATTTCTGGAATTCCCTCTTTTTACTTTACTCATTAAAATTAATTTTTAATTACTGAAGTAATATATAACTATATATTTGCACTTCGAAATTTTCAAATAAGTTCAGCATTAACATAGAAAGTTACAGTTCCTCTTTCAACCTTTCCCCATCCCATTATCTTTTTCAGAATTAGCCTTTGTTAACATTAAAGTGTGTCCTTCCAGAGCTTGTTCTCTGGATTTTACACAGATATAGAGAAACTTTTAAAAGTATAAGTGTCATCATATTATGTATAATTGGAAGGTTTTTCCATGTATGTCTGTCTGTTTAATCTACCTCTTAACTTCTGAATAGTATTCTCCATAGAATGAATATTGCAGAATATATTTTATAATTTTCCTCTTTGTGGTCATTTAGATTCATACCTTCCTTTTCCTCCTTTCCTACTCTACCACCCACCATGTTATAAATAATACTGTTGTGAATATTCTTATGCATATCTTTGTGCATATGAGTGAATAAATCTGATTTTTCATTTCTATACAAACAGTATAGAATTGTTTCTCACCACTCCCCAACTCATACTGTCCCCAGTCTTTGCCTTCTGCTTAATGCTAGTCTTGTGTTTAACAACTATTTCATTGAAGGCCATCTTAGGTTTTTGAGATCAGAACTTCTCTGGTGATCTTGATTACTGGAAGGACTCTTTCTTGACATGATGTAAGTCTATATCACAAGTGGTTAACATAACAGGAGAGGCAGTAAAAGTAATGTGGGAGCTTTGTAGTGCAGTGGCTAAGAGAACAGTTCTCTGGTGTCAGACTGCCTGGGTTTCAAACTCCACACCATCCCTTACCATTTGTATCATCAACCTTAGGCAAGTTATTTAACTTCTCTTTCAGTTTTCTTGTTCACACAGATGGGCTCCTCATCCTAATGATGTAGTTATAATGATATAGTTATAGAACCTATGGTCTTGGGTTATTGTAAGGATTAATCTATAACGTGGAATTCTTAGTGCATAAGTGTTCCACAAATGTCAACTGGGGGGCGATAGTGATGGCCTGTGCTGCTTGTCCTGCGTTCTTGGTCCCCATGCTATTCTGAATAGAGATGTGATTGTATTAATAAAAGGTTTACATAAATAGAAAGTACACTGTATTCCAAACTTATGTCAAAATTACATAAGTTTGTAATGTCTGGAAGTGACTATTTTATTTCCCTTTTACTTATTTTCATAATGAAAAAAATTTTTTAATAGTTTGAAATTGGTCCCAGGAGTAGAATCTTTTTTTTAAATGTTTATTATATATGTTACAAATATTTCTTCCCCATTTGTTCCTTATATATATATATATTTGTTGTTGTTATTATTGTTGTTGTTTAATCCCTTGACCATGCCGCACAGCATGTGGGATCCTAGTTCCCCAACTAGGGATTGAACCTGTGCCCCCTGTGTTGGCAGCGTGGAGTCTTAACCACTGGACCACCAGGAGAGCCCCCTAGAATCTTAATATATAACATTATGCCTTTAGAGCATAAGGCTTAACTTTATAAACGTTTCAGTTTACTCAGGAATTTACTTAAGTCTCCCCTGTATTCCCATAGGACATTGTTCAGGGACCATGTCTTAGTCATATTCTTACACCTACAGTCTTACATGCTTTTACATATAGAAGCACTCAGTGTTTGTGAGCTTGAACTAGTTTAAACTAGTTTTTCCAAGAAGTCCTCATCATTACTTTTTAATATTCCCATCTTATTTTCAATGCCAGTGAGCTACAAAAGCACACCAAAATAAACTTATGTGCTGTTATGAAATAGTTAGAAATCATTAATTTTTCATTATATTTCATCTGTTCTTATTTTTGGATATTTTCAGTTTGAACCCAATACTTTGCTTAATGTTTGTTAAAAATATATGTTAAGTGGAATTTGCATATATGGTCACATAACAATTAGCCTGACATCTTTGTTTAAGGAGAAGATCAAGATCATGATTATCACTAAACCAAAAAACTTGCATGCATAACAAAGTAAATTTACTTCTAGTTTATCTTTGTTTGAAGTGCTTTTAAGTCTGAATAGTATTTTTAAGATAATACATTTTTATATGAAATAACCAGAAGCTTGGTTCAGGCATTATAGGAAAACATCTCTTAATTTT
Source organism: Mesoplodon densirostris (assembly GCF_025265405.1). Taxonomy (NCBI): domain Eukaryota; kingdom Metazoa; phylum Chordata; class Mammalia; order Artiodactyla; family Ziphiidae; genus Mesoplodon; species Mesoplodon densirostris. The sequence goes on along the minus strand of NC_082671.1, from coordinate 31,658,527 downwards.
TTTTAAAACGTTGAAATAGTATTGAATAAAAATGGTGTGATTAATCTTATTTTTGCCATTCCAGATTATATATGAACAGGAAGGGGTGTATATTCATTCATCTTTTGGAAAGACCAGTGACCAAGACAGCTTGATTTCAGGAATATTACGTGTTTTAGAAAAGGTATATTTCTAGTAAATGACTTTATTTAATAATTGTTTATGTTTAAATAAAAAATAATTTTTATTTAATAATTGTTTAAATAATTTAATAATTAATAATTGGGGCATTATCAGCAGGCTTGAATTTCACATGTAAGATAATTATGTAATTGAGCAGTGGTTGTAAATTTAACTTGGAAGTGATGTTAGAAGTAAAATACTTTAGATAAGCCAGTAAAATGGTGTGGAATATTTTAAAACTTATGTAAAAGTTACAGTAATATAATTTTTTTATAATGAAAGGCAGAGTTTAAAAATCTATACATTGTTGTCAAATAGTGGTTTACATATGATATTCCATATTTAACGTGCTGATAAATTTAAGGGGTTAAAAATTTCATTTTCAGGGAATTAAGTATAGGTGACTAAAAATATAAGATATTGCTGAATAGTAAATATGGTTAATAATTTCTTTCTCTAGGATGCTGAAGTAATAGTGGACTGGAGACCACTGGATGATGCATTGGATTCTTCTAGTATTCTGTATGCTGGAAAGGTATTTAAGAAAAAAATATATGACTGAAGGAATGCCATTTTTTTAAAATAAAAGCTTTATTGAGATATAATTCATATACCGTAAAATTCACTCTTCTAAAGTATATAATTCAGTGTTTTTAGTATATTTACAGAGTTGTGCAACCATGTGACTGGCTTCTTTCACTTAGCATGATGTTTTCAAGGTTCATCCATGTTATAGCACCTGTCAGTACTTTGTTTCTTTCCTTTTTTTCTGAATAATATTGCATTTATGGATATGTACCACATTTTGTTTATTCATTCATCGGTTGATGGACATTTGGGTTGTTTTCATTTTTAGGCTTATGTAAATAATGCTGCTGTGAACGTTCATATTCAAGTTTCTGTGTGGATACATTTTTCCTTGAAAACCCAGGAATGGAATAGTTGGATTAACTTATGTTTAACGTTTGTATCATGTGTTGACATCTCACTATGGAAGGTAGAGACTTAGCTCTATCTTTTCTCTAATTCACCTTGAAACTATGGCCCAGTTGTCCACATTTCTTCTCAAAATATTTAATCACATAGATGATCTTCCAGTGTCATCATCTTAGAGACTTTTCTTCCAGAGCCTTCTTACAAGTTCCTTCTGAACTGGTTGCTCTTTTGGCTTGCTGTGCAGCAATTATCCTGGGGATTCTTTTTGCCTCTTTCCCATATTTTAATCCCCATTTCCTGTATCCTCTGCTATCTTATATTTTGGTTTACTCCCTAGTTTTGGTGCACCTTCAGTGCTTCCTGAGAAAAAGGGTGTATGAGAGCAAAAACATTTCTGTTTTCAGACTTTTCTATCCTTATTCTGAATTGATAGCTGGCTGGCATAGAATTACACTTTGAAAATAAATTTCCCCTCATAGTTTTGAAAGTTACTGTCTCAGGTTTGACTAATTTCCTTTATTGATGTTAAGTCTGCTGCATTCTAATTCCTGATCCTTGCTATGTTTTTTTTCCTCTTTAGAAGCTTTTAGAATTGCCTTTTTGTTTCTAGTGTTCTGGATGTTCTGGAAATGTTGTGCTCTTGTGGTCTTTTTTAATCCACTGTGTTGGGTGCTTGATAGGCTTTTTTTTTAACGTGAAAACTTGTGTCCTTTAGTTTTTAGGAAATATTCTTGAATTATTTTAGTGATGATTTCTTCTTCGTCTCCATTTTCTATTTTCTTTCTTTCTGGAACTCTACATGCTTTGGACTGGTCCTGTAATATTTTAATACTTTACTATTTTTTAATTCTTTGTGTATGTGTATATTATTTTCTAGGAAATTTCTTCAGTTTTATCTTCCAGTTCTTCTATTGCCGTTTTCATTTTTGCTGTTTTTTAGATTTCTAATACATTTTGTTATGTGTCCCCTTTCCCCCCCTTTAAAAAATAGCATCCTGTTTTTCATGGATGTACTATTCTTCCTTATTTCTGAGGAGTTGAAGGATAGTTTTTTAGATGTTTTCATCTCTGTATATAGTCCACCTCCTCTAATTGACTTTTTTTTTTCGTATTTCATTTGGACTTTATCTTTTATGTAAATACTTGCCTTTGACATTTGGTGATCTTTGTATTGTGGTGCTCATATTTAACAGCAAACACAAAAAACTGATTATACTCTCTCTATGTATGGGTAGGTTTGTTAATAGTTGGGACTCAGGGTGACTTGGCTAGGCTGTTTCCTTGGGGAATCCCCGATATTGAAACCTGGATCTTTTTTTGTGGACTAGTCATTTGTCAGAGAAGAATCTACAGATTCCTGCCTGGAGAGGGAAAGCTGGATTCCACTGTTCTGGGAACTGAGTGGAGGAAGAGAGCTGGGAGTCTTGCCAACTTATTATATAGATGAACTTTCAGTTAATTCTCCTGTTTTCAGTGTATTATCTCTTTGCTCAGTGTCCCTGGTTTCTCCTAATCCACAGATAATCTGTTTTACCTTTTCCAATGAATAAACCTTCAGTCTTCTAGACTCTTGTTAGTAGTCCTGTTTTCAGCTTAACCTTTATCCTAGTTTCCAGAAGTACCTGATTTACTAGTTCCAAGCCTTTGTGTGGGGTGGGGTTCTGTAAATGCTGCTTTGCTTTCCCTGCTATTGATGGGAAAGTTGGTAGTGATGGTGGTAAGGGTTGCTTTTTTTTTTTGCGGTACGCAGGCCTCTCACTGTTGTGGCCTCTCCTGTTGCGGAGCACAGGCTCCGGATGCACAGGCTCAGTGGCCGTGGCTCACGGGCCCAGCCGCTCTGTGGCATGTGGGGTCCTCCCAGACCGGGGCACGAACCCGTGTCCCCCGCATCGGCAGGCAGACTCTCAGCCACTGAGCCACCAGGGAAGCCCGGGTTGCATTTTTTTAAATTGGGCAAACGAGGAGGGCTCCCTGAGAAATGACATCAGAGGAAGGACTCAGAGGAAAAAACACTCCACTTTATAATTTCATTCATTCAGTTTTTCCCCCTATTCTTCAGTCTGTTTCTATTTCTTATTAATTTCTTTTGTTTATAATATATTCCTTTTCCTATAAATCTTCGTTTTTCCATTTTTAAAAAGAATTACACTAGCAATACATGAATACATTCTTGTTGTAAAAATTCAAATAATAGAAAGTTGAAGTCCTCCTTGACTAGAACCCTGTCCCTAATCTGTCCCTGTTTAATGTATATCTTTCCAGACTTTTATCAGTACACATTTCCTATCATATCTATCTATCCATCCATCCATTCATCCCTGGTTTTCTCTAGTGTGTTTCTAATTACATATGTTCCATGTAGTTGTTATACTGCATACATTGTTTCTTAACTTCGTTTTATTTACTATTACATATTGAACATATATACACATGAACAGATATCAGTCTTTAAACTTCTGCCTAGCATTTTATTGACTACCCTCTAGTTTATTTACTTATTCCTTCATTGATGGATGATAAGATATATTCAGCTTTTCACTTTTACAAACAATTCTGTGATGAAAATTCTTGTATCTGCCTCTTTGTATACATATGTGAGTATTTCTCTAAAGCAGATGAGAAGAGAGTTATTGTGGTGAAACACATGCATATTTTGAATTTTAATAAATATGACTCAATTGTACATTTGAGTCAGTACTAATTAGCACTGTCATCAACAGTGTGAGATACAGCATTTCCTCACACTGTCTTCCATATTTTTATTTTTTAATTGAATGGGCCAGAAAAATTTAAATTCATCTTTACTTGCTTTTCTTGGGTTGTTTCTGAAGTTGGACATCTTCCTTTGTTTGTCACTTCATATTTCTTTGATTTGCTTGTTCATACCATTTCCTTATTTTTCTCTTTTGATGTTTGTTGATTTCTCAGTAAATTGGTAGGAGTTGTTTTTATATTCTGGATGTTTTTCTGTCATCTTCCACATGTTTTGGAAACATTTTCACACAGTTTTGCTTATCTTTAACTTATGTGTGGTATCTTTTGTTGAATAGAAGTTAAACTTTTTGATTTAGTCAGATTATTAACATAGCATTTTAGACTTTTGGTTTTATTCTCTTTTAAAATAGAAAGTTCTTTAGAACTGAACATGTAGGTATGGTATTTGTAGCTTTTAGCTAATTTTGATTAAGAGACATGTGCAACCAATAGTGGTTTAAATAAGTAACCACCATTGGGTATGTTCCTCAAATAACCAGAAGCCTGGAGGTTTGGAGCTATTTGCAGTGTTTGTCTTTATGATCATAAGGTGGCTATTATGTTTTTAGGCAGCATAGCTGCATCAAAAGCAGGAAATAGAGAAAAAGGGATGAAGCTTTTATTAGGGGAAGCAAAAGCATTTCCAAGGCCCTACTGTTGACTTATGCTTGTATTTCATTGGCAACCCTAACTGCAGGAGAATCTGGACAAGGTTTTCTTGTCTTTTTGGTCAGCTGAGCAAGGGAGAAAAGGATAGGAAATAGTGTTCGGCTTTCCCACCAGTGATATCTGCCACAGCCTACAATCTTAATTTATATAGAAGCTGAGAAGACATTATTGATTGAAATGAAGTTCTACTCTTAGTCCCTAAATATTTTATATGTTATAATTATTTTAGGACTCCAGTTCAGTCGTGGAATGGACCCAGGCCCCAAAAGAAAGAGTTCATCGAGGATTGGAACATCTGAACAGTTACGAAGCAGAGTGGGACATGGTTAATACAATTTCATTTAAAAAGAAACCACATACCAGTGGAGGTATGAATTAAATCGTTTGAAATCTTAAACTGATTTGCTACTATGTAATATAAACAAAAGTGCCCAGAAAATTCTTTAATGTTTCTTAGAAGAAGGATGAGTTGGTGCTTTGATTAATATGTATAATTCCCATTTTATTTATATTCCTTTTTCATCTTTTTATTGCTTTGTTGGTTGTGACCTCATAAAAAGGCTTTAAAAATATTTGTTCTGTTTTGTAGTTATTAATGGCAGAAAATAGAAGCACTTAAAAAATTGCTTTGGCTATCTCTCATGCACATTTTTCTTAATCCAGTAGAATAAAAATAAAAAAATCATGTTATTTCATCCTAAAGCACCAGGGGGAGATGAAGTATACCACTAAACCATGCCGTTCTAATTTCAGTGTTTACTGGTATCTTCACAGCTCATTGCAACTCCCCTTTGTATATGTTCTGCGACTGTTCTCCTTTATATGTACATTAAATTTATGTTTGCTGTGTGGTGACTATCTACATGTAGATAACAAAAAAGAGCCAACCTAGTAATCTGATAGAACACGTGTACTACCCCAGATATGATCTAGCTAGCCCACCTGTGATGTGGCCAGCCTATTTGCGATCTCTTTAAAAAATATTAAACACTGTATAGAGTTAAAATTTTTTTTCTATTTATTTCTTTGTGTTTTATAACTAATAGGATATTTTATCTTTCAGTGATTTTGATCTCAGTTTAGGATATATCCGCATTTACCAGATTCAAAAAGTCTAGCCTAAATTGACTAGAATATGTATTGCTACGTTTATATAGCATTGTTACTAAGTAAAATTGATTTTCATGTATAGCCTGGGGAATCATTCTCATACAGTAGTTATACTTTGTACTGTATCATTTCTTGGGAACAGTGGCAATTAAGAAATAGTAAGTCACAGACTCTGGATAACAGTCAGCTCATGCATATATGTGTTTTTTTTTGCTGTTTTGCATTCCCATTCTAGGGAAGGTTCTTAACCAGAACAATGCAAAAATGTTAAGAGGAAGGATAACCACAGGATTTTAGTATATTTAGCATGTGAGGGATTTTTAACTTCTCTAGACTGGATCTTCAGGATTGGTTTATGTGAATTGCTATTTTTTGTTTGCCTAATATTGTTAAATCCTTGCAAATGAAAAAGGTTACAGAAATGAGCAAAAGGAGTGAGTTTTCAAAATTTCATAAAAGAAGCATTACATGTTTGAGAAAAGCATAATCTGACAATAAGTCTTTTTAGATTAATGGTTTTTAGCTGGCTGCACATTGAAATCACATGGGGAAGTTAGGCTTTTGAAAAAAGTACCAGTGCCTGGGTTTCATCCAGCAAATTAAATCATACTCTGGAAATGGAGCCTGGGCATCCCTATTTTTCTGTATTTTTCAAAAGCTCTCCTGGTTATTTTAGTGTACAGAGTTGAGAACCTCTGTGTAGCTGCATAGCTTAGCAAAAAACCCACAGATCTAAATACTGCTTATGTATCTTGGCATTGCATTATGCCTTGTAAAGAGCCTTTATTTAGTAATTATTAAAAGTTAAGGACACATTTCTTTTTCTTTCTTTTCTCCACTGTTTAAAAAATTTTATGATAGCAGTAAGAAACACATTGCACAGTATGGCCCAGTGTGCATACACATGCACATGTTTAACACAACAAGGAGTTAATGAAGTACATTTACTCTGTTTCATCTCATCCCATTCCATCCCATCTTATCCTAGACTGTCTACCTCATCCAATCATATTTCATCAAAACTCCTTAAAGAAGACATTTTCTAAGCTTGATGTTTAAGAATTTAAATTTCTGCCATAACTTTTTACATTTTTGAAAAGCATTTTTTCAAATAAAATTTTTATTTATTATTATAAACTTCACATTTTTAAACTTTTTACCTTTTTTGTGATTCACAGAGCAAAATGGGGACAAACCTTTAAAAAATTGGCTATTGAAGACTTTTTAAACTTTATATTTCTTAAATATACTGCTAAGTCTTTTTTTTTATATATTAGATCAGATGTTTTGAAAATATATCTTCCCGGAACAGCAGACTGCCGTGATGTTCTGTAAACCCATTCAGATAAAATGTCATGTCCTTGCTGTTAATTCTGTTCAAGACACATGTAGACTTACTGAATTGTTTTGTTTACTTTTTTTGTTTTTACTTTTTTGCTGTTGTGGCCATTTTTCCCACATCAGTTGGAGTTATTTTTTACATATATTGGGTAACACAGTAAGTTCATCAGAACTAATTAGCTTTATTTACCTTTCTTTAAGGAGAAAGAAGGAAATTTTGAGTTAACTGTTGGATTCTGTTAGTTTTCCTTTGTAACAATTTCTAGTTCTGGTTAGCTATTATTGGTAGACCAAATTGCAGATTACTTTTCTATTGACTTGGTTAGTAGATTATTCATTTATTTAACACATCTTTGACTACCTACTATGTGCTAGTCACTCTTCTAGGCACTGGGGATATAGCTGTGAACAGAATTAAGTTCTTGTTCTCATGAAACTTATACTCTAGAAAAGGGACTTTTGGGATTGACTTGTAATGTTTGTGTCATTGTTTATCAGAGCTTTAAGTAGGAAATGTGTGAGGAATTTTCTTTTGTATTTAATATGTAACATGTCTCTTCCATTAACAAGGGAAAAATCTGTGTAAATTTTTTACATTTGAATATGCACAAACTTCTGATATGCCTGCATATATTATTTAATATTCTTCATATGAATTTCTTGCATTACTTTGATTAAATACTTTTTGTGGAATTTAAGATAAAAAAATTATATCTGGTTTTTCATTGCTGTTTTGCTGTGAAAATATTTTTGGTCTTTGCAGATAATCTAGTAGTATGTATCCTTTCTAGGTAGTCCAGGTGCATTCACACTTAAGTGATTCATAAAATGTTGGAATTCTAGAATTGTTCTCACTTTGATATTAGTTTGTAATGGTGTTATGAGCTCTATAATATAAATTGCAGTGAAACATGATGTGTTGTAAAGTGGCACATGGTACTTAATCTGGTACCAGCCTTAGATATGAGTTCACCATCTGAACCGGTGTGGAAGTAGGCAGGGCACTGCATAGGTAAGTTACTTAGCCTTTCTGGACTTTGTTTCAAATGATAACTTGTTAGTGTCCATGAAAGAGTAATGGTGTCCACATTCCTTGCAGTTAGAGGTTTCTGTAAACTGTAGGTTTCTGTGTCAGTTTAGGAGATTTTGTTGGAGGTGATGGAGCTGTAGTGTTCTGACTATATAGGAAGGTGACATACATGCAGGTCAGTACTGACTGATCTACCCTTTGAGTAAGTTCTATAAGCAGATATTATCTATGCAGTTTATCTTTGTGGAATTGATAGTGTTGGGACGGAGTTAATAAAGATTTTCAATAACAGGATAGTATGACACTTCTTAGGAAACAACATTAGAGAAAAGGTCTTTTAGAATTTCAGAGACATGACATGCTTAAGTCTGCGTTAATATGTTCAAGTAAAATAACATTTTTAGATTAGAAATTAAATATAAGTATTAGATAACTTTTTTCCCTTGTTCTTTAAATTTTTATTTAAATAGATAATCTTTACATTGCTTGTTATCAATTGCAACATTATTCACAAACCTAGGATTTTAAGCTTCTGTAAACAGCCCACACACACTAGGAAATGCTTTATTTTACATAGCTATAGTTTGGTTTGAACTGAGGTCTTAATTTAGTAGAAGGTTGATTTAGCAGGAAGATTGAACGTATTCATTCTCTTTGAAGCATTCACAACTTAGTTACCTTTTCATCCTCAATTCCGCAGTGTTCTTTGGGTTTTTGCAAATGTCTGTGTACTCACTCTAATGTTACTTTTTTAAAATTAGTTTTTATTGGAGTATAGTTGCTTTACAGTGTTGTGTTAGTTTCTACTGTACAGCAAAGTGAATTGGCTATACGTATACATATGTCCCCTTTTTTTTGGATTTCTTTCCCATTTAGGTCACCACAGAGCACTGAGTAGAGTTCCCTGAGCTATACAGTAGGTTCTCATTAGTTATCTATTTTATACATGGTATTAATAGTGCATATATGTCAATCCCAATCTCCCAGTTCATCCCACGCACCCCCCACCGTTCTCCCCTTACTTTTTATACTGGTATACCTTTACCTTCACTCAATGTAATCTAGTAAAAATAATTCCAAAGGGAAGTGAGGAATAAAGGTTGGTTTTGTTTTTTTTTGTTTTTTTGTTTTAAATGACTCTCCAAATGCATCATGCCATTTGTATTTGAGGGAAGTGGAAAAGATGAATATTTATTGAATATTTACTATATACTTGGCACTGTACTCATTAGTTGACAAGTATTATCTCTTTTAATTCTTAGAATAACATTGGGAGGTAAGTATAATTATCTCCATTTTACAGATGAAGAAACTGAGGCTCAGAGAGATTCAATTATTTGCCCCAAATCATTCAGTCAGTAAAATGGTGGTGCTGCAGTTTGAGTCTGGCCTGCTTGCTTCCAAAGCCATGATCATTTTGGGGCAAAGCTGATATTTTAAATAAGGGTAGTATTTTTTTCAATTTGTATTCAATAAGATAATTATTTTAAAAACTATTCTTTTAAGAAAATGTATGTTGCCATTTCTAATACAGGTGGAAGCCATAGTAATATCAGTGCTGTAGTTGTTCCCTAGGTTCAACAAATATCTGTTAGGCAGTCATGAAGAGTGCTGTCAGTACCTTTTAAAAAGGTGAACAAAAATATTTTGCCCCACTTTCTTGTTTTTAAAGATGCTCCAAGTCATAGAAATGGGAAAAGCAAATGGTCATTCCTGTTCAGTTTGACAGACCTGAAATCAATCAAGCAAAACAAAGAGGGTATGGGCTGGTCGTATTTGGTATTCTGTCTAAAGGATGACGTCGTTCTCCCTGCTCTGCACTTTCATCAAGGAGATAGCAAACTACTGATTGACTCTCTTGAAAAATATGTGGTATTGTGTGAGTAAGTATCAAATTATTTCCTACTTATTGAAACCGGATTGTTGTGTTGGTCCCAAGGCAAACTATTTTTACTTGTCATTGGGTATCAGTGACCTATGTGCATATTAGGGCTCAAGCAGCTTTGTTTATTCTGGAATATTGACTACTTTTGATGAGTGACTGAATAAAATTTTGTCATTTTAGTAATTTGGAACTGCAACTTATCAGCTTATTACTGTTTTAAAGAAAAGAATGGTTCAGTATTTTAATACACATTCAAATGAATGATGATACATCAATAATTTATGGATTATATATTTACCAATTTTATCTTTTATTATGTAGTTTCTGTTAAACATAGAGTTTCATTTGTAATGTTACAAATTTAAGTCAGGGAAATCTAAATAAAATTATTGTAAGTGTGGAAGTTAGGGCTTTCTCACTTTCCAGAAATCTTTTGTCTTCCATTTATTTACCCATGTGCATTTGTACACACATACTCTTTCTCGCTTTCACTCTCAACAAATACAATTGTGGTATCTATTAAGTTCTGAGCACTGTGCTGGTTGTTTGATATTTAGTAGTGAACAAAACAGGCATGTTCTTGGATATCTGAGAGTTTATGGTCTTGTGAAGGATGCTGACCAGTAAATAGCAATAAACTCAAGAAATAAGGTGGAGGCAGTACAAGGAAGGGAGGAAGGTACTTCATTCAGACTGGGGGTTGGGTAGGGGTCAGGGAAGACTTTCTGGAGGAGGTAACATCTAGGTTGAGACTTGACAAATGTGTGAACGTTAGCATGAAAGGGAAGGAGATATTTAGACGGAGAGATGTTTTAGATAGAGGGAGGTATATAAAACATGATGTAATCACAGAACAGAGTAGTTCAGTATCACGGGTCTGCATAGTGGGGGAAGGGAGGGTACAAGATTTAAAGATGAAGCCAGAGAGCTGAGTAAAGGCCAGAGCATGAAGGATCTTGTAAATCATGTTAGCAGGTTGTTCCAGTCATCTAGATGAGCTTGTAGTAGCATGAACTAGGGGAGTGACAAGAAAGAAGTGTTGGAGGAATATTTAGTGTTAGAGTTTGTGATTGATTGGATATGTGGAGGAGAAAAGAAGGGAGAAGTTGAGTTTTTTAGTTTGGGGAATCGTAGGGATGATTGTCAACTTCATTAATAATGTCCTCACTTTAATAGAGTAATGTCATACCTAAATGTAGATTATATAAAGCTAGGAGTAATGCAAAGGTTGAAAGATGTTGACTCTATGTTTTTCGGCATGAAATTCTCTTCCCTTACCATGTTGACCACCTCTGACTGGCACTAGGCATGCTGATTATTACCTGTAATCATAAAGTCAGATCTGGTTGGTAGTATGTGGGTCTTGGATCTTGAAGTGAGAAGCTGTGAATAGGCTACCACCTACAGGGTTAAGTAGATTTCAGTAGGAGCATTTATCATGACTGGGGCATAAGACTTGGCTGTTGAATAGCAGCTGTTAAAGACTTGGGGGTCTTAGCATCATAGCAAGCTCAGTATCAATCAGTGTTGTGATGTAACTCTTACAGAAGAGCTCATTTATTCTGAGACTGTTGATTAAAGCATAGTATCTAGAATGAAGTGGTAGTCCCTCTCTACTCTTTACTGATAAGATCATATTTTGGAGAACTAGGCTTAGTTTTAAACACTGCATTTTAGATGTGTTAGACTAACTATACTACATGGAAAAAGATGGCTAGTGTAATGAGAGGGATCAAAATGGTATCATGAAAAACATGTGGGGATGTGGCGATTTAACTTGAAGGAGTTGTGGTGAACCATTAAATAAAACCCAAGCTGGGCTTCCCTGGTGGCGCAGTGGTTAAGAGTCCGCCTGCCGATGCAGGGGACACGGGTTTGTGCCCCGGTCCGGGAAGATCCCACATGCCGCGGAGTGGCTGGGCCCGTGAGCCATGGCTGCTGAGCCTGCGTGTCTGGAACCTGTGCTCCGCAACGGGAGAGGCCGCAACAGTGAGAGGCCTGCGTACCGCAAAAAAACCCAAAAACACCCCCCCCCAAGCTTCTTACAATGGTCAGTGAGGGCCTGCCCTATCTTAGCTCTGTTTATTTCTTAAACCTCATCTCATGCCATTCTCTTCTATATTCTAGCCACATGGTTTTCTTTCAGTTCCTGAAATGCCCTAAACTCTTTCTTGTCTTAGGGTCCTATATGTATTTCTTTTGTCTAGAATATTCTTCTCCCTTTCTTATCCCTGAGGTCTCAGTTTAATGTCACTTCCTCAGAAGGGCTTTTCTGGATGCTTAGTCTCCCATTTAATGTAGGTTCCCACCCCCATTCCTTTTTGCTTTCTCATTCCTATTTGCTTCCTTCATGGCCCTTAACAGAATAAAATCATTTTGTCTGTTTACTTCTGTTACGTTTTCCTCTAGAATATAAGCCCATAAAGGCAGGGATTGCATCTATCTTGTTTACACTTTCTCCTAAATTCCTAGCCAGAGTGCCTGGCACATAGCGTTTGTTCAGTAAATCTTAGTTGAATGAATAAATGGCATGGTACTTATCAGTTCTACAAATAATTTCAAAAGGATTGTTAAAAGAAATAGACTAGATTTGTTTTGTATGACTCCAGAGATAAATTAGAAGGAAATAGCTGGAGGGGTAGAAATTACAAGGAATTAGCTCATGAGGTAGAGAGATTTTTGTCTTGGATGGGTTCAAGGATAGACTCAACAATTACTTAGGTGCTTATAAGAGACTATGTACCTTAAATATGTGTTGGTGATGTTTTAATGAAGGTTGTAAGTGAAACTATGTTTCCTTTTCTGTATTGGTGAGGCTTAGATATGTAGCATCATAATACAGCCCAAATTAATGTTGAAGTCATCCAGTTATCATTTTTGGACAACCACAGTTCTCCCTAGTGAGGGCAGACCACTTAGGACATTCATGAGAGCATACTAGAAACCACCTTCTCTGTTGGCAGGCAGATCCAAGAGATAAAGAGAGCCTGGAAGGGGTTATGCCATGCATGCACCTTACTCTTTCCTGATCTCAGCAGTCAGATGTGTCCTTGTGAAGATTTCCTTTAATAGGAGTGCATATTTCCACCTGGAAACAAGAAGCCATGGGAATGGTGTTCCCCTCTCTCTACTTTTTCATTCAACAAGTATTTTTTTTTTGAGGACCCACTATGTTCTAGACATCATACTAAGTGCTGGAAAGGAGCACTTAGTCAAAAAAGATATGGTGTCTGTCTTCATGGAGTTTGTACTATTGCAGAAAAGAAAAAGATCACTTTTACAAATAATCATAAGTTTTCAGCTGTAATAAGTGCTATGAATCAGGGATATAGCACCATGAGAGCATATAATAGGATAATATGTAGGTTTGTGTGTGTATGTGTGTTAGTAGTAATTGAAGCTCTGAGAGAGAATGAGATTAACTAAGAAGAGGATAAAATGGGGTAGAATGTAAGCATGTGATTAATTATAGCCTTTAATGACGTGGTCAAAGAGAAGAACCTAGCAGAGGAGTCTGACTTCCTACACTTTGTTTCCTCTCTTCCCACTAGGCTTAATCACATTTATGGTCAACCAAGGATGTGGCTGTTTCTGGGGGGGAGGAGATAGCTGTGTAAAGTGAGCTTTAAAAGCTTCATCCTTAGTACCAGCCACTTCTCCATTGTGTATTCTCCTGTGACACCGAGGGGCCAGTTTATTCTTTGCCCCCTGAATAGTCTGAAATGTGTAAGAATAGTACATCAAATATTTTATCCCCAAGGCCCCTCTGTACACTAGGCAGAAAATAAGCACCCCCCCATCCTCTTTCCCATCATAAATTATGCCCAGCTACATGGTGTCATATATGCTGAGTCCAGGTGGTAGAATATAGGTATTCCAGATAAACAGTCACCAGTATAAAAATAAATCCCATATTTGTATAAACCATCTTCCATTATCAGATTCTGAGGGAGATGTTAAAGGTTCTTGTATTTTATGTTCATTACTTATGATCTAAATAAATGGAATTCACAACTAAGTCCAAAGAAATGAAAAGTCCCAAATATCCCCCATTTTTTACTTTATTAGGTATCATTTCCTGTCTCTGGAGCAGTTATCCTAAGCAAAATGGTACTTCCAGAGTCATGTTCCTATGGTCGCAGATAGTTGTGGAGAATAGAAGAAGAAGGGTAGACCAGGAAAACCTTGGCATCAGCAGCTTCGCTGGGATCTCAGCCACTCTGTTCCTGGGTCATCCTTCTTGTGTTTTCTGAGTTCAAAACATCAATAGAGGGAGATTCAGACCACATTATCTTTTTTTCTCTGATTAACCTAAATTGAAGAATGTGGCTTGCATCTGTGGCCATGATGTCTTCCTAACACTCCCTGTAACGAATTAAGGGTTTTACCATACAGACGAACAGAAATTGCAGATTTGCTAGGGATGTGCAGCCTTGAAAGATCGAGGTAAAGTTTGGGTAACTATGCACAGTTCCTTCTTTCAGTCTCATTAACTGGATTAGTCAGTGCAAAATAGGCCAGCTTCTTGAGGCTTATTATTTCTCAAATGGTTTTCTTATCTACTGCGACAAACAAATTGTCCTATTCATTGATATTCTTTAGTGTTCTTTGACTTATCACCATTTAGAACATGGTATTCAGTTGAGTAAAAGAATGAGCCACAGATAACATTTTTGTTACTTTTCTGGAACCAAGTTGGTTGCTAGGATATGAATGAAAGTTATTGTTTCTGTTAAAATTATTTTATATATTGGGCCATTTTAAAACTAATACGTAAATATCCAAGCAGTAAAATATTTCCTTAAAAAGCCAAGTTGGTTGTATCATTTTATAGCACTAGTCATTTATGAGATTAGGTCCTAGACCCTCATTTATTCCCTTTGTGAGATACATATATCCACACACATATACATATATACATACACATACACACATATATATATGTATAAGTTATATGGATGGGAATAAACTATATAGTTTTGTTGTAAATATTCTGTACTTTTTATTTTTTATTAACCTTTTTGGCTTTATATCTTTTGCAATGATATTTTTATTTATTTCTTTAGCTTTCCATATTGGTCTTCTCGGTAGCAATATAAAATAGTTACTATTACATCTCAGTGCACAAAAATTCTTCAACTGTTATAATTTCTGAATTCTGAAGCTTTTGGAAGAGGCTCACTCCAAAGTACTTCTGAATTTTTAGTAGTTATGTGTCTGTAGTTGTGATATTAGACAATGGTTTTCTTTAAGCACTTTAGTAGGATCTAATAGAATTGCTGATGTTAGCATCATTAAAAGTTCTATCTTACTGCTGCAGTGAGTTTTTGAAAGCCTTGAATAATGTTGTCATGAGTGATCAACTTCCCAGAATCCATAATATCCCCAGAATATGTAAATACAATATTTAATCTTCCCAGATTAAATCAGTGTGGTAACCTGGCAGGTGGAAATGTAACAATATTCTGGAATGCCAGCCCTCCTTTTGGTGAGCAACATTATTACCTGTCCTCTTACTGATATACTTTAAAAAATGTTTTGTTGATTTCTTCAGTGTCACCCAAGTCTAATGTGACTTCCCCTAGCCCCTCATCACAGAGCATTAGATATAAAAAAAAGAAATCCTTCCTTTTTAAAAAAGTATCTGTGGTTCTTTGTTGGTTGAGCAGTCATTTCTTCTTCCCATCTCCAGCTTTGTGACCATAGTCTTAGATCTGAAGCCATAATATTTGTCTGGGCACAGATAACTGAAGGTTGCATATGTGTTCCCCTTCAGCATGCATAGCCAGTGTTTTGACTTTCATGATCATTTTTTTATTTGTAGTTTAAAGAAAAAATTTGACTTAATCTATTTTTAGAAACAAAAAATAATAACCATAGCACCAGCAGCAAGCACTGTGTTAGGAAAAAAATATGTTTCTATACTAGTTACTTTTCTTTTTCTGGTGCTATGTTTACAAGTTGACCTATCATTAAGAAATGCCTTGTGAGAACCTATAGGTCTTCATGTTAAGCATGACCCCCAGAAGATGTTCAGAAAAATGGTGATTAATGAAAATTGAACGTTTAAAAAGTTATTTTCTTCCTACTTCAAATGACTCAACCTTAGCTCTTTTAAGAAGCTAAGGGGCTTATTCAGCTACTGTTGTCTTCGATGATCGAGTGCTGTTTCTAAGTAAGAATAAGATCCTGTTTTGGATTTCATATCCCCCCAGCATTGCTGTTGCATCCTGTTATGTTAGAATTGAGAAGAGATAACTGTTATTAAAGTTCTTATCTCAAACATTTATAATAAACTAGAAGTAGATAGCAGCAAAATAATGCATTTAATTTTTGTTTTTAAACACAAAAGTTGTGGATTTATTACAGCTGACTTACTAAATTATAAAACTTTTTGAACAGAAAAAAGACTGGATAATTCATTTGATTACTTCAAATTAGATGTCTCTTTGGAAAGCATTTTGTTTATTCTGTAGTTATTAGGAAGTGTGGAAAAAAACATATCTGGAGCTCAATAAGCAAGAACTAAAAATATACTGTACCTGAACTGTACATTACAACCATGTGTGTTTATAATAATGGTTAGCATAATTAATGGTCTTTAACAAATAATTAAGACATTGTATCTTGTATTTTTAACATCTTATATTGCAGTACTACCAAGCTGTGGAGTGAAGTTGGAAACCATTTCAAAATAGGACATTTTCCTGTAGTGTACATATTATATATACTGATGAATCCTAAAGTGTGTTTCAACTTTCTTTATAAGAGAAGATGTATTCTTATAATGGAAGATATATTTGTAAGAATTTTCTACTATAATTCTAAACAAAAGTTTGGGTTCATTGTAATTTAGTCCTCTTGGCTTTACCTAGAATAAAAATATACTTCATCCCTTTTATATTTGTTAATTTAATATTTAATGTTTCATGTAGTTTTGGAACTCAAGATAGTTACTAAGTACTTGCTAATATTGAATTAATGGGAAACAGTTCTAGAACTGGACATTTAAGGGTTTTTTTTGTTGTTGTTGTTATGGAAAAATAACTGTGCATTAGTAATTATTTAGGTAGTCATTGATGCAGAGTGCTACTGTTTTCTACAAATCCCTTCTTTTTATTACAGATCTCCGCAGGACAAAAGAACACTTCTTGTGAATTGTCACAATAAGAGTCTTTCACAATCTTTTGAAAATCTTCTTGATGAACCAGCATATGGTATAATACAAGTATGTTTCTTTAGTCTATATTATATTAATCTGTTTGACCCCATTATTTTATATGCATCCTACCTCTCACTTTCTCAGAGATTATACAGAATGAGGCAAGTGTCTGCATGTGTAAACCTTATGGAACTATTCCCTGTAATTTTATAGAAAGAATAATATGTGTCATATTATTTGTAAGACTCAGAAGCTTCCTTGGTTCTTAATTACTCTTACAGCAATTTTCCCCTTTATCATAA
The DNA here is from genome assembly GCF_025265405.1 of Mesoplodon densirostris. Classification (NCBI taxonomy): domain Eukaryota; kingdom Metazoa; phylum Chordata; class Mammalia; order Artiodactyla; family Ziphiidae; genus Mesoplodon; species Mesoplodon densirostris. The sequence continues at coordinate 31,641,176 of NC_082671.1, read as the reverse complement.
TTGAAATTGGACATCAGATTTTTATTATCATCGCTTGCACTGATTAGGTGAAAAATCACTGGGTAAACCACTTCGAATTAATCAGTGATAAGCTGATGCAAAAATCTGGTTTGAATTTTTATTTTATGTTTTAAGTTGGTTCATTTGGGGTCAGTTTAGTCTAATTCCTCTTAAAGTATTTGGGTATATTCTTGCATTTGGCTAAAAATGTGCCCTTAACACAGGCAGAAATAAAGATAATTTATTTTTCACTCAGGTTGCTATGTAAACTAATGACATTTTTGTTTACTCATTCATTTATTCACTTATTCATTCAACAAATGTTTGAGTGCTTCTTTGTCCCACATGGTATCTCTTTTTGGTTCTGAAGATAAAGAGGGAACTTTTTAGGAAGGAGGACAAAAGAGCTAAATACTGATTAAAATAAAAAGTGAGGGAACTGTTTTTCTTATTGTGAAAATAATCATTTTAAAGATAGACCTTTAAGAAGTAACTATTTTTGCTAAATATGAATAAGCAGGCAGTTTGGGATTTAAAAGTAACTCTAGCAGTAGAAAAACTTTTTTACTGTTTTCTAGGACAGCATTGTCCAGAACAAATTACTCTTGTTGGCATGATTCACCAGTTATATAATTAGATTAAAATGTCAGCTAATATTTAAATATTGTGAGCGTTTAAACTTAGCTATCAAATATTTTGTGTTAGACTAGTGTGGTACTACCCACTTCAGGAAATATTTTTTTTCTGTGAAGGCAGGACTGTTAGAGAGAAGAAAGCTGTTGTGGGCCGTCCATCAGTGGAAAGTAAGCACTGCAGATATTTCTGGTGTGTGCAGATTGAATGAAGCCTGCAAATCATGTGTTTATCTGCAATTCAATCAGTAGCATTAGCTTGCTATTTAATGTACTATTTTAACCAAATGAAAAAAATTGGCTTAGAAAATTTAAATTTTTCTTCCCAGAAAAAAATAAAATTTTAAAATAATCTTAGAATGCTCTGTTTTAGTTCTGATCTCCCCCCTTTAAAAATCTTTGCCCTTTTGCCTGTCATGAGGTATTTTTATTCTTTATCTGAATTAATTTTGCCAATATTTTTCTTTCTACTGCATAGAAGATTAAAAAGGACCCTTATACAGCCACTATGGTAGGATTTTCCAAAGTCACAAACTACATTTTTGATAGTTTAAGAGGCAGCGATCCTTCTGCACATCAACGACCACCTTCAGAGATGGCAGATTTTCTTAGTGATGCTATTCCAGGTTTGAAGATAAATCAACAAGAAGAACCAGGATTTGAAGTCATCACAAGAGTGAGTGGAGTTTATATTAATATAGCTCTTGTATTTTAGCAGGAGAAATGCTTTTTAAAGTGTACTGAATGTTACAGAAATAGAAACTCAATTTTGGTCGTACCTGCCTCTTTCTCACAATCCTTCATAACTTTTGCTCACTAATATATCTAACAACTAATGCTTGTCCTGCCACCAAATTCCTGGTTTCTTCTTCATCAACTACTACTTACACTTCTCTGTTCATCAGTGTTGGATCTCTTTTCTTTGATTACCTTTTTTTTTTTTTTTTTTTTTTTTTTTTTTTTTTGCTGTACGCGGGCCTCTCACTGCTGTGGCCTCTCCCGTTGCGGAGCACAGGCTCCGGACACACAGGCTCCGCGGCCATGGCTCGCGGGCCCAGCCGCTCCGCGGCATGTGGGATCCTCCGGGATCGGGGCACGAACCCGTGTCCCCTGCATCGGCAGGCGGACTCTCAACCACTGCGCCACCATGGAAGCCCTGATTACCTTTTGATAGTAATGAACAGGTTTTTGTTTCATTGAGTATATAGCAGTGAGTAAATAGTAAGCCTTGCATGTTGCCCCTAGTTCTGTTCCTAATTTTTGTTTTCTCAGACACTCTGCACAGGCAGCTAGTCAGGACACTACTCGTGGGCTTTTGTTCTTATGTGAATCTTTTCTTTTTTAAGTAAGATGGATTTTGGCCTTGAATTATGGCAAATCTTTATATATGGTCAACAAGACTTGAATTTGCTACAATTCTAGGCTGTTAGAACATAATAAAATATCTAAATTGTAGTACTTAATTAAAGGGCTTATCTTGCAAATGGCATTTTAAAATTACCAACATCTGTTAATTGAATGAAAACCTGTAGAAAATGCCAAGTAGAGCTAATGGATCATGAATCAATTCTGAGAGCTACAAATTTTAGATTGGAAGAAAAGCTAATTTTAAATATGATTAATGGAATAATACTCTTTTTTAATAATACAGCATACCATTTAGTGTGAAGGGTCTGTTTTAGAATTTACATGTTGAATGTTCTGTACTTATGTAATTGAAACCCAAAACAACAAATGTTTTTTGTTTCTGAATTTATAACCCAGTTATTTGTGTGTTTAGTAGGAGGGTAAAATGTATGGAATGCTATTGCAGTTTATAAACTAAACATTGGAAACTAAGGGAAAATATTAGAAATGTTAGAACTTATGTCTGAGTAACAGTATTTTAGTTTTAGTTTCTATATACCTTGATTTCATTTCACTTGTTAAAGGTGTACTCTTTATTGCTTATCTTTTTATTTTAGATTGATTTGGGCGAACGACCTGTTGTTCAAAGGAGAGAGCCAGTATCATTGGAAGAATGGACTAAGAACATTGATTCCGAAGGAAGAATTCTAAATGTAGATAATATGAAGCAGATGATATTTAGAGGGGTAATTACTTTAGTATATTAAACTGTTGGTATTCAAGTTTTTGTTTTCTTTTGGGAGGTGGGAGAGATGAACTCCTTTTTGATGAGTGTTGCCTTAAAATCCGTGTAGGACAGAGTGAGGTGTTTGTGATGTCCCCGAGGGTTGGGTTGGAGGGATATACCACTAAGCCTATGGAAGGGTATTCTTTCTTACTTGAAGTTCTGTGCGTTATATGAAGGAGGCATTTGTGTTCCTCAGTGGTAGTTCCCTTATCTAGTAAGGATTGGGTTTAGAAAGACTAATCAGTTCCACTGTCTGCTATACAGTCTACTCTTCATTGTTTACGCTTTCTGGCAGCTGCTTACATCTTCAGAATCTAGAAGTCAAAAACAAGGTAGTTTTTACTGAACTGAGTTATTTTTATGTACAGGCATACCTCGGAGGTATTGTGGGTTCGGTTACAGACTACTGCAGTAAAGTGAATATTGCAAATAAGCGAGTCACTCGCACATTTTTTGATTTCCCAGTGGATATGAAAATTATGTTTGCACTATACTGTATTAAGTCTATTAAGTGGGAAATAGCGTCATGTCTAAGAAAACAGCATATGTATTTTAATTTAAAAAATAAAAATAAAATAATAATAACATCAAAGATCACTGATCACAGATCACCACATGAAATACGATAGTAAAGAAAAAGTTTGAAATATTGCAAGAATTACCAAACTGTGACGTGGAGACATGAAGTGAGCAAACGCTGTTATAAAAATGGCACTGGTAGACTTGTTTGGTACAGGGTTGTCACAAACCTTCAATTTAATAAAACATGCAATACCTGAGAAGTGCAGTAAAGCAAAGTGCAATAAAATGACGTATGCCTATATAAAACTATCTCTTAAATAGTAGTTTTTCTGTTTATGTATGAGTTTTGTGAACTTAGTATTGCATTCATTTTTTACAAATGTGTTTAATATGCATGTTTTCTTCAGGGACTTAGTCATGTATTGAGAAAACAAGCATGGAAATTTCTTCTGGGTTATTTTCCTTGGGACAGTACCAAAGAGGAAAGAACTCAATTACAAAAACAAAAAACGTAAGTAATGGTCTTTTGTGTGCTCATTAAAGAAATCCAAGTAACTCACCCATATAAAGTGGAATAGACTAGGGTAAGGGAACATATTTTTATTTTCATCTTTTTAATTTAAATATTGTGAACACTGTAGTTAATTTCAAACCAGAAACACTTATTAGAGGGACTTCATTGCAGTTACATTGGTGAATATGTAGAATGATGGTAAAAAAATTCTAGTCCCCTTGTATAAACATTTTAAGCATACTAAGATATAGATTTTTAAATATATCTCATTTATCTTGATTCATTTTTACAATTTATTATGAAATTATAAAAATGGCTCATAAGTGTATTTGCTATTTAGGTTAATTACCTTTAAATTATTTTCCTGGTGCTCTTATAACATAAACTGGCCTTTTTTTTTTTTGGAAATGTGTTTCTATTTTTAAGTAATTATCAGACTTGAAAAGAAACAGACCAACTTCCCAGGTATACTTATTCCCAGTTTGTCAGTCTAACCTTTTATTTAAAGCTCACACTCAGACAGTCCTTTCTCTTTTCAACATGTTTGCCAGTCCTTCTAAGACATTTTCACATCAACAAGTTTCTGTAGTAAACTGGTTGGAAAATGTTACTCTTATGTCACATTAAAAAACAAAAAATCTCATAGGTTTGTATTTGTAATTATTCAGAAACTTTAGTGGCTAAAGTATTTAATGACTGGAATAATTTTAGGTCTGATATTAAGGACTGAAGTAAATGTTTCCTTAAAATAAAGTTTATGACATGTATAAGGTTATTTTATTTTTCTTTTGATTATAACTTCAAACATTTCACTATCATATTTATAAATTTATGTCTCACTAGCACCATAAATGCTTTGATACATTAAATTTGTTTTTTAGGTGTTCGAATAACCTTTTTTGGTATAAAATTGTTTTCTATAGTGATGAATACTTCAGAATGAAACTACAGTGGAAGTCTGTCAGCGAGGAACAGGAGAAGAGAAATTCGAGGTTAAGAGATTATAGAAGTCTTATTGGTAATTTTTTCTTAATTTTGACAATGCATGAGGGTTGCATGAAAGTGTTGATAAGATTTAAGAAATGCAGAGTTAGGGCCCAAATGAAAAATCAGAGGCTGGTGGCAAAGATTCTTACCACGAAAATACCTAGAACCTCCTAGGGCAGCCTTCAGAATGTGATTTGGGCACTCTTTCTAGCTGCAAAGCCTCTATCTGGCTCTCTAGCCCTCCAAGAAAGCTGACATTGTTGTGAACTTGGGCCAGATAATAAAGGTTGTAAAACTTTCTCTCAGAGAGGAGGAGATCAAGATGGTGGAGTAGAGGATGCAGAGCTCACCTTCCGCCACAAACACATCAAAAATCATCTACATGTGGAACAATTCTCACTGAAAACTAACTGGAGACTGGCAAAAAGACTCCTGTACAGTAAGAAAGATAACACATGATACTGAGTGGGAAGGAAAGAGAGGTGATGAGGTTGGGACCTGTGTCCCTGGGAGGGGACTCAGAGGAAAAGGGAGATTACATAGGTGGAGAGCCTCCTTGGGGAATGAGTGGTCTGAGCCACATATTGGACACCCCAGTCCTGGGGTCCAGCAGAGGGAAGACAAGCCCTCTTGGCTGGTTGGAGGGCTGTGAGACTAACAGGAGGGCTGTGGGAAGCCTGGACTCTGCTCTTGAGGAATGTGCACATGCTTTCTTGCTCCTGAGGCAGGGTGGAGGGGGTGGATTGAAGACTGTACAAGTGGCTGGTTGGTTTCCTGTGATCGCCCCAGTGCACACCCTGGCTTGAGCTAAGCAAACACCCCAGCCCCGCTTGGGAGATCGGCTGTGAGACACAGAAGCAGCTCAGACCTGAAGCAGCATATGAGCAGGGTGGGGACAGCCATTACTGGCACTTACACAGGCAGAACATCAGAAGCAGTGTGAATGTCTGACCCTTGCTGGACCACCGTAGCCCATGCCCCTACACACTCAGAATGCCCACACCAGCCCTTCCTGTTCCAGCACTGTCCCCGGTGCAGGAGATACATGGGGGTGCACACTCAGAGGGAAGGAAGCGAGCTTGGACCTGGCCCTGGCCCTGAAAGGGAGGTGACAGCCACCAAGCAGAGGGGAAGCCCCAGGTCACACCTGGCTCTGGCCCTAGGCCCTTCATCTCCAACCACACCTCCTACCAAGGTGATAGCTACCAGCATGCTCTTAGGAAAGATGTGACCTGTGTTCAAGTCAAATCCAGCTCTCCCTCCAAAGCCACTGGGCACACGCTAACTCTATAGGGGTTTTCCCACATAATGACACCCTTAAACGATTTCTCTATGAAATTAGGTGAAAGTTAAGCAAAATGAGAAAACACAGGAATTTGTCTCAGTTGAAAGAGTAAGAGAGAACCCCTGAAAATAGTCATGAAATAGAAATAAACAATTTACCAGATAAAGAATTCAAAGTATTAGTAATAAGAATGCTAATGCAGTAAGGAAAGTAATAGATGAACATAGTGAGAATTTTAACACAGAGCTAGAAAATATAAAAAAAGAATCAGAACTGAAGAATACAGTGACTGAAATGAAAAACACCCTAGAAGGAATTAATAGCAGACTGGCTGATATAGAAGAACACATAAGTGGTCTGGAAGATAGGATAATGGAAATCATCCAATCAGAACAGCAAAAAGAAAAACAAATTTAAAAAATGAGAACAATTTAAGAGACCACTGGGGCAACATGAAGTATACCAACATTTGCATTATGGGGGTCCCAGAAGGAGGAGAGAGTGAGAAGAGGTTGAAAATGTATGACATTTTTTCACAAAACTAGAACAAATAATCCTAAAATTAATGTGGAACTACAGAAGACCCCAAAATGCCAAAGCAATCTTGAGAAAAAAGAATAAAGCTGGAGGTATTATGCTCTCTGGCTTTAGACTATACTACAAAGCTACAGTTATTGAAACAGCATGGTACTGGCACAGACACAGACACGTAGATCAGTGGAACAGTATAGAGAGCCCAGAAACAAACCCATGCACTTACGGTCAGTTAATCTACAACAAAGAAGGCAAGAATATACAATGGAGAAAAGACAGTCTCTTCAATAAATGGTGCTGGGAAAACTGGAGAGCTACGTATAAAACAATGAGATTAGAACATTTCCTCCTAGCATATACAAAAATAAACTCAAAATGGATTAAATACCTAAATGTAAGGTGTGAAATCATAAAAATTCCTAGAAGAGAACATAAGCAGAGTACTCTTTGACATAAATTGTAGCAATAATTTTTTGAATCTGTCTTCTAAGGCAAAGGAAACTAAAGGAAAAATAAACAAGTGGGACCTAATTAAACTTGAAAGCTTTTGCACAGAAAAGGAAACCATTGACAAAATGAAAAGACAACCTACTGAATGGGAGAAAATATTTGTAAATGATGGGATCGATAAGGGGTTAATATCCAAAATATATAAACAGCTCAAAAAAACCAGGCAGCCAATTAAAAAATGGGCAGAAGACCTGAGTAGACATTTTTCCAGAGAAGACCTACAGATGGCCAACAGGCACGTGAAAAGATGCTCAACATTGCTAACCATTAGAGAAATGCAAATCAAAGCCACAGTGTGATACTACCTCATACCTGACAGGCTATCATCAAAAAGACCACAACTAACAAATGTTGGTGAGGATGTGGAGAAAAGGGAACCCTTGTACACTGTTGGTGGGAATGTAAATTGGTGCAGCCACTATGGAAAACAGTATGGAGGTCCCTCAAAAAACTGAAAATAGAACTACCGTATGATCCAGCAATTCCACTTCTGGATATATATCTGAAGAAAATGAAAACACTAATTTGAAAAGATACATGCACCCCAATGTTCATAGCAGCATTATTTACAATTGCCAAGATATGGAAGCAACCTAAGTGTCCATCAACAACAAATGAATTGGTAAAGATGTGGTATGTGCGTGCACACGCGCGTGCACACACACACACACAGCGGAATATTACTCAGCCATAAAAAAGAATGAAATTCTCCCATTTGCAACAAAGTGAATAGACCTAGAGAGTATTACGCTTGGTGAAATAAGTCAGATGGAGAAAGACGAATACTCTGTTATCGATTATATATGGAATATAAAAAAATACAATGAACAAATGTGTGTGACAAAACAGAAACAGACTAATAGATATAGAAAACAAACTAGTGTTTATCAGTGGAGAGAGGGAAGAGAGGTGGGCCAAGATAGGGGTAGGGAACTAAGAGACACAAACTACCATGTATAAAATAGATAAACAACAAGGATACATTGTACAGCACAGAGAAATATAGCTGTTATTTTGTAGTAACTTTAAATGGAGTGTAATATATAAAAATTTTATCACTATGTTATGTTATATACCTGAAACTAATGTGATACTGTAAATCAACTATACTTCAGTTTAAAAAAAAATCAGAATGGAAAGTACATTAAAATGTGTGTTTAATATTCTTGGTCGTTCCTCTCCCAATAGGAATATGAGTTCAGTCAGTATAAATACTGATATATTTCATTTTGAGTTCTAAAACATGAATTAAAAAAGAAGTGTTTAACCTTAGTTGTTAATTTTCATTAAGAAATTATTGTATTCCTCTTTATAGAAACATCTTGTGTTTATTATAGAAAAATTAGAAACTATAGATGAGCAAAAAGAAGAAAAATAAAAATGTTGTTTCTGTCATTCAAAGATAACAACTATGGTTAAGAGGCTTTGGTTTATATCCCTCCAGACCTTCTCTTAATATGCATATATTTTATTTTTAATTAAATAAATGACTCCAGATAGTAAATTTTTTATCAGTATTTAAGAATTGAGTAACTATTTACCTGGGAATATCTATTCTCTAAAAAAGAGATACTTGATAGAATTTTACTTTAAAAGAATTAGACTTATTACTAAATAGTTACTGGGTTGCCTGGCTCTTACGATAAAGGCCAGGTTGGCATAAGTTACTGAAGGTATGCATAATTACTGCTGTGTATGTCTACCTGATAACCTCCATTAAACAGATAAGAAAATTGAAGCATTGAGAGCATAAATGATTTGTCCAAGCCACATGGTTAATAAGGGCAGTACCCAGTATTAACGCTGTTAAGTATTTTACATAGCCTCCATATAATTTTAGGATAGTTTTTGACAGTAGTGGAACTTATTTGTAAAATTCTTATACTGTATTTGGTTTTGTATATCTATAGCTTTATAAATAAAGATAGAGGGGTGTTTTTATCACCACGGTCATCACCACCATCTTATGGAAGAAAAAATTCTGTAAATCATAGTTAGAAATCCTAACATAACTGAGTGATTTGGCAGCTTTTGTGTAGACATAAAGACAAATTTCAATTTTCAGTAGAAAAATAACTTTTTTTCCTGAAAAATAAATTAGACCAGAATAAACTATGTCCTTCCTCTGGTTAAGACAAAAGGTTGGGGATCTTGAGGCATGGGGTTATCTGAAGTTTCCAACTGAAACCTCCTGTTATTTTCTGTTTCAGTAGGGAAAATGATAATGGACTGTTTCTTCCTGCTTGGAAGTATTGGGCTTAAAGAGATCTTAGAGATAAACTAATCCAGTATTTTAAGCCTTTTCCTTCCACATTCCATACTCTCTTTCCTTTTTGTCAAGCAACAGCAGTGATGACTCTGATCTCAATCTTTCTTGTGTCCTATTTTCACTGTTTCCATGAGATTGGAAGAAAAATTTAGATGTTTTATATGCCCATTTTATAATTTGAATTGAGACAAAATTAAGTCCAATTTTCTCAGTTTTAGCAGATAATAAACTTGAAGCTCAGAAAAGGTTAGTAAATTCTCTTAAGTCGTCTATCTAGTTAGTTCCATAGCGTAGACTCCTTCATAATCAGATCTGATTATTAAGTGGCCTTTCAACTATACTGTGCTTTCTACTAATAGAAGTATATATACATTCATTTTAAAACATTTTTTTCCTGTAATATTTTTTCCCAAAAGTATTCTTCAGGAAAAATTACCAAAAGCTTTTTGTTGCTGTTTTTTTGTTTGTTTGTTTTGGTATAAATTCTCTATTGAAAAAAAAATACACAGATAAGCTGTGTATTTTGGATCATGCCAAGAAGTTGACTGTTAAGTATGAAGAGGAACTATTGGAGTATTTTAAGTAAGATCATTATATTTTAAAGTCATTTTTTCTGCTCTGTGGAAATTGGATTGAATCAAGGTAAGAGTAGGAACAGGGAGACCAATTAGTAGGAATGACTCCAAAGCAAGAGATGGTGGTGGTGGAGATGTAGAGAAGTAGATGGATTCAAGTTATATTTTGGTGATAAAATTGATAAGACTTTCTGATGTATTAAATGTGGGTTATGAAGGGGAAAGAGAAATCAGGGATGGGACTACATTTCTTGGCTTGAGAAATTGGTCATTTGGTGGTGCTACTTACTGAGACACCTGAGGTATAGTGAAATTGAATTAGATGTTATATATATATATCGTAAGGTGAGATATACAAATGGAATGTCAAGTGGCTAGTTGAATAATCTGGAGTAGTCTGGGTAGGATATATAAATTTGGGTATTATCAATATAAACATCCATGGGAATAGATGATGTCACCTAGGGAAAAAAGAGGTAGATAAGAAGGCCCAGGAATCCAAGTCTTTAGAGCGCTGTTTCCTAACTTTGGCTGCATGTTAGAATCACCAGGGGTCTTTTTGGAAATCACATTGATTATTTTAATCATATTTTCATTCATTTAATAAATATTTACTTAGTGCATATTATATATGAGGCTCTCCTTTAGGCACTGGGAATTCATCAGTGAACAAAACAGACAAAATTCTTGTGGGGAAGAGCAGACAGTAAACAATATAAGTAACATCTGTGGTATATTAGTGATACGTGCTAAATAAGAAAAATAAGGCAGGGAAGATGGTTAGGAAATTTAATGTGTGATGTTGCAGGTTTAACTTGGGTGACGAGAGAAGGCTTTTACTGAGGATGTTATATTTGAGTAGAAACTTGAAAAGGGGAATGAGTGAGCCATGCGGATATCTAGGTGATGGGCATTCCAAGCAGAAAGGAACAACACGTGTTAGACTTGTTTACATTACATTCCAGGGTCTCTGCATGTTTGAAGTACAGCTGGGAGGTGTGGCTGGAGTGAGTTGGGGTAGAGTATAGAAACTGATGAGGTCAGAGAAGAAACAGTGGAGGCATAGGTACAGATCACATAGAGCCTTGTAGTGTATTGTAAAGACTTGAACTTCTACTATGAGAGAGATGGGAAGCCAGTGGAAGATTTTGAGCTGAAGAGTAACCTAATCTGACTTGTTTTTAGCAAATCACTCTGGCTACTATATGGAGAATAGCTCTGGGGGGCAAGGTGAAAGTAGAAAGACCATTTGAGGCTATTGCTGTAATTTAGATGAGAGATGATGGTTGCTTGAGCCAGGTGGCTAGCGCTTGAGTGAAATTTGAATAGAGACTTAAAGAAGCAGAGGGTGTATGCTCTACCACTATCTGGGTGAAGGACATTTTGGGCAGAGGGGAACAGCATGGTCTAGACTTGTTTCTGCTTTAGGACCTCCACATGTTAGAAGAAGAGCAAGGAGACCGGTGTGGCTAGAGTGGAGTGAGTCAGGGTAGGGGGTGGAGTGAGTGGGTGGGAGATCTCAGTGTTGGTTTCTTCATGTATTTTGGAGGTTTAACAGATACATCAGTGTCAGACAAGAGAAGCAAATACTCAAGAATGACAGAGTTTTTAAGGTGAGCGACTGGAGGTATAGAGTTGCTGTTTTTTATTAAGACAGGGAAAACTATGAGAGAAGCAAGTTTGGAGGGGAATATTTGGAGTTTAGTTTTGGACATATTAAGTTTGAGAAAGCCTATTGAATGTCCTTAAGAGTAGGAAGTGGATATATAGGGGTGGAATTCAGAGGAGAGCTAAGGGCTGGGGATAGAAATTTAGAGCTGTTATCAACATATAGATGGTAGGAGACTAGATGAAATTGCCAAGGGAGCGAGTGCATTTAGAAAAGAAGAGGTCTGATAACTTGAGCCCTCAGGCACTTTAACTTACAAGTAGGAACAATTAGGAAAAGAGACTGAGAAAAGAACCAGAGAAAAAGGAGAGAAAACATGAGAGTTTGTCCTGAAGTCAAGTGAAGAAAGTATTTCAAGAAGGAGTGACTGGGATGTCAAGTAAAATGAAAACTCGGATTGACTGTTGAACAGAGTAATAAGGAGATCACTGAAGATTTTGATTAAAAAGGAGTTTTGGTGGAGTGGTGGATGTGACAGCCTGACTAGAGTGAGTTCAAGAGGGAATGGGAGTAGAGGACATGGAAACAATGTATACAGCTCTTTCAAGAAGTTTTGCTGTGAACAGTTGGGGAGAAAATGGGGCAGCAGTTAGAGGGAAAAGTGAGGTTAAGAAAGTTTTTTATGATGATGAGAGAAACAACGGTATGGTTGAATGCTGGGTGGTAATGGTCCGGTAGGAGGAAAAACTTGTGAAACTAGAAAAGGAGGCAAGAATTAACTAGAGCAGTGTCCTTGAGTAGCCAATAGGACATGGATTTCATGCACAAGAGGAGGTATTTGATTGTAGCCACAATCATGGAAGCTCATGTATAATGATAGGAGAGAAGGGAGACTTTGGGTACAAGTGCAGTTACGTGGTTAAAATAGTGGGCATCTGTGGAAGTTCTCTTCGGATAACTTCTGTTTTCTCAGAAATAGGAAGCAAGATGCTCAGAGCTAAGGTGTGGGAGAAGATAACATGTTGGAGGCTTGAGGAGAGAGGAGAAGATGTAAAACAGCTATATGAAAAGAGAGAGGGAATGCTGAGGGAAATAGAGCATGATTGCCAGGCAGCATTAAGGATCCGCTTGAGGCTAGTGATAGTGAATATAAAATGTATCAGTGAGCATGGTTGTGCTTTTCTTCAGTCTTTTTTAGCTACGTCAAGTTGGATAGAGAGTTGGACTTAATAAAGACCTTTAAAAAATTTCAGTGCTCATTTTCTTTCTAGGAATAGTTTCTAGAAATATTACTTCTCTTATTAAGATTTTTTTTAAATTTATTTTTGGCTGCGTTGGGTCTTTGTTGCTGTGTGCGGGCTTTCTCTGGTTGCGGCGAGCGGGGTCTACTCTTCATTGCGGTGCACGGGCTTCTCAGTGCTGTGGCTTCTCTTGTTGCGGAGCACGGGCTCTAGGCGCATGGGCTTCAGTAGTCGTGTCTCCCTGGTTCTAGAGCACAGGCTCAGTAGTTGTGGCACACGGGCTTAGTTGCTCCACAGCATGTGGGATCTTCCTGGACTAGGGATCGAACCCTTGTCCCCTGCATTGGCAGGCGGATTCTTAACCACTGCACCACCAGGGAAGTCCCTTTATATCATTGTTGATACCTTTTTGTTTTCTGCCTGGCATGTCAGTACTAAATAACTATACAAGAGGAAAGAGAGACAGATAGTTCATGAGGGCACAAATAACTTTTTACTGTGTTTAAAACACCTATTAAGGCAGATATTCTATGTTGGCATTATGACTATGTAAATTGTGCTTGAGTTAATAAAAAATAACTTATCATGTACCTCTATCAGCTATGATATGAGAATGAAACATTTTGGTGTTATTAAATAAAATTTGACATTTATAGCATGATTTTTTTGGTATTGCTTTTCCTTGTTTGAAAAATATATTCACAGTTCTATAGATATATGCTATATTTATATTTATTAAGCTATTTTAAGGTAGCTTAACAAAAAGCTAGAATATCCTGCTGATTTTTAAAATGCTCTTATAGAATCTAAACTCATGTCATGTTAGATTTTGCTTTGTTGTAAAATACCTCCTCATCTCTTCACAACAATTATTAAGAATGTTTTCAGATTATTCAGTTTAATGGGGGGAGAGGACAGTTATAACTTTTAAACAAAATTGATTATAGAGTAAATTAATCACTCTAAATTTCTTTAAATTATTTTTTCATAATTTACTGAGGGATTGAAGTTTGGGGAATGCCTTTTTAGTTGTAAAGTCTTTCACAAGATGCATCTAGCAGGTATCAGTGTTTGTTAATTGAATTGTCAGTATAACTTGAGATACACTCCTGGTGATGTTTCTAAAACTGTTTTTAATGTCTTAAAATCATTTCCAGAAAAATGTGGATTTTCTTTTTTTTTCAAACTTAAAATAGATTGCTTATTTTATATGTAAACTATTTATTTATTTATTTTATATGTAAACTGAATAATGTCTATATGAGAATGAAGAAGTAATTTGTCCTGAAGATGATTATGGAACATGACAAAGAAGTCGACAGTACTTCTCATAATGAATGAAACAATTATGAATGAAACAAATCTCTTTGATTACACTTGATTGCATAGTAACTTTTTTCATTACTGTTTTCAAATAATACTGCCAATCACATGTATTCATGACTGGCATTTTTTTATATATAAATAAATTTATTTTATTTATTTATTTTTGGCTGCTTTGGGTCTTCATTGCTGTACAGGCTTTCTCTAGTTGCAGTGAGCAGGGGCTACTCTTTGTTGCAGTGCGCGGGCTTCTCATTATGGTGGCTTCTGTTGTTGCAGAGCACAGGCTCTAGGCACTCAGGCTTCAGTAGTTGTGGCTCGCGGGCTCTAGAGTGCAGGCTCAATAGTTGTGGCGCACGGGCTTAGTTGCTCTGCAGCATGTGGGATCTTCCTGGACCAGGGCTCAAACCCATGTCTCCTGCACTGGCAGGTAGATTCTTAACCACTGGGCCACCAGGGAAGCGCATGACTGGCATTTTTATTGCTAACTAATGTGAACTATTACTTGGTGTTGGTTTTAATTAATTGAATGTATTTCCTGCTATTCAATTAAAAGATTTCTATGTTTAGATAAAAATTGAAAAATATTTAAAAATATACCCAAGAGGAGGTTGACTGACTTTGGAAAAAAATTCCAAAATGGTACTTTATTGCATATCTGAAATGGAATTTGATGAATTTTTTTTCATTTTAAAAGCTTGGCAGGAGAGTAAGATTAATAACAAGAAGAATAACTCTGTACTTGTAAGATGTGAGCTTTATAAAAATCTGTTATTCTAAAGGTTTTCAAATATGTGATGATTTTCTTCCTCAGAAAAAGATGTTAACAGAACAGATCGAACAAACAAGTTTTATGAAGGCCAAGATAATCCAGGGTTGATTTTGCTTCATGACATTTTGATGACCTACTGTATGTATGATTTTGATTTAGGTAAGTTCTCCTCTAACATCCTAATTTACAGATATTATGTATGTTTATTTTAGAATTTAAATTTATTAACCTGTTAGGCACATGTAAATAGTTCTGTGGCCTAGTTTTTATAGGGGTGTTCCACAGGGGACTGGAAACTTAAAAGGCTGTGGTTCCCAAATTGTGCACCAAGGAGCACTGGGTTGCTGCAGCAAACTCATGGGGACAGTGTGGGATATTTTAAATATTTGAGGGAAATATAGTGACATCTGTAGGACACTGCTCTAACTACTAGCTGGAGTAGTTCAGGGTTTCATCATTAGATCACCAGACTCCTTCTGATGAAGTTACATCTTTACAAAGCAGAGTTTTTGGCCTTGCTATGATAAGCAAGTACTGTGTGAAAATAGATGAGGATGGTGGTATCCAATTGGATTCCAAGGTTTGAGTAGTGTAGTGCCCAACAGGTGCTAAGTTAAAGAGGATATAAATATTAATTAAGTTGTTTGGATCTGTTTAATAAATGGAAATTGTTAGTAATACTTTTGAGCCTAGGGATGCCTTGGAAAACAATTCCTGAGGCTCTAAGGGTACTGTGAATTGAGAAAGTTTGGGAACCTTTTTTCTGATAGGCTTTATCCTTTGTGAAGAAAAATGCTGATTTGATATTATAGACAAATGGTGTAGATAATTATCTAGGGCGTGTGGAGCTTTGCTCTCTTTTCTTGGTTAGTCTGTTTTCTACCAAGAATAGGTTGGAAAGACTGGGCTTGGTGGTGGGAGTGGGGGATTGTGTGGGGAAGTGATGCTAAGGGATAGAAAGCCTAAGGAACCAATATTTTAAGGGACAAGAGAACTTGAGCTGTTTCTTTAAAGGACCAATAAAGTCCCTAAGCATCAACCTTTAAATAAGTATAAAGAATGGAAAAGTTTGCGTTACCTACTGATGTTAGTGACTCCCAAGTAGAGGATAGTGAAAGTAGATGTTTTCCAGATTACCTTAATAGCGCTTGATACATCTTTTGGGGCAGGTAATTGGGTATTTGTCATATTAAATCCAAATGAAACTTGAATTATGGGTACATTTTCTTCACTGTTTGTATCTATGTGAATTCCTTTTGTATTCTTATACGTAAGTTAGGGGAAGATGTAAACACTGTTGTGGATCTTGAGGCATCAGCCTCTGGTGACAGTAGTTGAATATCACAGATTTCTCTTAAAATGTGAAATGTAGCCAGTCCTGTCTATCACATGTATAGTGAGCCTCCAAGTGGATTGTTGAAAATATTAGTTGAGTGCTTCTCATGTTACAGAGTGCTGTTATTACTCAATTTTGATTTCAATTTTGATTCTCTTAGAAGCCTTTTGAAGAAGTGGGAAAATAATCCCTACTTTATAAGTAAGGTTATATTGATTTAGACAGTGACTCAGGGTTGTACAAGTAGTAAATATTGGACTGGGGGTAGAGACCCAGGTCTTTATTGCAGCCTGGCATTCTTACCTCTACACATTCAGCACCCTGACCCATTGCCATTTTCGTTTCTTTTAACCACTGTGGGGAATAGGGCTGTCGTCCTAGGGAATAAGAGGCATTTCCCTGTACTCTCAGTTGGTAATTTTGAGATAGGAATTAATGCATATTTTCAGAAGGAGTTCCTGAATGCTCAGTTTTTTCAGGAACTGAGTCCCAGACCAGCTATTTGGATAAATTGCTGTTTCCGTTTGTCTATATTAACCCCACATTCTTTCCAGTCAAATACTTTAAGTTATTTGAAACATACCCAGGGATTTTATTAAGAACTCTAGCCTTGGGAGAAGCCAGGGTAGTTTTCATAAAGCACTGGACCAAATTTCTTGCTTTTTACTCATAGCAGAGTAATCCGGGCTGTAAATTTACTCTTATAGTTGATTCTTTCCTGTTGAGTTGTTTGGCTTCTTAGCCCATAGATGAGGTGTAGGTGTATTTGTGTTGAATATAGTTTCATTAATAGTGAGGAAGAAGATAAAAATTAACAAAAGCAGACAGAAGAACTCAAGGAAGAGTAATTTTTAGTTAGTGCAGACATGCAGACATATCTAAGTTGTTTCTATGGGAGGTATCTTTTTTTTTTTTTTACAGTGTATGTTCATAATCTGATCCTGAATAAGCAGTAAAAGGTTAAATTATACTCAAAATACGGTATGTAAGAAGGCAGGAGAGTGCCTAGTTAAAAAAAAATGATTTCCACCTCTTAAGATTTAAAAAATTAAATTGATCCTCTAATAACTGAATAAGCTTCAGTTAACCTGGAATGTTGACCTGTATATAGATGAAATTTTTCTTTTCTCTTTAAGAATGTGTACACTAGGATGGTAAGGAGTTCATTTCTCACACCTCCACACTGAAACAACTTTGCTATGAAAATAATTTTGGGGAACTACCTCAGAAATTGTAGTAGTGCTGATTAAGATGTACATCAGTCAGCACTAGTGCAGAATCTGAGCATCACTGAATGCTAATTTAAACAGCTTTAATCTTTCTTTAATTAAAAGGAATTTGTACATTAATTCCACACCCACAACTCATGACATACCCCAAAGAATTTTATCATGTATAAAATAAAATAGATTAAAAGCAACAAGAATATGAAGATTAATTTGACTGCTTGCTTTAATTAAAATTTTATGGTAGTGATCCCGTATGAAAGCTGAAGACTTAAAGGATTAAATTAGCTTCTTAGAAATTTTTATTCATTATAACTTTATAATAAAGCACTTTTTCCCCCCCAGAGGAAAGGTGCTTTGTAAATCTTTCGAACAGCATGCTTTGAAATATTTCTGTTACAGACTATATGTGGTCAGACCCAGGAAAGTGGTACTCTTTTCCACTTTGTTGAATTCACATAAATTTCCTTCATGCTTTAATTGGTTTAGCCTTTATATTTGTTATTGCTTTCACTGTGTCATTGCCATGTAGGAAAGTTCTGATGATAACAATCTAGTCTTCCTTCTAACCTACTTATTCTTTCTTAAAAGTGTTGTATTAGTCAGGGAAAGAAGTAAAGAAAAAGAAAGATTTCTTATAAGATACTGGCTTATGTGATTATGGAGACTGAAAAGTCCCACAGTCTGCCATCTATAAGGTGGAGACTCAAGAAAGCTGGTGGTGTAGTTTAAAGACCTGAGAGCAGGAGAGCCAGTGGTGTAGGTGCTAATCCTGAGTCTGAAGGCATGAGAACCAGGAGCATTGAGGGCAAAGCGCTGTCTCAGCTCAACCAACCAAGCAGAGAGCAAATTCAGTCTTCCTCCATCTTTTTATTCTATTCAGGTCCTCAGTGGATTGGGTGACGCCTACTCACATTGCTGAGGGCCATCTTCTTTAACCAGTTCACCAATTCAAATGCTAATCTCTTCTAGAAACACCTTCACAGCTACTCCCAGAAATAATGTTTAACCAGACATCTGGGCATCCTGTGGCCCACTCAAGTTGACACAGAGTTAATCATGTCGTATGTACTATTTTAAAAACATCTGCAATAAATTTGTATAAATGCTTACATTTAGATATCATGTCATATGCCATTTTTTCTAGCACTTTTCTCTAAATGTCTTGGTAACTCCATTGTTTGGTACTGTAATAATTGGATACCTGCCATGGGAACCTAAGTTTTTGTGTGTGTGTGCTAACGTGCGTAGAGACATACTTTTCCGCAGGGTGTAGTGTAGACACAGTGAGGTTGGGAGGGATTGGGCGTAGCAGTAGATGATAGTATAACTGAAAGTGGGGTCCGGCTGCTCATCGCTCAGAAGCCACTAAAGAGGCCAGGTTGGCGGAAGGGAAAGTTTGTTTTGCTTTGGATGCTGTCAGTGTGGGGGTCGGGGCTTGGGTAGTAAGGGCTGACATCTGTCCAGAGGCCGACTCCCACCACTGACAGTCAGTGGGCAAGAGCTGTTATAGACGGAGGGAGGGGCTACGTGCAGAAACAGCACAGTCAGCTCTGACTGTCTTGAAATTGGTCATCAGTGGTCTGACCAGCATCATCTTGATCATTTTAGGTACAGTTAATCTTCAGTTCTAGGGTCGGTTTGTTTCCATTTCTTTGAGGCCAGTTCTCGGAATTGTGGCAGCTCATGGCTGCAGCCTGATCATCATGTAGTTAACTTCTTCCACCTGCTGGGGGTTTTAGTATCTTTAAGACAGCTCACAGGATATGGCTCAGAATATTATCTACAGCCCTTAAGAAGGAACTAAAGGTCCTTGACTGTGCTTAATGACTAAACTATTATTATTTGGTCTCCTTTGACTGTTTTCCTTGGTTTCTGCATTTTCTCACTTCTCTGATTAAACTTATTCTTTGGCTAAAGTTTTTCCACAGACAAAAGGCAGGTTGAGGATGTGGGTGGCAAGGACCGTAGGATCCTGCTCCATTTCAACAGGGTAGAGGCTAAGAGCAGATAGAGCTAAACTTTTATGTGTAAGGAGATCCTGAAGTGAACTGTCTCTTTCTGTTATACTTTTAATCTGAGTTTTCTCAAGAGACTTTGGCTTACATGCTTCTTGGGGTCATTTTTAAAGTTGTCTTCCAGAATAGGAAGAGTGATGTAAAATTGTGTATAACTGCAGGCAGAAATATCCCCTCCCTTTTAAAAATGTATACTGTTTTAAATGGCTTCATTGCACACAGATATTGGTGAATGATAAGAATGTAAGTGTTGGTTCTGCAAATAAAAGACTGTATGTTTTCCACAGACTTCCCAAACTATCACTGGGGAAAAAAATCTCTATGTAACTTTAATGAATGTACAGAAGTTACCAAAGTTGAATGATACGTATGTGAAAAGGCTTAGTCAGAGCTCTTGTCCTTTTGTTGATTCAAGAATCTGTATCTTAAGTCTGAAACCTAATTGTAAAACAATTAAGAAAATTGAGGATTTTATAAGATGGAACTAAAAAATAAGATGTTTGACATGGTCAGGTGAAAAGCAAAACTAAGATTTTTTGTTTGTTTTTTAAGTGAGGGGCCTGATTCTTTAACTTTCCAATTTTTCTTTTAATCTAGGGCTGCAAATTAGTGTCATGATGAGAAATTATAAGAGCACAAGAGAAAGGTGGTTAAGATGGTAGTTTTAGGTACAAAATATTGATTGGATTAAATAAGCCCATTTGCTAGCATTGGTTGGGTCTAGAGTAACAGCAAAAGGAAAAAAAAAAGAGAGAACATAAATACAACCACTTAAAAGAGGTAATTTTATTGTGATTCCTTTTGGGTAAATTACCAATGTCTGGTTGCTAAAGCAGTTGGACCCTTTTTAGTTCTTATTTTACTGGGCTTATTCATCGTAGTTTGGTGGTGGTTGACTACTCTGGCCTTGCAACTTTCTTCCCTTTGACTTTTTTTTTTTAATTATTAAATTTGATATTCCTCTGGGTTTCCCTTCACCCCTCTTCTTTATCATAATGCTTTTGCACATTATTTTTTAATAATATTACCCTCTCTTGATAATGATATCTACACTAAGACACATACTAGCAGTTATGTATCTGTTGACATCTCAGTACAAAACAACTCACCTTTCTCACCTGATTGATAGATTTCCTCCTCATTGTTTACAAACATCAGTATCGACCAGTTTCTGAAACCAAGAAAAAAGATGCAGTTTTAAGTGAAATGGTGGTGATATGCACAAATGGATACATAAAACTTAGGTTTTTAGAGATATGATTAGTTTTTTCTGTTCTTCTTAGGATATGTGCAAGGAATGAGTGACTTACTTTCCCCTCTTTTATATGTGATGGAAAATGAAGTAGATGCCTTTTGGTGCTTTGCCTCCTACATGGACCAAATGGTAAGGTTCCATTCCAAACTAATTCTGAAAATTTTAGTTGTATAATAATCTTATTATATAAGATTGATGTTTATATTTAGCCAATTATGGTAGAACTTAAAAAAAACTGCTCTATGTTGTTTGTTCGTTTGTTTCTTTTTTAAATAGCCTTTTCAAGAGGCTTGGAAACGCTGGTATTGTTTTTTTTTTTTTTTTTTTTTTTTTTTTGCGGTATGCGGGCCTCTCACTGTTGTGGCCTCCCCCGTTGCGGAGCACAGGCTCCGGACGCGCAGGCTCCGGACGCGCAGGCTCAGCGGCCATGGCTCACGGGCCCAGCCGCTCCGCGGCATATGGGATCCTCCCAGACCGGGGCACGAACCCGTATCCCCTGCATCGGCAGGCGGACTCTCAACCACTTGCGCCACCAGGGAGGCCCTGGTATTGTTTTTAATACAAAAAGTAGATAGTAAGTGCCTATAGAACAGGAATAATCAGGATTTAATATTGGTAAATTCTTATGATCTGCAGGAGAACCATGAGTCATTATAGAATATTGATGAAATAGATGATTTCAGTTCTTGTGAAGTAGTTGAACTTTCATATCATCTGTTTCAGAGATAAAGCTTAGTCGTGCCAAGTAATATCCTTACTTTTTGTGAACATTTTGTATTTTGTCATTATAGTGGCTGATTTTTCTCCAGATGTGTTTGAACTATTTGTAATGTTGACAGCTTCTTAGCTTTTTCCTAAGCATGCGATTATTAGAGTTGAACTGTGTCTATATATACATATTATTATAAGGAACATTTTATCTATTATCATTGATATATCTTGGAGACAGAGTTCTAGGACAATAGTACAGTATTAACAGGAAAATAGAACAGTCTTCTCAAGTAATCTATTAGAAAGGGGAAAAAAAAAGCAAAGGGGCTAAGAGCATATAAAAGCATATGAAATCCAAAGACCTGACTACATAGGTCACTGCACTGTTTCAAAATAAAATAAGTATACTTGATGCTGGGCCTTGATGGTTGGATATTGAAATGGCTTGCTTGCAAGGGAATAAAGATTTGAATATGTAGTCATATAAAATGTTTCCCTGTAGTGGAGAGTCTGTGATACAGATGTGAAATTTTTTGATTACTTCTATTTTTTGATTACTTCTATTCTTCCTCTCTTGCTTGCCTATTTTTTATTTCCCCTTGTAATTTGTCCCAATTTTATCTGTTTCCTCAAGTCTCTTATCCATGGTTCCAACTCATCCTCACTTCTCCTAGTTCTTTTCCATACTTGATAAGATACCATGAATTAACGTTTTTGGATTATTTGGAAAGATTTTTAATTGCAGTAATATGGTAATACCATAGTTTGCATTCCTTACCTTTTTGATTGATTGATTTTACCTGCCTTCTTAGTTCCATTTACTCCCAGGTGCTCTAGAAACCTGAGGCATTTGTTATAAAGGTCTGTACAACTGATAACTAATTGTGTACAAACTGTTGTCTGCTTTCCTTTTTTTTTTTTTTTTTTTTTTTTTGCGGTATGCGGGCCTCTCACTGTTGTGGCCTCCCCCGTTGCGGAGCACAGGCTCCGGACGCGCAGGCTCGGGACGCGCAGGCTCAGCGGCCATGGCTCACGGGCCCAGCCGCTCCGCGGCATATGGGATCCTCCCAGACCGGGGCACGAACCCGTATCCCCTGCATCGGCAGGCGGACTCTCAACCACTTGCGCCACCAGGGAGGCCCCGTCTGCTTTCCTTGTGTTTTTGTTGTTTATCCTCTTTTCACTAGAGCTAGTATGCACCTTGATAAAGGGGTCATGTCTTTGTTTAACTATTCTCTGATATGCTTCCAGAATTTTCTTAATGCCTGCCATGAGGTTTTTGTTCAACAGATTTTTGTAGAATAAACACATGAATATTTCCCCAGTGCTTAGTTTAGACCTCTACTTACAGTAGGTGTTCCAAGAATTAGCACAAACATATGGCATTTAGTGTTTTACAGTAATAGTTTTCATAAAACTGAGCTAATATTGGCATGTTCAAATATATTGGCTTGTGGTGCCAAATACATACATACATGCATACATGTGCATGTATTTAGGTGTCAGATGTAAAGACTACTTTCTGAACATCTGCAGTGTACCACTTCACAGTCTATTTGTCATTTTTGTGTATGAAGGTTCAAGTTCTTTTTTCTGTCTCGTTCACAGTAAATGTTCTCTGTTTGCCTTTTCCATTGAGAATGGTCTGGGGATTTTTCTAGTCTTTATTCTAAAAAGATCTCTTAATATATTGTCTACTAACATCTTTTGCTTCATAATATTTGAATGAAAGGGCAATAAGTTACAATCAAAATAATCCGCACAATTATTTTTCACTGCATTGCTATTGTTTTGGTGTCCTTGAATCTATGCTGCTGTTTGACTCCTTTTTGTTTTATGGATTTATTTAACATAAGTTTTAACTAGTGAGGCTGAATTCAGTGTCTGTAGATTTACTTTTGTTGATATTTACTCACATCTAATGTAGGTCTAGGCATAGACTTTGTTTTCGAAATATAGAAATATTTGCAAAATGCTCTGACGAGCTTTCTTATAGCCACCATTCATTTTGCCATATAGTTTTGTCTCACCCTTCCTTCTCACCCGCATCCATATATATACACACAGACACACCTGTATAAATGTACATGTACATATATGTATACATGCATATGTGCATACCTGTGTATATGTATGCACACACATATTTATTTACAGTTACACTTGATGCCCTTTGTATATCCACTGTTGACCTCATTTCCCTTTCTCCAGGAGTAGCTACTTTTCTGAAGTCAGCTTCTGTCATTTTGGGAGTGCTGCTTTTTATAGCAGAGTGGGTAGCAGTGGCTATGCCACGTTGGTACTTCCAAACCAATTTTAGCTTTTGGTCATGTCACAACAAAAATTATGCTGTTAATCAGAGAGTTAATTCTGCCTTTCCCTTACAGTTCCATGTGGGAAATGTGAAGAAACTATATTCCAAAGGCTTGCGTTAGTCTGTTAAACTATTTCATTCACTAATTAAACTATTTAAATCACTGAAGAGAAGCCATTTTATTGAGAATCAGTAGCCCTTAATTTTCAAAATTTTTTTACCAGGAATGAATGGTTTCTAATCAGATGGATACTTCTAATAAAGCACTATTATTGTCTCAGAAACAAAAAAAGAAGTGTGAGGGAGGGGGTGTTGTTCTTAGGCTTTTCACAAAGGTTAGGGCAGTAGTTCACCATAAAGGGGTTAGAACACTAGGGTTAAAGGGATCAGAATCATCTAAGAAGCCTTTATTTTGGTGCACTCCCCATCCCCAAACCTTGACTGAAGTGTTGGTAGGGAATCTATTAAACTTCAAAGATTATTTAAAACATGTAACCACAGTAGTTCTCAAACCATATGATCTCAGGACCCCTTCACACTCTTAAATATTATTGAGGATTCCAAGAGCTTTTGTTTATGTGGGTTATATCTATTGATGTTTGTCATATGAAAAATTAATGCTAGGAAATTTATAAATATTTATTTATTCATTCATTTAAAAATGACAGTAAACCTGCCACACCTTGGTATACATACATTTTTTAAAAATGAAAAGTAACTTTTCCAAAACAGTTTAGTGAGAAGAGGGATTATTTTCCATTTTCTTTAATGTTTAGTTTAGTAGTTTAGTTTAATAGAACACAGCTGACTTGCATATCCGCTCCTGTATACAGTCTGTTGCAGTATCACACATCATATAGCCTTTACATTTATGGGGGAATTTAAAGGGCAAAATGCATAGATTGTTTTAGTGTTGTTATGAAAATGGTTTTGACTTCATAGATTCCCTAATGTCATCAAATCTAAGAAATAATTAGCTAATTCTTTAACATGATATGTTAAAGCTAAAATTAATTTTATTTCATATGTTAATTTGAAAAAAATATTTAACAGTGAAGTGATTTGATAAAAGTCTATTTTCCAATGTGTGTTCCATTCACCAGGTCTCTTATTTGACGTAAGAAATAAGTATTGATATATCAGTCAGTCTGCCCCTGCTGTTTCTGCATTATTCTTTATCTAAAAAAAAAATGAATAGAGGGAAAAAGTAATTCTTAGTTTGAGACCAGAGATTCTCTTTCTTCCTTTTTAATGTTGCTTTAGCATTTTAATTAGTTGTGATTTTAAAATATAACCAGTGTGGTATAAATCCAGCATTTGTCATTATATTCATGGCATAGTTATCAGTGATTATGTACTGTAAAATATTTATTAAATATAACTTATGTGATAACATTTATTTTTTTAAAGCATCAAAATTTTGAAGAACAAATGCAAGGCATGAAGACCCAGCTAATTCAGCTAAGTACCTTACTTCGATTGTTGGACAGTGGATTTTGCAGTTACTTAGGTAAGTTTAATGAAACAAATCTATACCCAGCAAATTGTAAGGTAATACTAACAGAGAAAAAATGTAAAGAGCTCTTTTAAAGATGTATATACTCTACCAATGTTGCCTGGGTTCCTCTGAGGAATAAAAGTGTGGGACCAAACTGTCCTTGTATAATTTTGCCTTAAAACAGTTTGTTTATAAAGTGAATTATAGTTGTCCCTCATTATTTGTGGGGGATTGGTTCCAGGACCCACCCACCACCCCTATACCAAAACCTGAGGATACTCAAGTCCCTTACATAAAATGGTGCAGTATTTGCATATAACCTATGCACATCCTCCTGTAGACTTTAGATCATCTCTAGATTATTTATTGTACCTAACGCAATATAACTGCTGTGTGAATAGTTGTAAATACAATGTAAAGACTATGTAAATAGTTGGCAAGGCAAATTCAAGTTTTGCTTTTTGGAACTTTCTGGAAATTTTTTTTTTTTCAAAAAATTTTCCATTCATGATTGGTTGAATCCACGGATGCAGACATGCAGATATGGAGGGTCAACTGTATTTGTTGTTATTTGGTGGTTTTCTTTTAAAGAAGTTAGCCTGCAAATTTAAATTGTTTCCTTGAATTAGTAGAAAGCAATTAAATTTATAGGACTTTTAGTAGCCTAAGATGAATAGAAAAATTTGAGTTTGAAATAGGTCACTGTATTCTGAGATAATTAGCATAAGAGTAAGCCATATATATATTTTTTTCTGTGTAGAATCCCAGGACTCTGGATACCTTTATTTTTGCTTCAGATGGCTTTTAATCAGATTTAAAAGGGAATTTAGTTTTCTAGATATTCTTCGATTATGGGAGGTAAGTTCTTAAATTATTGTAAAAATTAATATTTTTTATGGAAACATTTTGTATCTGTAGAGTGTAAATGGATTATAATATCTTGACTGAAATTTCTAAAGCGGTTACATTCTGAAAATTCTAATGGTTTGTGGTCTCTCCTTAAAAATTAACCATCTTGAACTGAATGTGTGGTCTTTGGAGCTTTTTTCTGTAAATCAAATCCTTGTGCGATTGGGTGCCAGTGGGTTTCCCAGAACCAGTTCTCTGGACCACTTGTGCCTGTGTTCTTTCCTTGGAAGGCTTGACTTTATGTGAGGCTCTGCCACATTTGGGTGTAGATTTGAATAGAGCTAAGGAAGTTTTGGCAGGCCAGTCAATTGAGATAGTACTTTATTTGTAGTCTGAAATATTGGGAGGGAACTGACTTGTGTTTTGCTTTTTTAAAGAAATTTAAGTTAGAGCAGAATACTGAGAATAATATAACAAATATCCCACTATCCACATTTAACGTATGTAAATATTTTGCTGTATTTACTTCTTGTTTCTTCTCTTTCTTTCCAAGACAAAAAATATTTAAAGATATAGCTCATATCTTTAATCACCACCCCAAGCCCCATTTCCCTCTTCCCCTCTCTAGAGGATATTCATGATCATGTTTTTGGTTTATATCCTTTTATTCCCTCTTGCACCCAGGGCAACTCTTGATGAAAAGCAGGAAATTATTATTTTCTTCTTATACATCTGTTAATTGTTAAGTTAACAGATGGATGTGCTTTTGAAATAGAATATTGGCATAATGACTGCTTGATGCCTTATCTTTATAAAAGTAAAGATGGCAGAAATATTCCCAAGGAAAGAATGGGGGAAATAATCTGTTTGGATAATAAATAGGCTTGTATACAGTGGACACCCTGAGGCTTTTGCACCTGGAAATTGATTCCTGTACTTCTGGTGACTGTGCTGCCATTAGAAAAGGTGATGCACCGATTGAAGGATCACCGCTTTATGGAGGATCACTTTCTTTGTTTGAAATTAGAAGGAAAACTCACATGTTCTTGACCTAGAATCATATTTTAAAGTTAATCAATTTTATTAAATTGTTATCTCAACTTTTAAAAAAAATTACCAACATAGCTGTAATAACTCCTTAGTCTGTGTTTACCAAATAAATTGAAACTTTTAATGAAACTTTTGAGGTTAATTGCATTGTAATTAAACTTCAAGAATTGGATTTAGTCTGAAACCTATTCTACTTAATTTACTTCTGGTAAAAGCGTAAAAACATTAAAGGTATGCTTTAATAGTAGTGTTTACATGGCTCTTTTGATCTTACTAAAAAAGATATTAGGTACATTAACCAGGGGGAAATTAAGAACTTAAGTTTTAGGGCATTGGCTATACTTAGGAAGAAGTGCAGCTATTGATCAGATGTTTTATACATTTGGGTATAAATTTTGGGTGGTCAATTCAGTTTTTGTCAGGGATATTCTGAGTTATATAATATGATGTTTAGAATGTAGAGCTACCTCTGGGTGTTTTTAATTTCATGCAGTGTATAACTGAATCTTTATTCCCATGATTTAGCTCCCCTGTACCCTTCCCCTCCCTCCACCGAGACTGAAGATGATTTAAAAGTGAAAAACTGAAGGTTCAGAAAAATACTGAAAATGCCTCTGACCCTTACAGTTTAACCTCATGACTGTGGCTCCTTAGTTAATACCATTTATCATACTGGTTTTGCTCAGTGTTACTGTAGTTACCTAAAGAGCCACATTTGGAACTCATCATATTCATATAATAGTTAATATTATATTAACTATTAATATAATAGTTACTTCGTAGGTAAAAGTAAGACTTTCCTTCCCCACACCTCATTTCTTAACTAGAAAAAGAGTAGACTACCCCATCTAGGCAACTCGTGCTTTGCACAGAAGTCATTCAGAGTTCGGCATTGTATCTGTAAGGAAAATATTTTAGAATTGATAGAGTTTACTAAATAGGTGTTCTATTTTTTATAGGTAATGTGGACTGAACTACCATGTAAAAATTTCCATCTTCTTCTCTGTTGTGCTATTCTGGAATCAGAAAAGCAGCAAATAATGGAAAAGCATTATGGCTTTAATGAAATACTTAAGGTAGTTATTACTTTAGCTTAAATTTTAATATTTTGGCTCTTTTCTCTTTTTGGTGGTATTGATATATATACATTTCCTTGGAGCATTATTGAATCCCTCAAGTAACTTAAATTTTATCAAAGACAGTCAGTACTAGGACTGACTCTCTGAGAATGACAGTTCAGCCAGTACATATTGCCAGTTATTTTTCCTAGCTAATTAGCAAGAAAAGGAAATTCAACAAGTGCTCTTTTATATAGTTTAATTTTCTAAAAAAATAATTCTTTTGCTTATAACTTGAGATAGTAGACTTGGGACAACTGCTGGATTTAATGTTCTGTAAGCTTATTAACTGTTCTTTAGCTTTAAAACTTGAAATGATCTAATGAAAGCTACATTAAATTTTCTGTTTACTTGTATTATGAGGGTGTTTTTATTTTAAGGATTTTATCTACAGTGTAATATAACTGGTAATAAGTTGTATAGTGGAATATAATAGTGTTTCAGTTATTTTATTTTATTGATTTATTTTAGCATATCAATGAATTGTCCATGAAAATTGATGTGGAAGATGTGCTATGCAAGGCAGAAGCAATTTCTCTACAGATGGTAAAATGCAAGGTATACAGTGTTTTAAGTAATTGCAAGATTTTTTTGTTCGTATGTTTTTGGTGGATTGAGGTCAAGAAAGAATTTTTCCTTTCAGAAGTAAAATTGGCAGCAAGTTGAAGGCAGACACAAGGCATTGGCTAGCATTTGTTTACCATTATAAATTTACAGCACTTAATTGAAAACAATTGGTTAATATGCTAGATAGGAAACATATAATAATAAGGCAAAATGACAAAAGTAATGAAAACAATAAAGAAGCTGCAGAAGCATTGATAAATTACCTAATCAAAGAACACAGAATAGGACCTCATATTAAATATGTAGTATCTTTAAGTAAAGACAGATGCTAATCAGAAATAATTAAATGAAGAATATTTGGTCTATGTCATTACATTTGTATCAGTCAAACTCTTAAAAATTTCTAAAAACAAGACAAAGTTGATGTGTTATGTTCTGAATTTAAACCAGAGTATTAGACTTTTTTTTTTTTTTTGCATTCCGCGGTCCTCTCACTGTTGTGGCCTCTCCCGTTGCGGAGCACAGGCTCCGGACGCGCAGGCTCAGTGGCCATGGCTCACGGGCCTAGCCGCTCGGCGGCATGTGGGGTCTTCCCGGACCGGGGCACGAACCCGTGTCCCGTGCATCGGCAGGCGGACTCTCAACCACTGCGCCACCAGGGAAGCCCTAGACTTTTGATGTATTTTGGTTTTCATATTTTTTATGAGAATTCTTATTTGGTCTTTGTGTCATTTGATCATGGTTCCAAATATTTATTTTGGTTCAGTTTTACACACAGTTATTTGATAGCTGTTCTGTTCAAAACCTGCCAGTGAGGGCTTCCCTGGTTGCGCAGCGGTTAAGACTCTGCCTGCCAATGCAGGGGACACGGGTTTGAGCCCTGGTCCGGGAAGATCCCACATGCCGCGGAGCAACTAAGCCCATGTGCCACAACTATGAGCCTGGGCTCTAGAGCCCGCATGCCACAACTACTGAAGCCTGTGCGCCTAGAGCCCGTGCTCCACAACAAGAGAAGCCACCGCAGTGTGAAGCCCATGCACTGCAACGAAGAGTAGCCCCCGCTCGACAGAATTAGAGAAAGCCCGTGTGCAGCAATGAAGACCCAACGCAGCCAAAATAAATTTAAAAAAAACAACACAAAAAACCTGTCAGTGAGATACTTCTCATGTTTAAGGAACTTCTGTGTATTGAGGGAGAAAGATGGTGTCAATAAGGAGAATGAAATAAATGCAAAATATTAGAAAACAATATGCTTGTGGGAGTGGTGGGATGGGGTAGAGAGTGGCTAATTCAGAATAGAAGGTCAGAGAACCACTTATTAAAAAGAGTGGTTAGGGTTTCATTTGGAGTGAAGAAGGATGGTTTGAGAGGGTGCATAACAATTACACTGTTAAAGCAAATGCTTAGATGTAGTATTAAATAGAAGTGTTAATTTGTGATTACTTTTCCTCTATGGTGAATGATGATTTTATATTTGATTTTTCTTATTCAGGAGTTGCCACAAGCGGTTTGTGAGATCCTGGGGCTTCAGGACAGTGAAGTTACAACACCAGATTCAGACAATGGTGAAGATGAAAATGTTGGCATGACTAGTTGTCCGACATCTGCATTTCAGAGTAACTCCTTGCCTGTACTTGCTGCCAGTGGAGCCAGAGATGACAACCCAACAGAGATATCCATGTCCCCAAATGTCAGCAGAGTAACACCTGCATGATCATTCTTCATGCTTTTTGAAGAGACACTTAGTTGCAGCTTCTTTTCAAGTACTGGAAAGGTGGAAATTTAAAATCTTGTTATTGATCATGCTTTAAGGTTTATGGAAAGAAAGTGTACTGATGTTCTTGCATTAAAGCTTTACGAAGATTTAAACTAATTATTTTTGTAGTTACTTCTACCAAATAGCCTTTCCTTTTCAATAACATTCCTTAGTATTTTTATAGCTAAGTACATTTTATTTTCTCGCTGATGAACTGGAATTGGATAAATATTACAAGTGGATGAGTTAGAAATTATGCACTTTGAAAACATTCACTTTGTTTACTCCAAGTTCAGTGGGTTTGGATTTGATTAAATGTTGAGCCTTTCTATAGCATTCTAAGTTGAGAAGTAGATTGTTACCCAGTGACGAAATAAAAGAATTTGTTTTTCTCTTTTGTTTACAACAATACAGCTTAAATATTTATGCCGGTTGAATGTGATATAAATTGGACATTTTCATCAATGCAGTTTAATGTGTAGATAAAGAGCTATTTCAACCATAAGAAGTGGATTGGCAGTATATTTTTTACATTGAATTTTTCTTCACTTGTATATAAAGACTGTATAAGTACTTATTTATGAGTATAAGAAAGGATAGGCATATTTTCTTTAACTGAATAAACTTGACTATTGATTTATATAACCTGATTTCACAAAGTTAATACATAGCTTCAATATGAGATCTTTTTCAAAACTATTTTCTTAACCAAACATTTATTTCACGAGACTACATCCAACCCTGTATCTGGTATAATTTTCGAGTTAATTGCTTGTAGTCTCACTTTACTAGTAATGTTTACTATCTTTCCTAATAATGTATTAACTGATTAATCAGGTCTTTAAATTTTTATGAAATACTCTTTACAAAAAGCTTATGTCAAAAATTTCAATATACTGTCACGAGTCTCAAAATAATACTTTTTTGTATATGAATGAAGCTGTTGTTTTTACCATGCAGTGTTGCATGATATTAAGTTATGTGTAATTAACATAACTGATTCCATTTTAATTGTAATTTGTTAAGTTCTGTACATATCATTAAAATAAATTTGAAGTTGAAGTAGTGTTTTCAGTTAAATTACACCTAGAAATAATCTGCTAGTTTTTCATCAGAAGAAAAAAATCCAAGATGGGCCCCAGTGCATCTTATATTTTTATGTGATAGAAACAATCATTTGAATGAGTTGTGGAAATAAGCAAGAAACATGACTGTTTATAGAATTAAAGAAACTTTTCATTAGCATGAAATTGGGCATAGTGCTGCCTTGGAGGATATAATTATCTGAATCAGTAAATCAGCTTCCTACAATTGATGTTAATAATGTAAAATAAAAGCTACACAGTTCTAAAATGGTCCAGTAGGTAGATTTTTTTTTTTTCCCCAGAGAGCTAGGGAGCCAAAAGAACTTTTTTCTTACTTGAGCATTAACTGACAGTCATGATAGTAGAACCATTAGATTTTTAGTTTTTAATATCATATGTGTGTTATCTTTCATCAGTTAATAATGAGTAAGCCTATTCAGAGAAAAAAAAAAGTAAACTGATCAAAACCTTGGCATCTCCAGCCTTTCATTTCCTGCTGTTGAGGAAATTGCTGAGAACATCTTGATGTCCTTCTTGTTCTTCCTGGACAGGGGCTTTTGGGGAGTTTTTTTTCTACTACGTAATATAATATCTACTTCAGAGTTTTAAAAAATCTTAATACATTTAGTAAGTTGAACTTTTGTCAAGTTCTGTTATTTTAAAGCTACTTGTTAAAAACATTTTTACTAAACAGTCTGAATTTCTCTTTAGCCCATTTTTTATATGGAAATGATACTAATGTAGTGCTAAGTAAAGTCTTACTTAATTAGAGTCCTCAAAATCCAGTTAGCAAATACCATGTGAACTTGAGCTGTTTGATATTGCTAAAATAGTCAAATGTCTTAGTTTAACTTTTTAAAGATTTGTTTCAGTTTTCACAAGATGCTCTGTCCATGCCGATAACATGTAAAATATTGTGTGCTATATCATGTGATATTTAAAGTTAAAATTCAAGTAATTTAGCTGGAAAACGTATTTTCAGTTCTGACAGGAGTCTATGGGAAACCTTTTTGCATTGGAGATCATTCCTATTTTGATTGTTTCATGTGCCGAGGATTCTTCACCTCTTTATAATGCTAGAAACTTGGTGATGACTAAAGCTTTTTTGAGTAAGGAAAACAACTTTTTGAGAATGATAGTGATTCTTGCTGAACCTGACCTTTCCAAAGGTTTTTATGGATGCCAACTAATTCTTATGGGAAATTGATGTAATTATGCCCATTATCAAAGATACTTTGTATAAAGTAACCCAAAATGTTTACTGAAGAACCTAGAATTTCACTTGACTTTGTGTGTAACTATGTAATAGGTAACATCATTCCAGCTTGCATTTCTTTACTTGGGGTTTCAGAAGATGCATGAACCTCTTACTGTATTTGAAATCTTGTGTGTATACATGCATATTTTGGTGGAAAGGTCATATAGTTTCTCAAAAGGTTCTCTCATTTTCCCCAAAAGTTGAAAACCATTGTTACAAATTGTATAATGTGAAGATAATGACGTAATTTGACCCACGCTAATGATTTCATGTGCTGAACCTCCATTAATTAAAATATGTTTAGAGTGCTCATTTCCAAATTCTTGGTCTGTATTGTCAAAATACATGTCCAGGCTCTACTTCAGAGCTACAGAATCAGAATCTTTGGAAGTGAGGTTAAGGAATCTGCATTTTAACAGGCTTCCATGTGGTTCCTGAGCCTCCCTGAAGTTAGAGAACTGGCATTATATAGTGTATTTTATAGTTTAACATTTTGACTTATGGTCAGGTAGGCAAGTCCTTAAGTTGTTAGAAAGTAGTTCCTTGATTTTTCTCAGGTGGAATTTGCCCTAGTTCCGGTCACCATTTTTAGTAAAAAGTGATGACAGTCATCTTAGCCCATAGGTTCCCCCTCCGTTCTTACATTTTGAAGACAAACTTTCAGTGTCATTTTATTTCTGAACATGAAACAGGATTAAATTTGAGATGAATCTGAAAGGTTTCCATCAGTATCATAATGTGATTATCTAGTACTAAACATCTGTACTTATTTGTACTTTCGATGTGAATACTGCCATTTGAATGATACAATGTATTTGGCCTAATCTCCCTTTCGGTCCTTATAATATGCGAGTTTTAAGTTGTAGATTTTTGAGGATTGCTCTGATTGCAAGTATTTTTCTCACTGTTTTATAAATAGACTCCTATTTTTCAGGTTATGTCTTGACTTAGGGAAAAACAGTGTGTCATCCTTAGATGCAAAGGTGGGGTGGGGTAGGGCAGTGCGATTGGACATACTTCTATAACTTTTGGGATATCCAAAAGCACTCTTTTAGCCCATGGGAAACTATATTGTTAACAAAGTCACTGTAAAGAAAAACTGATTGTAATCTAAGTCTCTTCTTCAAGAGCTATCCGGAATCAAAAATATCATATTTGCCTAATGTAGTTCAATCCCTAAAGTTAGAATTGAAATGTTAGAATAATAGGTCAGCTGTTAAATATGTTTCTCCTCAAATATCTATGTGGTATATTGTTCCTCACATCTCTCTCTATGTGAAAAAGTAGACAGAGTGAAAAGAACAAATTCCAGTAAGCTTAGCTGTGATCAGTGAGCAGTCCAGTTCTCTTTCAGCTTTTTTTAATTAAGAAGACTGTTAACTTCAGAAATGGGCTTTTGCTGTAACAGTCAATAATAGATATTTCCAACACCACACTAGTCTGGAGGTACCAGACCCAATGGGTTAGTAGATTGCTTTAAAAAAAAAACTAGAGCTGTTTTTAGATTGCTTTAGATGTTGTATGGCCAAATTGTATATCTCTTTTCCATAGGTGTTGCAGGCTCACTTTCATCTGCTGTAGTACGGGTTGAAGTGGTGGAGGCCACTTGAGTTGATATAGTGTGGAGATTTTCTTCATGTGAGCACAGGCTCATCCCTCACTCTGGCTATCGTGGCATAATCAATTTTATGAAGACTTCTCATTCAAAGAGTGGTATCTTCTAAGGTCTCAGGTGAGCCTAAGGCTTTTTTCCCCGTACTGCTGCCTTTTTTTTTTTAAATTCATTTGTAGATACTTAAAGTTACAGGATAGATGACAGCTTCATTAACTATGTACGTGACATTGGTTTGTGAATATGTTGAAAAGAAAATGCTGTTATGTAGAAGCCTGCTTGAGTTTCTTAAAAGTTAGTCATGGCAGGCTCATTTCATTTCCTTTTATTGATAGTGTACTACCAAATCAAGAAAATACTTTAGCCGTGGCATAAATTTATTTTGGTATGGTATCCATGTGGTTAGGTTGGAGGAATTAGGAGTGGATGGTAGTAATAGTGAACAATTCCTGCCAAAGAACCTAAAATGTACCCTGTAAGCTCTAGGAGTCAAATGTCAATGGGAAAAAAAATCCAACCAAACTGATTGTTAGGTTGGTTTTGTGCTATAAAGTTCAGCCTTTTCTCTTCTCCTATTCAATGTAGTTTAAGCATAGAAGGCGTACATATCAAATCTGCTTGTGACACAAACTTGATAGGCTGGAATGATGGCTTAAAACCAGAAAGACAAGCTACTTAAGGGAAAGAGATCAGACTTTTTGTTGATTCCCAATCTCAAAGTAATCACTATTGATTTTTTTCCAAATATCTGCATACTCTCGCATCCCATATCTATCCTTTAATAACTTCACCTGCCTTCTCTGTTCACCTTGGGGAATGACCAGGAGAATTCTTTCTTACTTTCAGTTTATTTCCTTTTATCCTTCCCCTCAAACACATTTCTTTACATCTCTGAAGCTTAGCTTTCCTTTGATGACATTTTATTCCCAGTTGGATTTTTATTTGGCCAGGGTGGTGAGGGTGAGTGGTGAGGGAGGGAGGGAAGAGTAAGAAGTCCTCGGGGT
Source organism: Mesoplodon densirostris (assembly GCF_025265405.1). NCBI lineage: Eukaryota > Metazoa > Chordata > Mammalia > Artiodactyla > Ziphiidae > Mesoplodon > Mesoplodon densirostris. Next base: position 31,605,612 of record NC_082671.1, on the reverse strand, counting down.
CTCTCATCTTTTGCCTACAAATGGAAGTATGTGTGTGTAGTGGGGGAAGTTGATAGGAGTGGAAAGATTGGTCTGACCTAATTGTGCACTGTGGATACTCCTTTGTTTATTTATATCACCTTTTCCATATCTTTTTCCTAGAGGTCTTCAGCCTCCTAGGATCTACTTCCATTTTCCAGGTGGTTTAAGGACTGGCTTATATTATTTCTCTCTTGTTTTTACAACTGTCTTCAGTAGGACAGATACCTACGTTGAGGACTCATTGATGTCCTTAACATAAAACTTCCCTAATTTCGTGGACCTTGTCTCATCTGTCAGCTGTTTATCAGCACGGCCATTCACGATCACATGGCCCTCTTTTATCGGTAAGATCTTGTGTTTGAAGGTCTTCTTATCTGGCAGTATCTCACCTTATACTTTCCTACTTTCTGACTCTTGGGCTCTGTAACTGCTTGGTCCAAGCCAATTCTGTAGGCTTTTCTTATGACTGTTGGCTGCCTGGTTATCATGGATTATAAGGACAGTCACTTCATCAAAACCTAGGTGTACGTATCTCTTTAATTTCTGCCAAAGATTCCAAACCAGTTCCCCTATTTATATCACTCTGGCTTCAGAATCAGTGAAGGATAGGGAGATAACTAACACTTTGAGCATTTAATATCTGCCAGACACTGTGATAAGCACTTTATACACATCCAATTTAATCGGCATAATAGCCCTATAAGATGTAGGTATTGAGACTTCCCTGGTGGCGTAGTGGTTGAGGATCTGCCTGCCAATGCAGAGGACACAGGTTCGAGCCCTGGTCCGGGAAGATTCTACATGCCGCGGAGCAGCTAAGCCTGTGTGCCACAACTACTGAGCCTGCGCTCTAGAGCCCACGAGCCACAACTACTGAAGCCCACGTACCTAGAGCCCGAGCTCCGCAACAAGAGAAGCCCCCGCAATGAGAAGCCCACACACCACAATGAAGAGTAGCCCCTGCTCGCTGCAACTGGAGAAAGCCCGTGCAGCAACAAAGACTCAACACAACCAAAAATAAATAAATAAATTTATAAAGAAAAAAAAATGTAGGTATTATTGCCCTGTATTACAGAAATGAAGGCTGAGAAATGTGATGTAACATGTCCTCAAACACAGCTAGGTAAGTGGCAGAGCTAAGATTTAAACTCAGGTTTATCAGAACCAGTGCCCTATTTCTCTGCAGTATAGTTTATTTTTAAAAGTTTTAATTTTTGTCATCAGCATCACACATGCACATGGTTTCCACAAGATTTGTTATGAGATTTTTTTTTCCTTTTCCCTACCCTCCAGTTCCTCCTCCCAGTGACAAGACTTTCCACTTTCAGCTGATTCTTTTGGTGTTAATTTCTATATCTCTCAATGCTGTGATATGCTTGTATTGCTCCTACTTTAATTTCCAGTTGGAGGAATTATCCATTGACTCCGTGTCTTCAAAGATGGAGACTTAGCTTTCTTCCCCTTCCCCTCAGTTCCCACAATATACCCTTCTTTATTGTTCCATCTTCCATATAGTTGATATAATATTGGTTAGGGCAATGCAGTTCTTAGCTGAGACATGTCTTTCTTTGGCCCTTTCATTTTTCTTTGGGGGTTAATTCTTATTAAGGTTTTTTGTTTTTGATTTTTGGGTTTTTTTTTTGTTGCTGATTTTATATATAATTGTCACTAATCCAATCTACCAAATGTTTAAATTGGGGCTTGTCAACTATGGGGGCTTTACCATAGGGTAATCTGATTGCTCCATTTTGTTCAGAGCTCTTAATGTATTTTTAGGTTTTTCCTTTTTTCCTGGTCAGAGTCTCCACGCTTTTCCTATTACCTGGCTTCAGGGTAAATGCCTGGTTCTCAGCCTCTTGTGGTTTGAGTCTCAGTATCCAGGGCATACATTCATTTAATCACTTTCCTTTCAGAGTGATACTATTCTCAACCACGTCTAGTGCCCTTCAAACCAGAGGCCCTCTGTTTTACCGTTCCCAGAGAATAAGCTCCATTCATCTACCTGGGGGCAGGAGGAGAAGTGGCTTGGCTATGTAGAATAGAAGGGAATATGGGGTTTTAACTGCCTTTAAAAAAAACAACAGTTTCATTAATTTATGTGCCATAAAATTCACTCTTTTAAAGTGTGCAGTTCACTGGTTTTTAATGTATTCACAGAGTTGTGCAACTATTCCAATATCTAATTTTAGAATATTTTCATCACTGTCAGAAGAAACTGTATGTGGAAGTAGTCATTCCTACCTCCCGACTCCCTCCAGCCCCTGGCAACCACTAATCTACTTTCTGTCTGTCTGTCTGTCTCTCCTCTCCCCCATCCCTTTTCTTGTTTCTTTTTGCCTCTTCTAGACATTTTATATAAATGGAATCATACAATATGTGGTCTTTTGTGACTGGCTTCTTGTACTTAGTATGATGTTTTCAAGGTTAATTTATGTCCTAACACATTTCAGTTCTTCCTTTATATTACCATTTATGGACATACCATGTTTTGTTTTGTCTTTTCAGTAGTTAACATTTGAATTACTAGGAATTTTGTTTTTTGGTTATTATGAATAATGTTGCTATGAACATTCACGTACAAGTTTTTGTGTGGACATATGTTTTCATTTTAGGTGTATACCAAAGAGTAAAATTGCTGAGTCATGGTAACTCTAGGGTTAACTTCTTGAGGAAATGCCAAACATTTTTCCAAAGTGACCACACCATAGTAACATACATCTAGGAGTAAGATTGCTGGGTCATATGGTAACTTGATAGTTAACATGTTGAAGGACTACCAAACAAAGTGGCTGTATCATTTTTCAATCCTGGCAACAATGTATGAAACTTGCAATTTTTCCACTTCCTTCCAGTACTTGTCTGTCTTTTTTATATTAGCCATCCTAGTGGTTTATAAAGTGGTATCTCTTTTTGTGTTTGATTTGCATTTTTCTAATGACTAATGATGTTGAACATCTTTCCGTGTGCTTATTGTCTGTGTAGTCTTTGGAGAAATGTCTGTTCAAATGCTTTGTCCATTTAAAAATTGGTTTACTTGTTTTTTTTTTTTTTTTTTGCTGTACGCGGGCCTCTCACTGCTGTGGCCTCTCCCGTTGCGGAGCACAGGCTCCGGACACACAGGCCCCGCGGCCATGGCTCGCGGGCCCAGCCACTCCGCGGCATGTGGAATCTTCCGGGATCGGGGCACAAACCCGTGTCCTCTGCATCGGCAGGCGGACTCTCAACCACTGCGCCACCAGGGAAGCCCGGTTTACTTGTTTTTTCATTGTCGAGTTGGTAGAGTTCCTTATATATTCTGGATACTGTCTTCTTTGAGATACATGATTTATAAATATTTTCTCCAATACTGTGGGTTGTCTTTTAATTTTCTTGATGATGTCCTTTGAGGCACAAAGTTTTTAATTTTGATGAAATCAGACTTTACATTTGGTTGCTTATGCTTTTATCATATCTAAGAAAAAATTGCCTAATCCAAGGTCATGAAGATACTCCTATGTTTTCTTACAAGTGTTACAGTTTTAACTCTTAAATTTAGGTCAGTGATCCATTTTGAGTTAATTTTTGTGTATGAAGTAAGGTAGTGTAACTGAAAGCGGGGCCCGGCTGCTTGCCGACTGCTCTCTGCTCAAAAGCCAATAAAGAGGCAATCTTCAATAAGTGGTTCTGGGAAAACTGGACAGCTATATGTAAAAGAATAAAATTAGGACGCTCCCTAACACCATACACAAAAATAAACTCAAAACGGATTAAAGACCTAAATGTAAGGCCAGACACTATAAAACTCTTAGAGGAAAACATAGGCAGAACACTCTATTACATAAATCACAGCAAGATCCTTTTGGACCCACCTCCTAGAGAAATGGAAATAAAAACAAAAATAAACAAATGGGATCTAATGAGACTTAAAAGCTTTTGCACAGCAAAGGAAACCATAAACAAGACCAAAAGACAACCCTTAGAATGGGAGAAAATATTTGCAAATGAAGCAATGGACAAAGGATTAATCTCCAAAATATACAAGCAACTCATGCAGCTCAATATCAAAAAAACAAACAACCCAATCCAAAAATGGGCAGAAGACCTAAATAGACATTTCTCCAAAGAAGATATACAGATTGCCAACAAACACATGAAAGGATGCTCAACATCTCTAATCAGAGAAATGCAAATCAAAGCTACAATGAGGTATTACCTCACACCAGTCAGAATGGCCGTCATCAAAAAAATCTACAAACAGTAAATGCTGGAGAGGGTGGGGAGAAAAGGGAACCCTCTTGCACTGTTTGTGGGAATGTAAATTGATACAGCCACTATGGAGAACAGTATGGAGGTTCCTTAAAAAACTAAAAGTAGAACTACCATACGACCCAGCAATCCCACTACTGGGCATATACCCTGAGAAAACCATAATTCAAAGTCATGTACCAAAATGTTCATGGCAGCACTATTTACAATAGCCAGGACATGGAAGCAACCTAACTGTCCATTAATGAATGGATAAAGAAGATGTGGCACAAGTATACAATGGAGTATTACTCAGCCATAAAAAGAAACGAAATTCAGTTATTTGTAGTGAGGTGGATGGTCTTAGAGGCTGTCATAAAGAGTGAAGTAAGTCAGAGAAAAACAAATACTGTATTCTAACACATATATATGGAATCTAAAAACAAAAAACAAAAAATGGTTCTGAAGAACCTAGGGGCAGGCCAAGAATAAAGATGCAGACATAGAGAATGGACTTGAGGACGCGGGGAGGGGGAAGGGTAAGCTGGGACGAAGTGAGAGAGTGGCATGGACATATACACACTACCAAATGTAAAACAGATATCTTGTGGGAAGCAGCCGCATAGCACAGGGAGATCAGCTTGGTGCTTTGGGATAGGGAGGGTGGGAGGGAGACACAAGAGGGAGGGGATATGGAGATGTATGTATGTGTATAGCTGATTCACTTTGTTATACACTTTGTTATTCACTTTGTTATACAGCAGTAACTAACACCATTGTGAAGCAATTATACTCCAATAAAGATGTTAAAAAAAAGACTAAAAAACTTTAAAAATAAAGTGAAGCAAGGTCAGTGGAAAAGAAACTGCTTTATTTTGGATGCCGGCAACTGGGGGGTGGGGGTGGGGTGTAGGATGGACGTCTGTCTAAAGGCCAACTCCCCCCCACTGACAGTGGGGAAGAGCTGTTATAGGTGGAGGGAGGGACTACATGCAGAAACAGCACAGTCGGCTCTGACAGTCATCTTGAAATTGGTCATTGGTGGTCTGACCAACATCATCTTGATTGTTTTAGATACAGTTAATCTTCAGTTCCAGGGTTAGTTTGTTCCCATTTCCTTGAGGCCAGTTCTTGGAATTGTGGCAGCTTACGTCATGGCTGCAGCCTGGTCATCATGTACTTAACTTCTTCCACCTGCTGGAGGTTTCAGTATCTTTAAGACAGCTCACAGGATATGGCTCAGAATATTGTCTACAGCCCTTGAGGAGGAACTAAACGTCCTTGACTGTGCTTAATGACTGAACTATTATTATTTGATCTCCTTTGACTGTTTTCCTTTGTTTCTGCATTTTCTTACTTCTCTGATTAAACTTATACTTTGGCTAAAGTTTTTCCACAGACAAAAGGCAGGTTGAGGATGTGGGGGGCAAGGACCATAGGGTCCTGTTCTGCTTCAGTAGGAGTCTGACTTCATTGTTTTTCATGGGGATATCCAAAGTTATTCGTTCGCTATTGAATTGCCTTAGCACTTTTGTTGAAAATCAATTGACCATAAATGTAAGAGTTTATTTCCGAACTCTAAATTCTATTCCATTTACCTGTATGTCTGTCGTCTTGTAGTACCACACTGTTTTGATTAGTCTAACTGTTGTTAAGTCTTGAAATTGTTTCTTAGCTTCTTAAACAGTCTTTGAGCCATTCTTTTTCGGTCTCCTCCATTTACCTCAACTTCTAGAGGTATTTGATCCTTTAGGGGATTCGACAGTGTTAGCTGAGTTGCTTCTCAGTCTTCTTCATTGATAGCTTCGGGTTCAGCTTTCTCAGGTCTGCAAAGTCTTTGATCACTTGTTCATCTCCTTTTAAGCTTTCAATTTTTTGTTGCTATTGTTTCTCCAATTTATGCTACTCTTCTGTGCCTTAAAAAGGAAAGGAAGTCTTTTACTGTTGCTTTAGTAGGATTTCTGGAGGGAGCAAAAATAGTGAAATCTACACTCAATTAGAAAGAGTCCTTTAAAATCTCATACACATGATCTAGACCTATTGCCTACACCTCGGCACGCACACCCTTTAACTCCTGTAATCTGGGTTTTATTTTCTCTCTCTTGTTAAAACTGCACTCTTTTTAAGGTCACCAGTGACAGTTTCATCACCGAATCTAGTGGTCTTTCTGTAGTTCTCATTCTTTTCCTCTCCTCTGTTCTAGTTGAAACCGTTGACCACAAGTTTTATCTTATCTCCTTTCTATGTTTCACCTCCTTTAATCATCTTTTTACTTTGATGACTTCTCTTATTCATTCTACCTTTAATTGTGAGCATCTTTTGTGGTTTAGTTCCTGGGTTCTCTATTTATATATTTATTATTTGAAAAAATTTAGATTGTGGTAAAATGCACATAACATAAAATTTACCTTCTTAACCAATTTTAAGTGCATGGTTCAGTGGTGTTAAGTACATTCACATTGTTGTGCAACCAACCTCCAGAACCTTTTATCTTGCAAAACAAACTCTGTACCCCATTTTCCGCTCCCCCCAGCCCCTGGCAAGCTCCATTTTGCTTGTGAGTTCAACTACTCTAGATACTTCATATAAATGGAATCATACGGTATTTGTCTTTTTGTGACTGACTTATTTCACTTAGCATAATGTCCTCAAGGTTCATCCATGTTACAACATTTGTCAGAATTTCCTTCCTCTTTATGGCTGAATAACATTCCATGGTATGTATATACCATGTTTTGTTTATCCCTTCATTCATTGATAGACACTTGTGTTGCTTCAACCTTTTAGCTCTTGTGAATAACAATGCTATTAACATGGGTGCAGAAATATCTCTTTGAGTCCCTGCTTTCAATTCTTTCAGGAGTGGGATTGCTAAATCGTACGGTAATTCTGCTTTTACTTTTTTTTTAAAATAGATTTATTTAATTTATTTATTGGCTGCATTGGGTCTTCATTGCTGTGCGCAGCCTTTCTCTAGTTGTGGCGAACGGGGGCTACTCTTCGTTGTCTTGCGAGGGCTTCTCATTGTTGTGGCTTCTCGTTGCAGAGCACAGGCTCTAGGCGCACAGGCTTCAGTAGTTGTGGCTGGCGGGGCTCTAGAGTGCAGTCTCAGTAGTTGTAGCGCACGGGCTTAGTTGCTCTGTGGCATTTGGGATCTTCCTGGACCAGGGCTCGAACCCGTGTCCCCTGCATTGGCAGGTGGATTCTTAACCACTGCGCCACCAGGGAAGCCCCATGCTTTTACTTTTTTGAGGAGGCGCTTTACTGTTTTCCACAGTGGCTGTACCATTTTATGTTTCCCTCAATAGTGCAAAAGGGTTCCAATCTCTCTAGAGAGGGTTTTTCTCTGTATATATTCTTTTATTTGGAGAGTTCATGTCCCGCATCAGCTAACATCACTGAATTACTCTCAAATTTCTGTTCCCAGCTCTATTTCCCAAATTCCAGTCTCACATTTATAATTGCATGCTATTTAAAGTCACTTGATAGTACTGCAGTCAACTCAAATTCACTGTCCCTAAAACTCCTGGTTTTTTCCCAAAACGTATTCCTTCTTCAGAAATAGTGGAAATACTACTATTTACAACATGAAAGCTTGATAATTTAGTCTGTTTCTTATATGGGAATTCACCTATTTCAGAAGTAATAGGTCCTCGCCCCGCTCCCTCCCGCTCCGCACCCCCCACCCCCTGCCTTTGCCCTGCGCTCCCCGGCTGCAAAATGGTGGCGCAGCCGCAGGACCGAGAGGGTAGTAGTGTATCGCTGGCCAGGCCCGAGCCCATGGTGGAGGCCGAGCCCCTGGGCTGCTTCCAGTGTCCCGTGTGGCTAGAAGCCAGTTCAGGTGCCGCATGAACACGTCCTTTGCTCTGCATGCCTGCAGGAATGCCTAAAACCAAAGAATTGTGGAGTGTGTCGCAGCACTCTAGCACCTGGCTTCGGAGCCCTGGAGCTCCAGCGACAGATTGACAGCACAAGCGCAGATACTTCTTGCCATGACTGCCCTAAAAACGTCTTCCCATCCAAGATCTGGGCGCACGTGGCTACATGTTCCAAATACCAGAATTACATCATGGAATGTGTGAAGACCACAGCCAAGGGTGCATCCCTTCAGCCAAGGAATGTCCCAAACCGTTATACTCTCCTTGTCCTTACTGCCCCGAGAAGAATTTTGATCAAAAAGGACTTGTGGAACACTGCAAGTTATCCCATAGCACAGACGCCAAATCTTTGGTTTGTCCAATATGTGCCTCGATGCCCTGGGGAGACCCTTTTGTTCCACTACTTTCTGCTGTTTTTTTCAGGCAAATTCATAGTTCTGTTTTCCCAAAACTTTTTATCTTTTTGAGCAAAGAACTGTTCCAGGTGCCATTTAGTCTTCCAGAGAATTGAAATTTTTTCCATTAAGAGAATTTTGTAAAGACCGAAATAAATGGAAATCCGAAGGTGCAATGTCTGGTGGATACGGCGGATGAATCAGAACTTCCCAGCCAAGCTGTAACAGTTTTTGCCTGGTCATCAAAGAAACACGCGGTCTTGGGCCTCCCTGGTGGCGCAAGTGGTTGAGAGTCCGCCTGCCGATGCAGGGGATACGGGTTCGTGCCCCGGTCTGGGAGGATCCCATGTGCCGCGGAGCGGCTGGGCCCGTGAGCCATGGCCGCTGAGCCTGCGCGTCCGGAGCCTGCGCGTCCGGAGCCTGTGCTCCGCAGCGGGGGAGGCCACAACAGTGAGAGGCCCGCATACCGCAAAAAAAAAAAAAAAAAAAAAAGAAACACGCGGTCTTGCGTTATCCTGACAGAAGATTATGTGTTTTCTGTTGACTAATTCTGGATGCTTTTCGTCGAGTACTGCTTTCAGTTGGTGTCACTGGGAGCAGTACTTGTTGAAATTAATTGTTTGGTTCTCTGGAAGGAGCTCATAATACAGGACTCCCTTCCAATCCCACCATATACACAACATTATCTTCTTTGGATGAAGACCGGCCTTTGGTGTGTTTGCTGGTGGTTCATTTCGCTTGCTCCACAATTTCTTCCATTCCGTATTATTGTACCGTACCCACTTTTCATCACCCGTCACAATTTGTTTTAAAAACAGAATGTTTCATTACATTTATTCGTTTTGGTCTTTTAAAATTTATTTATTTTTGGCTGCATTGGGTCTTTGTTGCTGTGCGCAGGCTTTCTCTAGTTGCAGCGAGCGGGGGCTACTCTTCGTTGTGGTGCGTGGGCTTCTCGTTGCAGTGGCTCCTCTTGTTGCGGAGCACGGGGTCTAGGCACGTGGGCTTCAGTAGTTGTGGCATGCAGGCTCAGTAGTTGTGGCTCGCGGGCTCTAGAGCGCAAGCTCAGTAGCTGTGGCACACGGGCTTAGTTGCTCCGCGGCATGTGGGCTCTTCCCGGACCAGGGCTTGAACCCGTGTTCCCTGCATTGGCAGGTGGATTCTTAACGGCTGCGCCACCAGGGAAGCCGTAATTACATTTAAGTAGAGAATCACATGCGTAAATACGGTCAAAGAGGGGTTTTTTTTTGCTTAACTTATGTGGAACCCAAACATCAAAGCGATTTAAATACCCAAGCTGGTGCAAATGATTTTCAGTGCTTGATTTGGATATTTTTAGTATTTTGCAGGCTATCTCCTGCATGGTATAATGTTGATTGTTCTCAATTAATGTCTCAATTTGATCACTATCAACTTCAGCTGGTCTACCTGACCGTGGAGCATCGTCCAGTGAGAAATCTCCAGCACAAAACTTCGCAAAACACTTTTGACACATTCAGTCAGTCACAGCACCTTCTCCATACAATGCACAAATCTTTTTTTGCATTTCGGTTGTGTTTTTACCTTTCTTGAAATAATAAAGCATAATATGCCAAATATGTTGCTTTTTTCTTCCATCTTTAATGTTAAAATGGCTACACAAAAATCCACCAATTTTGATGTCTTTTTAAAAATACATGCTGATATGACAGCTGTCACATACAATCTAACAAAATTGTTTTGAATGAAGTTAAAGACAACTAAGTGCTACTACAGCCATCTTGTAGAAAAAAAACCGAATGAAACTTTTGGCCAACCCAATACCTTAGGGGAGTTGAAAGAGGCTTCTAGGGGGTGTTGCCCGAGCTGAATATTTAAAAATAAGTTTGTATTTGTTAACTGGAATGGAATGGGAGATAGTAAGGAGGTGATTCCACGTAGGGAGAATTAATATAAGACAATATATAGAGAACTGTTGTTGCTCAACAATGATGGAGTGTGGGTTTGGGGCAAGGGTGCCAGTGAAAGATAAGACTGAAGAGGAAAGTGGGATCCAAATCCTGATAAACCTTGAATGGCATTCAGTGGGCTTTTCACTTTATCACCTTATCCTGTAGGGGAAAGAGATCAATTGGAAGGGCTTTGTGCAAAGCAATAGCATAACCATACTGGTATTTTAGAAAAGTAGCAGCTCAGAGGAGGACTTTAAGACTGAAGGCATAAACCACTTAGGGGTTAAAATATAGCCAGAAGATTATGACCTGGATTAAGGCAATAGCATTAAGCATGCAGTGAGAAGAAAAAGAGATGTTAAGGTGTAAAATCCATAGGACAACATGTCTACTTGGATGTGGGAACAAATAAAAAGGTGCCAGAATAACTCCCAAGTTTCTGACTTGGGGGACTGGTTAAATTATTGTGTCATTCATTGAACCAGACCACACATAAATAATAGCAATTTAAGAAAAAAAAAACTCTTCGAAGTTAGATCTTATACATATTGCCTGTGACTGGCCAAGTGAAGCTGTCCAATAAGCATTTGAGTATATGGGTTTAAAACTTGATATGAGACCTAAGCTGGTTATAAAGATTTAGGTATTGTCAAATAACTGAATCTATGTGCTATAGCTTCACTCACAATATATTGTTTGAGAAGAGAGTCAAGAATAAAACCCTGGGGAACACCAAATTTAAGAAGCAATTTAAAAGAAAAACAAACAAAAAAAATTTTTTAAATTTCAGAGAGGTGGAAAAAGGAACACCAAGGGAAGAAAAGTTTTGGGAAGACAACTACTAAACTTGAAAGACAGATTGAAGGACTGATTATTTGGAAATTTGAATGCCAGGATAACAAATTTATATTTTAAAAGGAAGCATTTATTATTTTTGTATTGGGACTATAGCCTAATGAAAATGATGCCTTAGTAGGATGTAGTCTAGGCAGGACAGTCTGTTAGAGGGAAGAAAATTGATAAAGGCTTCAACTAGAGTGGTGGCAGTTATGACTAGAAAAAGGAATGTCAAAATAAGAATCAACAAGGATTTGGTAACTCACTGAATATTATTTATTTTTTTGGATAAATTATGAAATTTATTTATAAAATTTTTCCTTTTAAAAGCCATAACAGGGCTTCCCTGGTGGTGCAGTGGTTGAGAGTCCTCCTGCCAATGCAGGGGACGCGGGTTGGTGCCCCGGTCCGGGAAGATCCCACATGCTGCGGAGTGGCTAGGCCCGTGAGCCATGGCCTCTGAGCCTGCGTGTCCGGAGCGTGTGCTCCGCAACGGGAGAGGCCACAACAATGAGAGGCCCGCGTACCGCAAGAAAAAAAAAAAAGCCAGAACATAACAAATATCACTTTCTGGAAACTCATCTTATTAGAAATATCAATAACATTGAGCACTCTGTCCTCTGTGCTTCTAATGTCTTCTGCAGAGGATTCAATGTATTTTATTTCACTTATTTATTTGCACGTATATTTCTTTCAGCTAGTCTGTGATTTGCTTGAGGGTAGGTACTGTATCTCATTTATCTTTGCATCCCTAGGCTAACAGAGTGAGTGCTTAGCAAATCTTTACAGCTTCCCCAAATTACACAGCTTCCCAAATCCTGTTCTAGCTGAAGTAATCCATGTATGGTTTCTTGAGCCTACCTTGAGGGACCTTGTTACCTACTTTCTTGAAAGTACTTTTTGAAAGTTACCTACTTTCTTGAGTTACCTTGTTTGGCATACTCAAGGGGCTGTGTAATGTAATAGTTGAGAGCGTGGATTTTGGAGCCAGACTGCCGGAACTTAAATCCTGCCTCAGCCACTTTTTTATTGTGTAAACCTTTGGCAAGTTACCTAAATTCTTTGTGCCCCAGTTTCTCCTTATATAAAATGGAAACAATAGTTACTGCATTGTAAGTGTTGTTGTGATGATGAATCACATTTTTATCTAAAAAAGTGTTTAGAATAGGAATTGGCAAATACTAAGCACTCAGTAATATTAACTATTATTATTATTACTTCAATCAATGTATTTATTTATTTATTTTTGGCTGCGTCGGGTTTTCTTAGTTGCGGCACGCGGGATCTTCATTGAGGCGTGCGGGATGTTTCGTTGTGGCATGAGCTCTTTGTTGTGGTGTGCGGGCTTCTCTCTAGTTGTGGCGTGCCTCTTCTCTAGTTGTGATGTGGGGGTTCCAGAGCGCGTGGGCTCAGTAGTTGTAGCACGCGGGCTTAGTTGCCCTGCAGCATGTGGGATTTTAGTTCCCTGACCGGGGATCAAGCCCTCGTCCCCTTCATTGTAAGGTGGATTCTTTACCACTGGACCACCAGGGAAGTCCCAATCAACGTATTTAAACTTCACTTTCCTATTAGGTTATCAGAGCTGATTTTTAGAGGAAATTCAAGCCAAATATTTAATATTTCAAAAATTAGATCAAGTAATAATTATGTCCCCTCCAGACTCCAGAAACAATTAAAATCCAGTTAATTTTTGCTCATCCATTCCTGTTTTGAAAAAGTTTCATCCTGTTTTCTATGTAGACAAGTACTGCCAGTCCTAGGTTTTGTTTAGTTTTACAGTCAAACAAGTCCATTTGGTCAAGAGTCTTCCATCCTTCAGGAGGCTAGTAATATTTTCCATGGTTATTTTTTGGCTCACTAAAGTTTGAATAGTAAGTACATCAACTGATCGGTGCATTTCAAATTGTTGGACTTGTTCTAGTTTCAAGTCATCAAAGGAATGACTATAGGGGCATTTCATTTCCTTTTCCTTCCCACTTAGGAAGATTCTAGGGTTAGTGTCTCAACTGTATCTATATGTGGCTAAATCACAGCCTCTCATTTCCTTTACAATACAGTTGCCTGAACATCATTGCATAGTGGCATCACATGATTGGAAAGCAGTGCATTTTACGAACGCCATCACACACACAAGTGCGCACACACAGTCATAACACATCAGATCAGAAAAAGCTTATTAACATAAAGTAAAATGGCTTAGGGATTCTGCATTGCTGATCTTTCTTGAATTATTTTCCTTGGAAAACTTTGAATTCATAGTTACCTAAAGGCTGAGGTTAACTTGCCAGTAGCAGGTTTGAGAGATGAGAGCTAATGTCAGGGGATAGATGTTTTCTTTTACAAATAACACAGTTAGATATTGTTCTCCACCACCCATGCCCAAACTGCTACTCGACCTATGAAACAAATAGCACCGCAAACACAGATAACCCCAGGCTTCAGGTCTGTAATCTGACTGTGGCCATCGGCAGCCAGAAATGAGTTCCTTTCTAATCAGCCTTCCATCAGTGCCCAGTCACTCATATAAAGGAGCCTGAGGAGGGGAAGATTCACATTGCTTTTTCTTCAGCACCAGGGTTCTGGGCAGCGCCCTGAGAGGTCCACTGCTCGCACGCCTCTTCCTCTCAATCTCCACCAGCGCTGCTACTGCCCCTCTAGTCCCCCCTGCTGCAGAGAGAGAATTACATCGGAATCCATGCAGCCGGCAATGATGATGTTTTCTAGTAAATACTGGGCAAGGAGAGGGCTTTCTCTGGATTCAGCAGTGCCCGAAGAGCATCAGCTGCTTGGCAGCTTAACAGTGAGTACTGAGTAGCTGGCACTCTCTAGAGGAGTGTTTTCTAGGGTAGCGATAGTTATCCTTGCCATTTGGACACCTGCTGTAAACACCTCAATTCTTTCCTCTATCATCTGTCTAACCTGCCTCCACTCTTCCTTCTCTCTCCATGAAGTAAAGCATGTGTCCTGATCACTACGTGCTAAACTTCCTTTCCTCAAAGTTTATAAGTTGAAAGTAAAGAAGTTCCCGAACATTATGAATGAGAGGTTGTATAACCCAATGTCTTATATCAAAACTGAAAAAAAGTGTGCAGAATTTTGTAAGTCCATTTATTATGAGTTGGAACAGGGAGAAGAAATTAAATAGATTTCTATGGTTCCTGCAAGATTATTGTGTCTTCTGTACCCCCTTCCATCTACAAAACCTGGTCTTTAAACACAAAGTAATATTTTCTGTTTTTGTCTGTAGGTGCTGGTTATTGGAATAAGAGAAAGATCAGATTCCTCTCAAAAGTTTTCCTGTGTTCCTTATTACTCCATTATTTTTCGGTTTAACTGATGGAGTAATGAAAGCAATGCACCACTTATTTCAATGTTTAAGGCAGTTTCTGTGTTTAAATAATGACAGAATAAAAACGTAATATTTTGCAGGATTTTAGATCCTGATATGGGGTAATAGTCATAGGATTTAATAAAAAAGATAGTGAAAGAAAAATGTATTCAGATTTCTAGTTATTAAAAATATTAAATGATATTTCATTACTGTCTACCAGAGTTTATCAACCAATTGCAATTCAGTCTGTATCATAGAAAAATCTGTTTTAGTATTGTAGCTCCGAATATGTGCCAGAGGGTTGTATTGTATTGGTATATTATTACTCCTAAAAATGTTGAAAAGTAATCAGGGCAAGTTTTGGAGAACTGTTTAAATCAATTTGCAAAAATGAGTCTAAAAACGTACGTAGGTTTTCTAACATTTAAATACCATGTATATTTGAATGCGATATTACAATGAGGAATTCTGAAGCCATAATGAACTGCTAGAAGGAAAACAAGGAAAACTCAGAGTTATGGTTAATGTATAATAATACTTTCATATAAAAAATGCTACTTAAATATATAAGATCTGTGGCAGATGTTGAGAGTACTACATTTGAGCTTTTAATGACTAAACATACTGTCAAGTGCCAATGCCTATATAAACTTCTTGTCTCCCTCAAGTCATAAATTATAAAATATTTATTTCTATGACATATAAATCTAGTGAATGAGGCAATAGTAACTGTGTGAAAATAAAGCCAGTAGAGAAATCAGAGGAAGAAAATAGCAAAGCACTATTCACTGGGTTCCATATCAAATATACATTTTTCAGTTTCATGAGGAAGTAATAGATTGGAATGACTGCATTCTATTACTCTCTGCCAGGGAGAAAGTTCTGTTTGCCCAGTTCTTCATTTGCGTATAAAGAACACGAAAAAGTACACTCTAATTTGATTTGTCTGTTAAGTAAAAGTTTCCAGCTTTTTAATTGTGTATTTCTGGCAATGCGATCTGAGTTTCTGGAATCTGCTGTTTTTGTCTTTAGCCAATAGACTAAGAGTCATTACTTAGTCATGTATTATAGTATTTGACTGGCCAATGAAGTGGTAATCTTTTCCAGTTTCTCATTTCTACTCTTGGATCCTGATGATGAGCTAGTTCTTTCTTTCTTTTCTTTACTTTTTTCTTGTGGCTGAATTTTAATAGCCACTTTTCAGATATCATCTGCTGACACAGATGGCCTTAATTGAATACACTCTGTGTGGCGAACTTCTGCAGATAGATTCACGTTGACAGTGTGGATCTAATTACAGAATGTAAGGTGATCAGTTTTAGTGCCTGTCCTGACATATTTCAGAACAAAACGAATATTTTGTTTTTAAGATTTAATCGAAACAAAAATTATTGTGAAAAATATATGTTTAGTCTGAATTTTGTTACGTTTAGTAATTAATATAACTTCTATATGATTCAGCTAGGCTAACATCAAATTTCATGCTGTAAAATAAACCTAGAAGGAAAGACAGGAATTATTCATACATGATACTTTATACTTTATGATGATGAGATTTTTGTTGCTCTTAAAGTGAAGCAAGTATGATTCCCCTTTAATTTCAACCACTGGTGATATCTTTCAGCATTGGAAAATACTGTCCCTGAGTAAATTAGACTTGTACTTACGACTGAAAGTTATGAGTGACTTGGCAACTTCTCCTCGAGCTTGTGTGATTGCTGGGGCTTCCAGCGTATGAATGGAATGTCTGAAAAAGAATCTAGTTATAGAGAACTCTGGAATCCTAACTAATACTTTTGTGTGTGTATTTCTACGTTCTTGAAGCTAAATAAAACCAACACTGGCAAAAATGATGATAAAAAAGGCAACAAGGGAAGCAGCAAAAGTGACACTGCTACCGAGAGCAGCAAGATGGCAGTTGTATTCTCCTTGAAAAATGAAGTTGGTGGATTGGTCAAAGCACTGAAACTCTTTCAGGTGAATGTAAAATATCATTATCTAACTTTAAAAGCGTCTGTGTGCCGGGTTACAAACTTGTCACCTGTTACGAAATATTACTGAACTATTTCTGGATAATGTGTTGCAAGTTTCAAAGAAACCAAGCTTCATGAGGCTTTACAAGACAAGTTGGTCTGTCAAACAATGAAATAAGCAGATTCGTGGAAACCGTGTTTTATTAATTCAGCGTCAGCCTATTAGTAGTTCTGCAGACTGTTGCCAGGTGAGGAAGTCAGTAATTAAAAAGTGTGAGACTCACACCTGGAAATGCAAACACAAAAGCGGTCAAAGAGCGTATCTTTAAACATCAAGAGCCTGCAGCCTGATTTGATTTGTTCATATTTGAATCGTGCACATGTCCTAGAGCACATTTATTGCATAAAATGAGATATATTAGTATAGGTACTCGATATTCCCTGAAGCCTCATTGTTTCAAGAACTTAATGTGTCTTTTGTAAAGATGAGTCATTCTCCTTATGTATGAGCTAGGGCTAGCTCTCTTTTTATCTTGTAGAAATGTAGTAGCCTTTTCCTAAGCCCAGGTGGGTGGTTTGTAACCTCAAGAAAGAGCCCCGTTGAGGGGGAGGTTATAAAGGGCCAGGAAAACTGTTGCCTTTTTGCCAGGGCACACCTGATGGCTCCCGTACCCTTCAGCAAGCGCCTGCTTTGCCAGTGCATTTTGTTTGGGGGCACGGGCTGTGCTTAGAGCTGTAGGATAGGGAGCCTAGCTCTGCATGGTGCCTTGGGCTGCTGGTGCAACGGAAAGAGGGTTGAAATTGCAGTCAGAGGATTCAGACCTGTGTTCTCCTGGCTTGGCTAATCACTAGCTGCTTCCTAGGTTCAATTGCTTCATTTGTAAAAGAGCAATAATAATTCCCACCTAACAGGTTGTTGTGATGAGATAATATGAGTGGAAGTGCTTTGTAAAGTGTACAGATATGAGGCATTATTGTGATGCCTCTCTGATGACCGTAGAGGGGGAATTAGCAGCCTGTTTTTGCAAATATTTCCTTGTTCTCTTTTGACCTTGAAGAAAGGATCAGGCACCATAAAGAGTGGTAATGGAAATCTGGGGAAATATTTTACACATAATTATATCATCCAGCACTGTCTCCATACAGTTCCCAAAGGCAGGGCAATTCAATTAGACAGCTGGGTGAAGTGCAAAAATCCCTGGAGAAGGAGTAAGCAGCCATGAGTTTTCACTCGGCCATCAGCTAGTCACGGGGTCTTAGTTACATCACTTAACCCATCTGGACCTCAGTTTCCTTGTCTAAAAATATCCACTTTGCTTTAAAAGTCCAAAGTGACACAGTGTGTGAGAAGACTCTTGAACTTTGAACCTAATGTTACCTTTATTATCTTACCTTTAGTCTTACCTTTATTATCTGACGATTTAGAAAATATGGCATTATTGCAAAAGTTATTAAAAACAGAAATAGAGCATTTAGTGTCCTGGTCAAAAGACTAGTTTCTTTATACTGAGAAGGATGCCATCAGATTTTATCTTAGTCTGGTACCGGAAACTACCTATCTGCTGCTGTGCTGAAAATTCTGAGGTCATCCAGGATTGTATTTGGGATTGTGCTGATAATCAGAGTGTACCATGGAGTGATGGGGAGAGATCTGCTTATTTGGGGGTGGGTTAGGGTGGAGAGGAGAACTTAGTCTTCAGTTAACTCAGGACAAAGGAAGACTGTATCACTGGGAAAATTTAAGCCTGAGATTTAAGTATTAAATTGCTGCCCTTCTACAAACTCCTTATTGTAAGGAGATTTTACCCATGGAATCCATCATGATAGTTGCAGCAGCACATCCTTGGGCATGAAGCTAGCCTGGAGGTTGCTGAAAGAGACCAGTTACTAAGTGGTTCCATTAGGGATTCTTCTTCTTCTTTTTCTTCTTCTTTTTTTTGCCTGCAGAGATCCTTTCTTCGCTACTTTTCTTGCTTCCTTTTTTTTGTTCCCCTACAATGGGGCCACACTTTGGCCAGTGTTTCCCAAACTTCAGTCATTTTCATATCACCTTCCCAGTTTCTGCCTCATTTGCCTGCTATTCATACTATTAATTATTTTTCCAAGATTTTAAGCTTTATTTCAGAAAGAGATGTTATACTACCAGAAAATCAGTAGTTTGAGTTTTAGGGTTTTTTGGAAAATATATAAAAATAAATAAATAAATCTGGGGATTACATGACAATAAACTAATTTCCTCCCAAACAGTCATGCATACCACCAGTGGGATGTGGACCGATCTGGGAAATGATAAAGTTCATAATTATCACACATTTTATAGGGCCCTTTATATATCTTAATGTCCTCCCCTTGTTAAAAATGAGACAGGAAATCCTACACACAGTTACTATTCTTATTAATAGAGACAATGGTTGGAAAACATTTCCATGTTTTAGTCAAGCAAACGGTGAGAAGGTTGTCTCTTCCTCTTTTGTGGGCACTTGGTACCTTTTTGCTTATGAGTTGAACAAGAGCAGCCCATGGCATCCCTTTTATTGTGCCATGAATGTGATTAAGAGATGTTGCTTATATTTCCACAGGAAAAACATGTCAACATGGTTCATATTGAGTCCAGGAAATCCCGGCGAAGAAGTTCGGAAGTTGAAATCTTTGTGGACTGTGAGTGTGGCAAAACGGAATTCAATGAGCTCATTCAGTCACTGAAATTTCAAACCACGATTGTGACGCTGAATCCGCCAGAGAACATTTGGACAGAGGAAGAAGGCAAGGCCAGTTTTTGCTTGTCGGGTGATTTTGCAATCTGACAAATGTTGCAAAGGGGAAAATACAATCTGTGAGCTAATATTTTGAACCTGCACTGTGTTTCCAGCAGAGCTAGAGGATGTGCCCTGGTTTCCCCGGAAGATCTCTGAGTTAGACAAATGTTCTCACAGAGTTCTCATGTATGGTTCTGAGCTGGATGCCGATCACCCAGTAAGTGTGCAGTAAAATCCATTCCACATGTGCTCCTCCAGCTCTGCCCATCTGCCAGGCAGTGTGCCATATTCTGTGCTGTAATGCTGTATTATAGAGCAATTTATTATTTATTCCCCATAACTGAGAGCAGACTTTTAAGTGATAGTTTCCCTGTACATATGCGTTGGCTGGAAGCAGGTTAGAAGGATGGCATTTCCACCTAGCATTTATTTTTAAAAGGGTTGGAGAGAGGAGGAGGGTATAAACCTTGGAGAATATTTCCGTAGAATTAGACAACCTGAAATATACTTGAAGATGGTGACCCTTGGAAAAACAATGAACTGAAATTGATCACCTCGTTGGGAAACTGGGGAGAACTAGGCATTATGGGGCTCAGTGAGAGAGTAAAATTCTCCTTGCTATTTTCCTTGATTGGAGGTAGCAAGGGGTAGAGTAATGTGGTGGACTTCAGTCTCAGTGGAAAGGCAGAGGGTGATAGAATAAGACCATAATGGAAGATGCCTCTCTTTCCCCATCTACCCTGAATCTATTTATGGCCATCTCTCCTCTACTCCAATAAAAATGACCACCTTTAAAGAAATATGATATGTAGTAAGCATTTCCCATTATTCTCTCTCTCCCCCTTTACATCAGTTTTTATTTAATACACGAGGCCTGGAGCCTCTTTATGGTCGGAATGAAGTACAGTTAATAGTCTGGGAGAAGCAATCAATATACTCATTTGTTACAAGCAACTTTCCCCGCCCCCCCGTGCCCCTTCTCTAAAAATGAGCATATTAAAGGGTGAAACCCAAGCAGATTGGTCATGCTTATAGGAGACTTTGTGGTCTGAGGGTAATGGTTTTCAGATATTCATTTTACTTAAATGGAGGATATCTGGAAATCTGATAGTGAGACGGTATGCAGTCGTTCTCTAAGTGTGGTCCTGGGACCAGCCACATCAGTATCACCTGGGAGCTGGTTTTAACAAGCCCACACTTCAGTTTGAGAACCATTGCTTTAAAGGAAACTGACAACTTCAGCAAGAGGGAATTTCTCAGTCAAACCAGTCTTTTGGCATAAAATACAAATTCAAACCAATTCATAGCATACCATTCAAACAAATGGTCGAAAAAACCTGATTCAATTCCACGATTTTCAAAAAGCTGAATTCGCTCAAAGACACAGTGTGTTATATTTGCCAGCATAATTCCCAGCAGTTCACATGTAAGGCTCCTGAACTTTAGAAAAATACTCAGAAGTGTCTTAATGATCATCCATTTGTCTATCTTCCCCTTCCCCACCTCAGAGGAGTCAGAATTAGCACAGAAGCCTGATTTAAGAGCTTAGCAGTAACAGGACTGCCCAGACACCAGCTGTTAATTTGCAGGATGACCTTGGGCAAGTTCCTTTACTTCTGCAACTCAAATTCTTTATGTAAAAAGTGGAAATAAAATGCTTATTGAGCTCAAAGGGGGTGTTTGAAAAGCCTAGTTAATAAAACAACTGGAAAGCATTTTGGCAAGAGTGAATGCTTAATTCCAAGAAAGGAAATGCTGTATTAAATCATCCTGATCAATGCCTGGACAGTAAAAGATTTTTTGCTAACCTCTTATTTCTAAATGCTCCCCTTAGTCTAGTTTGGAAATTACTTAGCCTGGAGAAGGGGGTCAGAACAACCACAGGAACCACTGACCTTGCTGTGAAAAATTTATTCTAATACCCAGCATAAATTTTCCTGGGCTTAATTTTGTTCCATTACTCCTAATTACACCCACCTTATGATACCTTCTCTTATTTTCTATGCAGCCATTTGAAATAATTGCGAGTACTTAGCAATCTCCTACCTCATCATCATTTTTTTTACCATATGTATTTCTTTTATAAGCACACCAAATATTCATTATGCACAATTTGATATTGGTAAGTTAGTGGTTTTTTATGAGTTATTATTTGATGAAGATAGAAAAAAGTCTCTAAGGAATTTTTGTGCTTGGGAATAATTCCAGTCCTAAGGCAGGGATTATTACGTTAGGATGGCACTCTTGTGCTGAGATGGCTCAGAAGGGGCTTGGAATGTGTCAGGCTGCTGAGGCTCCCTAGAAAGGGTTAAATATGTAGGTCCGTCCATCTTAAACTTTAATGGACAAGCAGATCACGTGGAGTATCTTTGCAAAATGCAGATGGGTGCACCTGAGATTCTGCATTTCTAGTGAGCTCCCAGTTGAGGCTTACAGTGGAGGTCTGCGGACCACAGTTTGAGTAGCAAGGATCTACACTGAGAGGGTCTTTCAAAGTGTGATTCAATGTCCCTGCATAAGGTGCTTATTAAAAATGCAATATGTTGAGGCTCATCTGAAGCCTACTGAATGAGAATTTCCAGGATGGACCCTGGAATCTGCATTTAAACAGATTTGCCGGAGATTCTGATGAACTCTGAAGTTTGAGAACTGATGTCCTAACTCAGTGATTTTCGGCCCTAGCTTTCCATTCAGATAATCTCTGGAGAACAAAAAAAATTCCTATGCCAGGGTCTCACCTCAGAGTGCTTAAATCAGAACCTCTGGGAATGTGTCCAGGTTTGGAGTGTTATTTAAAGCTCCGCAAATGATTCCAGTATTCCCCCAGGTTGACTTTTTGGGATAGCCAACGTAGATTCAGCTGAGCACTTTTGGGTGCCAGCTGGGTCTTGATTTAAATCAAGTTCCTCTTGATTTAAATTGAGAGAGGAAGGGTGGTGTGCAGCAGATACTCTGAGTGCTAGTGCTGCCAGATTTAGCAAATAAAAATATAGGATGCCTAGTTAAATTTGCATTTCACATAAACAACAAATTTTTTTATATAAGTATGCCCCAAATATTGCGTGGGTGTTCTCTCTTTTTATCTGGTAACCTTATCTCTCGCATCAATTTAGAATGGCTGGCCAAGGAATGCTGTGTCTCTGTAATCGCTAGTGTAGCTAGCATCCCTGTCTTGTTTTGCCAGTCCACAGTTCAATGCTGGAAGCTCTGGTTCACCCATAGCACTTGTGTAATCACCGCCACACTAAGCTGATGAGGCATGATGAGTAAATCACTCTCTTTCATGCCTGGAAAAGGTGCAGGTGTTTGCCAAGGAGAGATACTCGAGATTCCTTAGGAAACCCAGCAGATTATGGTGCTGTTACCATGGTGTCCGGTTTGGCAGGAACCAGGGAACAGATGCTGAGCTTTTCACATAACTCTTTTCCTTTTGTCACGGGCTGCTTTTTTTTTGAGTAATCAAGGTGCTTGGAATTCTTGTTTACCACCACCAGGTTGCTTGTTGTGACTAGTGAGTGTTGAAATTCATACTTTCTAGCGACCATGTCTACCCTCTATGGCATAAGACCTTTTCTTAGCTCACATACCCATTTGTAAAGGTGGTCACACATTTTGTAACTATGGTCACAAATTTTGCATATACACATCTGAAGGCTCCGCAAGCCTGCCTATGAACTCCAGTTTAAAAACTCCCAATTTGTAGCAGAAGAAAGAAAGTTCTAGCTTTAAGGGCAGGGGTACTTCACTTTATGCAGGGCCTTTGGGTGACCTCAGGGCACTCGCTCTCTCCCTCTGTTAGTGACCTTTTGTCTTTCCTGAGAGAAAGGCTGTTGGCAATGGACGTTCTTTGTTTCTGTTCAGCATACGGTCCTGTGAAGATTTCTGACCTCAAGGCCAGTTCTCCTTCAGCTGGAAGAGAGAACAGAACGAGTTTCTCTGAGTTGAGGTTCCTCTTGAGCAGCACCCTTGCGTAAGTGTCTGAGTGGACACTGGGTGAGCAGAGGTAGTCCGGGCCTTTGTGGGCCTGTCCCAGTTCTCCTCCCAGAGCCCACAACCCCTGCAGCCTGTCTCCTTGCCTGGCCTCCCTTCTCAGACTGGTCAGCATGTCTTGGTTTCCCTTCGGGTTTTCAGGGGTTGTGCAGGTAAGAAGTTAAATTGAAACAACTCCTGCTGGGCTTCCAGCTGTCTGAAGAAACAACCCTGGAAAGAACTGATTGTCTGAAAGTACCTGAAGGAAAGGAAAATGGAAAGTCTGTTGACAAGAGGAGATTCTTGAGTAAACCAGGAAGTCCTTTTAGAAGGATTCCACTTGATGGGAGAATGGCAGACAGGATGTTTAATTTCCCAAGTGCATGATGATGGGTAAAATCTTGAACTTGGCTGAAGACTAGTCAGAGCCATAGGAAGTCAGAGGGGAATGGAGCTAGCCTGCTATCTTGTGTGGATGGATCCCTTGTAATCGATTTTGCATTGTGTGGCTGTACTCATAACATACAGCAAAACCTCTTTATTCATCCTAATTTGGGGTGTTGATGATTATTCTGAATGATAGAATTTTAACACATGTACACTTATTGGTAATTTACACAAAGCAATTAAATTTAGGTTCTTAGTGGAAAATCCATGTTAAAGGGACCTATTTTAATGAACAGATAAGATTAATTTGTAATAAGATCAATTCCATGTAAATGATACTTGAAAATCAAAGGATATTTTTCACAATATCAATTTGCTTAACTAAGCCATTCTGCCTACTCCATGGAAAGGTTAACTTTAGTCTGAATTCCCACACATCCCGAATTAAGACAGCCCAAATTTAATGAGGTTTTACTGTAAGTACAATTGGCTTCTGCCTGTGTCATCAAGGCGGTTATCCAAGGAAACAAATTTACATTTGAATTGGACACTCAATAAACATCACAGTGATTTTTTTTTTAGGTCTTCTGCAGCTAATTTTTTTGGCAGACTGTTAAATAACTTAATCTCTTTTCTGTTTAAGGGATTTAAAGACAATGTCTATCGACAGAGAAGGAAGTATTTTGTGGATGTAGCCATGGGTTATAAATAGTAAGTACCTGTGTAACTCTTTACTGTGACTTGTTGCTGGAGAGTTAGGAAAAACACATGCTGTGTTAAACAGACCTGTCTTCTCTTCACTGTAACTTTTGCAGAAAGTAGACATGAACCATTTTAAACACTCACCAGCTCTGTAGGCTTTAAATGCCAACACGGACATTTGACATCCGGGATATAATTGTAAAATATATGGTATGTGGCTGCGGGCCACATACCAAGTGCTACGTTTTCACCATTGTACTCATAGCTCAGCTAAGGCAAGGAGCCATTTTTGTACACTCTGCAGGGCCTGGAAAATGTGTTTTAATTTTACTTTTGACTTGAATTTTTAGTAACCCCCTTCCATGTCCAGCTTCCCCAGTGAAAGTAGAGGATTCAGCAAGAATCGTGAAAAGACTCATGTAAGCAGCCATAATAGAAATGTGTTTGCTTTACAGGAAAAGGGAAGCTTCCTATAAACTGGAGGGTTTATGGAAGAGTTTCATATCCAGTCTGGGATCAGTGTTGGGATGGAACTGGAGAGCCTCAGGACTGGGCTGAGGACTGTGCATAGTGCGTGGTGCTAAGTGGTAGTGACAGGAGGTTTGTGACCAGCAACAATGCAGTGGTCGTGACCACAGGCCACATCTAGAAAGCTGGAATGGATGTTAGGCCTCTGTTTATTCTGCTCACACTAATAAAACTTACAGACCATTGTACCATAGTCACTGTCTTTCCTTTGGTATGTGATCAGCTACATGAATCTTCTGATCAGAACAAAACGTTTGCTTTTTTTTTTTTTAAAGGAATCTGACGTATAGGTGCTTAAAGCAAAGTGAGATGATTCCCAACCACACCTTTGACTGACAGTCATTTGCTCATTTCTAACCTCCTTTGATGCTTTGTTGCTCTTCTCTTCCTCCTCCCAAACCCCAGGCATCCCTCATTCTTTCTCCACCATGCTTATTAGCATGAAAACCAAGATTCTTTGGCACACGCTTTTCCACGTGTGTCTACTCCAGTCCCATCTCCTCTGTTCCAAGCAGGTTCTCGACCCTCTTTAGACAACTGTGACTTTCTGCCCCCTTACAACGTCAGCATGCTCACGGCTTGTCCTGGCCCGAGCCCAACCTCATGCCCCCTTTTTACCCTCAGCACCATCACTCACTAGATCCATCTCCCAGTGTTTCCCAGGCAAATACCAAGAGAGGACTCTGATAGGCCACATTCACTTTTTCACATCAGGCCCTGATAAGTGGTTGTGAGCTTTAATACTGGTACCCCATGGTTCATAGATCCTCCCTGTGGAATCAGGTCATATCTGAATAGATGGGTGTAGGCAGGACAGGCCTTTGGGGCATGACTGGCCTAGGACTTGGTAAAAGCTCAGTTCTTGGCAGAGACTTTCTCTTTAGATAAAACAGATAGATAAAAATGTATTTTGTACATAGGTGCTGTATGTAATGTATTATATATATAAGAACAAAATACATATGTATGTACACAAAAGATTTTGTTAGCATGGTGATCAGGGGACTACCTCAAATATTAGTTATTTCTTCTTACTGGAGCCAAGAAACTGGACAAAGACAAGCTGATAATGTGGTGGCACTAATAAAACTGGTATGTATGAGTCAACCAGTTTCAAGGAACATTGATAATGGGGGGTCTTATGGTTTTAAAGAAAACATACTTACGTGGAGAGGAGAGGAAAAGAGCATATAGTTAAAATGATGGAGGGTGAGGCCCTCAAAGTCTTAACAAGAGTTTGCATTTGCCATTTGCCCTTAGCTAAAGCGTGAAATTGAGGTGTGGTCTCTGCGGAAGACAAAAGTAAAAACTGGAGGTTGGACGTGGTGGAGGTTTTATAGAAAGGAGGGCTGCATGCAGGTAGAGCATTCCAGGATCTGGTCCCGGTTTGGAGGGGCCTGACTCTTAGTTCAGGAGGCTGAGGTAGGCAGGGCACCACCAATTCATCATTACACAGGGAGAAACCACTCTCACAGCACTCACAAAACTCCCCCTGTCGTGACGCCAGAGAGGCCAAATTACACTATTCGGTGGATACAGAGTCAAAGCAAAGGGCGTTTAGCTAAGAGAGTTTGGAATCCAGGGACATTAACCCTCTCCCCTGGACAATGCTGACTACGTAGAATAACAAAGTGATTAAAACCTAGGGTTTTGGAGTCAGACAATGTGGGGTTCGAGTTGTAGCTCCACTACTTCCTAGCTGGGTGAGCAGCCTCACTCTGCCTCTCAGGTCCTCCATCTGGGACGTATGTCAGGATTACGAAAGAGAATGCACGTGCTGTGTTGAGCACGGAGATGGCACATGATTTGTGATCGTAAGTGCCTGTTACTGCTATTACATCCTCCCTCTCCCTTTCCTCAGGCTGTCTTCAGTTTCCCGTTGATCTACTGGTTTATTCTTTAGCTATGTTAACGCCATTGTTTATGCTCCACCTTAGCAAATACTATAGCTCAAACGTCCCTAGAAGTAATCCTTGAAAGAAAACTCCTCCAGTTTCTCACTTAAAGGCTGCTCATATACTGATACTTTTCGTGCTGACCAACCTCGCTCTTTATGGAGAGATTTCATAGAAAGCGATCGTATTCCCATTTGGGTGTGCGGGAAGCTGCCAAGATGCTGAGAACAGATCGCCCGTTGCCTCAGGTGCTTCTTGTACGTGGACAGTGTGAGGAAAGTGCCTGAAGGAGTGCTTAACCCTGGAAAACACAAACCTAAGACCTGAGGAAAGTAGAGAGAAAAGGATCGTTCCTTAATGCCCCTCATGCCATCATTGCTGTGGCTTCTCTGAGTATGACCTTGAGAATGGATAAGGGCTAGCCATTGTGTGTGTGTGTGTGTGTGTGTGTGTGTGTGCATGCGTGCACGCACATGTGCCTGCAAGCTCATGCAGTAGTGCTGGCGGGGTGGGGCACAGGTAGTGCTCACAAATCCCAAGTGGGTCTGAGCCACGGTCTCCAGTGTGCCATGCAGTAAGGAAGGTTTCCTTTTGGTTTAACAGAAAATAAAGATGCAATTTCTAATTGCAATATGTATTTTTCTAGTGCTGATGGCTTTCCGAGTG
The DNA here is from genome assembly GCF_025265405.1 of Mesoplodon densirostris. NCBI lineage: Eukaryota > Metazoa > Chordata > Mammalia > Artiodactyla > Ziphiidae > Mesoplodon > Mesoplodon densirostris. The sequence continues at coordinate 31,578,119 of NC_082671.1, read as the reverse complement.
AGCAAAGGAAAAAGACGTCAATACAATAATTACTTAAAATAAGCTCATTTGTGTGGCTTCTGGCAGCGTGCTGCGATCTGATTTTCCAAACCAAAGCTTGGAACCACAGGCTTGAAGAGAAGAAATTGAGGTGGTCCTGAAAAATCCAGCATGTGCCGTCTCTGCAAATATAGTTTGGTAATACTAAAATTAGGGACTGTTTGGACATGGGGAGAATGACTCAGTTCCCTGTTGGTAATTGGTTCAGGTTTATGGGCACTGAGAAGAAGTCAAATGTATGGTGGTGTATTTGGTGTTGTTGTAGCAATTGGCAGGATAGAGTCTGAGGTGTCAAAAGATCAAGAGAAGGAAAAGAAAAGAAATACAGGATAATGTATATTGAAACCACGGCCAAGAAGCCCTCTGGGGAATTCGTGTTGAATACTGTATTTTCTATGATAGTCTTGAGAGGATAAAGCAGGGGGAAAGAATCAACACAAGCAGAGAAAAATGAAAACAAATTCCACTCCATGGTGGAAAAACATCAGGCTCAAAGTCTGTGTTACCATGAAACCTAAAGGGGAGAGGGAGTGGGGACGTTCAACCTGCTGGGAACTGTCGCTAGGTGCCACTCAGGGGAGTTTCTGATTGACAGCGCTGCCAAGAAACAGGATTGATTACCCAGAGGCCCGCAGACAGACCTGAGCTGCGGGGCCACGAGGGTCTGGAAGGCCTAAGTGCCTGACCGGTGACAGCAGAGGAAACATTCATTAATGCAAATATCATTCTCTATAGCAGACCTGAGAAGGAAGGCTGTGGATGGGGAGGGCACTGTTTCTAAAATAATCGGTGAGACAACGGGCAGATCACACCCTGTCCTCCTCCACCCAAATAAAAGAAATCCTAGTATAAACAGAAAAAGAAGCCCCCCCATGATTAGACAGTGTGAAGGGCCTATAGATATGCAGTTCAGATGAAATGGAAGTGCTTGGGGGAGGGGGACAGGTGGCATGAGGAGGAAGAGAAAATTATGACTGTGATAGTGTAGCTGTTAGGTTTGTCTGAAACTCTCCAGTTCTCTGCCATTGGCACCTTCATATTTTAAGCCTGGCATTAGCTTTGCTACGTTTCTGTAGGTTTCACAATTGCTGTATTGTTGGGGAAGAAAACTCAGTAATATATATTTTTTCAACTGACTAGAAATAAACACCTTTTTCTTTGGGAGCTACTGTAATGATTATTCCTCAACAATGGGCATGCATATTTAATTTAATTATATCTTTGGTGGGGGTAGCTGTAGTTATTTCAATCCATCTTACTGTCTTGGAAAGAGGCCCCGAGCTCTTTAATTTTGCCACTTTAATTTTGACTTTAATTTTGCCACTCTTGTTTGCTTAAATTGAATACTACTGTGATTGTGTTTTGTTATGAATGTGTTTTCTTCTGGTTGAAATTGAGGTGGTATATGAATCTCATGTTCTTTTCATGGGGTTGCTTCCTCTTTGATTTATTATTTTGTTAGTCCATGGAATCCGAAATGTAAACGGGTAAATGCAAATATCAGTGAGTAAGGGAAACAAGGGAGTTCCAACATACCAGAATTTGCTTAAAGTTGAAAAATTCCCTAATTTGCCAAGAAAACTCATTTGATTTCAGATTGAGGGATCCAAGTGATTCCTTAACATCGCTCAGCCTCAGTAAAATAGAGACAATAGTATCTCCTCCGTAAAATGGAGACAATAGTATCTCTTCTGCCTCTCTCCCGGGAGTGTTTTAAGGGTAAAATGAAATCAATAGAACATTGCTCTATGGTGTACTTTATTATTACCTTTATCAAAACAATAATGAAGGGATCTAGACCAAAAGCTTGGGGTTTACTCAGACCCCTGACCCACTTGGAGGGCTTTTGTTGCTTTCTCCAGTTTCTCTTTTGATCTGAGAGACAGTGTGTGGAGTGGTTAAGAGTGCAGAAATTGGAGCTGGACTGCCTGGGGTGAATTCCAGCTTCACCACTTACCAGCTGAATGACGCCTGCAAACTGTTTTCTGTGCCTCAGTTTCCTTATCTGTAAAGTGGGGATAACTCTACCACTGCTCTATAGGATTGTTGTAAGGATTAAATGAGCTAATATATCAACAGCACTTTGAACACTGCTCAGGAACTGCTGTATAAGTATTTACTACTACTATTACAATATTTTTCTCACTTCAGCCCATCTCTCCTTTTTGTCTATCCTCATACACCATATCTTTTTATTACCCTTTGGTGAATACCCTTCTTCATTCCCCTTGGCCAAGGCTTTCCTTTTTTTTTTTTTTTTTTTTTTTTTTTTGTGGTATGCGGGCCTCTCCCGTTGCGGAGCACAAGCTCTGGACGCGCAGGCTCAGCGGCCATGGCTCACGGGCCCAGCCCCTCCGCGGCATGTGGGATCTTCCCGGACCGGGGCACGAACCCGTGTCCCCTGCGTTGGCAGGCGGACTCTCAACCACTATGCCATCAGGGAAGCCCAAGGCTTTCTTTAAGCCCTGATGACTTCTGTCTGATTTTTGTACTGTATCATTCATTGCTGTGTAACAAATGACCCCCAAATTGGGCAGCTTAAAACAACAAAGTTATTATCTCACAAAGTTTCTGAGGGTCAGGAATTAAAGAGCAGCTTGGCTGGGTGGTTCTGCATCAGGGTTTCTCATGAGGCTGGAGTCAAAGTGTAGACCAGGGAAGCAGTCATCTGAAGGCTGGACGGGGGCTGGAAGATCTGCTTCCGGTATGGTTATTCACATGGCTGTTGACAGGAGGTCACAGTTTCTTGCCTGAGTGTCCTTAAGATATGGCAGCTGGCTTCCTCCAAATCAAGTGGTCCAAAAGAGAACAGGGCAGAATCTACCATGCTTTTTATAACCTAGCCTCAGAAGTGACTTACCATCACTCTTGATATACTCTGTTGGTTTCATAGCCCAACTCTGACACACTGCGGGAAGGGACTACACACAGGCATTGATACCAGGAGGTAGGGTTCATTGGGGACTGTCTTGGAGGCTGGCTACCAAATACATTTAAATTGTGTTTAATTTTATTTCTTTAAGACCCTCCCTAACTGCTCTACCACAGTGGGTACTAATGCATTTTCTGCAGAACTAATTCTCATGAAAGCAGAGGTAGCATGGTGTAGTGGAACATGTGGCAGAATGTATAGGCTTTGGAGCTAAACAGAACTGGGCTTGAATTCCTGCTCCATCACTTACAAGCTCTGTGGCTGTGAGTACTGACCTAGTCTCTGGGTCTCAGTGCCCTCATCTTAAAATAGGCACAATATCTACCTTGTATGGTTGGGAGGATTATCAGTGATTACAGGGCTGACTGGTACAAACTGGTGTTGAATCTGTGATAGATATGATTATTATTATCAAGTGTTAAGTAGCTGATGGTTCCTTGATTCCATGTAATCGTCTGTTAAGCTCACCTAAAATGAACAAAGTATCTTAAGGAGTGAACGAGTTAGGGAATTTCAGGCTCCATGATGGACTGGGTTAAAGGAGCTTTTAAAAAAATATGTGGGGTGTGTGTGTGTGTGTGTGTGTGTGTGTGTGTGTGTGTACACTACAGTTTCAGGTAACTCATGCACACAGCTTGCTTCTTCAGTCTGAAAAATTGACTCTCTCCAATGCCTTCGCAGGCCAGTGAATCTCAGCTAAGGTTAGAGGGAGCAGGTGGTGGCTGGGCTGTGTTGGACTCATTTCTGAATGGCTGATGGTGGTAGAAATGTTCACCAAAGCTGAACTTCTCAGCCGTCAGGTAGTTTTAGCTTCCTTTTGTTAAATTCCTGCCGCGTGCTGGACATTGCGTTAAACACGTTGCTTATGGTCTCTCATTAGCCTCACAATAAGCCTTTGAAATAGGTGCCATTATTGCTCTCATTTTGAAGATAAGGAAACTTGAGGTTCAGAGACATTAAGAAACTTACTAAAGGTGACACAGCAGATTGTGTCACCTGCATAAACACCAGTTGCTGATGCTTTAATTTCTCTGAAATTGAGTAGTAAATTGAAGAGTAGAATGAAAGTAAATATTTTATAGTTCTAGGTTTATTTGCCAGTGACCAGAATAGTTTCTGAATAAGATCACTTTCACGGGTACCTGTCTTATAGAATCTAAATGTCTTTCTTTGCTCAAGAAGGCACATCTTTTCTTTCCTTCTTCTCCTTTTTGGTCTGGAAGTGGCCGTAGCACTTCCCTTTGACATAGGTGGCATCATACACAGGTTGAATATAACAGTGACAGAATGAAGGGACTTGGCATTTTAAAAAGTCATTCTTCTCTTTACAGAATTCAGCATATTTGAAATGCACATTTCTTGTGTGTACTTAATACAGTTCAGACGCTATGGAGCCTGTCTGGCTTCAAGGCTGTGCTGTCCCTCCAAGGCGCCCAGGACAGGCGCCCAGGACATCTGCCCGGCCCTGGCGTGTTAGAGCCACGTCCTCACCCTGCACAGCGACTTTGGTCTGCTCTCTCAGGCCCTGTGCTCATCTCCTCCCGCCCGAAGCCTGACCCTCGTGGGATATATATCGGCTGGAAATAAACACAGCTGGGCTGAGGCTTGAAAAACAATTGCCAGGGATTTGTCCCTCTCTGGCTTTTTCTAGTTGCTAGCCTATTTATTTCTTGATTTTTTGATTTACAGAATTGCACCCTTTGTGATTCATTTGCTTCGAGTATAAGTACACAGCTAAACAGAGACTCTAAAACAAAATAGCCCCAAATGGGGACTAGCATATTTGAAAAGTGCAGTCACCCAGCCCAACAGGCTCATTCAGTTTGAGTGAGCTTGTGAATTTTCTACTCAGCGCCATCGGGGAGAGAGAGAGAAAATTCTGTCATTCAACATGGAATAGTGATGATTCTAACCTCCTCTCCCCATCAAAGCAGAGAGGGGCATTTTCTTACCACCTTCTTTCCTCCCCCGCACAGCCCCAAATACCACATGTTGTCGAATGAAACCTCCTGGGGCTAAGATTCATTAATATGCGGTGCATTCTAAGACGTTGAATAGATACGTAATTGTGGAATGGATTTGCCTTGGAATAAACATATTGGACTTCCAAGCCAACATCTCACTTCTCAGGAGGTCTCCTCAGTTTTCCCTTCACTAGGTGACTCAGCAGGAGTCAGCCATAGGTTTGTACAGAAAAAGAAGGAGATGGATGATCAGAGACAAAGGCTCCAGACAGATACGGGGTAGAGCTGTTTGCTGCCCCTCCTCTTACCTCCGGATGCCCAATGCTGTGCATACTGGGGTTTCCCTGCTCATAGGTAGCTGTGATGATTTAGCTTACGTGTGAGCTGGAGGATTACTGATGCTGAGTTTTTCCTAGGAAGCATTTGCAATTATTGCAAATTGCAGAAAAATAACTGGGGTGGCTCCACCTCTCCACCTTTCCAGAAATTTCAGTTGACCGTAGCATTTCTCATTTCATGCAAGAAGAGGCATGATTTATGGATCCTGCTTCGTTTTAGAATGTAGCTTAGAGGAATACATTACTAACAGGGCTCGTGAGTGCCACATTACCGATTTTTAGATAGACAAATCTTAACTGGAAACATAAATAGAAGGTAGAGGAAGAATGAAAGGGAAAAGTTACGCTTCCTTAGTGGGAAAAACACTTAACGGGGGTTGCAAGTTTTACCCTTAACATTTTCCTTATCAGTTTCATTGGCAGATGGTCACCTTGATGAATTGTAGGCTTTATCGTGATGGGGGAACAAGTTTTAATTTTTTCTCTTCTCTGCCCGTTTGAGGAGAGGCACCTGAGAAGGCAAATATGTTTTCTCCCCGACTGAGCTAGTTTTATCCCATTCCATTATCCTCCATTGATTTGCTTTCCCAGGTTTTGAATGAAGCTGAGATGTATGCGGCTGTTGAGGTACTTTGTGAGTCCTGCATAAACACCAGTTGTTGAGGCTTTAATTTCTTTTAAATGGAGTGGTAAATTGAAAAGCAGAACAAACCCAAATATTCGTCGTGCTGGGGTCATTTCCCAGATGACTTGAATAGTTTCTGAGGAAGGTCACATGAGGGATTTCAGGAGTCCCTCTCTTGCAGAATCTAAATATTTTTTCTCCCAAGAGGCAACCCTTTTTTCTTTTGGTTTTCTTAAAAAAAATCTGCATAGCTACTTCCATTTGACATAAGTGGTATTATACACAAGTTGAAAACAAGAGCAACAGAATTAAATGACATGGGTTTCTAGACAGTTATTCTTTGTATAGAATTCTCTGCATATTTGAAATGCACAGTTCTCGTAAGTATTTAAAAGACATCAGGCTTTATGGGAGAATCATTTTCATGCCAAATGTTTCTCTCTACCTGGAGTTCAACTCAGTGGCTGAAAAGGAAGGGAGCCTGAGAGTTGCAAAGAAAGACAAAAGGGAAAATTGATTTGGAAAAGGTTTCTCTGTTCCATTTTCGGGGCTTGGTGGGTTTTTTAGATGTGCGTCAATGCCTCAGTAGGATGTTGTCTGATTATAGCACGGCTCCCACAGCTGTGGAAAACATTAACACAATACGCCTTACTGACAAGGACAAGCTGCACCAAATTCTAATGTCTTTCACGGAGAATGAGGTGTGAGTATTTTTACTTTGAAATGATTTCCACAAGCATGAAGGATTAAAATTACTTTCACAAGTAATGTCTCAGAGGTGAATGGATTTATACGGAAGAATGTGGTTTTTTATCTCCAGACCTATTCCCGACCCTGCAAGGAAGTGATGAAATTTTTTTTTTTTTTTCGTTTCTATACACCTGGGGGAAGTGAACCAACTATATCGAGTACCTGTTAGGTACTAGGCATTGTCCCTGGCACTTTGCAGATGATGTCTCATCTGATACTCTGTGTTGTGTGGTTGTCTTACTTCCCTCAGTTTCAAATGAGGAAACAGAGGCCAAACTCAATGCTAGGTACTCAAGACCTTGCTCTGAGGTGTGTTGGTTTAGAGTGGGGTCTCTAGAGCTAGGCTTCCTGAATCCAAGTACCTGCTATACCACTTACTAGCTGTTTGATCTTGGATAGATGACTATGTCTATAAGCCTTAGTCTCAACCATAAACAGTCATTTAATTGCTGTATAAGGTGAGCATTATATGACAAAATCCATGTCATGTGCTATTATATTATTGTTATTTGCTACAGTTAGATGGATGGATGAATGGATGCTATTATTAGGCCTATGAACTGTAGAATAACTGCATTCCCTCATCTACTGCCGAAAGAGGGAGATCAGGGCCCAGTGGTCAGCAACATTTGGTCCCTGTTGATCAAGATGCAAGGTATATGGGATTGAACTTGGAGTTCTTGGAGACCCTAGCCTGTGTCCCTTCATCCTAGTGGCCTGAGATTGTTGGCTGCTCTTAACTTTTAGTTCTTTTCTGGATTGCGTTCCCCTTGTATATGTTGAGCATGCACGTGTTGGTGGGTGTTAGACCCACTGTTGCTGCTGTTCATATTTAATTTCATGGTAGTTTTGGCAGAAGAAAATCACTCCTCTAGAATGTGACAAGGGCTTTCTGCAAGGTGAGAAAATGGTGAGAAGCCCTATCCTGGGGTGCACAGGACAAATAAAAACAAATAATTTCCAGGAGTTAAATCTTCCCCCTCCCTGAGGCTCCCTAGGTGCAGTAGTTTATTTTCATTATGTCTCTTGTAAAGGCAGCACCAATATTAACAATGTGAACAAAACAAACTAACGTTTCTGTTTGCTACCATCTGAAAGTTCCTTAGGGCCCATAGACTCATTTATGAAAATTCATGTGTGCAAAACTTATTTGCAAAAGCAAATAAAATATGTGATCACAAATGCTCTTTACCTGACTAGCCTAGGGGACTTACTGAAAATGAGTTTGTGCCTTTACAGTTTTCTTTCTTGTGTAATTTAGCTGTCCCAGTCTGCCCAATCTCCTCATCAAATGAACCCCTTATCAAGCCACTTAATGTCAGATGACTTGAACGGTTTCAAATCTTGGTATAACTCAAGATTTGGTTTGTGAGTTTCCTTTTTGAAAAATAGCATTTAATCATCGTGCCTGTGGCTTTGAGTGTTCACTCATTAAGATATCTAGCCAAGGAAACATCTCTGTGTTTATTTATGTCCCTTTGGGTTTGCATAGGCCGCTTTCTTTCCAGGTGAAAATTTTGGGTACAAGTATGTTGGGTGACAATACCTAGAAAACCTGAGTGAGAAAATTAGAAAAGAGAAACCCCTACCCGTAAAGTAAGCAGGACATAAGGTTAATTGGAAGTTACCAGAAAACTTCTTAAAATCTCAGTCTTAGAGTTGCTTTTTCCATAGCAATTAAAGTACATGAGGTAGGGATGAGGTAAGACAAATGCCTATCTGCCAGACTTCCTGATAAACAACTACACTTTTTTCTCAAACTTTAAGTGCGTGGCTTGTTTTGGTCTGATTGGTTGATTTACATATTTAACGAATATTATTTATTGAACACCTATCTGTTCTAGGCTTAATTCTGCGGGGCAGGGATATAAAAATGAACAAAGCAAACAAAAATCCCTGTCTTCAAGGAGTGTACATGGTAATGGGGGGATAGATTTAGCAGAATAGTAATTTTAGATATTTTACTTATTTTTTCCCCTGAGTATTACTGGTAGTATTTTTTTTTTAATCAGCTTTATTGAGGTATAATTACATACAGTATACTGATAGTATTTTATCATAAAGTTATTGAGTGTCCTCTATGGTCTGAATTCTGAAGTGTAATTTTATCAAATTCAAGAGCCTTAGACTTTTCTCACTGACTCTTAAAAATCAGTAGATAAAAATGGCATTTGCGGGCTTCCCTGGTGGCGCAGTGGTTGAGAGTCCGCCTGCCGATGCAGGGGACACGGGTTCGTGCTCCGGTCCGGGAAGATCCCACATGGCGCGGAGCGGCTGGGCCTGTGAGCCATGGCCGCTGAGCCTGTGCGTCTGGAGCCTGCGCCCCGCAATGGAAGAGGCCACAGCAGTGAGAGGCCCGCGTACCGCAAAAAAAAAAAAAAAAAAAAAAAAAAAAAATGGCATTTGCTTTCTGGTTAAACTTTAACGGAATTCATGCACTCTACTGAGGATTTTTTTTTTTTTGGCTTGTAGCAACATTTTTTTCCGGTCTCAAAGGCATCAGCCGTCATATTGTGGAACACTTATTGACTATATGGCTCTACTCTGGTGTCACCTGGCTGCAGATGATACTATTTATGAAGGGGGTACCAGCCAGCATAGTACTAGGTGACATTATGTCACTGGCTATGGGTGAGAGTCAGTACTCAGTACTGATTGAAATTTCTGCACATTGGTGTGTCACCTCAGTTGTTAGAAGTATAACAAATGCTGGGTAATAATTAATAATTAAGTTTTGTGAATGATGAATGTTTCCTTTTTAAAATTACATTAGATCAAAATCAAGATTATTCTTAGAATAATGTTGGAATAATGTCAGTCTCACTTTTCTGTATTCTTATGTGCTTTCTTGAATGAGGAGAGAGGGTGAATTATAGATAGCTCCCTGGAAATGATGCAGAATTCAGGGTATGCCCATTGAGGAGTGCAGCACACACATCTCATAATTCCAGGAAGGACAGAGACCTCCTGCCTTCATGTTCCAATAATCGTTCTCCGAAGGCTTTGTCCAAACCCTTAGAGGAGCCGCTAATTGCTAATGAGTTGCAAAGATGGTGGATTTTTACATATTTCCTGTTCTCATTTCCCTTCGGCACCCCCAGGTAGAAGTGTCAATCACAAGAGAAATGCCTAAGGTGGGGAAGAGGAGAGAAAAGATGAGGCGGAGATGAAAGGGACGGTTTAGTCCAGGCAGATAAACAGGTCTTGAATAAGTGAGGCATCTCCAGCTCGGAGGAACAAGTAATGAAATAAAATAGAAAATGAGTTCATTCCTAACTGTTTCTACGAGATTCACTGGTCCCCCCTCAACCAATTCTCGGTTTCCCTTCTGCTCTGTTTAGTCCTTGCCACTGAGGAAATCCAACTGTTTCCAAAGGACACAGTCTGCACTGTGATTCAGTCAGTCTTGCCATCTTGATGTAAATACTATCAACTTCAGCCTGTCTCGTCTTCCTCCACTGAATAGGGGAATTGCTTCTCCACACTGGAGTTCCTTTAAAGATAACACAAGCAGAGAAACTGCATCTCACATTAGGAATTCTAGCAGCAAGGACTCCAGGAGGTAGCCAGGCTGTACCACCATAATCAAAGGTTTTCCAATTCCCCAAATTAAAAAAATATGTATAAGAAAAGGAGCTTGCTGTTGGACCTGCTGGAGGAGAAGATCAAACAAATAATTAAAACAAAAGCATTATTGCTTATTCATCTGGCTGGAGAGAGAACTCCCATAGTTTCAGCCCCAGTGGGGTTTATGTCCCTGGATTTCAGTGTAAAAATGTGTTTGTTAAACAGCATTGTTCTAACGAGCTCAGGACTTAACATAGAGTAACTCTATCGGTACCTGCCCCCGGTTAGGTTTGTCTATGCACTTTCTACTTTCTCCTCTCTGCAGGGAATGCGCAGGTTTTTCAGAATCATCGTCCTGCCTCTAGGAAGAGTGGGATTTAACCTTACAGGCAGAAAGATGCCTCCCACAGTCTTCAGTATTTCCAGAGAAAGTTCTTAGTCATCTCTTAGTCACATATTGCACCAGGAAGCTTTTCCTATTGTCAAGCTAAATCCTGACAGTGAAGGTTTCAGCCCTTTTCCTTGTACTGTCTTCACTGAGCAATGGTTCCCTGTCGTGTTTGTAAAGTCTTAGTTTGCCATTCTTTGGCAAGAGGGCAGAATCTGCACTGAGTGGAAACTGCTGAAAGTCACATCTGTTTTTCTCCAGTAAATTAGGAATCTGTGAATAATAATTTTGGTGGGTGTTAAGAATTCCGGAAGCCCAACTAATTCCATATAAGTGGGGGAGATTTCCTAGAGATCTAGTGATAATATTCACTTGTAATTAGTTTGTTGAGGAGTCTCATCTTGTTGGGGTTTATACCAACGTAAAATGGTTTTATTTTCCCTACTCACTGCTTTCCACTGTATTGTGTTGAATCTTACTTTCCTGCTGGGAAGCAAGTTCCTTAGCAACAACTAATTTCCTTTCATTTTCAATTATTATTTCAATTATTTCCAATCATTTTCAATTAATTTCCTTTCATTTTCCTTTTATTTTCAATTATTATTATGAGACTCTTCTCATTGGGGTATTTAAGACCTAGTCCCATTCATTTAAAAAAAGATTAATCTTAAATTTGATTCAAAGTGTATTCTCCTCCTCCTCAGTTCTTTGGAGTGTGTGTGTGTGTGTGTGTGTGTGTGTGTGTGTGTGTGTGTGTGTGTGTGTGTGTGTGTATGGTTCTGAGATACCTTTCCTTCTCTCTTCTAGGACCTAGTTCCTCTGGAGTTGGGAGCTGAGAGGAGGCTGAGGGCTTTTTGCAGGATCGTTAGAATGTCAGGTGTGGGCAGGCCTCTGGCCACTCTCACCCTGGTTTGGACAGGTTCTTTCTGATGCGGTGGTCTCTGTTGAAATGGTCTCTGCATAGTGTTGTGTGTAGTCTTCTTGGGGTAAGACCATTTCCTCCACTTCCACCCCTGCAGATAAGCTTCCTGTCCTTCCTTGGCCTTTCAGTGCTCACAACATCATCCTTTTCTCCAGGTTGGCCACATCGTAACTTGGGTACCCCTCATGCACCTGGCCTTTAGTGCTTCCTCTCCAGGGATGAGGGGAACCCCTGGAGCATTCTTCTACCTCCTGAGAACTGAGCAGTCCTGGATTGGGTGGGGCTTCCCCATCTTCCTCCCAGGCACACCACATTGGGTCCCATGGGAATTTCTAGATTTCACTGGGCATCAGGCTCCATGTTCACACAAACCTCAAGTTTCAGAGGACACCTGTCAAGGGTCCCCTCATCTCCCCCATAGCACGCCCTACTCCTGGGCTTCCAGACGCTCTCCCAGGGCCCGTCTCTATTGCTCCAGTCTGGTGACAGCACCAGGGGGAGCAGGGCATCCTGCTGCCATGCAAGCGTCCAGATGGGAAAGGAGAGGCCAGACCCTACTTCTTGAGGGCGCCTGCAGTCCTTACAAGTGATTCTTGTGGCGCAGCCTGCCCTCCTCCCTTAGGGAAGGAGAAGGAACGGGGCCTTTCCTTCTCACACCAGCCTTCCCCACAGTCCTGCATGTCTGATTCCCTGTTGGACTGGTAGGTGAAGTTTGGGAGTGGGGTGGGAAGGGTAGTACGAGGGGGGTTTGTTGGCGGTAGAGCCATTTCTGCCGCCTCTTCAAATGCCCTGCAGGGAGATGGTTGGCTCCAACTGCTGAGAGCTTTCTCTAGAACGTGGAGTACTTAAGTGACTTTAGTTGTAGGCCAGAGCAGAGTTTTAGGGCACTGGGATATGATGCTTATTACATACATGTTATGACATGTACTCAGAGATAGATGCATAATGATATGTGGGTATATGTCCTAAGCCCTAGAAAGATCAGGACACCCCTCTGTCATTCTTCTCATTTATAATTCACAAAAAACCCACTAACCCATAACAAGGACAGAGAAGTGCAGCACATTTTGATTTTTCTCATGACAATTTTTATTTTTCCAAATGTCAAATCTCAAAGTTTTAAAAAAAATAGGTGTCCCTGTGTTCCTGGTGCCCCAAGCACTACCTACCGGTCTTACTGAGAAGGTTAAATGAGTGAATAAATATGAAAGTATTTTATGTGATCTATACAAATATATGCGAGTATCATGATTACATGATTGTATATGAGATTTTCTATATATAACTACATATACCTATAAGCCTTATTTTATTATTATTTTTTTTTTTGCGGTATGCGGGCCTCTCACTGTCGTGGCCTCCCCCGTTGCGGAGCACAGGCTCCGGACGCGCAGGCTCCGGACGCGCAGGCTCAGCGGCCATGGCTCACGGGCCCAGCCGCTCCGCGGCATATGGGATCCTCCCAGACCGGGGCACGAACCCGTATCCCCTGCATCGGCAGGCGGACTCTCAACCACTTGTGCCACCAGGGAGGCCCCTATAAGCCTTATTTTAATTTGGTATGTGAAAATAAGCTGGTGCCTGGGATACATTTTTTATTTCATTGGTGTACACTAATCAGTTAAGACCACAGCCGGTCCTGAGCCTGACAGACTGGGTTTTAAGCTTGGCACCATGAGTTTAGTCAAATGGCTTAGTTTCTCTGAGCCTTAATATCCTTATCTCTAAAATGGGGGGATCTACCTCAATGGAGTTGTGAGAATCAAATGGGCTAAGTTATATAAAAACACTTAACTTTAAAAAAGGGTCTGGCCAATAGTAAGTTCTCAAAGATGAGCTATTATTATATACCTTTATTAACTGCATGGAAAAGTGGGAAATTTCTTATTTTTTCTGTATTTGGGATATTTTTTAACAGAAGTTAAATGGATAAAAGTAGCCTTGGGCTTCCCTGGTGGCGCAGTGGTTGAGAGTTCGCCTGCCGATGCAGGGGACACGGGTTCATGCCCCGGTCCGGGAAGATCCCACATGCCGTGGAGAGGCTGGGCCCATGAGCCATGGCTGCTGAGCCTGCGCGTCCAGAGCCTGTGCTCTGCAACGGGAGGGGCCACAACAGTGAGAGGCCCACATACCGCAAAAAAAAAAAAAAAAAAAAAAAAAAAAAGTAGCCTTTACTTTGTGTGAAGTTGATTTTTAAACATTTACCTTAAATAGTTACCCGGGATATGGGGGTCAGAGCGGTGTGAGAAATATCTTGGCGTGACCAGTCAGACTGACCAATACAGGGTAGCTGCGGGGCACTGCACCAGCTATTAACTTAAAGAGCAGGCTCATTAGTTACCCAGGCAGAACAGACAAGTGGAAACAGATGAGACTGTATGCGTGGTCATTTGTATTCCCAAGGTTGTGATGCTAGGAATTCATTATTAAGTAACAGGTACGTACTGACAGGCCCGACTTAGGGTGATTCCACTTTGCCATGGTGTGAAAATGAAATGCGTTCAGTAGAAACCGTACTTCGAATTTTGAATTTTGATCTTTTTTTTTCAGTGCAATATGCGGTGTAATTCTCTCTTGTGATGCTGAACCGTGGCAGGGAGCCATGGTCAGCCCCCCCTCAATCGCCAGGGTAAACAACCAATACACCTACAATCATTCTGTAGCTAGGCAACCATTCTGTTTTTCACTTTCAGTACAGTATTCCATAAAGTACATGAGATATTCACCACTTTATTATAAAATAGGCTTTGTGTTAGATGAGTCTGCCCAGCTGTAGGCTAATGTAAGTGTTCTGGGTACGTTTAAGGTAGGCTAGGCTGAGCCATGATGTTTGGTATGTTAGGTGTATTAAAGGCATTGTCGACTGATGATATTTTCAACTTACATTGGGTTTATCACAAGGTAACCCCAGTGTAAGTGGAGAAAGGTCTGTATAACTCCTTTTCCCTACCCAGACTCACACTTGTCTTTCTTCTGCAGCTTCCTGTTGGCTACAGTCAGTTCCCCTTTGAAACACTGCATATTTGCAGACGGATATCGAAGGGAAAAGTTTGACCTAATGATTCTTTTCAAATGGCTTCTCAGTATTTCATTTATTGTTTCAGCCTCATTGCTTTCCACCTGATTGTTCACAGCCCTTATCAGCTTTATTGGCTTCCCCGACTCAAGTTGATTTTGTTGAATTTTCTGGTATCAGAGGCAGACGATTCATGTTTTTATTTCCTTACATCCTTTCTATTTTTATCTTTCCATTTCAAGCTTTCTTCTAAATTCATCACAGAGGTTAAGCCTTAACAGTCTTGATCTTCTCAGCAAATACTTGTCGGGTTGTAATTTTTTAGTTGTTATCAACAGTCATATTTAAACAAGCTAATCTTGTTCTAATTGGGTTTGTCATAAGCCCTAGTCTTGGTACTTAGAGAAAATAAATGTTAATTTCTGTTTTTTTCTTCAGTGTGTGTTGTTCCCTCATCCCTCACGTACCGCAGTTAATTTTTTTCAGTAAAAATAATTTGAGGCAGGTAGGAATCACATTTAGACCTGAACCTTCAACAGAAAAGATTTCGGTAAGAATACTTGGAAGTATGCAGAGGGCTGGGGACAGGGCTCTGCTTATGAGCCTGCTCTTGTTACTGTCCTCCTGCCCTTTTTTCTACCTAAGGGGGTGCTTCTGAATGACCCCAACTTGCTGAAGGTGCCTGAGGCTGCAGCAGCCCTGAGGGCCAGTTGCTGCCTGTGCAGGCTGGGTTACTGCATTACATAGCTCACAGGGGCAGAATCCCTAGGTGTATGTGTATATATTGGACTTCCATATGTTGTGTGGGTCTTTGCTGACTGCAGGGGCAGAATCTGTGACAAGTGGCCAGGGAGGGCAGTGGGGGGCTGCTGTCGAGCAGGTCATGAGAAGTTTTCACTTTCAGGATAGGTTTCTTAATCAGAGGCTAAATTCAGATTCTGGCTCTTCAAGCCATAGTTTGCAAAAGCACGTGTACATATTCCCTCCTTTCTCCTGACCTCTCGTGGCCTCAGGAGCTATGGTCCCTGCTCATGGCTGCTGGCTGCTGTTAGAAGAGCATTTTTAAACTCACCTTTCTTTCTGTCAGGGCACCTGCAGATCCTACCTGGCCAACAAGTCTCGGCTTAAGTTGTGCCTTCTCCGAGGAAGCTCTCCCTGACCACCCCAGTCCAGGGCTGCCTCTCAATATTCCAAACCAGGCATCGGCTCGCTATGACTTACAGGCTGAATCTGGTCTGTTTTTGTAATGCAAGTTTTATTAGAACATAGCTATGTTCATGTGTTTACATATTATCTGTGGCTGTTTTCAAGATATAGTGGCAGACCTGGGCAGTTTTGATAGAGACTGTATGGCACACAAGCTTAAAATATTTACTTTTTAGACCTTTATGGAAAAAGTTTGCTGACCTCTCTCCTAACTGACAGGGCTTAATGTGTGCACTTCTCAGCATGATGTATAATAAATGTTCCTATTTTGCAGTTTGCAAAACTCTTGCTTAAGTTTGGCCTAGGCTTTTAGTATTTCCCAGACATTTCTCTCACTGAACAAATAACCTCAAAATGACACTAGGAGATTGGGGTGAGTTCCCTGCAAAGGACAAAGAGGACCCACAGGCAATTTTATTTTCAAAAGACAACATCCATTTATTACTGTTGTCAGGTGATTGCAGAAAAGGTTCTCAGAGCACAGCTTTGGACCTAAACCAGTTCCTTCCAACCCGGAACTCTTAACTCGTTACTGATCCCAGTGTCAGAACAAAAATCTTATCAAATGTCCATAAGGATGTGTGAAGACATAACTTAAATCATTTATATGAAAGTTTAAACACATACACAAAATTAGAAGGTTAGCATTTGCTTCAAAAAGTAACACTTCGTGGGATCCTTTCGGACACTCAGGCGTCCCACTTTACAGGAATCTGACTCACATAGGTATGAAGGTGAGAAAACACTTAGCCCAGTGACCCAGAGCTAGAATCATTCGTTTCTCTTCTCTCCTGCCTAGTGGTCAGCCCATCCCCAGAGTGGAGTACACAGAGGAAGAAACTAAAACTTGGGGCGTTGTGTTCCGAGAGCTCTCCAAACTCTATCCTACTCATGCTTGCCGGGAGTATTTGAAAAACTTCCCTCTGCTGACTAAATACTGTGGCTACAGGGAGGACAACGTGCCCCAACTTGAAGACGTCTCGGTTTTTCTGAAAGGTAAGCTTCACACGGGCTCTCTCTTCCTACCCCCCATCCTCACGGGCCGTCTAAGGACACACGTGCCAGCAACGCCCTTTTTCCAAATAAGAGCTCCCTTTGATTTAAAAAGAGGAGCACTGCACCAACAGTTACCTGGGCCACCTGTGGGAAGCACAGCAGGGCCTCTGAGCGGGGAGATGGACTCAGCTCGTCACCCAGCCCAGGGCCTTGGTGAGGTCTCTCTGGTGGGCTGTTTTATACAGCAAACCCCAACCGACATTTGCAAGTTCAGCTTTGAGCTTTTTCTGATCCAGGAACGACTCTGTTGGGCTACATAGGCATGGAATGATCTCAAAGGTAGCTTTGTATTTGCTTTGCTAAGAATTATGTACTGGATGAAGAAATATCACGGATAATGTCGAGTGTAGTGACTTTCCTCTGGGGAGGAGGTCAGTCAGTGAATCAGATCGCTATTGTAAAGTATAAATCGTGCCCGGAACAGTAGTGCTGGGGTGAGAGCAGGAAGCGAGGTGAAGCAGAGTCCCCTGGTGTCCACGTTCTCTGTGTGGTCACTCTCCTCACTGACCCTCCTGGGACAGCAACTGGGAAAACTTCAGGCTTCTGCGGGGATGGGGGTGGAGGTGAAGTTTTACAGTGGCCGCACTTCCTTCTGTGTCCTTCGCTGCGGGTAAGTCCTCGGGTTCTGCTCTTTTCTCTCTTCCCCATTTCAAGCACAACAGTTCTAAAAGCTAAAGCCTTGCCGCCTACCTCTTTCCCTGGAACTCCCTTCCTCACCTGTCTTCCCTGTTTCTATCGGCGATGATAGATTCTCTAGACTCATCAGGCTCTAGGGATTCCTGTTGCCGAAACTTGGCCTCTGTTCACTGGTGCTGAATAGAAACGCGGAGACAGGGTTTGGGGTGAAGTAGAAAAGAATAGGTTTATTGCTTTGCCGGGTAAAGGGGGCCACAGTGGGCTAATGCTCTGAAGACTGTGTGCCTGCCCTGGAGGGGGTAGTGAGCAGTCTAACAGTGTTCAAGGAGCAGGGCGTGGTCGGCTCGGGGACGTTCTTCTGATTGGTCGGTGGGGACGTAATTGGGAGCCAGCATCAACCTTCTGGCTCCAGCCGGTCTGGGGTCTAGAGCTTGTGGGCAGCATACAGTTAACTTCTTCCACCTGGTGTGGGTTTCAGTATCTGCAAAACAGCTCAAAGGACGTGGCTCAGAATATTATCTATATAGTCCTTGAGGAAGAACTAAAGGTCCTTGACTTTGTTTAATGGCTAAGGTATTATTATTTTGTCTTGCTTGACCGTTTTCCTTTCTTTCTGCATTTTCTCACTTCTGATTAAAGTTATTCTTTTTTTTAAATTTAATTAATTTTTGGCTGCGTTGGGTCTTCGTTGCTGCGCACGGGCTTTTCTCTAGTTGCGGTGAGCGGGGGCTACTCTTCGTTGCGGTGCGCGGGCTTCTCACTGCGGTGGCTTCTCTTGTTGTGGAGCACGGGCTCTAGGTGCGCGAGCTTCAGTAGTTGTGGCTTGCAGGCTCTAGAGCACAGGCTCAGTAGTTGTGGCGCACGGGCTTAGTTGCTCCGCGGCATGTGGGATCTTCCCGGACCAGGGCTCGAACCCGTGTCCCCTGCATTGGCAGGCGATTCCCAACCACTGCGCCACCAGGGAAGCCCCCTCATAGGGTTCTGCTCGGTTACACTCCTCCTCTGAAGTCCTACCCCTGCTCGCCTCCCTGCCACACTTTATCAGCCTTCGTATAAGCTTCTTATTCAGCTGTAACACATTACCGCAAACTTGGTGACTTAACATGAATGTATTATCTTACAGTTCTGGAGATTAGAAGTCTAAAATCAAGGAGTTGGCAAGGCTGTGTTCTTTCTGAAGGCTTCTGTTCCCTTGCCTTTTCAGCTTCTAGAGTCTACCACATGCCTTGCCTCGTGGCTCCTCCCTTACCTCACTCCAGCCTTTGCTTCCACTGTCACATGTCCTCTGACTCTGACCCTCCTGCCTCTCTCTTATAAGAATGCTTGTGATTATATCAGCCCCACCTAGATAATCTAGGATGATCTCCCCAGCTCAAGACCCTTAACTTAAGCACATCTGTAAAGTCCATTTTGCCATCTAAAGGAACATATTCCCAGGTTCAGAGCATTAGGGTAGGGGCTTATTAGGAGGGCCTAATTAGGACTGAGCTTACCCCAGTCCCCAGGTATTGCCACTTCTAGCTTTGTGACCCATGGTGAACCTGTCCTTTTCTTTCCATTCCGCTGCTACCATCCACACTGAGGTCCCCATCACCGTATCCTTGACATCTGTTTCTTCTCCCCTCTACTCGCCTGCCCGCTGTTTCCGGATGAAGCTTCCTAAAGCATCTCTTCGTTCCTGACATCTCTGCTCAGAAGCTATCAGTGGCTCCCCCACTTTTTTAAAATTAATTAATTAATTAATTTATTTTTTAAAGAAGATGTCGGGGGTAGGAGTTTATTAAGTTATTTATTTATTTTTGCTGCGTTGGGTCTTCGTTTCTGTGCGAGGGCTTTCTCTAGTCGTGGCAAGCGGGGGCCACTCTTCATCGCGGTGCGCGGGCCTCTCACTGTCGCGGCCTCTCTTGTTGCGGAGCACAGGCTCCAGACGCGCAGGCTCAGTAGTTGTGGCTCACGGGCCTAGTTGCTCCGCGTCATGTGGGATCTTCCCAGACCAGGGCTCGAACCCGAGTCCCTTGCGTTAGCAGGCAGATTCTCAACCGCTGCGCCACCAGGGAAGCCCCAGTGGCTCCCCTTTGATTTTACTGGGGTTGGCAAACTTTTTATTTTTTTGTAAAAGGCCAGATAGATAGTAAATATTTTAGACTTTGTGGGCCAAGAGGCAAAATCGAGGCTATTAGGTAGGTACTTATTATAACCGTTTAAATGTGACCATTAAAAAATGTAAAGGGAGGGCTTCCCTGGTGGCGCAGTGGTTGAGAGTCCACCTGCCGATGCAGGGGACATGGGTTCATGCCCTGCTCCGGGAAGATCCCACATGCCGTGGAGCAGCTGGGCCTGTGAACCATGGCCGCTGAGCCTGCACTTCCAGGGCCTGTGCTCCGCAACGGGAGAGGCCACAACAGTGAGAGGCCCGCGTACCGGAAAAAAAAAAAAAAAAAAAAAGTAAAGGGAGTTCCCTGGTGGCCTAGTAGTTAGTTAGGATTCCGGGCTTTCATTGCCATGGCCCTGGATGAAATCCCTGGTCAGGGAACTGAGATCCCACCAGCCGTGCAGCGTGGCCAAAAAAATTGTAAAAACTATTCTTAGCTCACAGGTATACACAAACAGGCGGCAACCCGGATTTGGACTACAGGCCATAGTTTGCTGGCCTCTGGTTTGTACACGCAAGTTCTGAACTGCTCAGGCCCTGACTCAGCTTTCCAAGTGTGTCTGCTGCTATGACTGCACCGCACAAACCCTCAGTTCTAGCTGTGGGTCTTCATACCACTGCTTAGGCTCTGTGCCTTGCTAGAAAAGTCATTCCTTCACCTGCTCAGATTCTACCTGTTCTTCAAGGCTCAGAGCAAGTCCTGCCTTCTTTATGAATCCTCATCATAAGAGCCACCACAGTTTCATCCTAGCTCATGTGTGTATCAGGAGAGAGGTAGGCATGGCCTGACAGCTGGTCCACTGAGAACCACACTTAGCATGATGAGAGGGCCCCATGCGTGGATGTCATCCATGATACTTGTTACCGAGAGAAAGAGATTGAGGACCAGTGATCAGTGTCATTTAATTAGCGCCTCAATGCATAATGCCTTATGCCGTTGTTTAACTAGATTATATTCTCCCTAACGACCCTGCCTCTGGCCTGTCCCTCTTTGTTTCCCATGGAGTTATGTGCATATTATATATTTACCATGGTCTTGATTATTCCTATGTGGGGATGCTTTTTACTGCTTTGTTTCTCAAACCCCAGGAATTAGATTACCATCTCATAAGTTTTGCCATATCTGTCACCCAACTTAATGTTTTTATGAGGGGCAGTATAGTACAGTACAGATTCTGGATGCAGAACGCCTGGGGTTGAGTCACGGCTCTGCCGGTTCCTGGCTGTGCGACCTTAGATAGATGAATTACCTTAACTTCTCTGTGCCTCAGTTTCCTCTTGGCAAACAGAGATAATAATTTTATCTACCTTACAGTGTTGGGAGGGGAAACTAATTGATATACCTTAAAGCCCTAAAGTTATTGCTTGACACACATTAAGCATAGCAGAGTTTTAGTTACTATTACTACTATTATTGTTATTGATTTTCACACCTTTGATGAACTGGGTACTGGGCACTCAGTTTGCATCATTCATTGGTACACAGCAAGCACAATGTAAATGTGTGTATTTTTATTTCTTTTAATTGACTCACTTTTAAAATACCAAATTTATTTTAATAGGAAACTTTTAAGCAATGGTAGTCACAAATTCAAATTTCTTGATGTGATAGATACATATATATTTTTATTTATTTATATTTATTTATTTATTTATTTATTTTAATTATTTTTTTACGGTACGCGGGCCTGTCACTGTTGTGGCCTCTCCCGTTGTGGAGCACAGGCTCCGGACATGCAGGCTCAGCGGCCATGGCTCACGGGCCCAGCTGCTCCACGGCATGTGGGATCTTCCCGGACCGGGGCACGAACACATGTCCCCTGCATCGGCAGGCGGACTCTCAACCACTGCGCCACCAGGGAAGCCCCTATTTTTAAATTTATAAGAAAATAAAATACATAACTATTAAACTAAAGGATGCGCCCCCTGTATCCCACATGTGGGATACTGGCTTAATTGACATAAAATTCAAAAAGAAAAAAAATACACTTATCTTTTTGATTTTCAGTGGAGAACAATCAATCCACCTGAGAACTTTTGGAATGAACTGAACACTGTTAGAATTACAGGTCTGAGGAGGCGTGAGAACAGGGTTATTTCCTTGTAGGTACCCAGAATCCCAGAGTAGACTTGTTTTATACGCTTAATTGGTTTTTATCTTTCAAAACCATTTCTAACCATTCTGAGATGCTCTTTTAATGAGCTGAATTTTTCAGAATGGGGGGCTTTACAGTGCTGATATCAGAAGAGCCCCTCCTGTTGAAATTTTCTGGGCCTTCATGAGCAGGAAGTATTAAGCAGTCATTAACTGGGTTAGCAGTCTAGGCTGATTTCAGAGATTTTATTGTATTCTGCTTATTTTGTTTTTTTCCTCTTACCATAAAACAACAAAGCATGCAGAGCTTTAGTGTACCTTTTCAAACTGTGGTAATTAATATAATTGTTTTCATAATATCACAGAAATGGTGTATTGCAACGTGGAATGAAGGGGTTAGGTGGTTTTGACAATAGAAAGCTGTCATGTGGACTGATTCCAGGATGCCAGTCAAGGGGGTGAATTAGCTTTGTGTTCACTGACCACATACACGCAGAAAGAATCCCTATCTAGGTGTGTCTTTAGAAAGATAACAGATAATCTGTAGTAAGCATCACTTTATTTATTTATTTATTTATGTATTTTGGCAGCTTCATTCATTGAGGTATAGTTTACATAACATAAAATTTACCCACTGTATCTGTACAATTCAGTGATGCTAGTAAATTTATCGAGTTGTGTAACCATCACAGCAATTCAGTTTTACAACATTTCCATCACTGCAAAAAGTTTTCTTTTGCCCCTTTATGGTCAATCCTTGTTCCTACCCCTAGCCCTGGGCAACCACTGATTTGCTTTCTATCTATAGATATTCCTCCTCTGGACATCATATAAATAGAATCACAAAATGTGTAGTCTTTTGCATCTGATGTATTTAAAAAAAATTCTTATTGAGGTCACATTGGTTTAGAATATTATATAAGTTTCACATGTACAACCTTATATTTCTACTTCTATGTACACTACCTTGTGCTCACCACCAAAAATTTAGTTTACATCACTTTAGATTGTATTCTTCTCCTGTGTATTTGAGCTTTCTTATCCTAATTTGGCCTCTGAATTTAAATCCTTAAAGTTTTTTTTGCCTTTCCATGTTATTGAATGTCTTATTCCCCTGGAAACCATCATTCGTGAGTGTATTTTAGTCATCCGAAGACACAAACACGATAGCTGTTAACAGTGTATGTCATTCAATTGTCAAGAGTTTTAGGACGTTGATTACTTTGTTTCTAAAACAACCTTATAAATAATAGGAAGCCCTGCTTGGACCATCAAGTCCTGTCGGGTTAATATTTAGTTGACTCTTTCTGTTGCCTCTTTAGAAAGGTCTGGCTTCACGGTGAGACCAGTGGCTGGATACCTGAGTCCTCGAGACTTTCTGGCAGGACTGGCCTACAGAGTGTTCCACTGTACTCAGTACATCCGCCATGGCTCGGACCCCCTCTACACCCCGGAACCGTGAGTACCCATACTGTAAAGCTGGGCTGGATGGAGACTGCCACATTGGAAAGTGGTCAGGGCTTACTTTACTTGAGAGTAAATTGGGTCCAGGAACGCTAAAGACCACTGTTCCTTAGGCCACCGAGGTTATCACTTTGCTTATCATGCTGTTTTACCTGAAGTCTTGTGATTAATGGATAATGGGCTACGAAGGTCTTCACTGGGGAGCAGAGAGCAGTAAAGTAGCTGATGGTGACAGAAGTGGGCGGGGATTAGAGCAGAGTCTCCGAAGCCCCCTTCTCTTCCTAGGGGACAGAGGCTTACTGACCAGCTGGGTACCCGGCTGGGTCACTACATTGTTTTTTTCTTTTTTTAGCTCCTTTCAGCATCCCTGAAAGTGTTTTCAGGGTAAACAGAGGTTACTTATAGGACTCCAGACATTTGGGAGAGAAATGCTTCTTAGAGTGAATGAATGCTCAAAGGAGAGCTGTCAGAGCTAAGAAAGGCAATCTCTAAATCTAGCCCAGAGGGTTTACAAATAGCAGGCACTTTGTTAGTTGCCTTTGAATAACTGGCCCTCCTGAGACCCGTGGTAGCTGCCAAAATGTATGCAGAGAGAGAGGGCAAAGAGATGAGATTTCAGCCACAGAGGTCTAAAAAATTGGGGGAATAATGTGTTCCATTTTTACCAAAGTACTTTCAACCAATTCATTCAGCAAACATTTATGTGCAATGCTAGCAGGGAGGTGCAGCGGATTCAAAGATGAATAAAATGTAGCAGCTGTTTTTTTAAAGCCTCTCCCATTCTGGCAGGGGAGTTAGAAACATAAATAATTATGAAAGAATGTGTTTAGGGCTGTAAGGGTGTGTGTGTGCAGAGTATCAGAGGAGCAAAGGGGAGGGAACAGTCCCGAAAGGCATTTCAGAGAAAGTGAAAAATTAGTGGGGGTCTAGAAGGGTGGGTAGGAATTTCCTTTTTGGATAAAGCCGAGTGGGGAAGGAGGGGAAAGCTTTCAAGTCAAGGAAAACAACCAGTACAAAGATGTGGAGGCACAAAAGAGGCATAAATGAACAAGGCTTGTTACTTTAGAGGGGCCAGAACATAGGTATGTGTTAGGGATGAAATGACTCTTCTGTCCACCATGTAAGCAGTCATTTGTCAAAACAGGACCTTTGGGCTTCATTCTGTAGGCAGCAGGGAGCTGTCCAAGGTTCCTAAGCATGATCAGATAATCGTCTTTGAGGAAGATGATGAGGGTGGGGACTGGGAAATACGGAGAATGAACTAGCTGGAAAACCAGCAGGAGCTCCCATTCCAGTGAAGGAATACAGTTTATAAGCCATCAGTGGGATAGGACGAGAGGTCACCTCGGAGAAACATCATCAAGATGGAATTAACAGTATTTGGTGACTATAATGAGGGCCAGGAGATGAGAGGGTCCCTAAGGCAATGCTAAGGTTTTTATCAATAGATTGGGAAGCTGAATGGGTAGTTTTTTCTAATAATAATTGAAAATATTGGAGGGGGATTAGGCTTGGAGGCAAGAGGGAATAAAAGAGGGAGCAAAAGAGGAGGATTTGGGTTTGGAGCATCCTGTCTTTGAGGGGCCCATGGGTTGGACCTCCAGCTGGAGAAGCCCCTGGTAGTTGGAAATAAGGGCTGAGAGTTCGGAAGTGAATTAGGGCTCCTCCTATCGATCTGAGTGTTTTCTTCTTCCATGACTCCTCTGACCACACAGGCAAGAGGAAGCTAAGTCAGAGCATGGAAACTTGGGATTCACTACCTTAGGGTTGTTTTGGCAGGCTCCTTTTTTGTGGGTTTTACATCATTCGTTTCTTAAATTATTATTGTGATTTTATGAGTAGGTAACACATGCACGTGATTTAGCATTCAAAGCTTACGAAAGGGCACACTCTGGACAGTGACTTTTTTCCCTCCTGTGCTCCCTTGACACCTGTTGCATCCTCCCCAGGGGCAACCACTGCTACCAGTTTCCACTGCATCCTTCCAGATATACAATGTGCAGACACAATTCTCTGTAAAGGTCCCTTTAATCCTTATGTATAACAAAATCCCAAGTCTCTTCCCAGCCACATGCTGTAGTTTGAATCTATGAAACACTAGATCGGGAGTGCTGTTTCCTGCCCAAGCACTTACGCAGGCATTGTCTTTGAAATGCAGTCCCATTTCCTCGATTGAGAACCAAGAGGGCAGCTTTTCCAATTCGTGAAGTTCAGCTTGGCTCCTGTGTTTGGTGCTTGTACGCTGCTTCCAAGTAACTGCTTCTAATTGCTGAACAGTTGTAGTTGACGCAGCACTAATGAGACAGAGGTGGGCCCTGAAGAGGCAGCTAGAAATGAGAGTGAAAGCAGCGAAAATACATTATCCGAAAAAAAGAATTTTGTTATTTTCCTCTTCAGTCTGGGAAGAATGTATTTTGATAGCCTAGCTCGCAACACATATTGGGTGTTAAACATAGGTTGTTTTACCATTTTACATTTTAAAACTGGTCAGGTACTGGGGCTTGAATTTACTTATTTATTATTATTATTTTTTTACATCTTTTTTTTTATTAGTTTCTTCTTTATAACAAAGTGAATCAGTCATACATATACATCTGTTCCCACATCCCTTCCCTCTTGCGTCTCCCTCCCTCCCACCTTCACTATCCCACCCCTCCAGGCGGTCACA
The DNA here is from genome assembly GCF_025265405.1 of Mesoplodon densirostris. Classification (NCBI taxonomy): domain Eukaryota; kingdom Metazoa; phylum Chordata; class Mammalia; order Artiodactyla; family Ziphiidae; genus Mesoplodon; species Mesoplodon densirostris. Next base: position 31,552,301 of record NC_082671.1, on the reverse strand, counting down.
AAGCACCGAGCTGATCTCCCTGTGCTATGCAGCTGCTTCCCACTATCTATCTACCTTACGTTTGGTACTGTATATATGTCCATGCCTCTCTTTCGCTTTGTCACAGCTTACCCTTCCCCCTCCCCATATCCTCAAGTCCATTCTCAGTAGGTCTCTGTCTTTATTCCTGTTTTACCCCTAGGTTCTTCATGACATTTTTTTTCTTAAATTCCATATATATGTGTTAGCATACGGTATTTGTCTTTCTCTTTCTGACTTACTTCACTCTGTATGACAGACTCTAGGTCTATCCACCTCATTACAAATAGCTCAGTTTCGTTTCTTTTTATGGCTGAGTAATATTCCATTGTATATATGTGCCACATCTTCTTTATCCATTCATCCGATGATGGACACTTAGGTTGTTTCCATCTCCGGGCTATTGTGAATAGAGCTGCAATGAACATTTTGGTACATGTCTCTTTTTGAATTATGGTTTTCTCAGGGTATATGCCTAGTAGTGGGATTGCTGGGTCATATGGTAGTTTTATTTTTAGTTTTTTAAGGAACCTCCATACTGTTCTCCATAGTGGCTGTACCAATTCACATTCCCACCAGCAGTGCAAGAGTGTTCCCTTTTCTCCACACCCACTCCATCATTTATTGTTTCTACATTTCTTGATCATGGCCATTCTGACTGGTGTGAGATGATATCTCATTGTAGTTTTGATTTGCATTTCTCTAATGATTAATGATGTTGAGCATTCTTTCATGTGTTTGTTGGCAGTCTGTATATCTTCTTTGAAGAAAAGCCTATTTAAGTCTTCTGCCCATTTTTGGATTGGGTTGTTTGTTTTTTTGTTATTGAGCTGCATGAGCTGCTTATAAATTTTGGAGATTAATCCTTTGTCAGTTGCTTCATTTGCAAATATTTTCTCCCATTCTGAGGGTTCTCTTTTGGTCTTGTTTATGGTTTCCTTTGCTGTGCAAAAGCTTCTCAGTTTCATTAGGTCCCATTTGTTTATCTTTGTTTTTATTTCCATTTCTCTAGGAGGTGGGTCCAAAAGGATCTTGCTGTGATTTATGTCATAGAGTGTTCTGCCTATGTTTTCCTCTAAGAGTTTGATAGTGTCTGGCCTTACATTTAGGTCTTTAATCCATTTTGAGCTTATTTTTGTGTATGGTGTTAGAGAATGATCTAATCTCATACTTTTACATGTCCCTGTCCAGTTTTCCCAGCACCACTTATTGAAGAGGCTGTCCTTTCTCCACTATACATTCCTGCCTCCTTTATCAAAGATAAGTTGACCATATGTGCGTGAGTTTATCTCTGGGCTTTCTATCCTCTTCCATTGATCTATCTTTCTGTTTTTGTGCCAGTACCACACTGTCTTGATTACTGTAGCTTTGTAGTATAGTCTGAAGTCAGGGAGCCTGATTCCTCCAGCTCCGTGTTTCGTTCTCAAGATTGCTTTGGCTATTCTGGGTCCTTTGTTTTTCCAAGCAAATTTTGAAATTTTTTGTTCTAGTTCTGTGAAAAATGCCAGTGGTAGTTTGATAAGGATTGCATTGAATCTGTAGATTGCTTTGGGTAGTAGAGTCATTTTCACAATATTGATTCTTCCAATCCAGGAGCATGGTATATCTCTCCACCTGTTTGTATCATTTTAATTTCTTTCATCAGTATCTTATAATTTTCTGCATACAGATCTTTTGTCTCCTTAGATAGGTTTATTCCTAGATATTTTATTCTTTTTGTTGCAATGGTAAATGGGAGTGTTTTCTTGATTTCACTTTCAGATATTTCTTCATTAGTGTACTGGAATGCCAGAGATTTCTGTGCATTAATTTTGTATCCTGCTACTTTACCAAATTCATTGATTAGCTCTAGTAATTTTCTGGTAGCATCTTTAGGATTCTCTATGTATAGTATCATGTCATCTGCAAACAGTGACAGCTTTACTTCTTCTTTTCCAATTTGGATTCCTTTTATTTCCTTTTCTTCTCTGATTGCTGTGGCTAAAACTTCCAAAACTAAGTTGAATAAGAGTGGTGAGAGTGGGCAGCCTTGTCTTGTTCCTGATCTTAGTGGAAATGGTTTCAGTTTTTCACCATTGAGGACGATGTTGGCTGTGGGTTTGTCATATATGGCCTTTATTATGTTGAGGAAAGTTCCCTCTATGCCTACTTTCTGCAGGGTTTTTATCATAAATGGGTGTTGAATTTTGTCGAAAGCTTTCTCTGCATCTATGGAGATGATCATATGGTTTTTCTTCTTCAATTTGTTAATATGGTGTATCACATTGATTGATTTGCGTATATTGAAGAAGCCTTGCATTCCTGGAATAAACCCCACTTGATCATGGTGTATGATCCTTTTAATGTGCTGTTGGATTCTGTTTGCTAGTATTTTGTTGAGGATTTTTGCATCTATGTTCATCAGTGATATTGGCCTGTAGTTTTCTTTCTTTGTGACATCCTTGCCTGGTTTTGGTATCAAGGTGATGGTGGCCTCGTAGAATGGGTTTGGGAGTGCGCCTCCCTCTGCTATATTTTGGAAGAGTTTGAGAAGGATAGGTGTTAGCTCTTCTCTAAATGTTTGGTAGAATTCGCCTGTGAAGCCATCTGGTCCTGGGCTTTTGTTTGTTGGAAGATTTTTAATCACAGTTTCAATTTCAGTGCTTGTGATTGGTCTATTCATATTTTCTATTTCTTCCTGATTCAGTCTTGGCAGGTTGTGCATTTCTAAGAATTTGTCCATTTCTTCCAGGTTGTCCTTTTTATTAGCATAGAGTTTCTTGTAGTAATCTCTCATGATCTTTTGTATTTCTGCAGTGTCAGTTGTTACTTCTTTTTCATTTCTAATTCTATTGATTTGAGTCTTCTCCCTTTTTTTCTTGATGAGTCTGGCTAATGGTTTATCAATTTTGTTTATCTTCTCAAAGAACCAGCTTTTAGTTTTATTGATCTTTGCTATCGTTTCCTTCATTTCTTTTTCATTTATTTCTGATCTGATCTTTATGATTTCTTTCCTTCTGCCAACTTTGGGGGTTTTTTGTTCTTCTTTAATTGCTTTAGGTGCAGGGTCAGGTTGTTTACTCGAGATGTTTCCTGTTTCTTAAGGTGGGATTGTATTGCTAAAAACTTCCCCCTTAGAACTGCTTTTGCTGCATCCCATAGGTTTTGGGTTGTGGTGTCTCCATTGTCATTTGTTTCTAGGTAATTTTTAATTTCCTCTTTGATTTCTTCAGTGATCACTTCGTTATTGAGTAGTGTATTGTTTAGCCTCCATGTGTTTGTATTTTTTACAGATGTTTTCTTGTAATTGATGTCTAGTCTCATAGCATTGTGGTCAGAAAAGATACTTGATACAATTTCAATTTTCTTAAATTTACCAAGGCTTGATTTGTGACCCAAGATATGATCTATCCTGGAGAATGTTCCATGAGCACTTGAGAAAAATGTGTATTCTGTTGTTCTTGGATGGAATGTCCTATAAATATCAATTAAGTCCATCTTGTTTAATGTATCATTTAAAGCTTGTGTTTCCTTATTTATTTTCATTTTGGATGATCTGTCCATTGGTGAAAGTGGGGTGTTAAAGTCCCCTACTATGAGTGTGTTACTGTCGATTTCCCCTTTTATGGCTGTTAGTATTTGCCTTATGTATTGAGGTGCTCCTATGTTGGGTGTATAAATATTTACAATTGTTATACATTTTTCTTGGATCGATCCCTTGATCATTATGTAGTGTCCTTCTTTGTCTCTTCTAATAGTCTTTATTTTAAAGTCTATTTTGTCTGATATAAGAATTGCTACTCCAGCTTTCTTTTGATTTCCATTTGCATGGAATATCTTTTTCCATCCCCTTACTTTCAATCTGTATGTGTCTCTAGGTCTGAAGTGTGTCTCTTGTAGACAGCATTATATGGGTCTTGTTTTTGTATCCATTTAGCCAATCTGTGTCTGTTGGTGGGAGCATTTAGTCCATTTTCATTTAAGGTAATTATTGATATGTATGTTCCTATTCCCATTTCCTTAATTGTTTTGGGTTCGTTATTGTAGGTATATACCTTCTGTTGTGTTTCTTGCCTAGAGAAGTTCCTTTAGCATTTGTTGTAAAGCTGGTTTGGTGGTGCTGAACTCTCTCAGCTTTTGCTTGTCTGTAAAGGTTTTAATTTCTCCATCAAATCTGAATGAGATCCTTGCTGGGTAGAGTAATCTTGGTTGCAGGTTTTTCTCCTTCATCACTTTAAGTATGTCCTGCCACTCCCTTCTGGCTTGTAGAGTTTCTGCTGAGAGATCAGCTGTTAACCTGATGGGGATTCCCTTGTGTGTTATTTGTTGTTTTTCCCTTGCTGCTTTTAATATGATTTCTTTGTGTTTAATTTTTGACAGTTTGATTAATATGTGTCTTGGCGTATTTCTCCTTGGATTTATTCTGTATGGGACTCTCTGTGCCTCCTGGACTTGATTAATTATTTCCTTTCCCATATTAGGGAAGTTTTCAACTATAATCTCTTCAAATATTTTCTCAGTCCCTTTCTTTTTCTCTTCTTCTTCTGGAACCTCTATAATTCGAATGTTGGTGCATTTAATGTTGTCCCAGAGGTCTCTGAGACTCTCCTCTGTTCTTTTCATTCTTTTTACTTTATTTTGCTCTGCAGCAGTTATTTCCACTATTTTATCTTCCACCTCACTTATCCGTTCTTATGCCTCAGTTATTCTGCTATTGATCCCATCTAGAGTATTTTTCATTTCATTTATTGTGTTTTTAATCGATGCTTGATTCATCTTTAGTTCTTCTAGGTCCTTGTTAACTGTTTCTTGCATTTTGTCTATTCTATTTCCAAGATTTTGGATCTTGGAAATAGAATCTTGGATCAGCTTTACTATCATTATTCTGAATTCTTTTTCAGGTAGACTGCCTATTACCTCTTCATTTCTTAGGTCTGGTAGGTTTTTATCTTGCTCCTTCACCTGCTGTGTGTTTTTCTGTCTTCTCATTTTGCTTATCTTACTGTGTTTGGGGTCTCCTTTTTGCAGGCTGCAGATTCGTAGTTCCCGTTGTTTTTGGTGTCTGTCCCCCGTGGCTAAGGTTGTTTCAGTAGGTTGTGTAGGCTTCCTGGTGGGGGGGACTAGTGCCTGTGTTCTGGTGGTTGAGGCTGGATCTTGTCTTTCTGGTGGACAGGTCCACGTCTGGTGGTGTGTTTTGGGGTGCCTGTGGCCTTATTATGTTTTTAGGCAGCCTCTTTGCTAATGGGTGGGGTTGTGTTCCTGTCTTGCTAGTTGCTTGGCATAGGGTGACCAGCACTGTAGCTTGCTGGTCGTTAAGTGAAGCTGGGTGCTGGTGTTGAGATGGAGATGTCTGGGAGATTTTTGCCGTTTGATATTATGTGGAGCTGGGAGGTCTCTTGTGGACCCGTGTCCTGAAGTTGGCTGTCCCACTTCAGAGGCACAGCACTGACTCCTAGCTGCAGCACCAAGAGCTTTTCATCTACCCGGCTCAGAATAAAAGGGAGAAAAAGTAGAAAGAAAGAATTAGTAGAAGAAAGAAAGAGAGAGAGAAAGAAAGGAAGAAGGAAAGAAAGGAAGGAAGGAAGAAAGAAAGAAAGAAAGGAGGGAGGGAGGGAGGAAGGAAAGAAAAAGAGTGAAAGGAAGAAGGGAGAGAGGGAGAGAGGAAGGAAAGAAAGAAAGACAGGAGGGAGGGAGGAAAGAAAGAAAGGGGCAGAGGGAGGGAGGGAGGAAGGCAAGGTAGGAAAAAAAGAAAGAGGGAAGATAAAGTAAAATAGAATAAAGTATAAAATATAGTGGCGTTATTAAAAATGAAAAAGTAATTATTGAAAAACAACAACAACGACAAAAAAACGGATGGATAGAACCCTGGGACCTATGATGGAAGCAAAGCTATATAGAGAAAATCTCACACAGAAGCATACACATACACTTTCACAAAAAGAGAATAGGGGAAAAAAATCGAAAATCTTGCTCTCAAAGTCCACCTCCTCAATTTGGGATGATTTGCTGTCCATTCATGCACTCCACAGACGCAGGGCACATCAAGCGGACCGTGGATCTTTAATCCGCTGCCTCCGAGGCTGCACAGAGAGATTTCCCTGTCTCTTCTCTGCTCTCACAGCTCCCAGGTCTCAGCCTTGGACCTGACCCCGCCTCTGCGCGTAGGTCGCCGGAGGGCGTCCGTTCTTCGCTCAGACAGCACTGGTTTAAAGGAGCCGCTGATTCGGGGGCTCTGGCTCACTCAGGCCGAGGGGAGGGAGGGGCACGCAGTGCGGGGCGGGCCTGCGGCAGCAGAGGCCGGCGTGACGTTGCAGCAGCCCGTGGCGCTCCGTGCGCTTTCCCGGGGAAGCCGTCCCTGGGTCCCGGGACCCCGGCAGTGGCGGGCTGCACAGGCTCCCCGGAAGTGGGGGTGGACAGTGACCTGCGCTCGCACACAGGCCTTGTGGTGGCGGCGGCGGCAGCAGCAGCCCCAGCGTCCCACGCCCGTCTCCGGGGTCCGCGCCTTCAGCCGCGGCTCGCGCCCGTCTCTGGAGCTTCTTTAAGCAGCGCTCTTAATGCCCTCTCCTCGCGCACCAGGAAACAAAAGGGAAGAAAAAGTCTCTTGCCTCTTCGGCAGCTCCAGAGTTTTTCCCCGGACTCCCTCCGGGCTAGCCGCGGCGAACCAACCCCTTCAGGCTCTTCCTGCCGCCAGCCCCAGTCCTCTCCCGGCGCTCCGACCGAAACCCGATACCCAAGCCTCAGCTCCCAGCCCCGCCCGCCCCGGTGGCCGAGCAGACAAGCCTCTTGGGCTGGTGAGTGCTGGTCGGCACCGATCCTCTGTGCGGGAATCTCTCTGCTTTGCCCTCCACACCCCTGTTGCTGTGCTCTCCTCGGCTACTCCGAAGCTTTCCACCTCCGCCACCCGCAGTCTCCGCCCGCGAAGGGGCTTCTAGTGTGTGGAAACCTTTCCTCCTTCACGGCTCCCTCCCACTGGTGCAGGTCCCGTCCCTATCCTTTTGTCTCTGTTTATTCTTTTTTCTTTTGCCCTACCCAGGTATGTGGGGAGTTTCTTGCCTTTTGGGGGGTCTGAGGTCTTCTGTCAGCGTTCAGTAGGTGTTCTGTAGGAGTTGTTCCACGTGTAGATGAATTTCTGATGTATGTGTGGGGAGGAAGGTGATCTCCACGTCTTACTCTTCCGCCATCTTCCTCCGGACTCTGGGGCTTGAATTTAAAAAGCAGTGGCAGATTGGGTTGCTTCCCTGAGGAGGTTCTGGCCTGGAGGACAGTAGAGAAAGTCCTGGAGGATCAGTGACTCCTGATTTTCTTGGTGGGAAGAGTTGCTTTTCCATGTGTTTCTATCTGGATTGAAAGGTCACTGATTCTGCTAGAAGTGAGGTTCTTTCTCCCTTGGAGCCCTGCCTGAGGCAGGGATTCTGCACACTGTTGTTGCATAGGTACTTATGTTGATCAGCTGTGATCGCAAGCAACTTTGTCACTAATCGAGTACTGAAGTTTACAAATGATTTCTTTTAAAAAAAATGAATTGGGTCAAATTCAAGGTTATTCCAATAAGAGCATCCCTCTCACTCAGTGGAATGACAGGGAAAGAGTCAGAGCTCTAAGTTACATGGGTGTGCGAGCGTCACCTGGCATGTGAATAGTGGCAGCACAAAAATTTGAGAAGCCATCCCCCCAATCTCCTGCTCTCCTCTTTGCTTCTCTGGGAAGTCCATTGTGGTCTGTGTCATTTTGCACCCTCTGACCACTTTATCTTTTAGAACAGGGTTTCTCAACCTTGGCACTATTGATATTTTGAGCCAAATAATGCTTTGTTTTGGTAGGATGTTTAGCAGCGTCCCTGGCCTCTACCTGCTAGCTGTCAAGAGTACACTCCCACCCGTGCCAGATGTGACAACAAAAGATGTCTCTAGAAGCTGCCAAATGTCCCCAGGGGGAAACGTCTTCCCCAGTGAGAACCACTGTTTGAGAAGAAGCAATCTGGCAGGTCATTGTTGTTCTGTCTGACAATTATTTTTCTCTTAGAAGCAATCTGTAGACTTTGTTTCCTTTCTAAAACACCAATCTGACTGTAGCATTCCCTTGTTTGACCTCTGTTGGTTCCCTGTTACATACAAGGAAAAGATAAAAAATGTTTGATATCATCAAATCACATCTTTTGTCTCTCTTTCTACCCCCTTCCAAAACCTTATTCTCCATAAGAAGTCCATACTGGACTTCTCACCATCCCCATGAGCCTGTTGGTTCATGCCTTTACACAGGCATGAGCCAACGCAGGTGGTTCATTTGGCCTGGAATGACTCTTGTGAAATCATTTTAATTCTCAGGATTAAAGCTCAGTAGCAACCTTTTCTGTGAAGACTTTCCCAGGCAGAGCTAGATATTCCTGTAGTACTTTTCCTTACTTCTATTTGAACACTTACAACACTGCATGGTAATTATTTGTTCATGTGTCAGTCTCCTTCATCAGACTGTAATTAACTCAAGGCCAGCTGGCAGAGGCAATACAGGAACAAGAAGATCCAGACTGAGGTTGGAGTGGATCCCCAAACCTGGCATATAAAGTAAAAACTGAGCCCACAGTGGGCTGAGGCCGTGAATGCCACTGCCACCAGAATGTGCCAGGTCTGAGACATGCACAGAGTCCCAGGCTCAGTCTGAGATCTGTGGAGTGAAGGGAACAGGGGAAGTCCCGGCTGCACCCTGTGTGGTGGTAGCACCTCCATCTGCAGGGCTGCAGCCCCTCCACTCCTTCCTGCAGCTTTACTTTGATTTCAAGAACTGCTGCTGGACACCCCTCCATCAATAAGGCATTTTTATATATTCAGTGTCTTCAGGCAAAGTCATGAACCATTAATGGTGGAATTTTAGACACCAGTTGAGGCTGTGAGGATAGGTCACTTAGACCAGAATAGTCTTCTCTCCAAATCACACCCAGGAGGGGCAGCCTATTTTGCTCATCTGTTTTGCTTTGGCAGTGAAGATCATCTCAAAAGAAAAAAGTGGTTGTTCACTGTGAAGCTGAAGGAGAGGAGGGAAAGGAAATGTGAAGCTTGTCCCCACCTCCCCCTTCTGAAAATAAGAGAGAGAGAGACAGACAGAGGCAGAGGGAGGGAAGGAAAAAGAGAGAGATCCAACTGCACTTCACATGGTGCTAAGAAGACATTTTCCCCCTTTGGGTAACAAACCCTGAATATAGTCTCACCTTAAAGGTAGGAAAGCTCATTGCCCTCTCTTCAAAAACAGTGTCAGTCTGTGACGTGTTCTGAGTTATATTTGAACTTCTTAAATATGACATCAAGAAGATACGGTCTGAAACTGGCAAGCAGTGCTGCAGGTCCCTGCAGGACTGTCCTGTGTGTGGGCGTGCTGTGTGTGTCTGAAGTGAGGGGGAGGACAGTGGACCAGACCAGTGGTAGGAACATCTCTGGATTTGCCTCTAGAAGATTCTTGCTGGAGAGGGGCGGTGGAGATCCAGTGTGTTTCCTAAACTGGTCTTGGGCACACTGCAGGGAGAAGAGAGTTGGAAGGAGGTATCTTTCCCTCACTCCTTGGTCTTGTCTGGCCTGGTCTCGTCTCTGATGTCAGCCTTCTGGTGTTCAGAGGGTGCTTTGGATTTTCAGCTGTCATATGCATCCCACCCGCCCACCCCCAGTTCCTCTTTAGTTCGTTTGGCTTTTCCTCCCCGGACACTTCCTTCTAGGGGATCTGTGGTCTCTATTCTTCATAGTTTCAACAGACTTCTTGAATGTGTTTTATGCAAGGTGGATGTTAAATACGTGCTCACTGAATTTGCATGTGCACATGTACTTGTGTATATGACTTTCAATTTTATCTGTAGTCCTGACGGCCAGTGGTATCTTGGAAATGCAGAGCTCTTTAATAAGAAATACGGTTTAATAGAACCATATTTTCCTGGGGCCAAATCTCATGCTTTTCTTCAGAAGCTGTGTGGACTGACAGAGGTCTTGGAAATGAAGGAGGGTAAGGCAAGAAGGTCCTATTTTCTAAGGTGTTATAATCCAGTCTTGTTCTCTCCAATATAGGCCAAACCCACCCATCCCATCTAGATTTCTGGATGAAGACCAGAGGTGGCCAGAGGCCTCAAGGTTCTGTACCTTTGGAACATAAAACATTGCCCAGAGCAGTGTTGAAACACACATCCATAGCACAACCCTCTTACCCCTTGTCCTCTGCTCAGGGAGAAGCAACCAGGCATTTCAATATAAACATACATTCTTCAACATCAGTTCTTGGAGGTCAAGCCAGTACAATATCTGTCTTTGCAGTAGAGCTATTGCCAAAGTAATAGTGCAGTTTTGCACCAGAAATCCCTTTTAAAAAATGTTTTAATGAAAACATTTAAGAATATGCCTTCTGTTTTGTTTTTCAGATGTTGTGCTTAATATACTAGTAACAGAAATACCCTTTGCACAGCATAGCATAAGCTTATTCAGTCAGGGAGTTTCGGATTCAGGGCGGCATTGGGATGATTGATGATTCAGTACAGACTGATGAGGGTCTGTCTTCTGCTCTTTCCTGCTGTGTCACTTTTCAAATCAGAGAGCAAACTTTCACCACTAGGAAAAAAGTCATGCCACCATTAACTCATATTTCAGTGTTTACTGCCATAATGCAACTAAATGCATCTGTGTTGAGGAAAATCTTTCTTGTCATAGTTGGACACTTTAGGGGCAATTAATGTTATTATTATTATTATTATTATTGCGGTACGCGGGCCTCTCACTGTTGTGGCCTCTCCCGTTGTGGAGCACAGGCTCTGGACGCGCAGGCTCAGCAGCCATGGCTCACGGGCCCAGCCGCTCCGCGGCACGTGGGATCCTCCCGGACCGGGGCATGAACCCGTGTCCCCTGCATCGGCAGACGGACTCTCAACGACTGTGCCACCAGGGAAGCCCTAATGTTATTTTTAAATATAACTGTTTTAAAGTTTAAAAAAGGTTTTACAGTCAGGTGATTTTTCTTATCATTGCTGCTGTGTCCCACTTTTACAAGAAAAATAAAAGTGAATTATTTCTAACTTTAGTTTTCATCTATTTCTAAGCTAAGCAAGTGAATTTTATGCTTAGCCCTTGCTTATTAGAACAGAACCCTCTCTAAAACTGGCAGATGTCATTCATTTCCTTTTCCTGTGGCTCAGTCAATAATCCTGACATTATCTGTTAAATAACAATACCAGCAGGTGAAGACACAGGCTTTCAAATTTATAAGAAACATTGACTGCCCCTCTCTTGATTGAAGAGATGCCTTTCACTAGGTCTGTAGTGAGAGGGAAGATAGGACCTTTCCTTCTGCAGCTTTCCCTCCTTGCTGCCATCTGAGGGATTCTAGGTCTGTGAACTTGTCTGATTTAAGCACTAACCGTGATGGGTGTTTTTAATATTGGGCCTTGCTGAGGTCACATCTGGGCAAGGTCTTACTGAAGAGCCAGGAAGATAAGCCCGAGCTTTATAGAGTTTAACCTTCATTCCTATGAGCTCTGGTTTAGCTTAAACTCGCTCTTTCCCACAGATCACCCTCATCCCTGCCAAGCGCAGTGCCAAGCTTCCTGCCCAGCCAACTGGCTTCCTCCATGGTTCTATCATCATTTTGCTGTTCAGGAGAGCAGAGCGGCATTGTACCAGCGATTCTCAGAACATGGCATGTTCTCGGAAAGCTGATCCCATCTGGCCTCCCTTTCCTGAGTTTTAACCCGGAGCTCACACTCCAAGCTTAGCAGCCATTGTCTCCCTCGGGAGAAACTTGGTTTGGGCTACACCCAGGGTCAGTTAAGACGTTAGAGGCCCTAAGCCGAGTATATTTTCACCCCTTCCATTCTCCAACATAGATAAGTTCAACAACAACAGCAGCAGAAGCAATAATAATATATTTTTTACTACTAATAGCCAACGTGTATATATCAATATGTGCAGGCACTATTTTAAGTGTTGTATGTGGATTAACTCAATAATCACAACAGTCCTCTGACTTGTGAGTTACTATTATTATTCTGAGTTTATGGATGAGGAAATTGAGACACAGAAAGTTTAATGAACTTGCTCAAGGTCACACAGCTGGTAAGTAGGGGAGTCAGGATTTGAACTCAGGGAGTAGTGCCAGCATCTTTTGGATTAACCACTCTTCTATATTAAAAAGTAACACTATAGAGGAAAACTCAAAACTTGTATATGTGCTGAAGTCGAATAGCTTCTTTCTTGATTTTCCAATTATAAATTTTATGTAAGATAGTTGAGAGTGACACTTTCTTTCTTTAATTTGGTGGCCCTGCTTTGCCAGAACCCTAAGTACTGGATGTGCTTATTGGATGGTCTAGTGCTGTGCTGTCCCATCCACTGTTCAGTCCAACTACCAGGCTTTGTCAGAAGCCTGCTCTCTCCTTTGATCTTCACAGGGCCACCGTTAGTCTGCCCCTTTATCAAGAGGAGGCATCTTTTATTTCACTGGGAAAAAGAAGGGGAAAGTGCCTCGCTACAGAGCAGTGATGCATCCTTCTGTCTGCATCCTCTGCCCTATGGACCGCATGCCCAAACTCCAGGCCCCACTATCAGCTCTCAGTGTGACTGTTGGTAAGCCACTTAACCTCCCTGTGTGAGGGCTAATGAAATAATGCTTTGATCTTTGCAGAGAAAAAGGCTTTATATAAATACCAAATAGGGCTACTCTTCCTTGCCACCTCTTAAATTCATGTGGAGGCTGAGGTGCCTTGTAACATTCCAGAGCATCCTTAATTACAAGAACAACGTTCCTAGACCTGGACTCCCAAGTTTTCAATCATAATACTGTGTCTAGTTTTATGAGGTGCCTCAAAGCAAAAATAACCCCTAGGACTTTTTATGGGAGCCTTTTGTCTCCAAAGCTCCAAGCACTCTAACAATAGACATTCTATAAAAACCCCTGCACACAACCCTATACATTATTTAAAACCTGTGCATTTTGAAACCAAATTTGTACCTAAGTGCCTGCTAGAGCCCTGTTGTTCTCTTAGGCTATTAATGGTAGTGACTTGGATACACCTTTCAGCTTGTGTATGTATATATTTTAGCAGACTCAAAGCAGGATCCCTTTTTTCCCACCGCTCCACCCTCGCCAAGGTTTGCCTTCCTTGTGTGGTGCCTGGAGCCCAAAATTAGCACTCATAAGCATCCACATCTGAGTCACAATTCATAGTCCCTCAGTGCCATGTCATCAGGGAGAAGCTCACTTGGGTACTTACAGGTGTGGAAGACGGAGGTGACCTGGGAAAAAAATTATTTTAGGAATATTTGCTTTTTAAAATTGCAAGTTCAGAAGAAATTCCAAGTGACTGAGTTTTAGGCAAGGAAGAGGTAACCACTGGCTGTACCTCTTCACCATCATGTGAGAATTATATCTATTGACAGGTAGAGAAGCCACCACAGGAGAGAAGTAAAAATGTCCTCTCTGACATTTCCCACATGTGCTCTGTTCTGCTGACGTCATTCCACTCATGGCTACGAGGTAGGCAGGATTGTCAGCATTTTACAGATGGCAGTTCCAAAGATCAATGAAGTCAGGTCATTTCCCTATGGACACACAACTAGAAAATACCAAAACCAAGATCTAGTCCAAGACCTTATGCTACACTGGAAATTAGGAAAACTATGCTTGGGATTCATTTAGATTTACCTCTATATGGTACAGTAGAGCCCCACCATCTCTGTTTGATTCTGTTGAGTTCAGAAAGCAGTTACTGAACATCTATTATGTGCCAGGCTTTCCTAAGCACCAGAAACCCAGAGATGAACATGGCATGACCTGTGTCCTGGAGAAACTTACTGCTGCTTATTTAAGTGATAAAATATCTTCCAAATGGGCAAAACCTACTGAAGTACAATAGACTTAGGTGTAAGTATAATTTAATGTGTAATAATACCTAACTTGTTGGGAATTTATGTTTCTAATGCATTATCTTACGACATTGTTTAAGAACTCCATGAGATAAGGACCCTTATAATCTCCAGTTTACAGATGAAAAAACAATACATCTGTGCTGTCCAATATGGTAGAGATGTGACTATTTAAATTTATTAAGTAAAATGAAATAAAACCATAAATTTAGTTCCTCAGTAGTGCTGGTCACATTTAAGATGTTCAGTAATCACCTGAACCAAGTGGCTTTACCATATTGGACGATGCAGATACAGAATATTTCCATCACTGCAGGAAGCCCTATTGCACATCACTGCTCAAAGTAACTTGCCTACACAGGAATGTGCAACATGGACTTAGGGCTGACTCCTGACTGTATACGGTTCTTATAACCCTTACGTTATATTACCTCCTTAATATCTAGTGAAAATTTGGGGAGGGGGAACACACAGGGAAAGAGTTTAAAAATCTCTTATTTATTCAAGAGGTAAGAAATATCTGAGATGATGGGGAGCTGGAGACCTATGGACAGTTTCCCTTGAAGCCCTTTTGTGGTACTTGTAAGAACTGGAAACTATTTCTTTCACTAGATCAGGAAAGTTAGTACTTGCTGTTTGGTCTTTTATGGAACCATGAGGTAACTTTTGCTAAAGGTTATTCTAGGATTATGTCTTATTTACTTTTAAGTCTCAGTTCCTAACATAGCACTTGGTGTATAATAGGTACACAAAAATACTTCTTGAACTAAATTCCAAAATAAAAAATAAGTGTAACATCTTCTGCTGGTCTTAATAGAGTTGTACTGAAGAAGAGTAACATTAATGGCCTTCCTTATGATTCCTAGGGGAAAAAAAGGAAAGAAGATTTCCACCAGGGCAATATCCAGGTGCTTGGCTTCATAAAAAGAGGGCCACATATGTATTTATCTATAACCTGACAGGGACATAAGGTGGAGTGATCATCAGAACTGCCTAAAATCTTATCGACTAGATTTTATAGTATGCTATTTTAAATCTAAAGAAACTCTGTATATGGCTCTAAAACAAGCACTGAAAACAATTGCCTCAGTACCAAATTAATTCTTGTTATTATCTCCTCAGTGAAGTGAAAACAAACCAAGTCACCCCCTTTTCAATGCGTCCCGGTGTGTTATCCCAGATTACTTGCACTTGCCCACCAAAGGTTGCGTGAAAGCTGAAAAAATACCCTATTTTGGCTTCCAGGTCCTCCTCCAGCTTCTTTTCATCAGTGCAACCTCCACCCCCTATCCCCCAACCCCATCTTCCTTTTCCTCTCTTCATGATTTAGCTAAAGTGTTGGCTTCCGTGTTATTTAGAACAAACAAAACCTATAGCAATAGGGTTTCAAAGACAGATGTGAAGGGATGGGAAGCAAATGCTGCATGCCCACTCACTGCTTCTTAAAAGCTTTAATTTACAGCCAAAATAAAAAGTTGTTCAATGCGGAGGAGTCAGCTTTGAAAACTGATAAGAGGAGAAGAATGCCAGACCCATTTTGAATTTGAACTTAACAACTAGGACCCTTCTTTTCCCAGCAGCAAAGTGATTGCAGCTTCCTTAGAATGATTTAAGAATTCCCTGGAGGCATTTTGCCCCAGTCCCTTTGTAAGCTTTAAAATCCTTCTAACAGGGCTTATCAGAGAAGATTCCAATTTAGAGCAGCAAAAAGTTTAGTGGCTGATATCAACTCCAGCTTTTCTTTTTCTTTCTTTCTTTCTTTTTTTTTTTTTTTTCCAAAAGGAGACATGATGTTTTACAGTGTTAACAGTTTTGAAAGGTCCTACATTTCCAGTGAACAGAGTGCTTCTGTGAAAAGGGCTCTGAGAAGCATTATTCAGGCGAAAAATGCATCAAAGGGATGTGAGTTAAAAAGAGAAAAGTTTGCCGAAGTGGATGGAGATTGGAGGCAGCGTGTGCTGACAGGTGCAATTATAGCCAAATAATTGAATCTTTTAAGAGAGATCTGGTGAGATAAGGCAGTAGTTGTGGACTCATATCGGAAACCTGTTCATAATTAGATATTCAGGGTTCCAGCTGTGGATGAAACACCAGCATAGGGATCTGAACTACTTTACAGGCAGAACATAATAACTATTGCACTTTGTGAAGCGGTGTGAGACAGCATGACATCAGTCCCACGGAAATTAATTGATACAAAGTTTGGAGACGAGGCTCAGGCTTCTCCTGCAGATTCCCAACAGTCTGGAATCTCTTTCAGCCCCTGAAAGCTAGTCAACCCAGCTTCCAAGTCCTTTGGTCTCAAAGAAACTAAAAAAAAGTCAACTTTTCAAAGTTAATTAATTGCTTTAATTAGCAACATTAAACATCTTTCTTTGTTGTCTGAAGAGTTTCCAGGCACTTCAGTTTCCTTTGTCTATACCACGTGTCTTAGCCAAAGACACTGGGATGAGAACACTCCAGTGTTTATTTCTGAGAATGTTCCACCAAAGTCATAAACGATAATAACGTTACTTATGGTCTTGAAATATAGGTGCTTGAGCCTTGACTCAGTGAGAAGTGGGGTTCCTGTAGGAACTGCATCTCTACTTGCTCAGAGATCTGAACAGCAGTTCCTTCTTAGGGTCTCTACGACCCTAGTCCTAGAGACTAGGGTACCTTCTACCCTAAGAAGGTACAAACTAGAGCAATCATTTCTACTTAGAACAGGGCAAAGGCATCCCGAGCATTCCATTAGTAATTCTGTTAGACTTCTTGCTTCAGGCTTTCATTCTTAATGAAGCAATATAACTTATTCTGATGTGTTGTATGATTTTTTTCTTTCAAATTTATAATTTCTCTTCTATGTATGGTTGGATTACCTTGTAATGCTATTAAAGGTTCTTAAGTTGGCTGCGGGTTATAGGTTTCTGATAATTACACCTTAACTTAAATTTCAGGTGATAGCTCCTTTTCTACCACAAAGAATTGACTCAAAGTCTTTGGATCTCTCGTATTTTCCTTCTTCTTTCCTTTTTAACTGCCAACTTTTCACTTTCCCTTCTACCTATAAGCCTTTGGACTCCATTGGTACTTAGGCAGGTAGAAGACTGTCTTCTTCAAGTATTTAACAAGCTCAAAAGTAAACCCAGTTTTGCAACAAGAATCCACCACTGTAACCATGACCTATCCCATTCTCACATCGGGAAGCACCCAGCACTGTGCCTGGCCCATCGGAAGCATTCAATACATGTTGGCCACAATAGTTGTTCTTTTAGCTACTGTTTAATTTATTTATTCATACCATGAGCTAATACTCACCATCTTTAGTATTTCCCTGGAGTTTGACATCTGGTCTAATTTTGAAAATATTGTTGTCATATTTTCTGCCTGGTTCAGTAGGGGTGTTTTAGTATTTACATCATAAGCTACAATGGGGGTACTCAGATTTATCCATGGTGGGCCCCTCAATTCCAACATTGGTGCAGACTGCACGACCTTTAAAAAACTGAGCACAGGAGTGAGTCTACAGGGTCCACTCTCAGCGTAGAAGTATGCTGAATCAAACACCTTTAACTGATCTCTGAGTCAAGTGCGTGTGGAGGAGTAACTTGCTACCTAGTGAGCTTTCCTTACCACCTTTCATTGTTCCTCAGTATGTATGTAAGTTTGTATGATGTAATTTTAGTGGCATTAAATTTGGGCAGCTCAAAATTACATAATCACATTTAGCTTTAGTTTTAAGTACTAGTTGCTTGAAGCCTGTTCAGGGTGTTCCGAGCATCGTCTGTTACCACAGGAGGTCTCCACCCTGCCTGTGTCTTATGATCACCCTGCGAGCTTTTAAAACAATATAGCTGCTCAGGCCTGTCCCAGAGAGTCTGACTGCATTGCTCTTATGTAGCACCCAGTCATTGGTATTTTTAAAAAGGCTCCCCGGGTAATCTGGAGGGTTGAGGACTGAGTGGCAGGAAAAGAGACTTAGGACACACTGGCTCCATTTTTACCTGTGCTAACCAGCTTGGTTAAACGTTCCCCACAACTGAAGCTGTGCCCCGCCCAGCCCTTCTTGTTTACTCCACCTTGTAAGTTAATAGAACAGAAGGAGCACAGCTTTGAGTCAGAGGAATTTGATTTCAAATCTTGTCTCTGTCTCTTATTAACAGTGTGTCCTTGGAAAAAAAATGCTTAAATTTACTGAATGTTAGTTTCCCCATTTATCAAATGGGAATAATAAGACTTCTTTGTAAGTGAAGATGAAATTACTAATGGGATATGAAAACATTTAGCCCAGTATCCAGCACATAATAAGAGCTCAGGATATGTTAGCTTTCTTTTTTAATAAATTTATTTATTTATTTATTTATTTTTGGCTGCGTTGGGTCTTCATTGCTGTGCACGGGTTTTCTCTAGTTGCAGCGAGCAGTGGCTTCTCTTGTTGCGGAGCACGGGCTCTATGCACGCAGGCTTCAGTAGCTGTGGCTCGAAGGCTCTAGAGTGCAGGCTCAGTAGTTGTGGAGCATGGGCTTAGTTGCTCCGTGGCACATGGGATCTTCCTGGACCAGGGCTTGAACTCATGTTCCCTGCATTAGCAGGCAGATTCTTAACCACTGCGCCACCAGGGAAGGCACTATGTTAGCTTTCTATTTTTCCTCCTTCTGTCTTTAATTTCTTCATAAGTAAAATGAGGGGCTCTGATAACATTTAAATTCTCCTTATGCCCTAAAATCCAATGAGTCTGATTCACCACCTTAAGGAGTATGACTGGAGAGTAAACACCACATATGCTCTTCCACAAATTCAATTTTTATACAAAAAGGAGGCTGTTGGCACACAGTTGATAGAGAATGAATCTGGAGTTTCTTTCAGTATCATGTCCACGTATTCTCATTTGGCTGCTTTTTCAACCTGATGTGTCTGGGAAGGGGCTGGCCAGGGTTGGGCATGTGGTTTGAGCTGTGGGAACAGAACTTTTTGACCAAGTAATGCCATATGTCTTATGTTGGCACCCATCGTCTGCCCTTGACCACCATTCCCTTGCTTCAGCCTCATGACCATCCAACTTAACTTTATACTTGTGATATTGGTGGTAGTACCTGGCATTTATGTTATAGCATCTATTTGAAGTGATACACTTACAAGGAGCCCAGGTGAAATTAGGAAACATCTTTCAGTTACTCCCTGGCTCATTAGTTTTTGTCAAGAAAATAAAATATTGTTGCCTGCTGATTCATTTCCAGAGAGTCATATATTCCAGGATAGCTTGGTATCAGGAAATGGTTTGTGATTCATGACAATGACTCAGGAAGGCATCCGCCTTGCTTCATTGTGACACATACCTGCCTTTGCCTGGTCTCTGGCTCCAAGTGGAAGCACAGGCAAATGAGAGAGGATGTAAACTTCTATTATTGCCTAGTTCAGGCTAGTCAAAGCAGGGGACTTGGAGGGTCTTCCAGTGTGAAGGCTCAAAAGAGTTGCTTGTGTTATAGATGGATAAATGGTCCACGGGAAAAGACATCTGTTGATGACAATAGGATCTTCTGCTGTTTCCCAGTGCCCTGCAAAGTGTAACATGGGATGCAGTGTAACTTAAGGGTTGAGAGCAAGAGTTTAGAAATCATGATAAGCTGGATTCAAGTTTTGGCTTTATCACTATCTGTAGCAAGAATCGGCAAACTTTTTCAGTAAAGGTCCAGCTAGTAAATGTTTTAGGCTTTGTGGGCCATATGGTCTCAGTCACAACTACTCAACTCTGCCGTTTTAGGCAAAAGGAGCCATAGACAATACATTAATGAATGGGCATGGCTGTGTTCCAATAAAACTTTATTTACAGAAACAGGCAGTAGGCCAGATTTGACCTGCAGCTGTAGTTTGCACACCCCTGGTCTATAGAATGTTGCACCAATAAGTTACTTTAATTCAAGTTTCTCTTGAGTATTCAAAGAGACAGTGCATGTAATAAAATACTTAACACATGTTTGGCATATGATATGCTCTTGAAAGTAGTAGTCACTATTATTTTGTTAACATATCGTATATCATATAATTTAAGATGCCATGGTTGTAAGATGTATCTGGATTTCAGAGTTGATAAAAAAATCTTAGGATTGGTGAAATTTGGTAACATTAATTACAGTAGCAAGGTTATAATTAGAATTTTAGGTCTTGTTCTGCCAGTGATAGCTTAACTTGTCTAACATTTCTCTGTGATGTTTTTCTTTTCAGAGACACATGTCACGAACTCCTGGGACATGTCCCTCTACTTGCGGATCCTAAGTTTGCTCAGTTTTCACAAGAAATAGGCCTGGCATCTCTGGGAGCATCAGATGAAGACGTTCAGAAACTAGCCACAGTGAGTTCATTTTCAACCTAAAAACCCATTCTGTTTATGTCCATTCGTAAGGTAAAGAAAGTTTTAGAGTTACTGACTATGAGTGATAAGGCAAACACTCTGGAGAGGGCATGGTGTCTTTACTTTTCCCCATGTGTGTTCCTTTGAAGCACAATGTGTTCTTGGCCTATTAACTGTCAAAATCTTTGTACTTTATCCTTCTCATTCAGGGATTGGCTAGATTGTAAATATTTGAGGCTTGCAGGTCATGAGGTCTCTGTCATAACTACTTAACTCAGCCAGTGTGGTGTAAAAGCAGCCACAGACAGTACATAAATGAATAAGTGTGGCTGTGTTCTGATAAAACTTTATTTATTAAAGCTGGCGGTGGGCCAGATTTGGCCTGTGTGCTGCAATTTGCCAACTCTTGTTCTAGTTCAGTGTTTATTTCCTAGAAACATTTGCAATACTGAAAATTATACATTTATGGTAAAGTAGAGGTTGTACTTGGGATTATTTCTGATTAGTCAGTATGGGTTTGGTCAGACAGAATTTGAGGTAGCAATAAGCAGCTCATGCTAAACAATTATTATAAGTGCAAAACCAGAAAAAGATTTTTTTTTTTTTTTTTTGCGTTACGCGGGCCTCTCACTGTTGTGGCCTCTTCCGTTGCGGAGCACAGGCTCCGGACGCGCAGGCTCAGTGGCCGTGGCTCACAGGCCTAGCCGCTCCGCGGCATGTGGGATCTTCCCGGACCGGGGCACGAACCCGTGTCCTCTGCATCGGCAGGCGGACTCTCAACCACTGCGCCACCAGGGAAGCCCCAGAAAAAGATTTAATAGATACTATGGTCTCAGCAAGGTTCTTCTCAAAACAATCGGTATGAGAGGAAAGGTGTAATGTTGACGGCTACCTTTAAGCTGCTGAAGAGCCAGCTCTAGCAAGCTCATATGCTTCATCCTAGCCCCATTTCAAGGAACCCCGAGTAAGAAAGAGCAGGTTTAGCAAACTCACTTACCTACAGGGTCCAGTCTGTTAGCCTCAGTGAGCAAAGGTACTGGAGGAAGAAAACACAGGATCCTAAATTGTGTGTATTTGACACAGACACACATTGATGGCGTATTAGGCATGTAGGAATATTCTTCACTCCCACCAAGAAACAAGTGTTCTCCTAGATTTCTTAAGATGCAAAGCCCTTTCAGTATACCTTTTGTTTCCTAATTTTGATAGACATACAGGAACTGAGAAATATTTTTCTACTAAAAGAGAAATAGCAGTGCAGAAGCCATGCTGTTGGCATCAGTGTGGGGATGAGTAGGGTTGAGTGGGGACTGAGGTGAACTCAGGAGAGCATCCCTCTTCTACAGCAGGAGCCTGCCAGATGGGAATGTGGGCCTTTGTGTGGCTGGATCTCCAAAATTTTGAGAGAGGCTGGAAATCTAGATTTCTAAGCGAAATTTAATGATTTTTCAATGTTGGCTCTTAAAAAGAAATCTACCATTACAAGCTGAGGAAAATATATTTGTAGACTGAATTAGGAGCTAGGCTTCCAATTTGTAACCTCTACTCTAGGGATTGTATCTCACATATATTGGCTATCTATTACTGTGTAACAAGTAATTCCAAAATTTAGTGGCTTAAAACAATAAACATTTATTATCTCATAGTTTCTGTGTTCGGAGATTTGGGAGCAGCTTAGCTGAGTGGTTTTTCCTTAGGGACTTTCCTGTGGTTGGTGTTAAGATGTGGGCTGAGCCCGTAGATGTCTTCAGATTTGGGAAAGTTCTCCCAAGATGACTCAGTCATGTGGCTGTTGGCAACAGGCTTCCTTCAGAAGAGAGAGAGAGAGAGAGAGACAGCGACAGAGAGAAAGAAAGAAAGAAAGAGAAAGAGAAGGAAAGAGACAGACAGACAGAGATAGTTACGGAGGGAGGAAGTTGTAATGCCTTTTGTGGCTTGATCATATGCTGATCACATCAGCCACGTTTTATTCATTAGAAGGGACTCACTCCAGCCCATACTCTAGGGGAGGAGAATTCATCTCCACTGTTTGGAGAAAGGAGCATCAAATTATTTGTAGATGTATTTTAAAAGCACCACAACATAAATCCTGTTTTTTGGGGTTTTTTTTTTGTGTGTGGTATGCGGGCCTCTCACTGTTATGGCCTCTCCCATTGTGGAGCACAGGCTACAGACGCACAGGCTCAGTGGCCATGGGTCACAGGGCCAGCCACTCTGCGGCATGTGGGATCTTCCCGGACTGGGGCACGAACCCGTGTCCCCTCCATCAGCAGGCAGACTCTCAACCACTGCACCACCAGGGAAGCCCCTGACCGTTGCTTTTAAGGACTGATGTGGGGTCTACCTGGATAATTCAAAGGTATCCATTCAAAGTCCATGTCTGCAAAGGTGACATATTCACAAGTTCTGGAGATTAAGACATGGATATCTTTGGGGGACCATTATTGTTTCTATTTTTACACTTGCAAGATAAAACTAATAATTGAACCTTGAAACCTGTTTTACTAGGGCCAGTGAATTTGGAGGATGAGTAAGTTTTCTTTTGGAATTTATATTCTTAAGCATGGTTCCAACACCCTTGGCCATGGATTGCCTTAGCCCCAGTAGCCAAAAACACTTCCATCTATTCGAGATCATTAGATCATCAATCTTGTTTCTCTCACTTTCTTTTGTCCTCTTTTTCAATTGTTCTTTGCCTAGAATGTACCTGCTTTTCTGTAGAAGCCAGTTCAAGTCAACAGATATTCTTTAAGTGGCTAAAGAATCCTAGGTACCATGAGGTAGGAATAGGGAAAAGACAAAGAAGTTGTACTTACTTCAAAGAACTCATGATCTAGTACACAAAAATACAGAAAACCCAGAGTCAGTGTTAACTTTTATTTACATACATAAGCAGATATGTAGGAGAAGTGGATTTAAGGTCAGTCTTCTAAGTGTGTGTGAATTCTGAGTTCATTGTTGGAGACTGGGGCTCAGAATTGGGCAGGGACCAGCAGAGAGGTTCTTCTCTGTATAGAAATAATTGGTGACAGGTTAGGGAGGATCAAGGGTCTCCCAAGGGAGCCAACATGTCTGGAACCTCATAGTGGCTTTGACTTTAAGTCTTTTGAAAGTTTATACTAAAGAGAGTATAAACTTTCAAAAGACTGAAAAGATTTTGAGTCTGTTCTAAATGCAGTGGAGAAGTTCGGGCTAGGGATGGTGCCTCACCAAGGTCTTGCCTGATCTACTCATTTCTCTTTTCCTGATGTTGCATGTTGCCCCTACCTCAGCTCTCTTTGATTTCCTGTCTCTCACAAGCCTTGCAGGTCCAATATTTTCCAATGTTATAGACTGCCCACTTACTTGGAAAAGCGTTTTGCAGACCAAGGAGAAATTTGGAAAGCTTCTTCCATGTGATGGGGAGAATATGGAGGAAGATGGGCTCAGTGTGAGGAAGCTAGGGAGGTTTTTCTCTGAAATGATACTGTAACTGCCATTGACTTCTAGAACCACGTCCCAGTCCTCAGTTAAAAACAAAGTGAACAGAAAACTGCTGGAAGTTGGTTTTGAAAGAAAACACAGATTCCAGCCAGGCAGTTTCACAGTAAACCCAGGAATAAATAACCTACTGGATGTGACTGTCAAGCCATAGACTAAAGCCAGAAGACCAATTTAAGGACCCCATTGCAAGGACTAAGAGATTAAGAGATAAGCCCTCACTGGGAGGGGTAAAAAGTCCAATGGTAGGGGAAGCGTGGTGGTTAGCGAGGCCTCTTGGCTGTCCAGATGAGAAATGGAGATATTATTAGCTGATTTCCTCAGAGTTGTGTTCATTAAGTCCCCTGAAAAAGTACTAGAATAAAATGAGAGATGAGATGCACCAAAGGAGAAAAATCCATAGAGAGGACAAATGGAAAACCACAGAAATCGCTATTTATGCAGAACAATGAGATAGCCCATATTATTCCTTTATTCTAGGTGAGATTTATATTGTTAATGACTCTGTTTGTATAGTGCCTGCTTTTCCTTGTTTAGTGAATTTAAGCACTTATGAAAAAGAGAGTCATGCCTGGTGAAAGTAGACACTTAACTTTCTGTGATGTGCTGTCAACCAATCCATCTAAGGCAGAAAACAGCCTCCCCTAAACATCATGGGCGCCTCCAAACTCTTGTTTTGTTCAAAGCTGCTTCTGAACTTCTGGGTCTGATTTCAGAGGGACTAGGTGATTGCCTATACCTACTGCCTCTTCTTGCTATATTTCTGCATGATATTTATTTTGACATTTTAATAATGCTCATTTTTGAGAATGAAGCTATCTCTGCTGTTTTATGTGGGCATGGTGTCTACTCCCTGAGAACCGTTTAAATGAAACTCTTTTGTATCTGAAGAAATTGATGATGATGCTTGGTAACTGTATGTGAAATGCATTGTTATACATGTAAATAATTTGCCCTCTGGTGGATAATGAATAAGGCCGCTGGATTTGGCAGCTGCACCCTTTTCATACTCATCATAGCTGTCCAGGGTCTGTGCATGATAGATATGCAAAAAGATGCCCCAAAAGGGTTGCATAGCGTGTGCTGTAATTTTCGGACCAGCCATTTCCCACTGTAGTACTGGTTTACATGGATTTAATAGATTAGTGTCTTCTTTAAGGACGGTAATCGTAAGTGCCTTCAGGGGCCAGACAGGTAGCCAGTATGTGTGAAATAGCCTGATAGAAGATAACAAGGAGTACTGGAGCCTGTGGAGAACTAGAGAATACACATTACATTACACCTAAAGGCCTTCAAATTCAAAAGTGAAAATAAAACAAAATGTTCTTTGGCTGCAAATCATGTTTGCAGGCTGAACCAGAATTCTAGGCCCTCAGTTGCCAGCCCTTGTATTTAAAGTTAGATTATACATTATACTATACCATGCTGAGTGACCAGCCCATGCTAGATTCATCTTTATATCATATTGGAGGTTCTCAATTACTGCTTACTGGATAACTGACTATTTTTCCCAAGAAAGGACGGCTATTACCATCTTCATTAGAAATAAGTATCTTATTGCTATTGAGAGGTGACTGGTTTTGAATTACAACTTTAAACAGTCACAAGCATGACTGTCATACATGTATGCTGAACATGTGTCAAAGATTTATTTAACTCAGTCATGAGGGAAAAGCAAGATGGTAAATGTAGCTCCAAGAAGAATTTGAGAGACAGACCATCTAGTCACTGGAAGAAAGAATCCTGGAACAAGGTGCAAAATGTTTTATGTTCTACAGGGCAAAGAACTGTAACCTTGAAGTTGTCTTTTCTACCAGGCAGAAATCATTTGCATGTCTAGTGGACAAAAATAACTTGCAATTTATCAGTCTTCATAAAATTAACAGCATCTGGGCCTCAATCAATATAAATAGGAAGTCAGACAAAGGGTATATTCCCTAGACCAGTGTTTTTCAGATGGTAATGTGTATAAAATAACCTAGGGATCTTGTTACGAGTCAGATTCTGGCCAAGTAGGTCTGGAATGGGGCCTGAGAGCTGGCATTTCTGATAAGATCCCAGGTAATGCTGATGCTCCTCATTCAAGAGAAGCGGGTGACCGTTACACAGGTGCACCTGTTAGACAATGCTTGAGTATGTCTTTCAAAAGGCATGTGGTAAGCTTTTAGCTTTATTTCCATATTCAATACTTTTGCTAAAAACTAAGCTAATAGGGTATTGCTAGATAAATATTGTGCGGTGTGACATGAGTTTATTTAGGACTTATTCTGGGCCTGAAAATGGACCCTTGTATCTCTGAGTGCCATGTCACTGCTTCCATTTTGTGTGTCTGCTCTCACACTCTCCTGCCACCTGCTATTTTGCCATATGACTTATATCATTCGATTTTACAGGAATGCACAAACAGAAACTTGCTGATCAGGTAAATTTAGGAACTAGTCCTAGAAAATTATTGATTTATCTTTCCCCAAATGTTAGGAAATGTAAAGGGACTCCTTTCACCAAACACTGTGTGCCATCCTATGATGCAGATGGCTTCAATTCAGTCTATTCACTTCTCACATCATAAAGGCATTTGAAACAGACAACGCTGTGCATCATTTGTTGGAGAAAGCAATCAGTAGGAATACACCACAGATGTTTCCCAAGCAGAATAAATCGGCCTATGACCCATTTGGAATTTTCCCTCTACAGAGAGTTTTAGGTTATCCATTCAGTTCTGTCAATCCCAAAACATGTTTACCTTCACTTCCTGATGAAGGGCTTCTGTCACTGGGTCTTGGTAAAGCTGATGAGCAAAGCGTCTTGGCCAAGGGTAATGAAGGAGTAACCAGAATGTGTTACCAGAACATTAGTCTCATGAAATGTTACTATGAGTTCTATGCCAGAAGGGATCAATGGGCAAATATATTTGGGAAAAACTGGGTTAAGTGAAGTAAACAGCTTTGTTTTCAAAGTATAGGATTTTCAGGCCCTTTAATAAGATAATGTGCAGAGCGAATCGTATAAGTGATAAAAATTTTATTTTTACAAACTGACCATGTTCCCTCCATTTTAAGATGCCATTAAATTAATTTAATAGTTTTTTTTAAAGGGGAAAAAGATTCAACTAGCAAAATTTTTTGACACTGTTTGTGAGAAGCTCCATTTTAGAAATGTTAAAATGTGAACTTGAAAATTAAGAAAGTACGTTATATGGTCGCCGAAGTCTCTTTTTATGGAAGACATATCCCAAGCTATTAATATTCCAAGGAGCACAGTTTAAGAGATACGAGTCTAGAATGTTTTTTAAAAGGGTGAAATTCACTATGAGCAGAGACCTGATCACCAGCTAATTTTTTTGAGGAAAGGGCTGTCAAAAAATTAGTAATATAGGGTTCTGTTTGTACTTTATCAAAGCAAATAATTTATTAGTTCCAAGTAAAAAGTTTGCATTGTTTGGGGTTTTTGATGGCCATGAATAAAGTGTGTTTGAATTTCCAGGTATAACCAGGACTTTTTTCATGCTGAGAGCAGTAATGAAATATACAGTCAGCCTTAAACTAACAATTGACTATAATTCACATTAGAAGTATAATTGTAAAGGTAACCTTAGTTTATGAATTCCTAATTAATGTTTTCCTGTCTGTGGAGGACCTTAGCTTGTTTCCCAGTCTCTCATGACCTTGCCTACCTGGCTGGGAGTGGGGAACTTTTGGCTTTTAAAAGACTTATGCCCAGCTCTACTTCTTTCTGAAGATGGATGACATTAAAAATGACCATTTTAGGGCTTCCCTGGTGGCGCAGTGGTTGAGAGTCCGCCTGCCGATGCAGGGGACATGGGTTCATGCCCCGGTCCAGGAAGATCCCACATGCCGCGGAGCGGTTGGGCCCGTGAGCCATGGCCGCTGAGCCTGCGCGTTCGGAGCCTGTGCTCCGCAACGGGAGAGGCCACAACAGTGAGAGGCCCGCGTACCGCAGGAAAAAAAAAAAAAAAAAAAAAAAAAAAAGACCATTTTAGTATCTCTACAGAAAGCTCAAAATGAGCCCCAGGCTTATTTATTCCATGTAAAGTCTTTGAACTAGTTCAGCTATTTGAATCATTTGATACAAAGCTGACAAAAAGCTGGAAGGAATGCACTTTTATACATTCTTAATTGAGATGTTTGGGTGGATGGTGAGTTTGTGTGTTGTTTGCAAGAGTAACTTAGTTAAAAGTTAATAATATCTATTCCAACTCATCACTTTCACTTTTATGTCTTCTGTGCATATAGAAAAGTGGTCTTGCCTTGCAAGGAGCGCCGTATTTCTTTAACTAGCCCCTTAGAACTTCACTTGTGTCCTTTGTCATTGTTTTCACTACCCCCTCCCTTGGTCTTTTTCTACCTGAGTGCTCCAAGGCCACACTTCCTTCTGACTATACTGTCTTTTGAGATCTTTGATATTGGAACTAAGGGTATTTTGCTCTAGCTGTATGTTTCACTTACAATATTCATCGTTGACATTACAGGTGTTTGTCATCTATTTATATTATGATGAGAATACCACCGTTATTTGGAATTAAAAAGTGAGCTCTACATTGCTCACTATATTTAGAAACAAATCTATTTGCAATCCGGAATAGTTGTACATTTTTTGCAACTCAAACTTTTCTTCATCATTTGTAACTGTATCCTATGGGCCTCAGAGAGCTATCATAATACTGCAGATGACAGAAAAAAAAAAAAACCCAACAACCTATTTTAGATATTTGGAAACTCATAAAAATAGAGCTGCTTTGGTAACTGTTCATTCTCTGTTTGTGTGCTAAGCTCTGTGCCCACTTGATTTTATCCTTACAGTAGCATTGCAAGTCAGCAGTTGGAGTCTCAGAACTTGATGAAGATGCTAGTAGGATGTTTTGATGGGGAGTATGGGGTGTGGTGTAGTGTGGTGTGGTAGGAAGGGTCTGAACCTGAAGTGAGCCCAGCGGGGTTTGAGTGCCAGCTTTGTTTTTTTCTAGCTTTATTGAAAGAGAACTGACTTAACAACATTATTTTTTTTTTATTTTTTATTTTTTTGCGGTACGTGGGCCTCTCACTGTTGTGGTCTCTCCTGTTGCGGAGCACAGGCTCTGGATGCACAGGCCCAGCGGCCATGGCTCACGGATTTAGCTGCTCTGCAGCATGTGGGATCTTCCTGGACCGGGGCACGAACCCGTGTCCCCTGCATCGGCAGGCGGACTCTCAACCACTGCGCCACCAGGGAAGCCCAACAACATTATTTAAGTTTAAGGTGTACAATATGTTCATTTGATATACTTATCTATTTTAGAATGACTACCACGATAGCGTTAGCTAACACCTGCATCACCTCATATAATTACCCTTTCTTTTTTGGGGTGAGAACATTTAAGATCTACTCTTTCAGTAACTTTCAAGTATATAATACGGTGTTATTAACTATTGTCAGCATGCTGTACGTTAGATCCCCAGAACTTATTTATATTTTAACTGGAGGTTTCTATCCTTTGACCAATATCTCCTCTTTCCCCCCAACCCCCAACTTCTGGTAACCACCATTCTAATTTGTGTTTCTATGAGTTCAGCTTTTTTAATAAATTTATTTATTTATTTGTTTGTTTATTCATGGCTGCGTTGCATCTTTGTTGCTGCGCACGGGCTTTCTCTAGTTGCAGCGAGCGGGGGCTATTCTTCGTTGCGGTGCAAGGGCTTCTCACTGCGGTGGCTTCTCTTGTTGTGGAGCACGGGCTCTAGGCACGCGGGCTTCAATAGTTGTAGCACACAGGCTCAGTAGCTGTGGCTCATGGGTTCTAGAGCGCAGGCTCAGTAGCTGTGGTGCACGGGCTTAGTTGCTCCGTGGCCTGTGGGATCTTCCTGGACCGGGGCTCGAACCCATGTCCCCTGCCTTGGCAGGCAGATTCTTAACCTCTGCACCACCAGGGAAGTCCAAGTTCAGCTTTTTTAGATTCCACATATAAGTGATATCAAACAGTATTTGTCTTTCTCTGTCTGACTTATTTTACTTAGTGTAATACCTTCAGGGTCTATCCGTGTTGTCGCAAATGGCAGGATTTCCTTCTTTCTCATGGCTGAATAATATTCCATATATATATATATATATATATATATATACCAGGTTTTTATCCATTCATCCACTGATGGACACATAGGTTGTTTTCATATTTCAGCTATTTTGAATAATGCTGCAATAAACATGGGAGTGTAGATATCTCTTAGAAATAGTGTTTCATTTCCTTTGGTTATATACCCAGAAGTAGAATTGTTGGATCATATGCTAGTTCTGTTTTCAAGTTTTTGAGGAACCTCCGTACTGTTTTCCTGAGTGGCAGCAATAATTTACATTCCCACCAATAGTGCACAAGGGTTCTCTTTTCTCTGCATCCTTGCCAACACTTGTTGTCTCTTGTATTTTGATGATCTGAGTGCCAGCTTTGTTACTTCTTGATCTTGTACTCAGGGACAAATTACATTCCCTATTTGTGCTTCAAATGTCTTCTTTAAAATGGAGATATTCTTCTACCACTTGATGCTGAATGAGCAACAAATGAGATGAAATACTTTTGTGATGTATGCTGTGCCATTATCATTCCCACGTTTGAGACTACTCGATCTCACCATCACCCCTCAAATCCTAACTGCACTAAAGGAGTTATATTGTTGATTAAATAATTTCAAAGTGGGCCTCCCTGGTGGCGCAGTGGTTGAGAGTCCGCCTGCCGATGCGGGGGATATGGGTTCGTGCCCCGATCTGGGAGGATCCCATATGCCGCGGAGCGGCTGGGCCCGTGAGCCATGGCCGCTGGGCCTGCGCGTCCGGAGCCTGTGCTCCGCAACGGGAGAGGCCACGACAGTGAGAGGCCCGCATACCGCAAAAAGAAAAAAAAAAAAAATTTCAAAGTCATTTCAAGCCCCTAAATCCTCTGGATCCTCATCCAGAGCTAACTTCTTCCTGTGATTCAAAAGCCCTGACATTGAATCCTCCTTACTTTCTCTTCTCAAAGTAAGATGGATTGCATTCTTCAAGCACAGAAGATTTGTGCAGTCATTTTAATTTCCATAAAGATGTACAAAAGAAGGAATTTTCTGGTTTAACTACAATAAATTAGGTTTTCAAAACCTTAGACTTGTATTAACAGAAGTATCTGTGGTGTAATTCCATTTCTAGCAGAAGCAGAGAGAGATGGTTGAAATATTTTTTATGAAGAATAGCCGAGGTAATGTTATATCGAACTATAGGAATTTAATTACCCCATTCCACAAATGTAGTTTTCAAATAAAGGAGTTGAAAGGATTTCCAAAGCTATTCTTCTGAACTGTGATATAAAAACCCAGAACACATTTAGTAGATGTAAAATGTATTACTGTACATTGTGAGCCACAATGAATGAAAGAATAATAAGAAAAGCGACGTGAGATTGAACACACACAGTGATTAAAAATCTCTTTGCTCCCTTTGTAGAAATATTGTAATTTGCTTAGAATTTTATGTATTTGTCACTGTAAGGATGGGCATTTCTGGAATATTTCTGATGGGTGGATATCATACTGGGGAAAGGTCTCCCAGAAAATGGAAATGCTCTCATTTGAGGGCTTCGGTACAGACTACGTGTAAGTAAGAAATGCCGGGCGGGTGGGGAGGAGTACATCACCTCGGGCCCTCATCATTCTTTTCAGAGTCTAAAAGTCTGTCCTTTATAGTGTCCATATAAAATCATGGAAGTTGTTAAGAGAGTAAATCCTAAGAATTCTCACCACAAGGAAACACTTCTTTTTTTTTTTGCTTTTTCTTTTTTATTGTATCTATATGAGATGATAGATGCTAACTAAACTTGTGCAGTTATCATTTCACAGTATATGTAAGTCAAACCGTTATGCTGTACACCTTAAAGTTATACAGTGAGGTATGTCGATTATACCTCAATAAAACTGGAAGAAAACCTATTCCCTTAGCAACGAAGAGACGGCAGGGTGAATTAGGGACTCCTTTACTGAGAAGTCTTTACAAATCTGTACAAAAACCTTCGTTTCTCTTCCTTATTACAAAAATGACACATATTCATTGTAGAAAATTTTTAAAAATGGATAAGCAAGGAAAAGAGTATAAAGATCATTTGTAACATCACAGCAGCAGTAACCAGTGTTAACATTTTGGTATAGAGCCTCCTAGTTTTTCTGAAAGGTCATTTTGCCACGTCAAATAAGAACTTAGTAAAGGGGAGTCTTGGCTTTGGAAAAAGAAGCAGCAAGATGTTCATCCATTTATCAAACACTTGTGCTGTCAGGAGAGACTTTATCTTTTACACCAACAGAAGAAAGAATAAATTGGAAGTACTCTAGAAATATGGGGTTTATGACTTTTCACTCAGGTAAGTTGCAAAGTGTTTTAATGAACATCAGATGTAGCTAATGAGTTTTGTTTGCTTTTCCTTTTATTTTTTTGAGGAAAAAGTTAGCACATAGCACTTTTTTTTTTTTTTTTTTTTTGCTGTACGCGGGCCTCTCACTGCTGTGGCCTCTCCGGAGCACAGGCTCCGGGCGCGCAGGCTCAGTGGCCATGGCTCACGGGCCCAGCCGCTCTGCAGCATGTGGCATCTTCCCAGACCGGGGCACGAACCCGTGTCCCCTGCATCGGCAGATGGGCTCTCAACCACTGCGCCACCAGGGAAGCCCCCGCACATAGCACTTTTTAAAATTAAAGTTTGGTTTTCATATATATTTTCATCTTCAGTCTTCAAATTTTGCATTTTTCTTGTCCCCATTAGTGAGTGCTACTTTTGTCTAATGAATATTCACCCCTCTTACTGTTCTTTTTTTGGGTAAGATCATGAACATCCTTCCCCATAGTACTTGATCTCAGATAATCACACAGGTAGGGAGGAAAAGGGAAAGCTGGAACGAAGTAGAGTGAACCCTCCTATATACGACACTAGGTGGCTTTCCTTGAGCCTGTGCACTTTAGGGACTTGCTAGCGAGGCAGTATAATGTAGTAGGTATTCAGAGTGCAGGCTTTAGAGTCAAATTACGTGGCTTCACATCCAGCTCTATCACTTACTGGCTGGGTAACCTTGGATAAGTTAGTTAACCTCTCTGTGCCTTAGTTTCTTCATCTTTAAAATGAGAAAAATAAGATATCAAGTCTTGCACAGACCTACTTGAGAATGGACTTGAGGATATGGGGAGGGGGAAGGGTAAGCTGTGACAAAGCGAGAGAGAGGCATGGACATATATACACTGCCAAACGTAAGGTAGATAGCTAGTGGGAAGCAGCCACATAGCACAGGGAGATCAGCTCGGTGCTTTGTGACCACCTGGAGGGGTGGGATGGGGAGGGTGGGAGGGAGGGAGACGTAAGAGGGAAGAGATATGGGAACATATGTATATGTATAACTGATTCACTTTGTTATAAAGCAGAAACTAACACACCATTGTAAAGCAATTATACTCCAATAAAGATGTAAAAAAAAAAGATATCAAGTCTTGTAGCTCTATTGGGGATTAATGAAATAATGCATTGTAAAGCTGCTTAGCACAGAGATGTGTTCAATAAATGTGAGCTAGTGTATTTGACATGATTGCACTCATAGGCATCGAGGTGGCCACATCAGTAAGACTCAAGTGCAGGAAAGGTCCCTGGAGAGTATTTCTACTCTTCGGGTGACACTGGTTAATTCTCTAACTTTCAACAACTCAGGTTTTCCCTTCTGAAATGCAGACTCTGCAGTTTATATTACAAAGGGGTTTCAGATGGAGCCAGCATGCTGCTTTGCAATGTAAAATGTTTTAACCATAAATAATAAAGGCAAGGCCTCATCTAAATGATGTCAAGCTTCTGCCTAGAGATGGAGGAGGCCTCCCCTGAGTTAATAGCATACCTCCCCTGAGTGAACATAGAGAAAGGCAGGTTGCAGGAAACCGCCAGGGAGAACAAATGAATAGATATTGTTTGTGCCAGTGAGAGCACATGAAATAGGAATTCCTGACTAAACTTTTCAAGCAGATTAGGAGTGATGCTGTTCATTGGTACATGCAGCACTCCCTGAATAACTCAAGAAAGCCATAAATTTGGGGTTTCAAATCTTGGCTGCCCACTCCTTATGAGTTCAAGTTCCTGAGAATTTAAGCCAGGTGTTTGCAGTTTGGCTGTAGGATGGCTGCGTTAACACAAAAGTATGTAAGGAAGTTATTGGAAGAATTCCAGAAGATGTTGTTTGCTCTAGTTTTGAATGTGTCTCCATATTTATACACAGAGGTCCTAGGCTGGTGTCTAACTAGCAAGGCTTGAAAGTTCTCTGTAATAAAACAAGGGGAGATACCTTAAAATAACATACTTCAGAAACGTTTAAACGTTCAGCTCTCATAAACACTGTTTTTGCACTGTTCACATTTTCTTCTCTCACATCTAATTAAGAAGAGTTCTTCCAAGATGAAAGTCATGGCTATAACTGGCTAGAAAGGGGCATTGGACTCTGCTTCTTTGCACAGATGTTTAGCAAAGGCATGACCTTGCTGGATTTCTACTGCATATCTTTTCCATAGCTCTGATAGAATCAATTATGGCCCGTTCATTTATTCATTCAGTGAATGAGCATCTACTATGTGTCAGGCATCAGGAATTCAACTGTAAAACAGGTAGTCATGGTCCTGCTTCTTGGGGACTTGCAGTTTAGTGAGGGATACAGACAAGGATTTATTTATTTATTTATTTATTTATTAAGGTTTTTTTTTTTTTTTTTTTTTTGATGTGGACCATTTTTAAAGTCTTTACTGAATTTGTTACAATACTGCTTCTGTTTCATGTTTTGTTTTTTTGGCCCTGAGGCATGTGGGATCTTGGTTCCCGAACCAGGGATCGAACTCATACCCCCTGCATTGGAAGGCGAAGTCTCAACCATTGGACCACCAGGGAAGTCCCACAGATAAGGATTTAAATATAACTTAAATGCAAAGACAGGGAAAGGAAGGCGCTTGGGTCAGGTTCAGAGGAATGGATGATCAAAAGTGGTTTCCTGGGGGAATACTTTCTCAGCAGTCAAGTTATTATTTTTAAATTTGCTGTTATATATGCTTACTGAGAGAATAGATGTTAATACTTCAGGGAACATTTGCATCTCGACAGGCTTTCTTCATATTGCAAAGTGGCTTAAATTGGGTTTCAGGAACTGTTGACTTGTAATTAAGCCTGCTGTCGCCTATCCAGAAGGGGACTCTGTAGAATCAGAGTCCTGAGACAGGGGATGAGTCAGCCATGAACATGACTATGGTCTTAATCACCTCAGAGCAGGAAGCCTTCACCTAAATTTCAGCTCTTACATTGATTTAGCATTTGACATGTGTTTATTCATTTGAGTCTCACAATGGCACTTCAAGATAGGCAGGACATATTATTATCCCCTGGCACACTCCTTGGTATCCACATAGTGCTATACACAAAATTGGTGCCCAGTAAAAATTTGGCAAGGAAAGGAATCTCCATTTTATAAATGAATAAAAGGAGGCTTAGACAAGTGAAATGACTTGCCCCAAATCATACAGTACAATAATGGCAGACTGAGCTACTAGATTTTCTGCATCCTGACCTGGTGCATCAACCCACTTCTCAGGAGTTTAGGATGTCAAGGCAACGTGTGATAGCTGAGGCAGCAGAGACATGTGCTTGGTGTCCTGGAGGCAGGTTATTGTGACAGAAGTGTGATTCGGGCTCCTTAAATCACGCTCCCCTCTAAAGGGATTACAAATTAGAGTCCTCTGCTCTGGTTAATGTCTGTGAGGAAAAAAAATAGAGTCTACACCTTGATTAAACTTAAAAAATGGCCTGCATTTCCACTTCAGAGGCCATCACATGACCATCTAGATTCCTAGCTTCTCGTGAAAAGACCAGCGCCTCTGGCAGTCAGACTGCCTTTACCCAAGGACACACTTGGCAAGCACTGAGTCGCTGTCCCCATTAGATGGGATACATGATACTGAGTTGGGAAGTGAAATTTCATCTCCAGTCACCTGCCCTTTACTGATCAGGGAACTCTATTGATCAGGGGACAGTAGAGAGAACAGAGGGAAGGGCGTTCTAGCAAACATACCAGTTCTCTTGGTAGCCAGAGCCAGAGGGTAAGTTTGGTTAAATAGCTTCTCATGAGACACCAAAATATTTCAAGTTTACTGTCTCGTGCATTCTCACTATCCTTTACCAAATCTTTTTTGGGCCCATCAAATAACGCATCTGTATCCAATGTAAGTAGATTGCTGTAGTTTAAAGCAATACTATGTAGTATTTGGTTTTGTGCTGTGTAATATGTCTTTAAGATGTTGGGGGTAGGAGTTTATTAATTTTATTATTTACTTTTGCTGTGTTGGGTCTTCGTTTCTGTGCGAGGGCTTTCTCTAGTTGCGGCAAGCGGGGGCCACTCTTCATTGCGGTGTGCGGGCCTCTCACTATCGCGGCCTCTCTTGTTGCGGAGCACAGGATCCAGACGCGCAGGCTCAGTACTTGTGGCTCACAGGCCTAGTTGCTCCGCGGCATATGGGATCCTCCCAGACCAGGGCTCGAACCCGTGTCCCCTGCATTAACAGGCAGATTCTCAACCACTGCGCCACCAGGGAAGCCCAGGTGGTCTCCTTTGAAGTTGAAAATGCTCTCGGATAAGCTGTAGAAGGGGCAATAAAACTGAAATGGCCAGAGGGCACTTAAACAAAACATCCATTTGTTCTTGAAAGCAACCAAAAAGATATAGGAAAGGGTAGTTAAGAAACACACAGGAAAATCCTGACTAAACAGTGCTGCTGAAAATCGCCTGTGTCAATGTATTCTTCACTAAAAGTTGTCTTCTGCTGACGCTTCTTTTTCTCCCTACGGATGTGCCTTTTATATATGATGATCAATTTTCCACAAGGTTTGCCGTAATGTTTCCTTAGAGCTTAGGTTTTTACATTTTAATTCATTCCATGGCT
Organism: Mesoplodon densirostris; assembly: GCF_025265405.1. Lineage (NCBI taxonomy): Eukaryota > Metazoa > Chordata > Mammalia > Artiodactyla > Ziphiidae > Mesoplodon > Mesoplodon densirostris. The sequence continues at coordinate 31,515,662 of NC_082671.1, read as the reverse complement.
GTTCTTAATTGCTCTTTTCACAATTCAGGGTCATTGTTTTCTTGCAGACAGAACATACTCAAATCCCAACCCTCTTCTTTTTCTCAACTTGTTTTTGTCTCTACCATTCAAGTGGAGCCTGTGATCTGGTCCATTCTATACTTTGATTTACCTTTAACTTCCTACGATTTGCATTTTGGGTTCCCAGAAATCACTCCCCTCCTCCAGCCCCTCGATATTACTCTTTCCAACAACTTCCTCTCTTCCTGAAATCCCTCTGAGATCCCACTTATCCTTCAAAAAGTCCAACATAAACTTCATATTCCTCATCTTCTGAGACAGATAAGCACACTGCAATTTGACAGAAGTTTATGGTAGGATTAAAACAGCAGGACATTATGATTACTGTTGTCGCTGTTATTTTTATATTAGTCTTGTCTACCCGTTTGTACTGTACCTTTCTTGAGCATAGAGACCATATCTTTAGCTATTTTTGTAATCTCAAGTAGAGCTCGGCACAGTAGAATTGAACAAGTATAAATTTTAAAAAGGTGTTAAGTTGTGACCTGCCAAGAGCTATAGTGGTTTTCATTTAGAGGCTCGTGGAAAATATGAGTGTAGAGACAATCCTGCAAGGCATCTGAACAATAATCCCTAGGATCTAGACAGTGACTGGCCCTCGAATCTGTGAACACAGAGCGGGTGGCTTCCTTTGGCCAAGGGGAGGCTTCGAGATAGGGTGCGAGGGGCCAGTGGTTACAGAGCGGCTATAGCCCAGGTCTGCAAAAAACCAATGTCTTCCAGCTCTAAGTTTCTAACATTTCTTACACTTTTGTTTCACACAGGAGTAGCCCAGAGTAAACTAATGAAGCCTGCAAAATCCCCCTTTCTGCTCTCTTTTGAAGCCCAGTTCCAGAGAATGTCTCTAGCCAGTAACCCTTGCTCTGCAAACAAAGCCCAGCGGGTAATCGTTGCACCCTAGTGTGATTTGGCTTTATGTGTGACTCCTGGCAGTTTAAATGGTCAAAGAAACAACAACAAAAATTGACGTCTGGTGAGAAGTTTTCTATATTGTGACATTTGAGTGGTGACCTCCATGGCTTAAGCAGGGCAGCCTCCATTTTCACTTTCGTTTCCCAGTGTGGAATTTGTACAGTATTGCCTTAACAGTTCTATTTCAAAGTTTCCCCCTTAGCTATCAAGCCTCATTTCTGTTCCAATCCTGTTATTATTTGCAGTTTAATCAAGATTAAGGGAATTGTGGCCTAAGGTGAGAAGGTACTTGCTGCTTGTAAGCTGAAATTTTATGGGGCTAAAATCCAAACTCTAGTAGCTGGAGATTCATGGTAGAGGAGTGAGTGGGTTGGGATCTTGGACCCTCTTCACTGGTTCAACAATTTTTCAAGTGTATTCTTTGACATGCTAGTCGTTTGATGGAAAGATGTTAGAGAAAGGAAGGCTGTGAGACACATGGCTCTTTTGCTGTGTTTTTATCTGCACTTACTGAGGTTCAGATCCCTGGTGTAAGAACATCTTCGCAAAGCATTCTTCCTTTCTGGGACTGATCCTCTTGTTATGACATGGGTACCAAATAGAACGATGCTCGTCACACTTGTGTGGGAGTCGGGTCCTCTGGGCCCCAGCTTCATAGGTGTTGAGACCTTATTTTCTCGATCATGAAGAAGTGGTGGTGCTGGGGAGGGGGAACAGAACCCAGGAGAGGGCTGGGGCAGCGTGGCTGGCTGGGGGCACTTGGGGAGTGTGGAGTCATAGCTATTTATACCCATTCTGGAAGTAGTTCAGTATTTCAGCAACAGGGACTGTTGTGCTAGTTTGACGGGCTGGTAGTGGCTCTGCACCTGTAAGTGCACTTGCTGGTGAGGAAACAAGGCAGGATCTGAAGTTAGGAAACTGGAGTTTGACTCCTAGCTCTGCCAACCATGGGTCGAGGAATCTGGGCAGATCCCTTGATCATTGAGACTCAGCCTTCCCATCAGTACCATGGAAAAAATAGTAACTACTCTATCAAGTTAGTAGGAAGGGAGCGGATGTGCAGTAAGATGACATATGTGCGAACACTTTGTTAAACGGCAGCTCTACTGGCTGAGTTTTCCTAATATTTTGATGTCTTGCTGTTGTGATTGAATTCTGTTGTTTAGTGAAAACTTCAAGTATGGAAGTGTTTAGGGTTGTTTAGTCAAACACCAAATATTGTATCTCTGTGCTTTTTGAGTTGTTGGATCTGCTTTTGGTATATTTTTCTTGTTCCCCTCTCATGTTAGGGTGTGGACTTAGAAGCTACATAACTGAAGTTTATTTGAACTGTGTACTAGATAAGGATAAATGGGGTCTGGGTGAGGACCTGAGGGATTCTTTTACGTGTAAAGCAAATCAGATTTAGCACATAACCTTTTGTTATGTTTAGCACATCTCAGTTAGGGCCGTTTCGGACATTCTTTGCTAACTTCTTGGTTCCTGTCTGTCCTGCATATGTGGATGATGGAATTCTAGGTGTGGAATGATGTATGCAATTACTTAGAAGTATATATTATCATTTTGAAAAGATCATATTTTTAGTGAAGGCAGTAGAGAATATACATCACTCACTGACTCACTCACTCACTCACTCAGGCATTTATTAAATGATGTGTACAGACGATTTTCCCGGACAAAGTAAAAGAAGTAGGATACCTGGCTGTCTTCCTAGGACTTTGCGCACCATTTAAATCCAATTTAAGAATACAGACTGACTCTCAGTAAGAGGTTATACAATTATTTCAAAGGATGCAGAGAGTTGGGGAACTGGGATGCAACAGGGCCCTTCCAGAGGAAAATTGGAACAATAAATTTCTTTTTCACCAAGAATTTGAAAAAGGTGTACATCTCTTTAATTGGAGTATGGTATGTGCCTTAGCAAGAGCTTCAGGTACCTAACATCAAATGTAAGAAGGATGTTGCATCGTGTCCTTTTGTAAATCACTATGTGGGACCAGGTGGATTTTGTTGGTGTGTTCAGTGTCTCTGGACGATGTTCCTTCCCGCTCTCACAATGCCCTTTTGGCTAGGCCAGAACTGTTGCGAGAGTGGTGCACTACCAGTAGTGATCGGAAGATGGCAGCATTGGGCGACCTATCTCATTTTCTTAAGCACACTCCCTGCTAGCTCATCCCGTGGCTGTGTTCCACAGCCGTGTTTGGATCTCAGATCGTCACTCAGACCTTCTTCTGCTTAATGACTGTGTATGTAAATGACTCTGCTTTTCTTCTAGGGAAGAGGTCCGATATATAATTCCTGTTTTGGTTTTCAGTTAATGATTATATGTAATTATATTCGAATAAAATATTTATAAATAATTACTTATAATTAGTGGTATGTAGAACTTGGAATTCATGAACATCAGCTTTGATGAAAGTTACCCTTCAATTTGGGAGGTGTTAGTCTTAGTATTATTGTTTGTTTCTGTTTAAAAGACATTAGTGACCAAGACTTTGCAATCCTCTTTTACAGGAATTCTTATAGGGCTCAGGTGTTTGTTTTTTGGGTTTTTTTTGATAATAGGTAGGATATTTATTTGGTAAATCTCTTGGGAATATATTACAGATCCACATATGGCAAGTGCTCTGATGAAAACAAATTATATTTGCTTAAAATTTCAAGAAGCAATTAGCCACCCTTGAATTTTGAAGGGTCTCCAGGGGTCGTCCAGTCCAACTCTAAGTAGGCTTTGCACTTCAAACCAGGCAGAAGACACGTGCAATTGCCCCTTCCTCCCCACTAGTGATCGTGCTCAGGTTCTTCTGCATTTTGAAGTCTATACCTTATGCATTTTGAGGCGTTAGAAACAGAAAGAGAAAAATTATCCTGAGCAAGTCCATAATTCAAATTTTGCCAACACCTGAGCTTCAGGTACATTTTATCATCCCTCTGTATCAGTTAGCCACACATGGAGCTGCAAATGGAAAGCTATCTCAAGGTGAAAGGCCTAATTCTCTGGTGAGAGGAGGCTGTAGAAGCAGCATCTAGGCTCATTCCTTGGTCGAGGACAGCAGGAAACCAGAGGGAAAGGCAGCTAGGGAATGAGCAGATGGAACTGTGTAAGGTCAGAGTTTCTGGAAGGAATCCCAGATGAGGGATGGGGCCAGAGAGCATTCTAAGCAACAGGAAGGAAGACGCCCAGTGGCTCTTCCCTCTGAGGTTACCCTGATTCTAGAAGCACAAGGATCGAAGACACACTTATAGATTTAGCTTGGAATTTTTAGCCGAGTTGATGCAGACCTTTTAATTCCTGCCTCACACTAGGACAGGATGCCAGATCTAGGTGAAGACTGTGAGAATGGTGCACCAGATTTTCTCAGGGGCTCTCTCAGCCTGCTTTGATTTGGATCATAACCATGACTGTGCATTATGTGTGCATTGATATAACGTAAGGAAAATTAAAAATGCACATAATAGGCTGACCTAAATGCTCCTGTAGCTGGCTCCATATGCGTACTATTCTGGAGGCTTTTGAACATGAGAGCACATTTTTTCACAAACTCTTCTGTATTCAATGTTAAGGCTCCAAGGATTTCACATCATGTGCTATAAATGCAATACAAATTAGAGAAATCAGCCAAAGACATACTAAGAAGATGTCATGAGATTCTAGTTTTCCTGATTTAGCCTTTCATTTCCCCATTTTTTTGGTTGTAAGGAAAAAATCATGCATCTATTAATCTTTTACCTGGAAACTTTAAAATGTGACAGATGTTGAGCTCATAAAACACTGAGCTCTAGATCTCTTAAATATCACCATCTAGACCGGTTCTGGGTAAATCACTTCATCTCCTTAAACTTGAGTTTTCCTTTTGGTAAAGTAAGAGGCTGAACTTCCAGGCTTCCTGTTCTATGACTGTATGATCACTTCTCCACCATGCCCAGGACTGTGCAAAATTTTTTGGAGGACAGACTTGAGGGCTGTATTTTAACATTTCTTTCTTTTTTGTAATTGAAGTATATTTACTTACCATATTATGTTAGTTTCATGTGTACAACATAATGATTCATTGTTTCTGTACATTACAAAATGATCACCATGATAAGTCTAGTTACCACCTGTCACCATACAAAGTTATTACAATATTATTGACTGTATTCCCTGTGCTGTACATTTCATCCTCTGTATTTTAACTTTTCAACACATCTTCACATCTCTTATTTTGGTTCTTCTCATGAGGCCTCTGTGATACTGAGTTCTCCCAACCCCCTGCTACCCCTGGCCCAAGTCATCCTCTAAGTCGCTCATCACCCTTGTCTTGACTGCCACTGCCTTCCAACTGGTCTCTCTGCTTCCACTCTTGCCCCCTATAATCTATTCTTTACCGAGCACCAGCGTGATCTTTTGGAAATGAAATCAGAACGCATCTCTCTCCAGCCTAAAACCTTCCAGTAGCTTCCCGACACCCTTGGAAATACACATCTATCCGTGCCTCAGGGCCTTTGCATTTGCTATTTCCTTTGCTGGGAACACTCTTTCCCCTGGGTCTTTGTACAACTGGCTTGTTCATTTTCTTAAAGAAAGGGCCATTTTCAAGTAGGTTGCAGCTTAAAGATCACTCCTGCAGAGAGGCTTTCCCTGATCCCTCTATCTAAAACAGCCGTATCCTCTGCTTGTTCTCTGGCATGATATTATTATTTATATAGCAGATTTCGCCTGACATTCATCCTGTATGTTGATTTTTGTTGTTATTGTTGTTCCTCATCTCATCCCAGGAGCATACCTGCTTCATGGGTTGGGGAACTTTGTTCCCTTGTTCTCTGCTAGAGCGGAGTCTGGCATATAATAGGTTTGTAAAAGTGTCTGTAGAATAAGTAGATGAATGAATAGACGTCATAGGCAGGAAAACTACAACCCAGAGAGGTTGTGGTCACAGAGCTAATTAGAAGCAGGGGTAAGACTAGGACTCAGGCCTCCTTGTGTGTGTCTTTCCTCCAGGTTCTGCTGTCACACAAAAAGCCTAATTTAGAAATACTTCATTCACTGTTTGTTTATTTATTCACCGGCTACTTATTGAGCTCTTGTTATGTTTCTGGCAGTAGTCTGTGTCAGTTGTTCTCAGCCAGGAGTGATGTTGGCCCTCTGGGAATGTTTTTCAATGTCTGGAGACATTATTGGTCGTTGCAAATGGGGTGGGGGTGCTACTGGCATCTAGGGAACAGAGCCAGGGATGCTGCAAAACATCCTCCAGTGTACAGGATAGCCCCCTGCAGCAAAGAGTTATCCAGCCCAACGTGTCAACACTGCTGAGATTGGGAAGCTCTGTTCTAGATGAGCAGACAGTGATACTGCTGTCATGGAGGTGATGGTTTTGTGGGGGGAGACAGATGACAAACAGTATATTTCATACATAAAGACCATGTCAAAAAAGTGATGTGACAGAAAAGAAAGACAAGTCAGAACAGAGTAAGAGGGGGTGCCGGTGGGTGCTGTGGGTGGTGACAGGGTAGGAAGGGCTGTAATTTTCGCCTCTTTGGGAGATGAATCAAGAAAGGAAATTTTGCCTCTGGAGGCTCAGCTCCATGACCTGGAATGACCAGGCCTTCGGGTCCAGCCCAGGGCTACAGAGCATTGACCACTCAACTTCAGAGATCGTCCACACATAATAAAAATATAAAACCCTCCAGAACCAAGGGACATCTTAACCTCTAGATAAAAATAGAGCAAATAGCCATGGGCTAGAAATAATTAGTATTTTCTGCTCCTTTTCAGGGATGTTTACATTCTCTTTCTCAACCCCTTCATTGCTCCATCATCACTAATGCAGGACAGTGTTAATTTGATGAAATTTTTTATTGCTCATTGTCAGCCTCTCACTTTCCTCTTGGAGCACAAATAGTGTAATTTCAGCTCCTCTCAAGAGCATCGTGAGTTTTTTGGTTGTACGGAGATTTCTGTCTGTCTAGGTTGATTTCCTAGGAACTCAACAGAAGCAAGTGTAGATTTTAATATCTTGGGGAAGCTGTAGTAGTTGATGATGGTAAAACTCGGGCCAATGAAATGGTTCTTACTATATGTATTTAATGTATATGTATATAAGTATGTATACATGTAAGTGCATACATAGGTATCCATTTAAGATTTCGCTAAGAAAATGGTAATTTGGTAGGTATATACTTGTTTTCTTGCTCTTTCCTGGTTTCTTCACCACAATTCTTTACCAAGCATTGGCGCATAGTAGGTACTCAACAAATGTTTGTTGAATGAATAAACAAACTGCAAACATCCGTTTAGGATTACTGAATTTCAAGTTATTTTTCCACATTTACATGGTGCTACTGAACCACAACTTATTAAATATAGTAGCATATTCTTCTGGCATTATCACTGTGACATATTCATTCTTTCTAAATCTGTGTTTTTTTAAATTTTAGAGTCATTGCAAGGACTATGATTTGACTCATAGGGTTTCTGAATCTACGAAGCATAAGACTCTTAGTAGTTAATACTTTTTCCATTTACCTTTAAACTGGGGAGGGATTATTAGGCAATAAATGTCAAGATATCTTCTTGACTTAAATGCGTTTTAATTGACAGTGCTGAAGAAATTATGCAGAGTGCACCATTTTATTTTGGGTGCCATTTTGTTTTACAGAAGAGCTTATTGCCCAGTTCACTGGCTGTGTGTCCACTTCTTTTTCAGTGCTATTTCTTCACTATTGAGTTTGGCCTTTGCAAGCAAGAAGGGCAGCTGCGGGCATATGGAGCTGGACTGCTTTCCTCCATTGGAGAATTAAAGGTATGAAGCTGTAAACGCAAATATCCTTCCTGAGCAAACTGGTTCAAGGTCATGGAAGATATTGATTTGTCTGTCTGAGTCTCTCTACTCGCAGATACCCCATAAATATTTAGTACAGGGGATTTGGTACCTCATATGTGGGTGCTGACCTAACTTTTTGCACTTCTGAAAATGGGTCATGCCTTTCTGGGTTTGTGGTGTGACTCAAATGGATGAGCAGCCACGTGCACGAATCAACAGGAATGACAAATGTGTGCTCAGATGTTGGGTAACAAATGACTGGCCTAAGTTTAGTGCTGAAAAGTGGACACTGAGCTAGCAGTGATCCTACTGATTGAAATTCCCTTGTAAAGGTGGCTTGGCCTCTCTCATTTCTGTCATCCCCATGGCTCCCACGGATTCTCCAGCATCTGCTTCCCAAAGGGGAATTAGAGTTTATTTTAGCTTCTTCAGAATTAATGTAAATTAAAACATTTATGGGCATATACAATAAAAAAAAACACCTAAATAAATATGTGGTCCAAGAGGTATCTAATATGTGTAGTGATGCCTAAGGGATGCTATTTTTTTTTTTGCCTTAAAATACAGTTTAAAAATCATTTATTCAGAAATGTTGGAGTCTGGGGCATTCTGATCATTTAAATATTCTGGTTACTAAAGAATTGCTATCTGTATACCACTGGGGGATAGCAAGTTTTGATGAATTTAGAATGCATTGTGATATCTAATCTGGAAATGGTACTGAAAATAATTTAATCTTTCTTTGATTATTCAGACTAAGGTCAGGATTATGGACAATCCTAGGATTTTTATTTTGAGTATTTATTATCCTTACCTAATGTAACTGGGATATATATGATTACTGGAACTTTTTAGATGTTTATACTATTGAAAGATGCAATTTAACTGTAGTTTCATTGAGTCCGTTCACTTTATGACTTCATTCATTCATTCCACAAATATTTGGTTGAACATCTACTATGCGCCATGTACTATGCCAGGCACTGAGGATACAAGGACAAATAATGATGATGAAGAATAAGAATATGAAGAAGATAACAACTGCCTCAAAAGACACTTAAATAGACTTTAGTATTTTAGGGGCTTTAAACATATTAACCCACTTAATTCTCATAACAACCCAATGGGATAAGTAACACCATTATCACAGGTGAGAAAACTGAGGTATAAAGACATTAAGGAGCTTGTTCAACATCACACAGCTAATAAGTGTTGGAGGTGGTCCCAAGTCCAGGCAGTCTAGGCTCCAGGATCCAAGCCCTTGACCATTAGGCCCTATTGTCTGGGATTCCTGTTATCAAGGAGGTTACATTCTAGTGCAGGAGATAAATGACCAAGATAATACAGACAGTGTGACAAATGTGCCTGGCACATTTTAGCCCATGCCTGGGAAGGCTTCCTGGTGAGGGTCCTGCTGCCCACGCTGATTCTGGAGGAATGGGAAGGAGGAGTAAGGGACGGATGAGATGCTGGATCAATCAGCAGATAGCAGTGTGTGTGCTCTACTCAAAGCCTGGCCCATTAAGGGAGCTGCCTGAGGCCCTGCCTGGCTGGAATAGATGATAATATTTAATGTAACAAAAGCCTGATGTAATGTGTTAAATTTTTCTTTTCTTTCTTTTCTTTTCTTTTTTTTTTTTTTTACAAAATTCTCAACAACAAAAAAATCCATTTGGGGTTAATCTCAAAGCCCACAGCAATAGCATGATGTCATATGTCTGTAAGACCCATGTCTTCTATAGATTGTTTCTTGATTTCCCTGAAAAAAGAATTAGTCAGAAAATTATATAGCTCTTGAGCTACATCTATTTACATTCTCTTCAGAGGGCTTATAAATGATACCAGAAACAAAAGAAACAAATCTCTCTTATTGCCCCAACTTTCAGCAGGGTCCTCTGGTCTGGTTAATGAGGCATGTGTAGGCAGCACTGGGGTGAATCTGTTGTTATTGTTCCTATTGGTATGGACCGAATTGTCTGGAAATGGAAATCAGCCAGAAACATGTGAAGGGCATTGTCTGCCGTGAATCTTCTTGTTCTGGTCCATCACCTCTGGTCATTAGCATTCTTCCATTCCCAAATTTCAACACTCCCAACATCCCTATGATTGCTACTTTAGACCAGTTTTACAACTCAGAAATACCTTCTATATGAAATGTCTTCTGACTGTTCACAGAGAATACGTAACATGAGACCTTTCCTTAGAGTCTTAGCTTTACCCTCACCCCATCCCTGCCCCGCTCGGTGTCAGCGTCCAGAGCCTTCCCCCAGCGCTTGCGAATACATCTGTCCAACTTTTATTTGGAAGAACAAATGATAGTTCTGAGCTCAGGTGGGAATAACTTTATTAATAGCATTATAATAATTCCTGTGCAAACCCACTTACAGTTTTGAATGCAGTTGCCTTTTGTGGCAAAATGTGTTTTTGCTGTTCCAATTATAGCCCATATATAGGTCTCGGGTAAGTTGTTGGAGGTTTTGGTGTAGTCCTTCTAATTTTACATAACTATGCACAGTTCATCTTCTTTCCTTGAACTGAACACATTTTAAAATGTGTGCTTTAAGAGGCTAAGTTTTCAGAGTGTAAATGTTGCACGTCAGAGCTGGCCAAGCACTTCCAAGTAGTATATCTATAGTTTGAAGGATAGCTTTCATTTTTCCTTCTTATTTTTTGACAGTGCTTATTTTTTATCTTTGAAGAGAGAAAAAAATAAGTATGGAAATGCTTATAAAAACTAACATAAATCTGATAACTATAAAGACAATTTAAAAAATCTCAACAATGATTGCTCTCTCTCTTGTTCTAATTATTTTTTCTGTGATGTACTTTTATGAATTCCAAAAATGTATTTGGGAAGGGCCTTTCCATACCTTCATCACTTTGGGGAGCAGTTAATAATGAGCTAGATCATCTGGAAAACTGACTTTAAAAAAAGGTTGAGAATAGAATAATTGCTTACTGTTCACCCACAGTCTAGTATGTGTCTTTCCTTTAATGTTCATTTTCTCTCTATCTCAGAGTTGACCTAACTATGTAAGTCTCTCATTAAAAATTTTTTATTCACTCATTCATTCATTAATTTTATTCAACAAACTCAAAATTGAAAGTTCAATTTCAAGAAACTTGGAGTCTCTAGAAGGGAAGGTCTAAGAAAGTGATGAATATGGGTCTTTGCTGAATCCAGTTCCCTTGGAGAAGCAACAGTGGGGAGATCTTGTTCACACGAGGTGGTAAGCAACTGATTACGAATCGGTGAGCTGGCTGAGTCTTATCTCAAAAAGTTAATCCATCTCAAAGCAAAAGGCAATCTCTCCTTCTTTTTCATGGGTAAGGGTAAAGTCTAGTTCTTTGTTTCCTTAAGGGCAGAGATTAGATTTTTTTTTGGTAAATGGCCTTAGCACCCACCCCATAGGAGTTGCTGGAATATTACATACAGATACATCTGTTCTGCTTTTCAGGTTTTGACAAAGCTGGTGGTTTTTAAAATTTTTATTATTATTATATTTTGGCTTTAGTTTTAGGATATCCTTGTATGGTGAATTTATTGTACTGCTTTTATAGAGCTATTCATCAGCCTTCACAGAACAACCTTATATTTATTACAATCATTTGTATTTACGACCACTTGCAGCAACTCTGTGAGGTGGTCAGAATTACTGCCAGGCTGTAGAGAAGAGGCCCAAGGCCCTCGTGGGTTCCCTGAGGTCATCCAGTATGTCAGCGGGTGGCAGGAGTTGGGACTCTGAGAGTGTCTGAGCTCTCACACCTTTCCCGCATTCCGATGGCTCACAGCTCCCTTCCCCTTGCCTCTTCCTTTCCTGCAGTAGCACTGTTAGTAATAACAGAGCAAATGCCAGACACTGGGAGCCGGGGAAGTGTCTTTGGCTTTTACACAGGGATTTCTTGAAGAGGGAGTTTGTTCCCTCCCCCCTGCAGCTTATTCAAACTGCTGAAACTTTCAGCATCACTGATGAAAAGAAGTGTGATGCCATCATCACCCAGTTTGGCAATAGGGATGTTGCTACCGCACTGTGCTCGGTTAGCAGGAAGAACATTTGAGGAAGGTTCAAAAATTTAATAGACACACATACGTACATACATATACAAATGTATATATTTGTTGTTCTGACGTGGGAAAGGATGATTGTAATGTGAGTGTAGGGGTGTTTGCAAATTTTTATTCAGAATCTAGGGCCCAAACTATCTAGACTTCACACTTGAGTTTTTTCCTAACTTTAACCAGTCCTAATATAGAGGGTGAGGATCACAGGTTTACATCTAGAAGAGGTGAGATAATAACTCTGTGTCATTGCAAAGGCAGGTGGCTGGAAGGAAGGAAGATTTTTGAGGTGATGAACTCAGGACAGGCACTGTTGCGGTCTAGGACCTGGCAGCCTCATAGCTAGGGCCATGCTTCTTTTCTCGATGGGTTCCAGAGGAGCTGTACCAATGGTGGAAGGCGTGGCTGGTTGCATATGTACACCAAGCATCATCTGGAGACTGAAGTAGCAAGGATAACATAATTTACTGAACACTTGCCATGTGCCAGGCTCTTTGCATGTATTGCCTCCTTTAATTCTCACCATATTCCTGGATTATAGATAACTGTAAGTATTTCCATTTTCCAGATTAACACTGGAATAGGCTGACAGAGGTGAAATAATTTGCCCCAGATCATGTAGAAGCTAATTGGGTTCTGGGAAATTTTTGATGTTGAAAGAGATTTTTTATTTAAAAGACTGGAACTGGCAAATAAGTCTTAATTTGTGCACTAAAGCCAATTAATTGGTAATGGTCATCTCTGCTGGGAAGGGTGGGTAGGCCATGCCCAGGCCCAGTGGGAAAGGCTGCTATGGTGAATTTACACTGGTTGGGGTGGAGGGAGGGGATGGTGGTATGAGAGCTGTGTATTTGCAGGCCCTGTTAAAATCGTATTGCAAGAAGAGCTTTAGAATTCATATAGATATAACCTTTTCAGTTTATCAAAGAGGAAACTGCATCTTAACCTGCGGAATTTTCACTCATTTGATAAACCTGTGGGACAGCTACGTTTAGAATCTAGGTCTCCTGGCTCCAAGTCCTGGCTTGTTGTCTTTGGCCCTATGGGTAAATACAAAACAGTCCTTTTAGAGAGCATGTAGATGAGAGGTGATTCTCAGGTATTCCTGCACTTTAAAAATGGCTTGAGAGTAAAAGACTGTCAGCCAGATTCTCTCAGCATTATAAAGCCTCTCTCTGCAGGAATTTGGATTAATTCTGGCAGAGTTCAGGATATCAGACTGTTAACACTTTGGAAAGGATTCACCGTGGAGCTCTCTGGGGACATCAAGCAGTTTGGCTCTATGTTTACAGAGAAGCTACTCTGGACACAGAGGAGAGGGCATGATAGCTGCTCCCCAAAACCAAGGTCACTTAGAGAGAGACATGGATAGGAGCTGAGAAGCAAACTCAGTAGGACTTTGCTCCACTGGACAGTGGAATCAATAAAGACATGAATGCTATTTTATGGCCCTTGAGCTATGCTTCAGTGTTCAGAAACAGGGGCCCTCATGGGCTGCATGGATATTGCTGGCAGTCTTCACACAAGAGAGCTCCCCATCAGTAAATGAGACCACTTATAGGTGTGATCACCACCTCATTTGTTGGCCTCACTCCATGGCTGCTCCCCCAACTCTGGGCTCTTTTCATTCTCCAGGCTAATCCTTGGGTGCCATTATCATTTCCATATTTGTAATAGCCAAGGGATAGAACTGGTCCCATACTCCATGGATGGAGAGGTCCCCAGCACGTAACCAGGTACTGGACGCAGCAGGATCTTGAGGATAGACTGCATTGTTGAGAGCTTAGAACAGTGAGCTTCCAGTTTTCCTTTTGATTAGTACATTAAGCAAGTGCAAGATATATTACCTGATGGTCTTTGCTTCAAATCAAATGCTGTGAATCCACTGACTTTTCTTGAAGTCTGGCGCAGAGCACCCTGCCCTCTGGGCTTTTTCTTGATCCACTCTCATCCCACTTACCTGTTAAAAAAGACGAAATGAGCTCATTTGAGTATCCAGTAGAATCATGACATGATACGGTTTTCTAAAACTACACTGATTTCTGTCTCTGTTATTACATACACATCTTCTGGAGGCATCCTCTACACAGGGTGACTGCTGAGGGTGCTAATGTCCTATCACAGCATTCCAGACCTAAGCAGACAAGTTTCACCCTCTTCCTGTGCTTGTCCTTGGCCTAGTGAAAAGTCTGGCTCAGCAGGAAAGCCCTGAGGGAGCCATGGCTTAAACGTTCATATAGTCTATATTGCTACCACTCTGCCATGCCCCTGAATGCGGGGGTGAGAACGTGGAAACATCTAGGACACTGAGTCAGTCACTGTCCTCCTTTTCATATGTACTGATGGATAAATGGACAATTAGAGCAACATACTAAATAAAATGTACCCAGAGTGTATGGCTGCGAAGAAAGGAACTTCTAGTTCTGAAAGCCCTGGTGAGCCAATAGGGGGCCTATTCTTTGCAGAGGAGCAACAGCTCTCATCAAAGCACATTTTGTTTCTTGAAACTGTGAAATTGTTTTTAAAATGTGGACAGAATTATTAGTCATGTGGAACCCCAAATCCCTTGATGTTCACTGCACTGCACTGAACCTAGCACAAATGCATTTGCTGGTGTAGTGACCTTCCGCTTACAGTGAAGTTGTACTGTGGGCCAAGAAATATGAGTCCACTCCAAGAGGCCCTCTGCATTCCCTGATTCACATATGCATTGATCTGGACAACGGAACTTTGTGGGAAAGCAAATCAAACACAGGGCAGGACCATGTGCCCTTGCCTGTCCGTCCTTGGGTTCACAATTACATTTTCAAACTTAGGGAACGATATAGCCTTCTTCATGGAAGGCTGTAAATCATTCCATGCATTTTGAAATTGTTGGGGGAATGTACCAAGAATACTGAACAGGAAAGGTTTTTCAGCGTTTCTCTAGGAAATCTTAGCAGTTAGAGATTGAAAAGTGCTTTGGGTGGAATCCAGAGACTGGAATAGAGTGTCTTCAGAAATCACCCAGCCCAAACCTCTCACTTACACTTGAGGAAACCGAGGCCTAGAGAGGTGAGATCATTTGCCAAGGTTATCCAGTTAGTAGCAACGCCTGGACTAGAGCCCGAGTTTTCTAATTCTCAGTTCAAGGCTGTTTCTGCTACCCCTTTCTCTCTTTGCCTCTCTCTCCCAACTAATTTACCCTTTAAATTAAGAAAGAGAGAATCTAGAGGGGTATTTCTCAAAATATAGTTCACAACCATCTGTGTGTGAATCACTTTGGATGCCTTTAAAATGCAGACTTCTGGGATTTATCCAGACCTACCAAATAATATTGAGGCCTGGGTATCTGCATTTTCTTTCCTTTTTTTTTTTTTTTTTTTGGCTGTGTTGGGTCTTCGTTGCTGCGCACAGGCTTTCTCTAGTTGTGGTGAACAGGGGCTACTCTTTGTTGTGATGCTTGGGCTTCTCGTTGCGGTGGCTTCTCTTGTTGTGGAGCACGGGCTCTAGGCGTGCAGGCTTCAGTAGTTGTGGCCTGCGGCTCTAGAGCACAGGCTCAGTAGTTCTGGCTCATGGGATTAGTTGCTCCACGGTATGTGAGATCTTCCCGGACCAGGGCTCGAACCCACATCCCCTGCATTGGCAGGCAGATTCTTAACCACTGCACCACCAGGGAAGTCCCATATCTGCATTTTCTACAAGCTCTTCAGTGATTCTTAGGCATATTCTGTGTGAGAACCGTCAATCCAGGGGCTATAAATAGGCAGGTGGCACGTGGCAGGAAATGAGCGCTAACTTTTAGCATCTCTGAATACAATCATTCATTGTTCCTTGCTCTTAGTGCCAGTCATGTAGTGAGCTGAACGGGGCTAATGATGGTTCAAAGAGTAATTACATTGGCTTTCCTGTTTCCCTAATGCCTGCTCTGGGCATAACTATAACTATTCATATTAGCTCTTTTTTTTTTTCCCACCTGGCAATATTAATTTGCTGTATATTTCTCTGCTGTGCTTGGGGGAAGGTAAACGAATGCTTCGCACGTATCCTTGAATATACAGGCCCACTCCAGCCTCTGTTGGTACACAGTACTTGGCCTCAAAATGTCTCACAGTGAGTCCACAAATAGTTCAGTCAGAGTCCCCATCACCTCTCCATGCAGGTAATTATTACTTTTGCCATTTAAGGGAAATTTCAGTACATTGCTTATAGCAATAAATTTAAGACCATATTTGTGCTCTCCTGCTTCTATTCATAGCATAGATTTAAAATTCCATTTCTATGGGGTTACAGCTCTGAACTGTCCTTCAGTGTGAATTTTGTTGATAATAAATAAAATAATACCATGTCTCATTTTTTTCCCTCAGCCACTAACAGACTTAAACAAACAAACAAACAAAAAAACCCTTAACACTCAATTTCCCCTGCATATGGGAGAGTTCCATATGTCATGGTAGATGAGTAGCTGAATAGTTCTATAAAATGATTGAGCTGTGCTGTAGGAATGTGACATGGTGGCACTTTGGAAAGCCTCATTCTGGAGTTTAACGGGTTTTGCGGTATGTTTTGCAGCATGCTCTTTCTGACAAGGCATGTGTGAAAGCCTTTGACCCAAAGACAACTTGCTTACAGGAATGCCTTATCACCACCTTCCAGGAAGCCTACTTTGTTTCAGAAAGTTTTGAAGAAGCCAAAGAAAAGATGAGGTAAATTTATTTTTCTTCCATCTGGAGAAAATAACTTTTTATTTTTCTGGCTCTGTTCTTTCCTTCTATCTGTCTCTTGAACCAGTGAGGATTGATCCCATATCCTTCTCTTTGCTGTTCATCTTGCAGGGACTTTGCAAAGTCAATTACCCGTCCCTTCTCAGTCTACTTCAATCCCTACACACAGACTATTGAAATTCTGAAAGACACCAGGAGCATTGAAAACGTGGTGCAGGACCTCCGCAGCGATTTGAACACCGTGTGTGATGCCTTGAACAAAATGAACCAATATCTGGGAATTTGATGTCTGGGACCTGTGTCATTGCCAGCCTGATCTTTCTGGGGCTTAGCAGCAATTCAGTCAATGTCATATAACACCAACAGCTTTCTGTGTCATGGCTTGGCTAGTAAGCATGCAATTCTGTATATTTCTACCTACTTGCAACTTACTGTGATAATGTATGAAACACCATAAAGAACCTGATGACAGATAACCACTCATTGTATGAAAGATTGTAATACATTTAAATGTCTTAAATAGATTTGACATTCCAGCTTAGTGTCCTTAACCAAACTGCAGCTATTGAAAATTGGTAACAAATAGCCCTCTTATGATTGTAGCTCCTGACCTTTTCTTTATCAGACCTGAGCCTTTCCTCTGTGTTCATTAGATAAAATGAAAATAGCAGTGAAACTGTTTCTATTTTCTTTAGTATCAGTGTTTTCACAGCACTATTTGAGATAAACCCAGAATTGTATGAAACTTCCCATCACATTAACAAAAGATTCAGTATTCTGTTTCAAAAGTTGAAAGTAGTGAACACACTAGTTGGAATGGTTTTTAGGTTGATTATTTATACAATGTAAGAAAAGAGAAATTTCCACAAATAGAAAATATATGTTGCATTGACCTTGTAGAAACTGAGTTGTGACATGCTTCCCAAAGTATTTTGGAAGAAAATACTTCCAGAAAGGGCATTAGGAAAGACTAAACAATGGGGAAAAATTTGGGGACTATGAATTTTATGCTGGAGTAAAGTGATTATTATTCTCAGCTAGTGAAACCATTTCTCTTGGAGAATAATTGTATCATAGAGCTTTGATTTCAATGACATAGAAATTGAGTCTCAGAGAGGTTAAGTGAATTGCTCAAAGTAGCACAGTTAGTGGTGCACCAACATTTACAGCCCATCACATCTCACTTTTGGATTGCTAAGACATTCAACTTGGTGTATGTATGTATTTATGATGTGTAGTCATAGCAGGGAAACTAATGCTTATCAAAACTAAAGTTTATTACTAAATAGGACTTGGTTTGTGATCAAGGGTTGACAGCAGTACAGAAATTTCCTCTCACACCCCCCAACCAAGCTAGGTCTCTGGGAGTCTGTCCACTTGCCTAAAGTTTGGGCAAATTTGGGTAAACAATAGTGATATACCACAAATTTCAGTCATCTTTGCTATAAGAGGTATAATCAGGTGATTAAGTGAACAAATAAAAAATTGCTGAATGAGCGAATGAATTTTAGCTTCTGATTCCCTTAACACATGCAATCACTGTTCCTCTAATTCTGCTTTAGTAGCACAGAATACTGGGTGGAGGAAAGAGGGGACGAGAAAAAGTAGAGAAGAATAAGATGACGAAATGACTTTTAAGTTAGCAATTCTAAAATATTTACTTGAGCAATTTCTAAGGATGTTCTTTAAATAGGAAACTACATGTGATTTCAAACTAATTTATACAGTTGTATGGCCCGTTATGAGTCAGAAATTTTTGGATTAAATGTATTCAGGAAGAATATGAGAAAGAGTTAAAATATATATCAGAGAGAGGTGAAATTACAATGAAAAATCAGAGGCTTGACTATCGGTTATCTTAATGATTGAGGCTCTTTCATTTCTGAAAGATTCTCAGAACAAAGGACTTTTTGAGAAGGGATCTGGTGCGTAGAATGTGAGAGTCATGCAGTTTAAATGCTACGTTAGGTGAATGAGACAGTGCCTTGAAGAATTATCTGTGGTAGAGAAATGATGAGCAAGCTGAACCCAAATAAAAGGATCTAGAATGATCAAGTAGTTGTAAAATCCAATCATTTAATAAATCCATAAATACATAGTTTCTTACATCTTGCTTTGCTAGATCTAGATGAGCCTGAGTAATTAGCTATTTATAAATATTAATCTAGAAAAATAACCCAGAAAAATGAATCCAGAAATTTCCAATGAACAATAACAAGAGACTAAGAACAATAATTTAGAAATTTCCAGAACTAGTTGCTGAAGTTTCTCAAAGGAGAAAATGGGCTAAGAAACTCTTAATGTCTGCTCTCTCTGTTGTTCCCATAATTTGGTGTTGCTCTAGATAACATTTTGTCTTTTGTAACAACATGGATGGACTTGGAGGGCTTTATGCTAAGTGAAATAAGCCAAATAGAGAAAGACAAATACTATATGATATCACTTATATGTAGAATAAAAAAATACATCAGACTAGTAAATATAACAAAAAAGAAGCAGACTCACATAGAGAACAAACTAGTGATTACCAGTGGAGAGAGGGAAGAGGGGGACGGGCAAGATAGGGGTAGGGGATTAAAAAGTACAAACTATTAGGTATAAAATAAACTACAGGATACAGGGACAACATGGGGAATATAGCCAATATTTTATAATACCTATAAATGGGGTATAACCTTTAAAAATTATGAATATACTGTACACCTGTAACGTATAATATTACAGCCACTATAATTCAATAAAAGAGGAAAAAACCCATGTGTAGCCATCAAGCTTCCCCCTTCTAGCCCCAATGAAAGGGGAGCTTCTTAGTTAAATGTACTGAAGGAGAATTATATTTAATTGTAGACAAATTCTCTCAACAAAAAATGACATTTGAGCTATCTTCTGATTGACTATAGAGGCATCTTTAGTGTTCTTACATGTGCAAAATCTATGTTGTTTCAAAAATAGAAGCACTGCAAAGTAAATAGGCTTTCCCACAGAGCTTATATAGGTATCATACAAGGAGGAGGAATTATTTGATTCTTTTTAGATTTGTTCTCCATTTGGAATAGCATAGTTTTCGCCATATGAAACAATGGAATCATGGTTTTCATTTGTTGTGAGCATTTAACACGCAAATGCCATTACAACTAATAGTGGGAAAAGTCCTATAAAATTTAACAGCCATCATAGGAAGAGTGTTGGCAGAAAAAGTCCCCAAATGGAAGTAGTACAACAAAATAATCACAGCCAGCTTCTTGTCGTATCTGATACCTGCTCAGTGTAACCATTTGTCTCAGTTATGCCTCCTGACTTAAAGCTAAATTAAATAGATCCAAGGGCAATTATAAATTTAAAGACACTTGCTCACTGTCATCTCACTGTGAATTGCTACTTTATTTTGGCTTTGCTGCTGTCTTCTGTAATGAGCTAATCAGAAGTCAACCCAAGGTTCTTAGCAAGACCAAGTTTCTTATGTATCACACCTTGCAAAAAACAGCCGGAATCTGATTAGTCCAGTTTTTTCTTAAAGCATTCTTGTCTGTTATGAGTTGGGGTCAGGCAACCAGTATATTCTTGGATGATCGGTTTGTATGGCATAGCAGATTGTTCATAAATCACATGTTTTAAGAGTAGGGAACTCTGACCCAGAGTGGTTAAAAAAAAATTTTTTTTTTTACATTAATGTTAAGGGTTGTGAAACTTGGGTGTCTGGCTTAGTCTCATTTATTTACTGTGTAATTTAGAAATGATGCTTTATGGGGAAATGATGCTTTATCTGTGCTTGTCTTGCTTGCATCGTAAATGGGCCTGGGCCTAATGAATGTAATGTATTGCAACATTTACCAACATGAAAAGTTCTCAAATGAAAAACAGTATGCTTTAACATGAAAGCAAATAGAAATACAAAGTTTCACTTTCAAATGGAGTCATGGCTCACATCATTTTCTTCATTTGAGGAGGAAAACATTAACACAGGATGTAGTTGTCCTCCTATTCATTTGATCTAATTTTCACCTTCTAAAGAATCAAGTGCTGACGCTTACTCTCATGAACCTTGTCTTACTTATAATGAAAAGGAAAGCAGCCCAGATTTTTCCAGTGTGTCTTGAGTTTTGTTTTGTTTTGTTTTTTTTCTTCTTCAATTTCCAAAGACATTCTCTTATTTGGGGAAATGATTGTTATGCAGATTGACTTTTTCTGGGAAGAGGCAAGGGAATTAATAGAGACATATTCCTTCTTCTCATGTTAGATTTGCATGTGTTCAAAATAAACCAGTTCTGAAACATTGAATGGTGAGTCTTTATAATGTGACTTGAGGTCTCAAAACATTCATTCAGTGGCTTAGACCATATCAGGGACTGTATCAGGCACTGTTCTAAAAACTGAGGCTATAGTGGTGAATAAGGCAGAGGAAGTTTATGCCCACTTTGAACTTACATTCTAGTAGACAGATACCAGCAAAAAAAAAAACCAAAAAACCCAGATTATTTGACATTGTGGCAATTTTATGAAGAAAATAGTTGGGGTGATGTGATAAAGGGCAGTGGAGAGGGGAGGGATTAAGGTGGCCAGGGAAAACCTTTCTGAGCAGATAGCCTTTGACTAAGAACCATGGGATGAGCAGAAGCCAGGCATGAAGAGAGCCATGGAAAGAGTGTTTCTGGAAGAGGGGACAGCATGATCAAAGTCTCTAAGGCAGAAGATTGATGTGTTCAAGGAAGACAGATTGCCAGTGGGCTGGAGAGGAAGGCTAAGATGGCAGCACGGGAGGCAAGGATGAGGTAATACAGGGTTCCAGAGGGGGTCAGGTGGACCCTGAATGCAGTGGAGTCACTGGAGGGCTGTAAACAAGATCTGATTTACATTTTCAAAGGTTACTCAGGGGCTTCCCTGGTGGCGCAGTGGTTGAGAGTCCGCCTGCCGGTGCAGGGGATGCGGGTTCGTGCCCCGGTCCAGGAGGATCCCACGTGCCGCAGAGCGGCTGGGCCCGTGAGCCATGGCCGCTGAGCCTGCGCATCCTGAGCCTGTGCTCCGCAACGGGAGAGGCCACAACAGTGAGAGGCCCGCGTACTGCAAAAAAAAAAAAAAAAAAGTTACTCAGGCTGCTGTATGGAAATGAATTGTAGGGGGATTGGAGAGTGCTGTAAAACCAATTAGGAGACCATTGCAATACTGAGACTCTATGAAGTCAATATCTTACTGGATCATGGTGGACATTGTAATCAAATAACTTACAAAGTTAAGTAGGTGGCTCAGAACTGTCAGACGAAACACCAGGGGAAACTGTAATAACCAGTACCTGGGTTGATTATCATTGGGCTGGAGAAGCAGACATCCAATGATATCCTGTGTCTTTTGCAAATACGTAAAGCTTCCTTGACAAAACAACATCATGTGAAACTTTTCCTGGACACCTTTTAAGGATAAAAAGCCAGACTGGAAAGCAAATGCAATTTTTTTTTTCTAGAGACGCATAGATATTCACTGCATAAGCAAAAATGAAATAGAGAATGGGACATTATTGGTGAACATTGGTAGTGCTGACAAGGTGATTCAGGACCAAAAAGCTCCCTCACCTTCAGGCAAACTGAATAGTTGTGTTCACTGGCTCTCTGGCCATTTCTATAGGAATAGGTCATGTATATGTAAGTGAATTAGTTAAGTCTATTTCCACTCTTCTCGCTGCTGTCATCTCCCCAAATGTATATTTGAGAGATATACCAGCAAGGTTCACTTGTTGTGATTTCTTCCTCTCTCTAAGAAGGATGTGTCTGGTGCAGCAGCTGGAAGTCTATTTCCTTCTTTGGGAGGATCGTAGTGAGCCTGATGTTCAACCCAAGGGCACCTGTGGTTATGATGCCTGCAAACAGCATTCTCATAATCCAGTCTAGATACAGTTTTTATAATTGAACAACAAAAACATCTGACAGATGTGGGCAGGGTAATTTGAAAGCTAGTGGCACAAATAAATCAAGTTCATTTTCTGACAAAATCAAATCTTGAAAAACACTGCAAAGGTAACCCTCATTTTATAGGTTGAGAAAGGTAATATTAATTATAAGAAGGTGGTAGGACTTTCCTGGTGTCTCCTTCACTCCTTCCCGATCCTTTGCAGTCTCCTTACTTTTTAGCTTGTTAATTTTCATGGAACTCACAAGATGCTGATTCAGTAGGTCTAATATTCCCAAAAGTTTGCAAACCACTGAACACATCTAATGTACAGCTCGCTCGATTTTAGTGAACAGCTAACTCCACAGACGTTAATGAGGCCAATTATTGGCAAGTGAATTTGAAGTGAAGAGCACATGAGGTTTGCAACTATAGTTATTTGTTTATCGGGATTGATTGAGGCAAACTTCCTTTTGATCATTACATCTGATCACTGCACGTGACATTATGAAAGAATGAGGTTCCCAAATCAGATAACTTGGAAGAAAAATCTCTACCTTGCCAGAGCAGAACAGGTCCCCCTGTCCATTTCCATGTGAAAGCCTAGCCATTAAGTTGGAATAGATCCTGATTAGCCGCCTTACAAATCTCCGGAACTTTTTGGTCTTTCCTGTTGAGCAGAACTTAAAAGAAGCCTAGGGCCTCCCTGGTGGCGCAAGTGGTTGAGAGTCCGCCTGCCGATGCAGGGGATACGGGTTCGTGCCCCGGTCTGGGAGGATCCCATATGCCGCGGAGCGGCTGAGCCTGCGCGTCTGGAGCCTGCGCGTCCGGAGCCTGTGCTCCGCAACGGGGGAGGCCACAACAGTGAGAGGCCCGCATACCGCAAAAAAAAAAAAAAAAAAAAAAAAAAAAAAGAAGCCTAAATTCCTCCCTTGCCCACGTATAGTCAGTATCAAAGAAAATAACTTGCAGGGTTATACTTACTGTTGAAAACAAGTGCAGACATAGCAGTCCTGATTTGAACTGGCATTGGAAAGTATAATTTGATTCGCCCAGCCAAATAATTACTGCAAGCACAGATCATCAGCACAGCCCACTCCAGCACATTTGAATTGGTGATCAGCTGACAGCTAATTGCCAGACTGAGTCTGCCTCTTGAGCTTCTGCCTGGGAACAGAGGGAAAAAATCACCATGACTCCTACCTAGCCTGGATGGAGGTATTTTTCCCATGTTGGAAATATGCCTTGGAGGATGGTTGTCACTCTGCTTATACTACCAGCTGTTGTTTGCCCAGCATCCGTACCCTTTTTTGTCCAATAACTGCACCCTCTTTTTTCTTTTGTGAACACTCTCCTACTTTTAATCCATACCTGGGATGAGGCTGACTCCCCCTCCCAGTTCCAAGGTTTGGGCTTCTGACCAAGGCTTCCATGAGATATAGATATATTCCCCTGCCCTAAATGATTGGTGCTGGGCTGGGTCATGCTCTGAGGTGGGCCAATTAAGGTCAACCCCTGGACTTTTCTGGAACCATTGAGAAAGAGGTGTGTTTTCTTCTGTGGTTGGAAAGTGTAGCATGTGAGTCTGGAACTTCTGGGGGGCCTCTGGGTAGGGAATGCAGGACCAAGAGTAAGAGATGGGACAGAGTCTTAATGTCATTGTCAAATTCATGGATTTAGCTGTGCTGAAGCAACTTGTACCTTTGGACTTTCCAGGTCTGGGAGCTAATAAGTGGCCTCTCCTCCCTTGCTGTCATTTTCCTTTACTGTCCCTGGCACCAAAAAAGTGCTAATACCCAGGATAAAACACAAGAAGAGAGGCAGGAGATTTTACGTTTGCTTTTTTCACATTTTTCCTCTTGGTTTTAGAAATCACAGCTTCCTAAAGAAGTACTATTTATGTCCTTTGGGCTTAGCCCAAGCTATAGAAATTTGGGATGCCTGACCTCTTTATCCTCCTCTAATTCTGGTAATGGTATGACTTCTTCCAGTGAGATGTAGCCAGCAAAACTGCTCAGTAGAAGGTTTTAATTGAGTTCTAGGTGACCATCTGAAATTCAATCTTTAAGCCACTGATTTCGTCCGTGGGAAAAGGATATCAAAGCAAATTAAACTTAAGATAACTGGATAAAACTTATTCTGTTCCAGCGTTTAACTGTAGCTAGCATTAGGAGGATCTGATTTTCATTAGAATTGGGCACTTGCAAACAAAAATTCTCAGAGTATAGCAAAGAGAACATGGGCTTTGAAATCAGGTAAACAGAGGTACAAATTCTCATTTTTCTGCTTACAAAGCTGGGTGATTTTTACAGAGTTACTGACATTTTCTGAGTTTTAGTTTTGTTTTCTGTAAAATGGGAATGAAAATACTTCATTTACATAATTATCATGAAAATTAAACATTATACATGCCTAATCATAAAAATTACTTAACAAATGTTAATTTCTTTCTCTTTTTATTTTTAAATCTAAATGCTCTTAACCATCTCCAGCTTTTCCCACACTTTTAAATGATAAAATCATTGTACCTTAATGGCCCAAAGAAGTGTTACACCATGTTACGGGCCATTGTTTTTATTTCTATGACTTTTCATATTTTTATTTGACCAGATTTTAGTAGAACTGACTGAATCTCATTGAGTTGTGGATCTGTAGGACTGTGGTCATTTGCACTATGGCCTTAAATCATTACCTGGAAATTCAAAAGCAGTGGATACTAACTGATTCAGTGACCTCAGAGATGGTTTGCATTTCTATCTGGACATCAAAATTTATATCTATGAAATGGGAATAAAAATAGAAAAACCTGTTCAAATTAATGAAACAATATAAAGGCTGGAACTTTCTAGGAGAATGACACTAAACAAATAGAACTATTATTCATAGTTCATTGGATTGTGGCAAGTTGACTCTGAGCCATCCCCCAACTGTCCATCTCAGAAAAACTGAAATAGAAGGCAGAGTGGTTGGTAGGTATTTGTTCCAGTCACCAGTCCAGGTACTGAAAGGCAGGCCCAGCCAAGCCCCTCTAGGACAGAGGTACTGCACTCCCAAGGCTCCCTTTCAGAGAGCAATTGAGCTTAGGGTTGTCTCTTATGAAAATAAAGTCCTGGTCAGAGGGAAAAAATTATATCCAGAATATAAATGCATTTTATTTGCAGAGCAGGAAAGGACAGCGCTGAGTGAAAATAGGAAATTGGAATATTATGTGTTAGGAGAGCAATTCCTTTCATCCCTGCAGCTAATGGACTGAACAAAAAGTGAACAATTTGTTTCATGTGACAATTCACTAACTAACTGACAAGGTTTCCATTTCTGAGTCCCTTTCCACATTCAGCTGCTTGTTTTGTAGTGCAGTACTACAATTATCTGCCTATCTCTTGCATTGCATACATGGGGTGGCTGAAATATATGTGAGGAATAACCATAACTGCTTAAGCTCTTCCTGTTAAAGGAAGGAGCAAAGGAAAGGCAATATGGAGCGTCTTCTCCTTGCCTTAAAATAGCCATCTGTTCCCTTTGTGATGTTCTCTTCTCTGGAGAGAAGAATTTTAGAGAAATACTGTATTCTAAAATGGGAAGGAGAACAGTACCTGAGTTTAATTTCACTTTGCCTCCTTTTCAACTTTGTTGTACATTGACCAACCTTGAATGGAGGGCTGGTTCTAACCACCAGCCTAGACACCGAGCAGTTACCCCCTTGTCGTGCCTTTATGAGGGGACCTGGATTAGGGATGAGGAGAACTCACGTGATAGCCCACCCTCACTTCAGTAAAGATTATCATCAAAGATCGACCAACTATTAGCTTTATTTTCTATTCCTAAACATTACGTTGTTGACTTTTATTTGTGTATCTTTCATATATTTTGGGTTTGCTTGGGAGCGTCATTACTTAGGACTCATGAACCAACACCTAGTGATGTAGAGGGCTTTCAAAAGAGACTGGAGCTGATAACCAGAAGGGCTTCAGTTTCTGTTGTCACTTCTGCTTCTCTGCACATCTGTTCATTCTACTCTCTGGAACTCCGTTTTATTCTTCCTTTTTCTCTGCAGATGGGATTTTTCTACTTATGCATCTGCATGGTGGAATATGGTTGGCTCTAAAACTCCAGAGTTTTATGTGTTATAGTTTTAGCCAAAGACAGACTCGCCGCCTCTGAATTCAAATTTCAAATTCTTGGGAAAGAGAATCTGATTGATCCAGTGTGGGTCAGCTGTTCATTCCTGGTCTAATTGACTGAGGTCAGAGTGGAAGGGTAAGGTGGTTTAAATATGGCTGCAGACACCCTGTCCTCTGGGTGGGGAGGCAGTTCTGGGAGAAGACGGGCTGGGCAGAAATCCAAATTATAGTCCAGGGACTTCCCTGGTGGTCCGGTGGCTAAGACTCCGCACTCCCAATGCGAGGGGCCCGGGTTCCATCCCTGGTCAGGGAACTAGATCCCGCATGCATGTCACAACTAAAATCCCGCGTGCCCCAATGGAGATCCTGCGTGCTGCAACTAAGACCCCACGCAATCAAATAAACATTAAAACAAACAAACAAAAAACAAATTACAGTCCAGACTACAACTCTTGTCCCATTTAAAGAAGTCATGCTTAATGGATGATCCTATGCTTGTCCTTGGATCCTAAATGGTCAGGCTTGGGGTGGACCTTTACCTTCTGTGTTTCGTTTTTATCACTTTTTTTTGGACTTGCTGGCTTCTCATCCAAATGTCCCGGTTTGCGGAGTGCATGAAGTGAACTCATGTTAGTGGTAAACACCACCTTTGGTAAGTCCACTCTCCCCCAGCTTTGCCCCCTAACAGCTCTGTACCTGATGTCATCTCACATGCAGGCTGGAAGGCCCCTTGGGAGGCTCTTACAGAGAAGCGGTGGGCAGAGAGGAGAGACCATGAAACAGAGGAGGAGCATCAAGAGAGATAGGGGAGTCAGGAATGTGTGGTCTCAGAGCCGAAGGAGAAGAGCTTTAAGGGTTAAGGAGCTGTGGACTCCAAAGGGCGGAGCCTCAAACTCCCCTGTCCATCCCTCCCTCCCTCCCTCTCTCCCTTCCTCCTGGCCCAGTCCTCAAGTATCTTCAGTGCACCTGTGCACTGAAGAAAATCACTGGCAAAGCCAGAGAAGTTCTACGCACGTGGACTATATGTTCCTCCTGTGACCCCTGCCTCATTCTGACAGTGGTATTTTTCTTTCTTTGGGAAGAGAGGTGAATGTTACTGTGGCCTAGTTTCTATCAAGTATCAAGATACTACCTGAAAGGCAGGCTGACATAGCAGATCAAATCCCATTTGACAACTGAGATGCCACATATGTGAGAGGTTGTGGTATCCACTATGGGAAAATTTCATCCTGCTTCCTTTTTTTTCTGTCTCAAACTTTCCCAGGATTTTTTTTTAATTTGAATACTGTGAGCTGTGATGCTTTGGGTTATATAACCTAGAAAAATAAGGGCAGAGGGTCAAGCCTAACAGGTCTATAAGTGTCAAGTGCCTCCTTTAATCATAGAAAGAAGTTGACTATTAGCTCCACTCATGCTTCAGAGTGGCAGACTTTACCTTTACTTAAAATGTTGCCTTTGAATGACTATACTCGATTTTTAACGATATTTATAGCTTCCCTCTCTTTCTTTTGAGATATATAATATATTTCAAAAATGAGTCCATGTTTCACTAGCTAATCATAGTTTATCATTTAGAATTACCTATCTCAATCCAGGGAAAATTAGATAACTGTGCACTATTATTAATCAGCGCTTTTTGTCAGGATTAGTTTAATAGCCATTATTTTTAGTATAATTGTTGTACATAAAATGAAATCAAAGAGAACATAATGGTGGATTTGTCTGAACATGACATCACATCGCCCTATTTTTTAGAGGTACACATACAAAAAAATTTAAAAGGTCTCTCTTTTATTTTATAGACTCATTTTCCTGGTTCTTCTTCCTGAATCAGGTTGGAAGCTTGTAAGACAGTCAGTATTCTTTAAATGTGGATGAGGAAACAGGTTTGCTTAGGCCTAGCAGCTATGTAGATTTACTTTCCTCTACGCAGTGGTTCAGAGTGTAGAGGCTGTGGTCAGATAATCCAATTGTGTACCCAGTTTTGCTACTAATTAGGATAATTGACTTAATCACACTAGTGTACCTGTGATATGGGAAATAATAATAGTGCTGATCTCATAGCATTACATGAGATGATACATTTAAAGGCCACAGAACAGCATCTATCACCCATCTCACAGAGTTCTTCTGAATCAAAAAAGGTATGAAAAGCATTTGGCTCAATGACTGCCACATGACATTTGTAAACACCCAATAAACGTGAACTATTATTATTTTACACATTGTTCTTTTTAAACCATCTGGTTCTATCTTCATAACCTTTATTACACAATAAATATAATACATCAGTACATTGAAACAATTGGTTAAGAGTCTAGAATACAAAGGAGCGAAGAACAAAATATAAACATTCTGCTTTGCTCACCACCCCCATGCCTGCCCTCCACAAACTCAATTGTCAAGCTTTCGTTCAGGGAGATTTTGGTCCTCTCATAATCTTGGTCAATCCTCCACACCATACTTTTTTTTTTTTTTTTTGCAGTACATGGGCCTCTCACTGTTGTGGCCTCTCCCGTTGTGGAGCACAGGCTCCGGACACGCAGGCTCAGCGGCCATGGCTCACAGGCCCAGCCGCTCCGTGGCATGTGGGATCTTCCTGGACCGGGGCACAAACCCATGTCCCCTACATCCACAGGCAGACTCTCAACCACTGCGCAACCAGGGAAGCCCCACACCATACTTTGATAGTGACACTTTCTATTTTTTCAGTTTTTGCAAAGTTCCAAGCAAACAAAACTTGGAGCTCAATAATACTTTTTGATGGAAGGTCAGGATAATGCAGGTTTGGAAACTAGTGTCACAGGAGTAGTACCTGAAGGAACAAGGAGATTTACCCAAAAGAACATGTACTGGTGGGTAGAACTGTCTTCAGCCATCTGTAACACCCACTGAGGGAAAAAGATTAGTTCCAGGGTCTCACAGAGGCTCTCCTTCCTTACCCAAAGGTAGGTAGATGAAGGGACTTCATTTGGGAATATTACTGGTGTTTTCATGGTGCTTAGCTACCAAAATTCTGAAATGGTTGCTTTTCTCCCAAGGGTGTGGTGCTTTTCATTCTTAGAGTGTCTCCTTCCTGACCAATATTAGTATCCCATTTTGGCTGGGATTTAGAGTAATTTAAGTTTTCTCATTATCCAGAGACAACTATTTTGCTCCTATAGTTTACTTTTAGAGCTTATCAAGAAATAGAATAACTATGGAGTTGTAGCCAGATCCTATACGTCTTAGGCAAATCTGCTGATTTGGAGGGCTGTGTTCTTGTATTGGCTGTGGCATTAACTACTTTGGGCAAGCCATTTCATCTCACTGAGCCTCAGTTTCTTTCTAAGTATAAAAAGAGGATTGAAAGGGTTGGCGAGGATGTGGAGAAATTGGACCCCCTGTACACTGTTGGTGGGACTGTAAACTGATGCAGCCACTATGGACCATTTCTTTAAGATTCAAGGGTGAAGTTAGTTGAACTCATTCATTTAACATATTTATTGAAATATTTCCATACATACAGAAAACAGAGTTTCCTCAGAAAAGTAAAAATAGAACTACCATATGATCTAGCAATCCTACTTCTGGGTACGTATTCAAAAGAGTTGGGATCAGGATATCAAAGAGATATTTGCACTCCTATGTTCATTGCAGCATTATTTACAATAGCCAAGGTATGGAAATAACCTAAGTGTCCACTGATGGATGAATGGATAAAGAAAATGTGGTGTATACATACAATGGGATATTATTCAGCATTAAAAAAGAAGGAAATCTTGCGATAGGCAACCACAGTGTTGAACCTGGAGGACTTATGTTAAGTGAAATAAGCCAGTTGCAGAAAGACAAATATTACCTGCTTCTACTTATATGAGGTATCTAAAATAATCGAATTCATAGTCGCAGAGAGTAGAACAGTGGTTGCCAGGGGCTGGGGGTAGGGGAAAATAAGAAGTTGTTCAGTGGGTATAAGGTTTCAGTTATGCAAGGTGAATAACTTCCAAAAATCTGTGTATACCGTACTGCCTATATTTAAAAATACTGTATTATGCACTTAAAAAATTTTGTTAAGAGGGTCGATCTCATGTTAAATGTTATTACCAGAAAACAAAAACAAAAACAAAGGGGCATAAGGAAATTTTTGGAGGTGATGGATATCTTTATTACCCTGGTGGTGATGGTTTGTTTCACAGGTGTTTGCATATGTACAACCTCATCAAATTATATATATTAAATATGTGCAGTTTTTGTATATCAATTATACCTCAATAAAATTGTTAAAAAGTAAAAAATAAATAGGAAAAAAGGAGGATTGGATTATATAATTTCTAAAGCAACTTCCATTTCCAACATTCATTTAACATATGATTCTGTGATTCTGTTTCTGGGCCAATGACTAGAGGGCAGACTTTCCCCAGATTCCACAAATCTTCTCTACCTCTCTGTTATATGGCTATAAAGGTTTTCAGAGCTGATTAATCTTCCAGAAAGTGTACTGAACACTTCTCAATATCCTGCCACCATATTTTATCAATCCTTTCCCTTGTATATCTCAATCACTCATTGCAACTTCCTCCTTCTAATCACCTTCAGGAAACTTCCAGAGGCCAGTTTGAGCCACAGAGGCAGAGAGATTTTCTTTCACCTCAGTCTCTTAAATTTTTGCTTTCTCATCTATCCATGTCCACAAGCAGCTCTCTCACATTGATAGTACATTCTTTTTCTATTGCTGCTGTAACATATCATCACAAATTTAGTGGCTAAAACAACCCAATTTTATTACCTTAAGTCTCTAGGCTAGAAGTCTGACACCGCTCTCCCTGAGCTAAAATCAAGGTGCCAATAGGGCTGTGTCCTTCATGGAGGCTCTAGGGGAGAA
This sequence comes from Mesoplodon densirostris, assembly GCF_025265405.1. Classification (NCBI taxonomy): domain Eukaryota; kingdom Metazoa; phylum Chordata; class Mammalia; order Artiodactyla; family Ziphiidae; genus Mesoplodon; species Mesoplodon densirostris. Next base: position 31,484,262 of record NC_082671.1, on the reverse strand, counting down.
TTTGCTTCCTTGCCTTTTCCAGCTTCTAGAGACTGGCATTTTTAGCTCATGCCCCCTTCCTCTATCTTCAAAGCCAACAATGGCAGGCTGACTCCTACCTTGCATCACTCTGACCACGCTTCTATGATCTCATCTGCTTCTCTGACCCGTCTGCTTTCATTTTCCCCTTTTAAGGACTCCTGTGAACATACAGGGTCCACCTGGATAATCCAGGATACTCTCCATAATTTGAGGCCAGCTGATTAGCAACCTTCATTCCACCTGCAGACTTAGTTCTTTTTTGTTATGTAACCTAAAATAGTCACAGATTCCACAGATTAAAATAAGGACATATTTTGGGGGGCATTATTTTGCTTACCACAAGAAGACATCTTCTCAAACTATAGTGCCACCATCCAGACTTTCTACACAGCTTCATCCACATCTTGCCCTTCCTTACAAGATAGAATAGTGAAGAGGTTTGAAGGAATCATCAGCGGCACTGGCTGAGTTGCTAACAATTCCAGGTGGCTGGTGTTAGGTTTAAATATAGGGGAAAGCCTTCCCAATATTTCCTATAACTTACAAGATAAACACATTTCCAGTAAGAATCCCTTGCTTTCCGATCACCTACTCCCTCCTAGAATACAAAGTCTGTTTGAACAACGTGTCTCTTTTTTAATGGCCTTAGAGATTGCAGAGTCCTCATTAGTTAATTTAAAAAACCTTTATCTGAGTATCTTTGGGCTTACTCAGGTTGATGCTCAGTTTCCTCCTCACTAATGCTGACTAAAGGAGTACTAAATATGCATGCCCTCACATTATTAACTACAGCACTAAGCATGGATAATGAAAAAATATCACCACATCACCCCTAAAGTCATTCCTTCTTGGCCAGGTGCGTTCTACAGGCCTGACGTTCAGAGAAAGATCAGACAACTCTCCACTTTCCAGGTGCCCTATGCTAATGGGAGGACTATAGGTAAGTAATGTCTTTAGTCCCCTTGTCAATCACAAGGCTTCCAGTAGGAGCAAAGTAGTTCTTTGCTGAAAAAAAAAATTGGGGTGGGCTCCTAGCATGTACTTTTCTTCCCTTGTTTAAAATGTTGTTTATTTATTGCCTAGTGACAAGAGATGGGCTTTGGAGTTAGACAAACCTAAGTCTGAATTTTACATCTATGAATCACTTTGGGACCTTGGGAAAGTTACTTAATCTTTCAGAGCCTCAAATTCTTTATCCTTAAAATGGGGATAATATTATTTTTCTTATATTTTGGTACAAAGATTCAATGAAATAACATTGAATCCAATTACAATGCCTTGCACATGATAGATGTTTGATAAAGAGTATTATTATTAATGTAATATCTGGCACACCCAGACACGAAATATGGCTAATAGAGAATTCTATTGGATTATTTTTCTGATTTGCTCTATCTTGCACTAGAAACTTTTTTCAGTATAAACTTTTAGAAAGTTTAGAAAACTTTCTATTAGAAAAGTAATGTCCTTTCATTATATGAAGTTTGGAAAATTAAAACAAAGTAAATAAAACGGCATGTATACCTAGCTCATGAACATAGACACTTTCGACATTTTGGTATATTTCTTCCTGTTACTAGTGCTGTCTTACAGTCTTAGTTGGAGGTTTACGGCTGTAAGCAACAGAAACTCAAACTAGCTCAAGCAAAAATGGACATTTATTGAAAGGACATCTGTGAAACGGAAAAATATTAAGAAAGAATGGTACTAGTGACTGAAAAGACAGCAATAACATTTAGTCTCTTCATTTCTCTAAGGCACAAGGTTTTCTTATCTTTGCTTCCTTTTGGTGTTTTTTGAGGACCAGCTTTCTCAGCTTTGGCTATACACGTGGTTACTCCAGTTCACAGCCTTTGTAAATTTTCACTAATAGCTGAGCTGCTGTGTTGAAGAGCCCCAAATACAGTGGCTTAAAAGAAGGTATTTATGTCTCACTCCAGTTAATGGGGCAGGTCTGTTCCATGCAGTCACTGTGGAATCCAGGTTTCTTCTCTCTTTTTGCTCTGCCATTCCCTAGAGCATTGTCTTTGTCTGCCTGGTTGAAACTGGTTCATGGGCATATCTAAGTTCCAATTCTTGGGAGGAAGTGTGGGGAGCACTAGTACAGGAGAAAGAGCTTATCTTTCAGGTAGAAGACAATCTAGAAGTTGCATGCCTTTCTGCCATTCATATAAACAAAGTATAAACATATATGACAAACTAAATGATGATAACAAGACTAGAATTTTAGTTCATCTTCACTAAGGGATGAGGACAAAGCTCAGCTAAATATGGCTGAGAGGAACAGTTTTGGCTCCAGTTTTCTCTCCTGTACCATCCAAATTTTGGGATCCTTTTCTGTGTATCTCATGATGTTCTTGTTCCACATCAGAAGGCTACTTCCTTTGAACAGGACATTTCTTATGATATGGAGCAAATTTTTAGTTTCCTTCTGCTTCTTAAAACACAGAGTCCATCCATCTTTATCTTCAAAAGAGATTGCTTTCAAAGATCATGTCCTTGGCATTGACATCCTAACTAGTTAATGTTATGGGACTTACCTTTAGTTTTTGCTACTCACCAGCTTCACTACTAAGAGTTCCTGAAGAGGTTATTCTTGTGGCAAAACTAACTATAATTACATCCTTGAAAAATGACTTTTTCCTCCTTTTTTTATGTGTGTAAGTAGGAACGGAAAAATATAGTTCAAATTTAGCTAGCATTCCTCTAAATTCTCATTGAACCATATTCTCATTGCATCCAAGTAATTCCCACAGTAAAAAGCAGGAACTTCTGAGAGTATATTGTTTATTTTCCAGCTTTATTAAGATAACTTACAAATAGAATGGTAAGATATTTAAAACATAATATATATTAAAAATACATTTAGGCACTTCCGGGTAAGATGGCGGAAGAGTAAGACGCGGAGATCACCTTCCTCCCCACAGATACACCAGAAATACAGCTACACGTGCAACAACTCCTACAGAACAACTACTGAACGCTGGCAGAAGACCCCAGACCTCCCAAAAGGCAAGAAACTCCCCACATACCTGGGTAGGGCAAAGCAGAGAGATTCCCGCAGAAAGGAGCAGTGCCGAGCGGCACTCACCAGCCCGAGAGGCTTGTCTGCTCCCCCGCCGGGGAGGGCGGCGCTGGAGCTGAGGCTCGGGCTTCAGTCAGAGCGCAGGGAGAGGACTGGGATTGGCGGCGAGAACTCAGCCTGAAGGGGGCTAATGTGCCACAGCTAGCCGGGAGGGAGTCCGGGAAAACTCTGGAGCTACCGAAGAGGCAGGAGACTTTTTCTTCCCTCTTGGTTTCCTGGTGCGCGAGGAGAGGGGATTAAGAGCGCCGCGTAAAGGAGCTCCAGAGACGGGCGCGAGTCGCGGCTGAAAGCGCGGAGCCCAGAGACGGGCGTGGGACACTGGGGCTGCTGCTGCCGCCGCCAAGAAGCCTGTGTGCGAGCGCAGGACACTGTCCACACCGCCCTTCCGGGAGCCTGTGCAGCCTGCCACTGCCGGGGTCCCGGGATCCAGGGGCGGCTTCCCTGGGAGAACGCACGGCCCGCCCCGGGCTGGTGCAACGTCACGCCGACCTCTGCCGCTGCAGGCACACCCCGCACTCCGTGCCCCTCCCTCCCGCCCGGCCTGAGTGAGCCAGTGTCCCCGAAGAGGCTGCTCCTTTAACCCTGTCCTGTCTGAGCGAAGAACAGACGCCCTCCGGCGACCTACACGCAGAGGTGGGGCCAAATCCAAAGCTGAGACCCAGGAGCTGTGAGAACAAAGAAGAGAAAGGGAAACCTCTCCCAGAAGCCTCAGAAGCAGCGGATTAAAGCTCCACAATCAACTTCATGTACCCTGCATCTGTGGAATACATGAATAGACAACAAATCATCCCAAATTGAGGAGCCAGGAGTCAGTGCTGTGCCTCTGAGGTGGGAGAGCCAACTTCAGGACACTGGTCCACAAGAGACCTCCCAGCTCCACATAATATCAAACGGCGAAAATCTTCCAGAGATCTCCATCTCAACACCAGCACCCAGCTTCACTCAACGACCAGCAAGCTACAGTGCTGGACACCCTATGCCAAACAACTAGCAAGACAGGAACACAACACCACCCATTAGCAGAGAGGCTGCCTCAAATCATAAAAAGTCCGCAAACACCCCAAAACACACCACCAGACGTGGACCTGCCCACCAGAAAGACAAGATCCAGCCTCATCCACCAGAACACAGGCAGTAGTCCCCTCCACCAAGAAGCCTACACAACCCACTAAACCAACCTTAGCCACTGGGGACAGACACCAAAAACAACGGGAACTACGAACCTGCAGCCTGCAAAGAGGAGACCCCAAACACAGTAACATAAGCAAAATGAGAAGACAGAAAAACACACAGCAGGAGAAGGAGCAAGATAAAAACCCACCAGACCTAACAAATGAAGAGGTAATAGGCAGTCTATCTGAAAAAGAATTCAGAATAATGATGGTAAAGATGATCCAAAATCTTGGAAATAGAATAGACAAAATGCAAGAAACAGTTAACAAGGACCTAGAAGAACTAAAGACGAATCAAGCATCGATTAAAAACACAATAAATGAAATAAAAAATACTCTAGATGGGATCAATAGCAGAATAACTGAGGCAGAAGAACGGATAAGTGAGGTGGAAGATAAAATAGTGGAAATAACTGCTGCACAGCAAAATAAAGAAAAAAGAATGAAAAGAACAGAGGACAGTCTCAGAGACCTCTGGGACAACATTAAACGCACCAACATTCGAATTATAGGGGTTCCAGAAGAAGAAGAGAAAAAGAAAGGGACTGAGAAAATATTTGAAGAGATTATAGTTGAAAACTTCCCTAATATGGGAAAGGAAATAGTTAATCAAGTCCAGGAGGCACAGAGAGTCCCATACAGAATAAATCCAAGGAGAAATACACCAAGACACATATTAATCAAACTGTCAAAAATTAAACACAAAGAAATCATATTAAAAGCAGCAAGGCAAAAACAACAAATAACACACAAGGGAATCCCCATCAGGATAACAGCTGATCTCTCAGCAGAAACTCTACAAGCCAGAAGGGAGTGGCAGGACATACTTAAAGTGATGAAGGAGAAAAACCTGCAACCAAGATTACTCTACCCAGCAAGGATCTCATTCAGATTTGATGGAGAAATTAAAACGTTTACAGACAAGCAAAAGCTGAGAGAGTTCAGCACCACCAAACCAGCTTTACAACAAATGCTAAAGGAACTTCTCTAGGCAAGAAACACAACAGAAGGAAAAGAACTACAATAACGAACCCAAAACAATTAAGAAAATGGGAATAGGAACATACATATCAATAATTACCTTAAATGTAAATGGACTAAATGCTCCCACCAAAAGACACAGATTGGCTGAATGGATACAAAAACAAGACCCATATATATGCTGTCTACAAGAGACCCACTTCAGACCTAGAGATACATACAGACTGAAAGTAAGGGGATGGAAAAAGATATTCCATGCAAATGGAAACCAAAAGAAAGCTGGAGTATCAATTCTCATATCAGACAAAATAGACTTTAAAATAAAGACTACTAGAAGAGACAAAGAAGGACACTACATAATGATCAAGGGATCAATCCAAGAAGAAGATATAACAATTGTAAATATTTATGCACCAAACATAGGAGCACCTCAATACATAAGGGAAATATTAACAGCCATAAAAGGAGAAATCGACAGTAACACAATCATAGTAGGGGACTTTAACACCCCACTTTCACCAATGGACAGGTCATCCAAAATGAAAATAAACAAGGAAACACAAGCTTTAAATGATACATTAAACAAGATGGACTTAATTGATATTTATAGGACATTCCATCCAAAAACAACAGAATACACATTTTTCTCAAGTGCTCATGGAACATTCTCCAGGATAGATCATATCTTGGGTCACAAATCAAGCCTTGGTAAATTTAAGAAAATTGAAATTGTATCAAGTATCTTTTCCGACCACAATGCTATGAGACTAGATATCAATTACAGGAAAAGAGCTGTAAAACATACAAACACATGGAGGCTAAACAATACACTACTTAATAACGAAGTGATCACTGAAGAAATCAAAGAGGAAATTAAAAAATACCTAGAAACAAATGACAATGGAGACACGATGACCCAAAATCTATGGGACGCAGCAAAAGCAGTTCTAAGAGGGAAGTTTATGGCAATACAATCCCACCTTAAGAAACAGGAAATATCTCGAATAAACAACCTAACCTTGCACCTAAAGCAATTAGAGAAAGAAGAACAAAAACATCCCAAAGTTAGCAGAAGGAAAGAAATCATAAAAATCAGATCAGAAATAAATGAAAAAGAAATGAAGGAAACGATAGCAAAGATCAACCAAACTAAAAGCTGGTTCTTTGAGAAGATAAACAAAATTGATAAACCATTAGCCAGACTCATCAAGAAAAAAAGGGAGAAGACTCAAATCAATAGAATTAGAAATGAAAAAGGAGAAGTAACAACTGACACTGCAGAAATACAAAAGATCATGAGAGATTACTATAAGCAACTCTATGCCAATAAAATGGACAACCTGGAAGAAATGGACAAATTCTTAGAAATGCACAACCTGCCAAGACTGACTCAGGAAGAAATAGAAAATATGAATAGACCAATCACAAGCACTGAAATTGAAACTGTGATTAAAAATCTTCCAACAGACAAAAGCCCAGGACCAGATGGCTTCACAGGCGAATTCTATCAAGCATTTAGAGAAGAGCTAACACCTATCCTTCTCAAACTCTTCCAAAATATAGCAGAGGGAGGAACACTCCCAAACTCATTCTACGAGGCCACCATCACCTTGATACCAAAACCAGACAAGGATGTCACAAAGAAAGAAAACTACAGGCCAATATCACTGATGAACATAGATGCAAAAATCCTCAACAAAATACTAGCAAACAGAATCCAACAGCACATTAAAAGGATCATACACCATGATCAAGTGGGGTTTATTCCAGGAATGCAAGGATTCTTCAATATACGCAAATCAATCAATGTGATACACCATATTAACAAGTTGAAGGAGAAAAACCATATGATCATCTCCATAGATGCAGAGCAAGCTTTTGACAAAATCCAACACCCATTTATGATAAAAACCCTGCAGAAAGTAGGCATAGAGGGAACTTTCCTCAACATAATAAAGGCCATATATGACAAACCCACAGCCAGCATCGTCCTCAATGGTGAAAAACTGAAACCATTTCCACTAAGATCAGGAACAAGACAAGGTTGCCCACTCTCACCACTCTTATTCAACCTAGTTTTGGAAGTTTTAGCCACAGCAATCAGAGAAGAAAAGGAAATAAAAGGAATCCAAATGGGAAAAGAAGAAGTAAAGCTGTCACTGTTTGCAGATGACATGATACTATACATAGAGAATCCTAAAGATGCTACCAGAAAACTACTAGAGCTAATCAATGAATTTGGTAAAGTTGCAGGATACAAAATTAATGCACAGAAATCTCTGGCATTCCTATATACTAATGATGAAAAATCTGAAAGTGAAATCAAGGAAACACTCCCATTTACCATTGCAACAAAAAGAATAAAATATCTAGGAATAAACCTACCTAAGGAGACAAAAGACCTGTATGCAGAAAATTATAAGACACTGATGAAAGAAATTAAAGATGATACAAACAGATGGAGAGATGTACCATGTTCTTGGATTGGAAGAATCAACATTGTGAAAATGACTCTACTACCCAAAGCAATCTACAGATTCAATGCAATCCCTATCAAACTACCAATGGCATTTTTCACAGAACTAGAACAAAAAATTTCACAATTTGTATGGAAACACAAAAGACCCCGAATAGCCAAAGCAATCTTGAGAACGAAAAATGGAGCTGGAGGAATCAGGCTCCCTGACTTCAGACTATACTACAAAGCTACAGTAATCAAGACAGTATGGTACTGGCACAAAAACAGAAAGATAGATCAATGGAACAGGATAGAAAGCCCAGAGATAAACCCACGGACATATGGTCACCTTATCTTTGATAAAGGAGGCAGGAATGTACAGTGGAGAAAGGACAGTCTCTTCAATAAGTGGTGCTGGGAAAACTGGACAGGGACATGTAAAAGTATGAGATTAGATCACTCCCTAATACCATACACAAAAATTAGCTCAAAATGGATTAAAGACCTAAATGTAAGGCCAGACACTATCAAACTCCTAGAGGAAAACATAGGCAGAACACTCTATGACATAAATCACAGCAAGATCCTTTTTGACCCATCTCCTAGAGAAATGGAAATAAAGACAAAAATAAACACATGGGACCTAATGAAACTTCAAAGCTTTTGCACAGCAAAGGAAACCATAAACAAGACCAAAAGACAACCCTCAGAATGGGAGAAAATATTTGCAAATGAAGCAACTGACAAAGGATTAATCTCCAAAATTTATAAGCAGCTCATGCAGCTCAATAGCAAAAAAACAAACAACCCAATCCAAAAATGGGCAGAAGACCTAAATAGACATTTCTCCACAGAAGATATACAGACAGCCAACAAACACATGAAAGGATGCTCAACATCTTTACTCATTAGAGAAATGCAAATCAAAACTACAATGAGATATCATCTCACACCAGTCAGAATGGCCATCATCAAAAAATCTAGAAACAATAAATGCTGGAGAGGGTGTGGAAAAAAGGGAACACTCTTGCACTGCTGGTGGGAATGTGAATTGGTACAGCCACTATGGAGAACAGTATGGAGGTTCCTTAAAAAACTACAAATAGAACTACCATATGACCCAGCAATCCCACTACTGGGCATATACCCTGAGAAAACCATAATTCAAAAAGAGACATGTACCAAAATGTTCATAGCAGCCCTATTTACAATAGCCCGGAGATGGAAACAACCTAAGTGTCCATCATCGGATGAATGGATAAAGAAGATGTGGCACATATATACAATGGAATATTACTCAGCCATAAAAAGAAATGAAATTGAGCTATTTGTAATGAGGTGGATGGACCTAGAGTCTGTCATACAGAGTGAAGTAAGTCAGAAAGAGAAAGACAAATACTGTATGCTGACACATATATATGGAATTTAAGAAAAAAATGTCATCAAGAACATAGGGGTAAGACAGGAATAAAGACACAGACCTACTAGAGCATGGACTTGAGGATATGGGGAGGGGGAAGGGTAAGCTGTGACAAAGTGAAAGAGTGGCATGGACATATATACACTACCAAATGTAAGGTAGATAGCTAGTGGGAAGCAGCCGCATAGCACAGGGAGATCAGCTTGGTTCTTTGTGACCGCCTGGAGGGGTGGGATAGGGAGGGTGGGAGGGAGACGCAAAAGGGAGGGGATATGGGAACATATGTATATGTATAACTGATTAAATTTGTAAAATAAAAAAAAACATTAAAAAACAAAAAAAAATACATTTAATATATTTAATAATATATATTAAATATTATATTTAAATTTAATATATTTAATTGATATATTAAATTTAATATATTTAATAATATTTTTAAAATAACATATATACATATATTTATGTATATGTGTGTGTGTATGTGTGTGTGTGTGTATATATATATGAGACTGCTTTCCCCTTCTACCATGCTGATACTGCCCATCTGTTCCTGACCACCCTAGCAACGGTTGCCCTGTTTTTAGACTCCTCAGCAGAGTCACTCTCTGTTTGGTGGATTGCCTGGTTATGGTGATTTCATCTAATGTTCTGGATTTGGGCAGAAATACTGGGTCAAATTGTACAGCAGCATAATCACTGTTCTTTTCCTCTGTCACACTGTTATATATCCTTTTGAACTAGAGCAGGTCAGTTTAATTATTTATCTTCCTGCTTCATAACCCCATGCATGCAGCCTACACTAGTGAATGATGAATGTAAAGTTATAACATAATTTATTACATCACAACTCTTATTCAGATATAAAAGGAATCAAAGGGAAACTTCAAGGCAGAGATGCTCATTTATTTAGGAATTCAGGGGCAGCCTGCCTTAAAGGCAAGAGAGTGGCCTCCATACTTTTGTAACATTGTTCCCATTCCAGTAATAAGACTACAAAAATAACAATGAAAAAAAAAGGCACTGCCCAGTTCGACCAGGTAATTTTTTTTTCCTATGTGTATAAAGGACTTAAGGGATGAATCATTTGATCTCTATGGTTTGCTTGTCTAAATTCTGGTCTACTTTAAAATAACATCAGAAGCCCTTTAGTCTAATGAAATCAGGGCGGTAGTTAAAATGGTTAACTGAAGAAGTTGGTTAAAGCAGGGAATTATTTTGAAAAGGCACCTTAAAGATTTTACCTATCTCAAGAACGTAAAAACTTTTACTCATTCATCGATATTTTAGTGTAGACCCCCGTCTTCATTTTGAGCACAGGTGCCCTGGTTGGAGTTCTGCATCTTCTTTCTTGCTCCAGCCACACCTGTAATTCATTGTGAGTTCTGGTTCGACTTTTCCAAGTGGAGCAATAACCACAGCCACCTGAGGGCTGACACCCTCTACGTTTTTATGATTCTTAAAAAGTATTTTACGGGGCTTCCCTGGTGGCGCAGTGGTTGAGGGTCCGCCTGCCGATGCAGGGGACGCGGGTTCGTGTCCCGGTCCCGGAGGATCCCACATGCCGCGGAGCGGCTGGGCCCGCGGGCCATGGCCGCGGAGCCTGTGTGTCCGGAGCCTGTGCTCCGCAGCGGGAGAGGCCACAGCAGTGAGAGGCCCGCGTACAGCAAAAAAAAAAAAAAAAAAAAAAGTATTTTACGATTGTCTCACTCGCATCTAATCTGATAGTATATGTTTTAGTGACTTACCTTTATAAACTCTTTCTCTAGCGTTCATTATGTTTTCGAAGAAGCCACAACTCTTTTCGCAATCACATATCACTGCCTGACATGATATGTCATTAAATCACGCAATTATGCAATTACAAAAACAAGTTTAAGGAGCCTAAACAGGGTTGGGAACAAACAACTGAGTCTTGGCAAGCACCCAACTCAACTGACAGGAGGAGAACTGAGTAAGCAGACTGGACAGCGGTCTCTGCTCTGGACTTCAACAGAAAAAGATTTATAGGGAGATGACGGAGCATCGGGTAATCTGGTAAGTTAGTTCCGTAGAGGTGGGTTAAGAGAGTTCTACTGTACTTCTGAAATACCTATGAAATGTTTTACAGTAAAATCTAAATGCTACTTACTATGATTTCAGTTAAGGTGTGAAATGAATATTTTGCAGAAACCAAAAACCTTTTCATTTGAGTTTCTGGAAGATTTTACCTTTTAGTTCACTGGCACTCTAACACTCATCTTGATGTCATTCTTAGCAATTTTGGAGCCCAGATGAATCCTCCAATACACCGACTTCTTTCCTTTGCTTCCCCTTCCTCAATACCTTGTCCTCACCCTCCTGCAGCTCTTTCTCCTCAAAGTCTCATCCCAAGTTTGTTGTTGTCAATAACTGCAACCTCTCCATAAACTTGGTTTCAAACAGCTACTTCCTGTCACCAGCTTCTTTGAAGCTTCCTTCAGTAACCTCATGTCTTGATGTTTCTTGAAAACTAACCGCACTCCTGCCTCAGGGCCTTTGCACTTGCTGTTCCCTCTGACAAAATGCTTTTGCTCCAGATATCAACATGAATTGCACTCTTACTTCCTTCAGATCTTTGCACAAATTCTACCTTCTCAGGGAAGCCTTAATTATTTAATTTTCTACCCCCAACCTCTCTCCAAATCTTGCCACCCCCAGTATTCTCTCATCATCCTTTCCCGCTTTATTTCTCCATAGTACTTATCACGATCAAACATACATATATTTATTTTAATTTTATTTCCAGTCTTTACTAGAATGAAAGCTCTTTTCTTATACCCTAGTAGCTGAGATTTTTTTCCCCCTCTTGTTCACTGTTGTACCTTCAGTGTCTAGAAGAATGCTTGGCACATAGTAAACCTTCAATAAATATTTTTTGAGTGAAGGAATAATTGAATGAATTTTACTGTTTCATCAGTATCAATTCATAACAGGTAGAAAGATCATTTCTTTGTTTAATTGTGAATAATTACCAGTAAATATCTTAAGGATGTTTAACTTTCAAAATATTGTTGATTATTTATAGTCTCCTGATGTCAGCTATGGATTTAGAAATTATTTTGTTAGAAAAATTTGAAATTTGGAAGTTGATTAATTATTATTAAAGTACATAGTAGAAAATATGTTAATTGAAATTCTTTTCAAGTGAGCTTCATTTTTATCTTTCCTCCTTCTTCTTTAATACATAGTGTTTACTCTGGACAGCACAAAATCTTTATTATTTGTTCCTTTTCTTTTGCAAAATGACTGGTTTTGCAGTTTTAGCAAAGATGGCCTCAGTTGGGGAAATAAAGAAGTTTAATTCTCCTTTAGGTTTTGAGATGATTAAAATTGAATATAGGTGGGATGTTTCTTTCATATGTTATTTCTTCAGCTTTATAATTTTATGTTCAAGCTAGTTTATTTTTCTAAGTCCTCCCTTTTCTTTTTCCTCCTCTGAGGGCAAAGTAAATTGCTTTACCTGCAGCAATGTGCCAGCAGCATCCTGCAAAATCTTAGAGGAAGCTTATCCATTGTCATTAATTTTGGAAGATTCATGGATTCCCTGTAAAAGGTATAAAAAGTCAGTGCTTGGAAGCTGCTGCTGATGATTTTTTACTTTTCTTCCCTTTCATATGCAAAGGGTGGGTGGGCACGTTTCCTTAGTTTTAATGATAGTGATACACAATCAGAGGTAGTCATTCTTCTCTAATGGGAGGGAGTGACTGATCATCCATAAAATAGAACCCAGTCTGCAGTAAGAATTATGTGTGTCTGAATGAAAGGAATTGGTTTGGGTCTCCTGGCATATATAAATAAGTTTAGTTTCCTTTGTATATCCTACAAAGTTCCATTCATTTCTTTTACTTTATGAAAGGTGATTGAAGTAGAGGTTTAAGGGAACTAAATATATTGCTGCAATTTCCTGCAACTGTTATGTTTCCTTCCATATGTCAGGCTGAAGACAATTATCAATAAAATGTATAGAATTATTATTTGGCACTGACACTTACCACTTATCAAACACATTTATAAAGGCACAGGGGATATGTTGGGTTAGGTTTTCCAAGTCTTTACAAATAGCTCTTTTGATCTTTGATTTTTTTAATTCATTTAAAATGGTGTTTAACTCATATATATATATATATATATATATATATATATATATATATATATTTTTTTTTTTTTTTTTTTTTTTTTTTTTTTTGCGGTACACGGGCCTCTCACTGTTGTGGCCTCTCCCATTGTGGAGCACAGGCTCCGGACACGCAGGCTCAGTGGCCATGGCTCATGGGCCCAGCCGCTCCGCAGCATGTGGGATCTTCCCGGACCGGGGCACGAACCCGTGTCCCCTGCATCGGCAGGCAGACTCCCAACCACTGCGCCACCAGGGAAGCCCCTAACTCATATTTTTTAAGGTTCAATTTTGTATAAGAAAAATAATCCTCATTATCCTATTTCTTTATGTTCCACATTCCTGAGGAGGTGTTTTTTGTTGTTGTTGTTTTGTTTTGTTTTTCATTTTTTTGTAGGGATGCATAATCTTATTTCTTCCCCCCTGAAATAATCAAATGATAGTTTTTCTTTACATGGAATAATTGAACTTAAATGGTTCAGTTTAATGGCTGAACCATTTTTTTAACTGCTGGCATATATTACGAAAAATACTTCACATTCATTATTTGATCTATTTCCTAAAATCAAAAGCATTAGGTCAGTGAGTTTGTGAGAAAGACGAATCACTTTAGCATTCTCCTATGAAAGCCTTTTCCATTGGTCACTAGTATCTTGTGATATTTTCTCTGGGGCCCGAGGGATCCTTTACTCCCATGTCTGTTCCAGATAAGAAATAGGAGACTCTATTTTAAAGAAACAAATAGGAAGAAAAATAAACGGTTGTATCACCCTGGACATACTTGGCAGATATTTCCAAAGTTAATTTCTCCTGGAAGAAGGGCAGTAATCAGGCACTCACTTTGGAAGGTCAAAGTCTTATTTTTAGTCATTTAAAATGGAAATGTTGGGCTTCCCTGGTGGCGCTGTGGTTGGGAGTCCGCCTGCCGATGCAGGGGACACCGGTTCGTGCCCCGGTCCTGGAAGATCCCGCATGCCGCGGAGCGGCTGGGCCCGTGAGCCATGGCCGCTGAGCCTGCGTGTCCAGAGCCTGTGCTCCTCAACGGGAGAGGCCACAACAGTGAGAGGCCCACGTATGGAAAAAAAAAAAAAAAAGGAATGTTAATAAGAACACAATTAGAGTTAACAGTCTACAGGCCATGTGAGAATGATCCAAGTTATGAGTAAGAGGAGGCATTTAAATGATAAACATAATTGCTAAAATCGTGTTGGAAAGAAAAAGAAGATTAGACTGAAAATATGCTGTGGGGTTTTAATCAGATCTTTGCTCTTTTTTATACACCACCATGAAAGGGCTCCCCCCAAGTATCAGGCAAGCTGTGGTCTTCCTCTTGGGTCTAGAGTGGAGGAAGGGTGACGCTTCAGAGACAAGGTAGGGAACACACTTCCCACTCCCAGTTCCTATCACATGACAGTCTCCTGGCCCAGTTTACTTCTTGCTGGAGCCACACCCACATACACTGGGAGGGAATGGCATTTCCCTTCTGTGAAGGCACATGGGGCTTTGAGGAGAGGTGTGCTGATAAGGCTTTCTCTGTTTCTCTGGAAATCTAAAAAAAGGAATTGGTTGGACTTCAGGACACCATTTTTAAAACTTAAAAGCACTAGAATTGACACTATTGTTGAAAACGGCTTTAAGTTTCTGCTTTTGGGGATGGTCAAGGAAAACATTTAGTTCAATGGCTATTGATTGAAGCTTAGTTTAATGTTCAAAGTCTTCACATCTGCTATCATATGCCTATACCAGGACGCTGAGGGCACATGGAACTTCTTGTTCTGCATGATTTAAACTGAGGTGTGGTGGAGGCACCCTGCCTGAAGGGCCCGAATAGCACCTGACTGGTGGAAACCATGGCCTCTGTAGTCAGACTGTCTGCCTTTGAGTCCCAGTTCTCTTGGTCACAAGCTGTGGGACCTCTGTACCTTATCCAACCTCTCTGTGCCTCAATTTCCTCATCTGTGATATGGGGGCAATCATGGTATCTCCCTTATTGAGTTGCAGTAAAGTGTTGAGAACAGCGTCTGACACATTGTAGCTCATGAGCCAGGAGTGGAGGAGGCTGAGAATAAGAATGAAACTACTTTGCATTTAATGTGAGATGTGACTGAACTGTACAAAATTAAAGTGACTCATTAAAAAGTGCTACAACAGCAATGAATTTTATTCTACCCCAAAATTTATGTGTAAGAAATTTCTTTTTCTTCTCTAAGTCAAATTTAATCTGATCGGAGCCTGTATCTCATTATGTTGGATGGAAATAATGGCTCACTAGTTACTGGAGTTTCCTCTGTCTCCAGATTGGGCAAAGCTGCTGGTGAGGCTGGAATGGGTGGGAGGTGAATCCTATGGTGAGAATGTTTGGGGATGAGTCTTATGTCTTTGGTTCAAATAGATCGCTGCCCAAGATCACCTCTCATCTTGATAGGGAGAGGCTCTCCTTCTTCCCTCCATCGTCCCCAACCAGATTTATTGAATATAATAGACAAATAAAATTGTATATATTTAAAATGTACAATATGATTTTATATATGTGTGTATAGTAAAATTATTACCATATCAAATAAATTAACACAGCCATCACCTCACATAGTTACTTTTTTTTTTTTTTTTTTGGTGGTAAGAAGCCTTAAGATCCACACTCAGTAAATTTCAGGTATACATTACAGTATTTTTTATTTTTTTATTTTTTTGTGGTACGCGGGCCTCTCACTGTTGTGGCCTCTTCCGTTGCGGAGCACAGGCTCCGGACGCGCAGGCTCAGTGGCCATGGCTCACAGGCCCAGCCGCTCCGCGGCATGTGGGGTCTTCCCAGACCAGGGCACGAACCGGTGTCCCCTGCATCGGCAGGTGGACTCTCAACCACTGTGCCACCAGGGAAGCCCCATTACAGTATTTTTTAAAAAATAAGATGTAATTAATATATATTGATAACATTAGATTAGTTTCAGTGTACATCATAATGAGTCAATATTTTGTATACATTGTGAAATGATCACCACAATAATTCTAGTTAATGTCCATCACTACATATAGTTACAATTTTTTTTTCTTGTGATGAGAGCTTTTTTTTTTCTGCAGTACGCGGGCCTCTCACTGTTGTGGACTCTCCCATTGTGGAGCACGGGCTCTGGACGCGCAGGCTCAGTGGCCATGGCTCATGGGCTCAGCCGCTCCACGGCATGTGGGATCTTCCCAGACCGGGGCACGAACCCCTGTCCCCTGCATCAGCAGGCGGACTCCCAACCACTGCGCCACCAGGGAAGCCCGATGAGAGCTTTTAAGATCTGCTGTCTTAGCATTAAAATATTTTTTCATATAGAAAAAGTATTGAAATATTATTTAAGAAATTGGGATAATAATACTAATTATAATAATGACAAACTGTTCTGAACTTAAAGACTACTTTATCTAAGATGCATACTATATGCTAACTGTTTTTAAATCCATTGAATGTATTCTTCTTTTTAATTTAATTCTTTTGTTAAAAACAATTTAGTTGCACATAATATAAAAAATTACACTTTAATAGGAGATATTAATCCATTTACATTTAGTATAGTACTGAAAATACTTAGGTTTAGATTTACCATGTTATTGTGTGCTCTCTTTTATTTAGTTATTTTTTTAAATGATTTAGTTTTGTTTTTTAAAATAAATTATTTATTTATCTCTTTTTTTTTTTTTTTTTTTTTTTTGCAGTACGCGGGCCTCTCACTGTTGTGGCCTCTCCCGTTGAGGAGCACAGGCTCTGGATGTGCAGACTCAGTGGCCATGGCTCACGGGCCCAGCTGCTCCGTGGCATGTGGGATCTTCCCAGACCGGGGCACGAACCCGTGTCCCCTGCATCAGCAGGCGGACTCTCAACCACTGCGCCACCAGGGAAGCCCTATTTATCTATTTTTAATGTCTTTATTGGAGTGTAATTGCTTTACAATGGTGCGTTAGTTTCTGCTTTATAATAAAGTGAATCAGCTATACATATACATATATCCTCAAATCTCCTCCCTCTTGCATCTCCCTCCCACCCTCCCTCTCCCACATCTCTAGGTGGTGAGAAAGCACCAAGCTGATCTACCTGTGCTATGCGGCTGTTTCCCACTAGCTATCTATTTTACATTTGGTAGTATATATAAGTCCATGCCACTCTCTCACTTCATCCCAGCTTATCCTTCCCCCTCCCCATGTCCTCAAGTCCATTGTCTACGTCTGTGTCTTTATTCGTGTCCTGCCCCTAGGTTCTTCACAACCATTTTCTTTTCTTTTTTTTAGATTCCATATATATGTGTTAGCATACAGTATTTGTTTTTCTCTGACTTACTTCATTCTGTATGACAGACTCTAGGTCCATCCACCTCACTACAAATAACTAAATTTCATTTATTTTTATGGCTAAGTAATGTTCCATTGTATATTGAAGATGTGCGACATCTTCTTTATCCATTCATTGGTTAATGGACACTTGGGTGGCTTCCATGTCTGGGCTATTGTAAATAGAGCAGCAATGAACATTGTGGAACATGACTCTTTTTGATTATGGTTTCTCAACTTATATGCCCAGTGGTGGGATTGCTGGGTCATATGGTAGTTCTATTTTTAGATTTTAGGGAACCTCCATACTGTTCTCCATAGTGGCTGTATCAATTTACATTCCCACCAACAGTGCAAGAGGGTTCCCTTTTCTCCACACCTCTACAGCATTTATAGTTTGTAGATTTTTTTGATGATGGCAATTCTTATCTGTGTGAGGTGATACCTCATTGTAGTTTTGATTTGCATTTCTCTAATGATTAGTGATGTTGAGCATCCTTTCATGAGTTTGTTGGCAATCTGTATGTCTTCTTTGGAGAAACGTCTATTTAGTTCTTCTGCCCATTTATGGATTGAGTTGTTTGGTTTTTTTTTTTTGATATTGAGCTGCATGAGCTGCTTGTGAAGTTTGGAGATTAATCCTTTGTCAGTTGCTTCATTGGCAAATACTTTCTCCTATTCTGAGTGTTGTCTTTTTGTCTTGTTTATGTTTTCCTTTTGCTGCGCAAAAGCTTTTAAGTTTCATTAGGTCCCATGTTTTTATTTTTGCTTTATTTCCATTTCTCTAGGAGGTGGGTCAAAAAGGATCTTGCTGTGATTGATGTCATAAAGTGTTCTGCTTATGTTTTCCTCTAAGACTTTTATAGTGTCTGGCCTTACATTTAGGTTTTAGTCCATTTTGAGTTTATATTTGTGTATGGTGTTAGGGCATCTTCTAATTTCATTCTTTGTGTAGCTGTCCAGTTTTCCCAGTACCACTTATTGAAGAGGCTGTGATTTCTCCATTGTATATTCTTGCCTCCTTTATCAAAAATAAGGTGACCATATGTGCGTGAGTTTATCTCTGGGCTTTCTCTCCTGTTCCATTGATCTATATTTCTGTTTTTGTGCCAGTATCGTACTGTCTTGATTACTGCAGCTTTGTAGGGAGCCTGATTCCTCCAGCTCTGTTTTTCTTCTCAAGATTGCTCTGTCTATTCGGGCTCTTCTGTGTTTCCATAAAAATAGTGAAAATTTTTGTTCTATTTCTCTGAAAAATGCCATTGGTTGTTTGATAGGGATTGTATTGAATCTGTAGATTGCTTTGGGTAGTATAGTCATTTTCACAATATTGATTCTTCCAATCCAAGAACATGGTATTTCTCTCCAGCTTTTTGTGTCATCTTTGATTTCTTCCATCAGTGTCTTATAGTTTTCTGAGTACAGGTCTTTTGTCTCCTTAGGTAGGTTTATTCCTAGGTATTTTATTCTTTTTATTGCAGTGGTAAGAGGGAGTGTTTCTGTAATTTCTGTTTCAAATTTTTCTTCTTTAGTGTATAGGAATGAAAGAGATATCTGTGCATTAATGTTGTACCCTGCTACTTTACCAAATTCATTGATTAGCTCTAGTAGTTTTCTGGTAGCCTCTTTAGGATTCTATATGTATAGTATCATGTCATCTGCAAACAGTGAGAGCTTAACTTCTTCTTTTCTGATTTGGATTCCTTTATTTCTTTTTCTTCTCTGATTCCTGTGACTAAAACTTCCAAATCTGTGTTGAATAATAGTGGTGAGAGTGGGCAACCTTGTCTTGTTCTTGATCTTGGTAGAAATGGTTTCAGGCTTTCACCATTGAGAACAATGTTGGCTGTGGGTTTGTCATATGTGGCCTGTATTGTGTTGAGGAAAGTTCCCTCTATGCCTACTTTCTGGAGGGTTTTTATCATAAATGGGTGTTTAATTTTGTCAAAAGCTTTTTTGTCAAGAGCATTTAATCCATTTACATTTAAGGTAATGATCGATATGTATGTTCCTATTATCATTTTCTTAATTGTTTTGGGTTTGTTATTGTAGGTATTTTCCTTCTCTTCTGTTTTCTGCCTAGAGAAGTTCTTTTAGTATTTGTTGTATAACTGGTTTGTTGGTGCTGAATTCTCTTAGCTTTTGCTTGTCTGTAAAGGTTTTAATTTCTCCATCAAATCTGAATGAGATCCTTGCTTGGTAGAGTAATCCTGGTTGTAGGTTTTCCCCTTTCATCCCTTTAAATATGTCCTGCCAGTCCCTTCTGGCTTGCAGAGTTTCTGCTGAAAGATCAGCTGTTAGCCTCATGGGGATTCCCTTGTATGTTATTTGTTGTTTTTCCCTTGCTGCTTTTAATTTTTTTCTTTGTATTTAATTTTTGATAGTTTGATTAATATGTGTCTTGGCATATTTCTCCTTGGATTTATCCTGTATGGGACTCTCTGAGTTTCCTGGACTTGATTAACTCTTTCCTTTCCCATATTAGGGAAGTTTTGAACTATAATCTCTTCAAATACTTTCTCAGTCCCTTTCTTTTTGTCTTCCTCTTCTGGGACCCCTATAATTCAAATATTGTTGCGTTTAATGTTGTCCCAGAGGTGTCTCAGATTGTCCTCAATTCTTTTTTTTTTTTTTTTTAAGAACCTATTACTTTTATTTTTTTGTGGTACGTGGGCCTCTCACTGTTGTGGCCTCTCCCGTTGCGGAGCACAGGCTCCGGACGCACAGGCTCAGCGGCCATGGCTCACGGGCCCAGCCGCTCCGCAGCATGTGGGATCTTCCCGGACCGGGGCACGAACCCGTGTCCCCTGCATCGGCAGGCAGACTCTCAACCACTGCGCCACCAGGGAAGCCCTGTCCTCAATTCTTTTCATTCTTCTTTCTTCATTCTGCTCTGCAATAGTTATTTCCACTATTTTATCTTCCGGGGCATTTATCCATTCTTCTGCCTCAGTTATTCTTGTATGGTTTCCTTCTGGAAAATTTTTAATTCCGCTTATTGTGTTGTTCATCATTGTTTGCTCTTTCATTCTTCTAGGTCCTTGTTAAACGTTTCTTGTATCTTCTCCATTCTAGTTCCAAGATTTGGGATCATCTTTACTATCATTACTCTGAATTCTTTTTCAGGTAGACTGCCTATTTCCTCTTCATTTGTTTGGTATGGTGGGGTTTTTACCTTGCTTCTTCATCTTCTGTGTGTTTCTCTGTCTTCCCATTTTGCTTAACTTACTGTGTTTGGGGCCTCCTTTTTGCAGGCTGCTGGTTCGTAGTGTCCCATTGTTTTTGGTGTCTGCCCCCAGTGACAAAGTTTGGTTCAGTGGGTTGTGTAAGCTTCCTGGTGGAGGGTACTAGTGCCTGTGTTCTGGTGGGTTGGGTTGGATCTTGTCTTTCTGGTGGGCAGGTCCGCATCCGGTTGTGTGTTTTGGGGTGTCTGTGACTTTATTATGATTTTTAGGCAGCCTCTCTGATAATGAGTCACCCTGTCTTGCTAGTTGTTTGCCATAGGGTGTCCACCACAGGAGCTTGCTGGTCTTTGAGGGGAGCTGGGTTTTAGCATTGAGATGGAGATCTCTGGGAGAGCTTTCACCTTTTGATATTTCATGGCACTGGAAGTCTCTGGTACACCAATGTCCTGAACTTGGCTCTCCCACCTCAGAGGCACATGCCTGACACCCGGCTGGAGTACCAACACCCTTCAGCCACATGGCTGGAGGTGAGAGCAAGAGGTAATTTTCATACATCTCAAAGACCACCAATGGGATTCACTGGCCATTTTCTCTCCAGATGTGAAGAAAACAAAATTCAGTCTTCGGCTAGTCAGCCACTTTGGTAACCAGTCTCCAAGATGGCCCTAATCATCCCCTTATTATCTCCCAATCTTCATGCACCTGTGTGGCCCCTCACACTTGAAAAGTGTTGAGTGTTTAACTATTAAGACATTGCAGAAATGACAAAGTGCAGCTTCCAAAGGTGGGTCATAAAAGACATTGCAGCTTCTGATTTGTTTTCTGCTAGATCACTCATCCTGGGGTAAGCCAGCTGCCATGTCATGAGGACACTCAAGCAGCCCTAAGGAGAGATCCATGTGGCAAGAAACTGAGGCCTCCAACTGCAGCCACGTTAGTAAGTCATCTCATTAGTCAAAAGATTTAATTTTATTTATTTTTGATTGTGTTTGGTCTTCGTTGCTGCACAGGGCTTTCTCTAGTTGTGTCGAGTGGGGGCTATTCATTGTTGTGGTACACGGGCTTCTCCTTGTGGTGGTTTCTCTTCTTGTGCAGTATGGGCTCGAGGTGCATAGGCTTCAGTAGTTGTGTCATGCAGGCTCAATAGCTGTGGCTTTTAGAGCCACAACTTCTAGAGCACAGGGTCAGAAGTTGTGGCACATGGGCTTAGTTGCTCTGCGGCATGTGGGATCTTCCCAGACCAGGGTTTGAACCCTTGTCTCCTGCATTGGCAGGCAAATTCTTATCCACTGTGCCACCAAGGAAGTCCAGTGTGCTCCTTTTTAAACCTAGTCTGTTTTCTTTATTTTCTATCTTAACTATTCTGTGTTAAATTAAAAAAATAATACTCCTTTCTACCCCTCCTCTTTGAATATTATATATGAAGTATGTCTTATTTATTAATCTCAAATTTTCACCTTACTTTTAAGAAGTAATCACAATGTCAAGTATTTAATACCTTTCACTTCCACCTTGAAAAGCATGGATATTAAAGTGCTAATATAATTACCTTCCCTAGTCTATATTTTTTACTTTTTGTTATGTATAAAAAACAACTAAAAACATGCACGGTTTGTATGAAAATGACAAACTTCAGAAAATTCAGAATCTGAATACACTCTATACCTAGTTTCTAGATAAAGACACAGAAAATTTCCAGACACTCAGAGGCCCCCTGGTCCCATTCTAGTGGCTCCCCTTAAGGTTTACTATTGTTTGGGTATGTAACAAAAAGATCACTTTACCTGTATTTTGTATTTTATATAAATGTTATGACACAGTATAACCATTTTTGGATGGGGCTTTTTTATTCCCTATGTTGTTTGTGAATATACCTAAATGGTTGCCTGTTGTGATCATGTATTGACACTGTTGCATAGGATTCCATAGTATAAACATTTAACTACTAAGTAATTTATTCCAATGTGTATTAAAATATGAGTGATGTTTAGTTTGTGTCTGTTGAGAATAGCACTGGTATATAAAGTCTCTAGACTTGAGCTTTGGTGGTATGTGTATAAATTATTGTTCAGTATACATGTAGTAGTAAAATTTTTGAGTCATAGCTTTCATGTGTTTATCTTTTTAGATACTTCTAAATATTTTCAAAACATTTGTATGAATTTTCATGCTCAGCAGCAGTGAATGAGATTCAAGGATTACCCCCATTCTTGTCAAACTTGATAATACCTGTCATTTTCATTTGAACTTTGTGGTTCGTGAGTGATAATTCCAAGGATTGTTTTTGTTTCATTTAATTGACTACTAAGAAGCCAAGCATCTTTTCATATGTTTACTTAACATTCTGTACTCTCTTTTTTGAAATATCTTTTGGTATATTTTCTCCATTTTTGCTATTACATTATCTTCTTATTGAAGACTTTGTTTTTTTTTAAACATCTGAAGACGTCTTATTTAGGAGTTTTTTAAATATATGCTTGATATGAGTTCTTCTCTCTTTCTGTCACTCCTTCTCTTTCTTTATGATTGTCAGTTTTTAATGTTAACAACATCTAATTTGTTATTTTCCTCTTTATTTACTTATTTAGTCATATTTCTATTTATTTATGTAGTCTTCTTATCTGTAGTAGAGCACATTATTTATTCTAAACCACAAAGATGTTTTTGTTTCCTCAATAAATCTAATTATTAAGCTTTAAATTTAAGTTAACTTTCTAAACTAAATATGTTGTATCAGAGTGAAAATTAATTTTTTCTTTTTTTTTTTTTGAGACATGCGAGCCCATTGTTGTGCTGTGGGGGCTTCTCTCTAGCTGTGGCATGCGGGTTTTCTCTCTCTAGTTTGGCACATGGGCTCCAGGGCACGTGGGCTCTTTCCTGGAGGCATGTGAGCTCAGTAGTTGTGGTGCATGGGCTTAGTTGGCCCACGGCATGTGGGATCTTAGTTCCCGGACCGGGAATTGAACCCGCATCCCCTGCATTGGAAGACAGATTCTTTACCACTGGACCACCAGGGAAAAATGTTTATGACTATTTCTATCTGCTTGGGAAATTCTCAGTTAAAATGTTGTATATAAAAAACAGAATAAAAAATCTATGTACAGTTTGAAAAAAAATTATTTTTCTAGGACAGCTGAAAGGTTACATTTATCCATAAAATGTTGTGTTCAACTTTCTTTTCATTTGCTAATACCTCTCATTGATTCACAGAGGTAAACATCACTTCATCCATGGATCTGACTTTTCTCTGATGTCTCATGGTCATTCTCACCAATTCTTCTTACCTCCTGTAATCTTTAGCAATCCCATTATTCCACAAAAGCAAAAACCTTCCTTGGGCCTTTTTCCTCAAAACATTGATTATTACCACATTTTAAATGGGAGATTGCAATAAGTTAGGAGAAAATGCCACAAGGGTCTCTCATTTTTTTTTTCACATCTTTTATCAGCCTCTGTTTGCACTCTGTGTTCAAAGATTTTTGTACAGCACATTGATGGAAGATGCCAGTTGTTTCTCTCCCTGGGGCAAAAGACAGATTAATTACCTGACAAATAAAATAAAGACAGTGTCTTGCTCTGTTCAAGTGTTGGACAGTATTGTTTGCATCCTACTTTAAAAGTTTCAGGTAACTGAAGCTTAAGATTCCTAAGCTTTAATTGATACTTGCACCATGCACAGCACCCAACAGGACTGCTTTACGTAACCTCATGAGACTTTTGTGTGCAAGTGGAACAGATAAAAATATAAAACTATTGCTGTCTGTGTCATAAAAATGATTTTTTGGCTCATTTAAAATATTTTTTTGTAAAATCAAAAAACATGTCAGGCTAAAATATTGGAATTTCAAATATGGTAAAATCTAAGACCCTTCAAATTTCTTTCCAGTATTGGTGATGATGGGGGCCACATGAGATTTGACTTAATTGAACAGAGTAGGTAAGATTCCTTCATAGACCTGATTGGACAATATGAAAATAATCCCTGGAAAAAATTGGACATTCTCTAGTTCTCCAGTATTGGGTAAGATGATAGTAAGGGCCCCTCATTGTCCTATATGTGAGTGCAGATCAATTGTGAGAGGTGAGGATAAAACAAGCAGCCTAAATATCCTTTATATTTGTTTGTTGTACTACTAGTAGAAAGAGGAAGGGTCAACATATCACCATTGTTGATACAGAAAATAAGCTGCTTGAAACTACACAGAAATGTACCTGCTTATATTTTCTGTTCAGTTACCCTCTCTTTTGGTGTGCCCTGATACCTCCCTCAACTTATGTACCAACTCCAGCAGCATTAAGCAGAAATCCAAAGAAATCTATTCTTTGGAATTATGAGGACGGGAAGACTCGAAAATTTTATAGCATGCTCTATACAAATATACACATCACCATCCTTATCTATGTCATGCCATGCATGGAGGGTCAGTAGCTTCAGGGGATTCTGGAAGCACCAAGGTCTGTGGGGTTCATCACGGGTACATTCATGGGCAGGAAAAGAGAAGGGCCTTATCTTGGTCACTTTCTCAATGCTAGTAGCTACAAAAAGAAGAGGACAGCAGACATCTTAGGGAGAAGAGCCAACATTAAATGAAATGTCCTAATTACTCTAGGCAACCTCTCATGATAACCTCCCATAGCTCCTCAAATCCCTACATACGTGCACAAGGGATAGTGGAATATTACTGGAGCGTGTGACTGCAGATTAACATTATTTTTGTTGAAAAATAAAAACAGGTTCAAGTGACAGGGTTTGAAATGGGTTCACAGTGGGAGGGAAACTAATGTAACAATGTAGAGAGAGCCCTTTGGATGATTTCATCATGTTTTTATTTTTATTTCCTTTGCTGCTTCAGAATCTGTAGTAGTGATTGACATGTTTCATGATGCAGTCCCGCTTCTTATAAGTTTTAGGTGGAATACCCCATTAGAAAGAAGTGCACGTAAGGAAGGTTAGTGAGTCAAACTCCTCTGCCCTCTGTCAGCAGTGGGTGCAAAGGGATTTAGACCAAGTGCTGTCGTCCTTTGATGTGCAAAGTTTTCACTATATGAATGATGTTTTTTTTTTGTTTGCACGTCAGGAGCTTTGGTCTCAATATCCCTGTTTAAAAAGTGTTATCACATGTCTGCCAGAAATAATTGCTGATGACACTGGCAAAAATTGAGGGTTATCCTTAACAATTAAGGGTTTTGTAGCAACATGGATGGACCTAGAGATTGTTATACTGAGTGAAGCAAGTCAGACACAGAAAGACAGATATCATTTGATATTGCTTACATGAGGAATCTAAAAAAAAAAAACGGTTGAAAAGAACTTATTTACAAAACAGAAATAGAGTCATGGATATAGAAAATAAACTTATGGATACCAGGGGATAAGTGGGGGAGGAATAAATTGGGAGAATGGGACTGACATATACACACTACTATATATAAAATATATAAAATATAAGATAAGCATTGGTATGGACCTGCTGTATAGCACAGGGAACTCTACTCAGTGCTCTGTACTGGCCTATATGGGAAAAGAATCTTAAAAATAACACAAGGGTTTCAGGATTATATAATAAATATATATGTGCAAAACCTTTAACATGAAAGGAAAAATAAATTAACCGTGTGGTCCCTGTTATGGTATAACCATTTTGTGCCTCTAGTTTTCAAATTTTGAAAACCAGCTCCCTTGTTGATGGTATTAGGAGGTGGGGCTTTTGGGAGGTGATTAGGTCATGAGGCCAGAGACCTCAAATATGGGATTAGTGACCTAATAAATGTAGCACACAAAAGATCTTTTTTTTTTTTTATATTTTGATTTCTTTTTTTTTTTTACAAATTTAATCAGTTATACATATACATATGTTCCCATATCCCCTCCCTTTTGCGTCTCCCTCCCACCCTCCCTATCCCACCCCTCCAGGCGGTCACAAAGAACCGAGCTGATCTCCCTGTGCTATGAGGCTGCTTCCCACTAGCTATCTACCTTACGTTTGGTAGTGTATATATGTCCATGCCGCTCTTTCACTTTGTCACAGCTTACCCTTCCCCCTCCCCATATCCTCAAGTCCATTCTCTAGTAGGTCTGTGTCTTTATTCCTGTCTTACCCCTATGTTCTTCATGACATTTTTTTTCTTAAATTCCATATATATGTGTCAACATACAGTGTTTGTCTTTCTCTTTCTGACTTACTTCACTCTGTATGACAGACTCTAAGTCCATCCACCTCATTACAAATAGCTCAATTTCATTTCTTTTTATGGCTGAGTAATATTCCATTGTATATATGTGCCACATCTTCTTTACCCATTCATCTGATGATGGACACTTAGGTTGTTTCCATCTCCGGGCTATTGTAAATAGGGCTGCTATGAATATTTTGGTACATGTCTCTTTTTGAATTATGGTTTTCTCAGGGTATATGCCCAGTAGTGGGATTGCTGGGTCATATGGTAGTTCTATTTGTAGTTTTTTAAGGAACCTCCATACCGTTCTCCATAGTGGCTGTACCAATTCACATTCCCACCAACAGTGCAAGAGTGTTCCTTTTTTTCCACACCCTCTCCAGCATTTATTGTTTCTAGATTTTTTGATGATGGCCATTCTGACTGGTGTGAGATGATATCTCATTGTAGTTTTGACTTGCATTTCTCTAATGAGCAAAGATGTTGAGCATCCTTTCATGTGTTTGTTGGCAGTCTGTATATCTTCTGTGGCGAAATGTCTATTTAGGTCTTCTGCCCATTTTTGGATTGGGTTGTTTGTTTTTTTGTTATTGAGCGGGATGAGCTGTTTATAAATTTTGGAGATTAATCCTTTGTCAGTTGCTTCATTTGCAAATATTTTCTCCCATTCTGAGGGTTGTCTTTTGGTCTTGTTTATGGTTTCCTTTGCTGTGCAAAAGCTTTTAAGTTTCATTAGGTCCCATGTGTTTATTTTTGTCTTTATTTCCATTTCTCTAGGAGGTGGGTCCAAAAGGATCTTGCTGTGATTTATGTCATAGAGTGTTCTGCCTATGTTTTCCTCTAAGAGTTTGAGAGTGCCTGGCCTTACATTTAGGTCTTTAATCCATTTTGAGCTTATTTTTGTGTATGGTGTTAGGGAGTGGTCTAATCTCATACTTTTACATGTCCCTATCCAGTTTTCCCAGCACCACTTATTGAAGAGACTGTCCTTTCTCCACTGTACATTCCTGCCTCCTTTATCAAAGATAAGGTGACCATATGTGCATGGGTTTATCTCTGGGCTTTCTATCCTGTTCCATTGATCTATCTTTCTGTTTTTGTGCCAGTACCATACTGTCTTGATTACTGTAGCTTTGTAGTATAGTCTGAAGTCAGGGAGCCTGATTCCTCCAGCTCCATTTTTCGTTCTCAAGATTGCTTTGGCTATTCGGGGTCTTTTGTGTTTCCATACAAATTGTGAAATTTTTTTTTTCTAGTTCTGTGAAAAATGCCAGTGGTAGTTTGATAGGGATTGCATTGAATCTGTAGATTGCTTTGGGTAGTAGAGTCATTTTCACAATGTTGATTCTTCCAATCCAAGAACATGGTACATCTCTCCATCTATTTGTATCATCTTTAATTTCTTTCATCAGTGTCTTATAATTTTCTGCATACAGGTCTTTTGTCTCCTTAGGTAGGTTTATTCCTAGATATTTTATTCTTTTTGTTGCAATGGTAAATGGGAGTGTTTCCTTGATTTCACTTTCAGATTTTTCATCATTAGTATATAGGAATGCCAGAGATTTCTGTGCATTAATTTTGTATCCTGCTACTTTACCAAATTCATTGATTAGCTCTATTAGTTTTCTGGTAGCATCTTTAGGATTCTCTATGTATAGTATCATGTCATCTGCAAACAGTGTTTATAAATATAGCACACAAAAGATCTTATGCCCATTACATCATTTAATTGCAGAGCCAGAAGACCCACATTATGAACCAGAAATTTGGCCCTCACCAGGCACTGTCAGACGGCAACGTTTTTTAAAAAATTAATTAATTAATTGGCTGCATTGGGTCTTGGTTGTAGTGTGCAGGCTACTCATTGGGTGGCTTCTCTTGTTGCAGAACACGGGTGCTGGAGTGTGGGCTTCAGTAGTTGTGGCACGTGGGCTCAGTAGTTGTGGCTTGCCAGCTTGAGAATGCTGGCTCAGTATTTGTGGCGCACGGGCATAGTGGCTCTGTGGCATGTGGAATCTTTTCATACCAGGGCTCGAACCTGTTTCCCCTGATTGGCTGGTGAATTCTTAACCACTGTACCACCAGGGAAGCCCTAAATGTGTGTCCATTTCTCTTCTTTAATTAGTTCATGTGTAGCCATTTTTAGATTCCACCTCTAAGTGATATCTTATGATAAGTCTCTTTTACTGTCTGACTTATGTCACTTAGAATGATCGTCCCTAAGTCCACCCGAGTTGCTGCAACTGGCCGTATTTCATTGATTTCGTGGCTGATTAACATTCCACTGTACATAAGTACCACATCTTCTTTATCCATTTTTCCTTCCAAGTACATTTAGGTTGTATCCAAGTCGAGGCTCTTGTAAACAGAGATGCACTAAAAGTTGGGTTCTCTGTGTCCTGTCGAATTTTGTTTTCCCAAGACATACGCCCATGAGTGGAAGTGCCGTATGCTCTGTAGCTGTATTTTTTAGATTTTTTAGGAAACACAATACATTTCTCCAGAGTTGCCGTTGGCAATTTACGTTCCTAGCGTCAGTGGACCAGGGCTCCCTTTTCTCCACGCCCTGTCCTGCTTTTCTGGTTTTTACACTTTGTGATGATGGCCGATCTGACTGATGCGAAGTGTTGATATTCATTGCCCGCCTGTTTGGTTGGCAAAAAAGGGAGTATGCATTTTTCCTGAATATATTCAGAAAACACGCATACGTCCTTTTTGGCCAAATGGATCATTGGCGTAGTTCAGCCGCTTTTCATGTGCTTTAACTGCGAGTCCAATCTACCTCTTGAAATCCCTCTGTGCAATTCTGCCTTGCTTTCAAGTCCTTTTAGATGACTTACCTCATGATATTTTTCGATGATAGATATCCTTTACAACCCTGAAGATTTGAAAATTGCAGGGCCCTGAGGTGGATTTTTCACATTTTGTGGAGAACAGGCCACAAAACAGCAGCATTGCTTAAAACCCTATTCTGATTCTGGGGGCAAGGTGAGCCTTTGGTCAAATCCTCTTCCTTATTGGAAATTAGAGTGGCATGTGCCTTTTGAAAAACCTAGGGCTTGTCTCTTATTGGTTCCCCCCATTCGGCTTCTTTCTCCGGACAAATTCCAAACTGCGAAACAGGATGTTGAAGGTGCTAATTTCCTCAAGTTGGGAGATTGTTAGGAAAGAGGCTTGAGGCGGGAAGTTGACCACCAAGACATGAGGATATGAGGTGTCTTTTCCAGACTCTTCCCTGTCACACAGTGTCCCATACTCTGGGTGTCCAATGCATCTTTTAGCTGTAGGACAAGTCCCCTGCCCCTGGAGATTTGGGACCTATGGAAGGGGGAACAAGCATATTACTGTAAAGGGGCTGCATTTGCTGACCCATTCTCACCAAGCCTCTCAGCCCAACGATTGTCCAGCCTTAGGTCCCATCCGACTCTGGGTCTAGATGTGTTCAATTGAGGTTGCATCACAGCCCCTGAATGAATTCTGTAAGAATTTCTCTCTCACTCACTGTCTTTGTGTTTTTTTGTTGTTGTTGTTTTGTTTTGTTTTTTGGAATTTATTTTTATAATGGGGTGTAGGTGATTTTCAGACCTATGTTTCTTGTTGCTGTACATCCACTTGATTCACTTACAGAGAGACATCAATAAATTCTTTTTCTGATTCTGACCAGTCGTATAT
Source organism: Mesoplodon densirostris (assembly GCF_025265405.1). NCBI lineage: Eukaryota > Metazoa > Chordata > Mammalia > Artiodactyla > Ziphiidae > Mesoplodon > Mesoplodon densirostris. The sequence goes on along the minus strand of NC_082671.1, from coordinate 31,453,648 downwards.
AATCTTTTCCGATGTGTAGTGTGCTGAGTCCAGTCCTTTGAGCTTTAGAGTAAGCCTTGCTGATTGCCTATTTGGTCTATGGAATGGTATCTGTGCTCATTTCAAACTCCTGGTTTATGCCTCACCTCAACCGACCTTTGCACTCTAGTAGTCATAAGTGTGTTTTCTAAATGTGTGATTCTGTGTCTCTTTTGACATTTAGTTCATGTGTCACAATTTTGATATTCCACCTATAACTTATATCTTATGATGTCTCTTTTTCTGTCTGACTTATGTCACTGAGAATGATCGTACCTAAGTACACCCGAGTTGCTGCAACTGGCCTTATTTCATTGATTTCATGGCTGAGTTATATTCCATTGTACAAAAGTATCACATCTTCTTTATCCATGTTTTCCTTCCAAGGAGATTTCGGTTGTATCCAAGTCGTTGAAGGAGTTCTGCTGCTTTCCATGTGCTTTCGAGGTGAGACCAATCTCCCTCTTGAAATCCCATTCCTGCAATTCTGCCTTGCTTTCAAGTCCTTTTTCATGACTTACTTCAAGGCATTTTTCCACGTTAGGTATCTTTTATAATGCTGCAGGATTGTGAATTGCAGTGTCCCTGAGCTCCACTTTTCAACTTGTTTCTTTGGGAATTGGCCACCAAACAGCAGGATTGCTTCAAGCCCTATTCTGGTTCCGAGGGCAAGCTGAGCCTTTGGTCAATTCCTCTTCCTCATTGGAAATTAGAGTGGCATGTGCCTGTCCAAACACCAAGGCGTTGTCTCTCATTGTTCCCCCCATTCCAGTTCATCCTCTGGACAAATTCCAAAGTGTACGAAAGAGGGTGTTGAAGGTGCTGACTTCCCCAAGTGGGGCGATTGCTAGGAAAGAGGGTGGAGGTGGGAACCCGAGCAGTAGGAGATGAGGAGATGAGGTGGTTTTCTCAAACTCTTCCCTATCTGATGGTGTACCATCCTCTGGGTGTCCCATGCATGTTTTAGCTGTACGAAGGGTGGCCTGCGTCTGGAGATTTGGGACCCATGGAATCAGGACCAGGCAGTATTACTCTAAAGGGGCTGCATTAGCTGACTTATGCTTACCAAGCCTCTCAGCCCCACGAGTGTCCAGCCTTAGGTCCCATCCAGCTGTATGTTTAGATATGCTCAATCCAGCTTGCATCCCAGCCCGTGAAAGAATTCAGTAGGAATTTATCTCTTACTCAGTGTCTTTTTTTAAAATTTATTTTTATAAGGGGGTGTAGCTGATTTTCAGTGCTGTGTTTCTTGCTGCTGTACATCCACTTGATTCACTTACAGAGAGACATCGATAAATTCTTTTTCAGATTCTTACCAGTCGTATATAATCTTTTTCAGTGTGTAGATTGTGCTGAGTCCAGTCCTTTGAGCTTTAGAATAAGTCTTGTTGATTCCCTATTTGGGCTATGGAACAGTATCTGCTCATTTCAAACTCCTGGTTTATGCCTCACCTCAATTGACCTTTGCACTCTAGCAATCATAAGTGTGTTTTCTAAATGTGTGATTCTGTGTCTCTTTTGTCATTTAGTTCATGTGTAACAATGTTGATATTGCACCTATAACTGATATCTTATGATAAATCTCTTTTTCTGTCTGACTTATGTCACTGAGAATGACTGTACCTAAGTACACCTGAGTTGCTGCAACTGGCCTTATTTCACTGAATAATTGCTCAGTAATATTCCATTGTACATAAGTATCACATCTTCTTTATCCATGTTTTCCATCCAAGGAGATTTCGGTTGTATCCAAGTCAAGGCTCTTGTAAACAGACCAGCACTAAACGTTGTGGTGCCTGTGTCCTGTCGAGTGTTGCTTTTCCCAAGGTATACGCCCATGAGTGGAAGTGCCATATGCTCTGTAGCTTTGTTTCTGAGATTTTTTGGGGAAACACAATACACTTCTCCAGAGTGCCGTTGGCAATTTACCTTCCCAGAATCACCGTAAAAGGGCTCCCTTTTCTCCATGCCCTATGCTGCATTTCTGGTTTTTACACTTTGTGAGGATGGCCTTCAGAGTGATGTGAAGTGATATCTCTTTGTAGTGTTGATTTGCACTGCATGCCTCTTTGGTTGGCGAAAAGACACATATGCGTTTTTCCTGAATATATTCAGGAAAAACGCATACGCCCTTTTTGGCCAATGGCATCGTTGAAGAAGTTCTATCCCTTTCCATTTGCTTTCATGGCGAGTCCAATCTACCTCTTGAAAACCCCTTCCTGCAATCCTGCCTTGTTTTCTTGTCCTTTTTCGTGACTTACCTCAAGGCATTTTCCCAGGATTGCTTCCAACCCTATTCTGGTTTCGGGGGCAAGCTGAGCCTTTGGTCATTTCCTCTTCCTGATTGGAAATTAGAGTGGCGTGTCCCTGTTCAGACACCTCGGGCTCATCACTCATTGTTCTCCCTCTTCCCCTTCATCCTCCAGAAAAATTCCAAACTGTGCGAAACAGGATGTTGAAGGTGCTAACTTCCCCTGGTGAGTAGATTATTAGAAAAGAGGCTGGAGTTGGGACCCGAGCACCAGGAGATTAGGAGAGGAGGTGGCTTCTCCAAACTCTTCCCGATCAGACGGTGTACCATCCTCTGTGTGTCCCGTGCATATTTTAGCTCTAGGAAGGTTCCCCTGCACCTGGAGATTTGGCACCCTTGGAATGGGGCCAGGCAGTATTATTCTAAATGTGCTGCATTTGCTGGCCCATCCTTGCCAATTTTCTCACTCCACGAGTGTCCATCCTTAAGTCCCATCTATCTGTGGGTCTAGATGTGGTCAATCCAGGTTGCATCAGACCCCGAAGGAATTCTGTAGGAATTTCTCTCTCTCTCTCACTGTATTTTTTTTTTTGTAATTTATTTTTATAATGGAGTACAGCTGGTTTTCAATGTTGTGTTTCTTGCTGCTGTACATCTTCTTGACTCACTTACAGATAGACCTCAATAAATTCTTTTTTAGGTCCTTACCAGTCGTATATATTCTTTTCTGGTGACTAGAGTGTTGTGAGTCCAGTTCTTTGAGCTATAGAGTAGGTCTTGTCGATTAGCTATTTGGTTTGGAACCGTATCTGTGCTAATTTCAACCTCATGGTTTATGCCTCACCCCACCCCACCTTTCACCTTTAGCAGCCATAAGTGTGGTTTCTAAATGTGTGACTCTGTTTCTGTAATTTAGTTCATGTGTAGCCATTTTTAGATTCCACCTATAAGTGATATCTCATGATAAGTCTCTTTTTCTGTCTGACTTATGTCACTTAGACTGATAGTACCTAAGTCCACACGAGTTGCTCCAACTGGCCTTATTTCATTGATTTCCTGGCTGAGGTATATTCCATTGTCTGTAAGTACCACATCTTCTTTATCCATTTTTTTTCCCCAAGGACATTTATGTTGTATCCAATTCGAGGCTCTTGTAAACAGAGAAGCACTAAACTTTAGGGTGCTTGTGTCCTGTAGATTTTTGGTTTTCACAGGATATACACCCATGAGTGCAAGTGTGGTATGCTCTGTATCTTTGTTTTTTAATTTTTTTAGGAAACACAATACACTTCTGCAGCCTGGCCGTTGGCAATTTACATTCCCAGCATCAGCATAGCAGGGTTCCACTTTCTCCAAGTCCTGTCCTGCATTTCTGGTTTTTACATTTTGTGAGGCTAGCCCTTCTGACTGATTCGAATTGATACCTCTTTGTAGTGTTGATTTGCATTGCCAGCCTGTTTTGTTGTCCAAAAAGGGCGTATGCATTTTTCCTGAATATATTCAGGCAGGAAAAACGCATACGCCCTTTTTGGACAACTGCGTTATTGGTGAATTTCAGCCGCTTTTTCATGTGCTTTAATGGCTAGTTCAATCTACCTCTTGAAATTCCTTTCCTGCAATTGTGCCTTTCATTAAAATCCTTTTCCATGACTTACCTCAATACATTTTTCGATGATAGGTATCATTTAAAACCCTTCAGGTTTGTGAATTGCAGTGCTCCTGACCTCTATTTTTCAACTTGTTTCTTTGAGATCTAGCAACAAAACAGCAGCATTGCTTCAAGCCCTATTCTGGTTCCGGGGGCAAGGTGAACCTTTGGTTAATTCCTCTTACTAAATGGAAATTAAAGAGGCATTTTCCTGTCCAAACACCTAGGGCTTGTCTCTCATGGTTCTCCCACTTCCCCTTCATCCTCCGGACAAATTCCAAACTGTGTGAAACTGGATTTTGAAGGTGCTGACTTTGTTAAGTGGGGAGATTGTTCAGAAAGAGGCTGTTGGGGGGAACCCGAGCACCTGGAGATGAGGAGATGAGGTGCCTTTTCCAAACTCTTCCCGATCAGATGGTGTACCATCCTCTGGGTGTGTCAGGCATGTTTCAGCAGTAGGAAGGGTCCCCTGCAAGTAAGGGGAACACCAGGGATCTTTCCAAATCAGTGTCTCCCAGAACCCCCAAACTGGGGAAGTTTTAAGCTACGGGTACATGCATGTATGTTCATGAAGGGCCTTGGGCAGTAGGCAGAGTCCAAGCTTTAGATGATTGAGGGTCAGAAGCGGTCATCACCAGCCTCCCTTAAGTTACATTTTATCTGGCCTTGGTAGATGATGTAGATATTCATATCTAGTTTTTCAGATTATTTCCCCTTATAGGTTATTACAAAATATTGAGTGTAGTTCCCTGTGCTATACAGTAGGCCCTTGTTGATTATCCATTTTATACATAGCATTGTGTATGTGTTAATCCCCAAAACTTAAATTATCCCTCCCTGCACTTTTCCCCTTTGGTAACAATAAGTTACAAGGTTTTATATTCCTCAGAAATGGGGGAGCTGAAAGAATGGTATAATTTTCAATGGAAAAGCATTCAAAAGAAGATTGAAGCTTCAGCCAAGATCATTAGATGTACATCCTTGGAAAACAATCACTTAATTTCTCTAAACTTGACCTGACAAATAAGACAAAAACCCTCCACTGAACTTGCTTATAATCAAGTGATGGAAATATCAAATGGAAGTGTTAGAAACGTCTTATTTTACATGGGCCTTATACACTGCTCTACATTCATTACAGTTTGCTTCACACATCTGTTCACTGAAGTTACAATGTTCTCAAATTCTGTTACTGATCCTCCAGAATGGGCCCCAACAAGGGTCCCCTGCCCAGTGTCATTGGAGCCAACAGAACGAGACTGAGTTTGGTTCAGAAGCAAAGGAAAACTTTATATTTTGATCAGAGAATGGAGAGGTGAGAGCGTGCGCTCCCCCGCGGGCTGTGGGCGGGGCGGCTGTGTAGGGATCCCGTCAGCGTCAGCGGGAGGGAGGGGGCGGAGCTCTCGAGGGCCGGGTTGGCTGGAGCTCAGGCTCTATGTCGCGGAGTCTGCATGGGGCCCCGCGAGCTGAGGTGTCGGCCCAGCCATTTTGCGCTTAGGAAATCGGGTCTGAAGTGCCGGGTGTGGGACCTCTGCATGTGGAAACCTAGGAGCAAGTGAAATTAGGAAAAGCACAAAGGAAAAAAAGGTTAGAATTTATTTTATTGCCCAGATTCTATTTTTATCTCCCAGGAATTTTTCATGGGCTTTGCCGGTGACAAACCCCTCCTCTACCTTTTGTCCCGTTCCTCATTCTTGGGGCACTGAGGGTGCAGACCCCGCTTCTGTAACTGCTTCGTGCTGAGTTGGGAGTCCTCATACCCCAGGGGGAGGGGCAGAACTTCTCCCCAGCAGCCTCCAGGTGAGGTTGATTGTCCGCAGGCCTCCTGCCTCACTGCTCGTCCTCCTGAGCACCAGCACTGGAAGTGTTATAGATTCTAATGACCTTTAAGCGTCCAGGAAAGAGATGTGCAGAGACGCTGGGGGGCCGGTTTTACCCCGCCCCACATTTGTTCGGCCTCCTTAGGCTGACGGTTTCTGCCAGCCTAGATGCTCTGACCAGTAGTCTGCGCTTTCTTCAATTAGGCCCCTGAATTAACGTACAAACAGCACCAGGTGTCAGAGCCCTGCCCGCTCAACTCCCAGACAGTCCAGGGTCGGTGGTGATCCAGGACCATGACGACCACTGAGTCAACGGCCTTTTGAAGTAGCCAGCAGTCCAGCTGGTCTCATTGGCCGCCGTCACCGCGGTGTCTGTAGGCTTTTCTGTGGTGACAGCGTGATATACAGTTCCCCCGCCAAGCTTATTAGCTCCCCTCTGGGTGCAGTAAGTCCTACAAGCAATAGTCTGCTCTTTTGGGGCACACTCTTGTTGCTTTCTGAGAGAAGCTCCAGGTCAAGTGATGGTCACATGAGTTGTCATGGCGGCCCATTGCCCCTGGTTGTCTCTCTGGAGGTTGGAGTTGGATGGCCTCCTCTCTCGAGGTCAGTGTGCCCATGGAGCGACCCCTGCAACTTCAGGGCATGGTGGGTGGTTAGGATCACCACGTGGGGTCCTTTTCCCTTAGGAGGGAGCCGGTCTTGCGGGCTGCTGATTTCCAGGTTTTTAGATACCCCCAGTATGCTGGCCGGATGGGGCAGCGGGCCAAGCCCTTGGTAACCGTATCTTCTACCTGGACGGCATACTTGAGTTTTTCCAGTTCAAGTGGTCCCAGTTTTTGCATTAATACTCCAAGGGTGACTCACCTTCTACGGGGAATGTAAAAGTCAAAGGGTTGAGCTAAATTAGGGAGTTCCAGGGCAAGGGTCTGAATTAACTGCTCTTTCCATTCTTGAAAGACCGCTTCTGGATTCTATTAGAAAGGATCATCATCTTTTCCTTTCAATGTTTCATATAGAGGCCCAGCTATTAGACTGTAGTTAGGGATCCAGATGCAGCAAACCCCGGACTCCCCAGGAACCCCTAAGCTGTCTTCTAGTTTTAGAAGGGGTAAGGCTGCAAATGGCTTCTTCCCTTTCCTGGGATGGGCTTCTCCAACCTTCTGTGAGAATGAAGTCTGGGCAGGTCACCTTAGTCTGTGATATTTGAGCCTTTTTCTTGGACACCTTCTATCCTTTATTGGCTAGGTAGTTCAGAGACCTCCTTAGTAGGGCTGGCAATCAGAATGTTGTCTGCATATTGAAGGCAGGTTCCCTTCTCCAGAGGTAGATCTTTTAGGTTTTAGTTAAGTTTCCCCAAAGGTGGCGTGGGAATTTTTGAACCCTTGGGGCAGGACGGCCCCAGCACTATTGTCTTCATTGTATGTTGAGTCCTGCCAATCACAAGCCAAAATTTCTTGTGACTCTGGGACTAATAGAATACAGAAGAAGGCATCATCTAAGTCTAATACAGAATACCATGTCTTGGTGGATGGTAGAATGACCAGCATGGTGTAGGAATTAGGAACTACTGGATGTATATCCTCAGTGGCTTCACTGACTGTCCTGACGTCCTTTACCAGGTACCCAGTAGCCCACGGGGCTCTCATGGTCAGGCCCCTCCCAGCATATGGAGCTCACCTGGTCAGGTACCCAGCAGCTCACGGGGCTCTCGTGGTCAGGCCCATCCCAGGATTTGGAGCTCACCTGGGCAGGTACCCAGCAGCCCACGGGGCTCTCGTGGTCAGGCCCCTCCCAGGATATGGAGCTCACCTGGGCAGGCACCCAGCAAGCCTGGGCACACAGGAACGGTGCACATAGCCCTCATTGCAGAGCACCCCCAGCCCACCTGTCGGTCAGAGCTGACCCAGAGCACCTCAGAGCAGGACTTGAACTAACAAACAGCAGCTCCGACAGGTCTGTGACCCTGGGCGTCACTCTATGCAGCCTCCCTCTGCCTGGTCTTCCAGAAACTTCCACTGCAGCCGGGGTACCAGGCCTCTGTCTCCACCCACCACCCCTCCTCTCCCTGACTCCTGGGTTCCTCTCATTAAGAGAGGGTCTTCTTGAAGTTGTTTCCCACTCATGGGTCAGATAAAATGATTAGAAAACAAGCCAGGGCTGCAACCCCTTGTCTATCCTGACCCTCAGGACCCTGCACCTGTTTCTTGGACCTAGCCGGTTCAGCAAGGTCCATTTTCTGCAAGTGTGAGCCCCTGAGGGGTGAGGATTGGTTGACCTGGGCAGCCTGAACCTGCCAACCAGCCCTCCCCAGGTGTGCCTGGGTTGAGGTCAATATAAACACCGCTCCAGGCAGCAAGAGCCCCTACAGCTGTGCCTGACGCCATGTTCTCTGCCCCGTCAGCAGTCTCGGGATGTGCTGGTGGAAGGGAGTGAGGGGCCATGGCGTTGTGGGTGGCCCGGTGTGAGTGGGGCTCTGCTGGACTTTCTGCAGGAGTTGCCGGGCGGCCACCTGCTAAACAAGAGGATGTGTCACCCATACCTGCCGCTAAAATTTCTCCCCGGGCAGAGGTGAGGAAGGAAAAAAGCAGTGGGGGCCAGGACAGGAAGGGTACCTCAGGCAGGGAAATGGAAAGCTTCCAGAACAGCGCCCGGGGCCAGGACCATCCTGGCTGGCCTGCAGGCACCAAGTCAGCCTGCGTGCTGTCGCTGATGTGGCTCCACGGCCCTTCCTGTAGGCTTTCAAGTCCTTGTACACATTCAGGTGTTTTACCTGGGAAGGGTGGGAACAGTTCAGCAGCAGCTGGCCTGGGGCTTAGCTCACGTTTACTCACAGATGCCTCAGCACTGTCCCCCAGCTTTGCAATGAGGACGTTCCTTCCGGGGGGGCTGCTGTCTGCATGGGAGATGATTCCCCACCTCTGACCAACTTCAGAATTGTTTACCACTGGAGCAAGTGCCCTGATAGGGTTTTCTTCTGTATAATTGGTGGGTTCTGTTTTTTGTTTCTGTTTTTGTTTTTGTTTTTTGGTTTAAGGTAGGTTTTCTTCCTCTTTTTTGTATATATAGATATAAACATGGAAATAATTCATTCATATAAATACATCTATGGGAAGGGAAGAACTTTTTTCTGTCTTGTTTTTTAAATTTTATTTATTTTTTTAATTTTTGAATTTTATTTTATTTTTTTTATACAGCAGGTTCTTATTGGTTATCTATTTTATCTATTTATTTATTTATTTATTTTTGCGGTACGCGGGCCTCTCACTGTTGTGGCCTCTCCCATTGCGGAGCACAGGCTCCGGATGCGCAGGCTCAGCGGCCATGGCTCATGGGCCCAGCCGCTCCGCGGCATATGGGATCTTCCCGGACCGGGGCACGAACCCATGTCCCCTGCATCGGCAGGCAGACTCTCAACCACTGCACCACCAGGGAAGCCCGGTTATCTATTTTATACATATAGGTGTATACATGTCAATCCCAATCTCCCAATTCATCCCACCCCCCCACCCCCACGGCTTTCCCCCTTGGTGTCCATACGTTTGTTCTCTACATCTGTGTCTCTATTTCTGCCCTGCAAACCGGTTCATCTGTACCATTTTTCTAGGTTCCACATGTATGCGTTAATATACAATATTTGTTTTTCTCTTTCTGACTTACTTCACTCTGTATGACTGTCTCTAGATCCATCGACGTCTCTACAAATGACCCAATTTCATTCCTTTTTATGGCTGAGTAATATTCCATTTTATATATGTACCACATCTTTATCCATTTGTCTGTCTGTGGGCATTTAGGTTGCTTCCATTACCTGGCTATTGTAACTAGTGCTGCAATGAACGTTGTGGTGAATGTGTCTTTTTGATTTATGGTTTTCTCTGGGTATATGCCCAGTAGTGGGATTGCTGGATCATATGGTAATTCTATTTTTAGTTTTTTAAGGAAACTCCATACTCCACACCCTCCCCAGCATTTGTTGTTTGTAGATTTTCTGATGATGCCCATTCTAACAAGTGTGAGGTGATACCTCATTGTAGTTTTGATTTGCATTTCTCTAATAATTAGTGATGTTGAGCAGCTTTTCATGTGCTTCTTGATCATCTCTATGTCTTCTTGGAAGAAATGTCTATTTAGATCTTCTGCCCATTTTTTTTATTGGGTTGTTTGTTTTTTTTAATATTGAGCTGCATGAGCTGTTTATATATATTGGAGATAAATCCTTTGTCTGTTGATTGGTTTGCAAATATTTTCTCCCATTCTGAGAGTTGTCTTTTCGTTTTGTTTGTAGTTTCCTTTGCTTTGCAAAAGCTTTTATGTTTCATTAGGTCCCATTTGTTTATTTTTCTTTTTTATTGCCTTACTCTAGGAGGTGGATCAAAAAAGATCTTGCTGTGATTTATGTCACAGTATTCTTCCTAAGTTTTCCTCTAAAGTTTTATACTGTCTGGTCTTACATTAAGGTCTCTAATCCATTTTGAATTTATTTTTGTGTATGGTGTTAGGGAGTGTTCTAATTTCATTCTTTTACATGTAGTGTCCATTTTTCCCAGCACCACTGATTGAAGAGACTGTCTTTTCTCCATTGTATAGTCTTGCCTCCTTTGTCATAGATTAGTTGACAGTAGGTGTGTAGGTTTATCTCTGGGCTTTCTTTTTTTTTTTTTTCCTTTTACACCTTTATTGGAGTATAATTGCTTTACAATGGTGTGTTAGTTTCTGCTGTATAACAAAGTGAATCAGCTATACATATACATATATCACCATATCCCCTCCCTCTTGAATCTCCCTCCCACCCTCTGTATCTCACCCCTTTAGGTGGTCACAAAGCACTGAGCTGATCTCCCTGTGCTATGTGGCTGCTTCCCAGTAGCTATCGATGTTACCTTTGGTAATGTATATATGTCCATGCCACTCTCTCACTTTGTCCCAGCCTACCCTTCCCCCTCCCTCTGTCCTCAAGTCCTTTCTCTACGTCTGTGTCCTTAATCCTGTCCTGCCCCTAGGTTCTTCATAAACTTTTTTTTTCTTTAGATTCCATATATCTGTGTTAGCATACGGTATTTGTTTTTCTCTTTCTGACTTACTTCACTGTGTAGGACAGACTCTAAGTCCATCCACCTCACTACAAATAAGTCAGTTTTGTTTCTTTTATGGCTGAGTAATATTCCATTGTATATATGTGCAAGATCTTCTTTATCGATTCATCTGTTGATGGACACTTAGGTTGCTTCCATGTCCTGGCTATTGTAAATAGAGCTGCAATGAACATTGTTGTACATAATTCTTTTTGAATTATGGTTTTCTGTGGGTAAATGCCCAGTAGTTGGATTGTTTGGTCGTATGGTACTTCTATTTTTAGTTTTTTAAGGAACCTCCATACTGTCCTCCCTAGTGGCTATATCAATTTACATTCCCACCAACAGTGCAGGAGGGTTCCCTTTTCTCCAGTAAATGCCTCTCCAGGATTTATTGTTTGTAGGTTTTTTGATGATTGCCATTCTGACTGCTGTGAGGTGATACCTCACTGTAGTTTTGATTTGCATTTCTCTAATGATTAGTGATGTTCAGCATCCTTTCATGTGTTTGTTGGCAACCTGTATATCTTCTTTGGAGAAATGTCTATTTAGCTCTTCTGCCCATTTTTGTATTGGGTTGTTTGTTTTTGTGATATTGAGCTGCATGAGCTGCTTGTAAATTTTGGAGATTGTCATTTGCTTCATTTGAAAATATTTTCTCCCATTCTAAGGGTTGTCTTTTCGTCTTATGTTTTCCTTTGCTGTGCAAAAGCTTTTAAGTTTCATTAGGTCCCATTTGTTTATTTTTGGTTTTATTTCCATTTCTCTAGGAGGTGGGTCAAAAAGGATCTTGCTGTGATTTATGTCATAGAGTGTTCTGCCTATGTTTTCCTCTAAGAGTTTTATAGTGTCTGGTCTTAAATTTAGGTCTCTAATCCATTTTGAGTTTGTTTTTGTGTATGGTGTTATGGAATGTTCTAATTACATTCTTTTACGTGTAGCTGTCCAGTTTTCCCAGCACCACTTACTGAAGAGACTGTCTTTTCTCCATTGTATATCCTTGCCTCCTTTGTCATAGATGAGTTAGCCATAGGTATGTAGGTTTACCTCTGGGCTTTCTATCCTGTTCCATTGATCTATATTTCTGTTTTTGTGCCAGTACCATATAGTTTTGATTACTGTAGCTTTGTAGTATAGTCTGAAGTCAGGAAGTCTGATTCCTCCAGCTCTTTTAATTTCCCTCCAGACTGCTTTGGCTATTTGGGGTCTTTTGTGTCTCCATACAAATTTTAAGATTTTTTTTGTTCTAGTTCTGTAGAAAATGACATTGGTAATTTGATAGGGATTGCACTGAATCGGTAGATTGCTTTGGGTAGTGTAGTCATTTTCATAATATTGATTCTTCTAACCCAAGAACATGGTTTATACCTCCATCTGTTTATATCATCTTTGATTTCTTTAAGCAGAGTCTTATCGTTTTCTGAGTACAGGTCTTTTACCTCCTTAGGTAGGTTCATTCCTACGTATTTTATTCTTTTTGTTGCAATGGTGAATGGGATTGTTTCCTTAATTTCTCCTTCTGATCTTTCATTGTTAGTGTATAGGAATGCAAGAGATTTCTGTGCATTAATTTTGTATCCTGCAACTTTACCAAGTTCATTGATTAGCTCTAGTAATTTTCTGGTGTCATCTTTAGGATTCAATATGTATAGTACTGTGTCATTTGCAAACAGTGACAATTTTACTTCTTCTTTTCCAATTTGTATTCCTTTTCTTTTTCTTCTCTGACTGCTGTTTCTAGGACTTCCAAAACTATGTTGAATAATAGTGGTGAGAGTGGACATCCTTGTCTTTTTCCTGATCTTAGAGGAAATGCTTTTAGTTTTTCACCATTGAGAATGATGTTTGCTGTGGGTTTGTCATATATGGCCTTTATTATGTTGAGGTAGATTCCTTCTATGCCCACTTTCTGGAGACTTTTTATCATAAATGGGTGCTGCATTTTGTCAAAAGCTTTTCCTGCATCTGTAGAGATGATATATATTTTTTTTATTTTATTTTTTTATTTTTTTATTTTTTGCTTTATAACAAATTTAATCAGTTATAAATATACATATGTTCCCATATCCCCTCCCTTTTGCATCTCCCTCCCACCCTCCCTATCCCACCCCTCCAGGTGGTCACAAAGCACCGAGCTGATCTCCCTGTGCTATGCGGCTGCTTCCCACTAGCTATCTACCTTACGTTTGGTAGTGTATATATGTCCATGCCACTCTTTCACTTTGTCACAGCTTACCCTTCCCCCTCCCCATATCCTCAAGTCCATTCTCTAGTAGGTCTGTGTCTTTATTCCTGTCTTACCCCTATGTTCTTCATGACATTTTTTTTCTTAAATTCCATATATATGTGTCAACATACAGTGTTTGTCTTTCTCTTTCTGACTTACTTCACTCTGTATGACAGACTCTAAGTCCATCCACCTCATTACAAATAGCTCAATTTCATTTCTTTTTATGGCTGAGTAATATTCCATTGTATATATGTGCCACATCTTCTTTACCCATTCATCTGATGATGGACACTTAGGTTGTTTCCATCTCCGGGCTATTGTAAATAGGGCTGCTATGAACATTTTGGTACATGTCTCTTTTTGAATTATGGTTTTCTCAGGGTATATGCCCAGTAGTGGGATTGCTGGGTCATATGGTAGTTCTATTTGTAGTTTTTTTTTTTTTTTTTTTTTCTTTTTTTTTTTTGCGGTATGCGGGCCTCTCACTGTTGTGGCCTCTCCCGTTGCGGAGCACAGGCTCCGGATGCGCAGGCCCAGCGGCCATGGCTCACGGGCCCAGCCGCTCTGCGGCATATGGGATCCTCCCAGACCGGGGCACGAACCCATATCCCCTGCATCGGCAGGCGGACTCTTAACCACTGCGCCACCAGGGAGGCCCTATTTGTAGTTTTTTAAGGAACCTCCATACCGTTCTCCATAGTGGCTGTACCAATTCACATTCCCACCAACAGTGCAAGAGTGTTCCTTTTTTTCCACACCCTCTCCAGCATTTATTGTTTCTAGATTTTTTGATGATGGCCATTCTGACTGGTGTGAGATGATATCTCATTGTAGTTTTGATTTGCATTTCTCTAATGAGCAAAGATGTTGAGCATCCTTTCATGTGTTTGTTGGCAGTCTGTATATCTTCTGTGGCGAAATGTCTATTTAGGTCTTCTGCCCATTTTTGGATTGGGTTGTTTGTTTTTTTGTTATTGAGCGGGATGAGCTGTTTATAAATTTTGGACATTAATCCTTTGTCAGTTGCTTCATTTGCAAATATTTTCTCCCATTCTGAGGGTTGTCTTTTGGTCTTGTTTATGGTTTCCTTTGCTGTGCAAAAGCTTTTAAGTTTCATTAGGTCCCATGTGTTTATTTTTGTCTTTATTTCCATTTCTCTAGGAGGTGGGTCCAAAAGGATCTTGCTGTGATTTATGTCATAGAGTGTTCTGCCTATGTTTTCCTCTAAGAGTTTGAGAGTGCCTGGCCTTACATTTAGGTCTTTAATCCATTTTGAGCTTATTTTTGTGTATGGTGTTAGGGAGTGGTCTAATCTCATACTTTTACATGTCCCTATCCAGTTTTCCCAGCACCACTTATTGAAGAGACTGTCCTTTCTCCACTGTACATTCCTGCCTCCTTTATCAAAGATAAGGTGACCATATGTGCATGGGTTTATCTCTGGGCTTTCTATCCTGTTCCATTGATCTATCTTTCTGTTTTTGTGCCAGTAGCATACTGTCTTGATTACTGTAGCTTTGTAGTATAGTCTGAAGTCAGGGAGCCTGATTCCTCCAGCTCCATTTTTCGTTCTCAAGATTGCTTTGGCTATTCGGGGTCTTTTGTGTTTCCATACAAATTGTGAATTTTTTTTTTCTAGTTCTGTGAAAAATGCCAGTGGTAGTTTGATAGGGATTGCATTGAATCTGTAGATTGCTTTGGGTAGTAGAGTCATTTTCACAATGTTGATTCTTCCAATCCAAGAACATGGTACATCTCTCCATCTATTTGTATCATCTTTAATTTCTTTCATCAGTGTCTTATAATTTTCTGCATACAGGTCTTTTGTCTCCTTAGGTAGGTTTATTCCTAGATATTTTATTCTTTTTGTTGCAGTGGTAAATGGGAGTGTTTTCTTGATTTCACTTTCAGATTTTTCATCATTAGTATATAGGAATGCCAGAGATTTCTGTGCATTAATTTTGTATCCTGCTACTTTACCAAATTCATTGATTAGCTCTATTAGTTTTCTGGTAGCATCTTTAGGATTCTCTATGTATAGTATCATGTCATCTGCAAACAGTGACAGCTTTACTTCTTCTTTTCCGATTTGGATTCCTTTTATTTCCTTTTCTTCTCTGATTGCTGTGGCTAAAACTTCCAAAACTAGGTTGAATAAGAGTGGTGAGAGTGGGCAACCTTGTCTTGTTCCTGATCTTAGTGGAAATGGTTTCAGTTTTTCACCATTGAGGACGATGCTGGCTGTGGGTTTGTCATATATGGCCTTTATTATGTTGAGGAAAGATCCCTCTATGCCTACTTTCTGCAGGGTTTTTATCATAAATGGGTGTTGAATTTTGTCAAAAGCTTGCTCTGCATCTATGGAGATGATCATATGGTTTTTCTCCTTCAGTTTGTTGATATGGTGTATAACGTTGATTGATTTGCGTATATTGAAGAATCCTTGCATTCCTGGAATAAACCCCACTTGATCATGGTGTATGATCCTTTTAATGTGCTGTTGGATTCTGTTTGCTAGTATTTTGTTGAGGATTTTTGCATCTATGTTCATCAGTGATATTGGCCTGTAGTTTTCTTTCTTTGTGACATCCTTGCCTGGTTTTGGTATCAAGGTGATGGTGGCCTCGTAGAATGAGTTTGGGAGTGTTCCTTCCTCTGATATTGTTTGGAAGAGTTTGAGAAGGATGGGTGTTAGCTCTTCTATAAATGTTTGACAGAATTCGCCTGTGAAGCCATCTGGTCCTGGGCTTTTGTTTGATGGAAGATTTTTAATCACAGTTTCAATTTCAGTGCTTGTGATTGGTCTATTCATATTTTCTATTTCTTCCTGAGTCAGTCTTGGCAGGTTGTGCATTTCTAAGAATTTGTCCATTTCTTCCAGGTTGTCCATTTTATTGGCATAGAGTTGCTTATAGTAATCTCTCATGATCTTTTGTATTTCTTCAGTGTCAGTTGTTACTTCTCCTTTTTCATTTCTAATTCTATTGATTTGAGTCTTCTCCCTTCTTTTCTTGATGAGTCTGGCTAATGGTTTGTCAATTTTGTTTATCTTCTCAAAGAACCAGCTTTTAGTTTGGTTGATCTTTGCTATCGTTTCCTTCATTTCTTTTTCATTTATTTCTGATCTGATCTTTATGATTTCTTTCCTTCTGCTAGCTTTGGGGGTTTTTTGTTCTTCTTTCTCTAATTGCTTTAGGTGCAGGGTCAGGTTGTTTACTCGAAATGTTTCCTGTTTCTTAAGGTGGGATTGTATTGCTATAAACTTCCCCGTTAGAACTGCTTTTGCTGCGTCCCATAGGTTTTGGGTCATCGTGTCTCCATTGTCATTTGTTTCTAGGTATTTTTAAATTTCCTCTTTGATTTCTTCAGTGATCACTTCGTTATTGAGTAGTGTATTGTTTAGCCTCCATGTGTTTGTATTTTTTACAGATCTTTTCCTGTAATTGATGTCTAGTCTCATAGCATTGTGGTCGGAAAAGATACTTGATACAATTTCAATTTTCTTAAATTTACCAAGGCTTGATTTGTGACCCAAGATATGATCTATCCTGGAGAATGTTCCATGAGCACTTGAGAAAAATGTGTATTCTGTTGTTTTTGGATGGAATGGCCTATAAATATCAACTAAGTCCATCTTGTTTAATGTATCATTTAAAGCTTGTGTTTCCTTATTTATTTTCATTTTGGATGATCTGTCCATTGGTGAAAGTGGGGTGTTAAAGTCCCCTACTATGAGTGTGTTACTGTCGATTTCCCCTTTTATGGCTGTTAGTATTTGCCTTATGTATTGAGGTGCTCCTATGTTGGGTGCATAAATATTTACAATTGTTATATCTTCTTCTTGGATTGATCCCTTTATCGTTATGTAGTGTCCTTCTTTGTCTCTTCTAGTAGTCTTTATTTTAAAGTCTATTTTGTCTGATATAAGAATTGCTACTCCAGGTTTCTTTTGATTTCCATTTGCATGGAATATCTTTTTCCATCCCTTTACTTTCAATCTGTATGTGTCTCTAGGTCTGAAGTGGGTCTCTTGTAGACAGCATATATATGGGTCTTGTTTTTGTATCCATTCAGCCACTCTGTGTCTTTTGGTGGGAGCATTTAGTCCATTTACATATAAGGTAATTATTGATATGTATGTTCCTATTCCCATTTCCTTAATTGCTTTGCATTCGTTATTGTAGGTATATTCCTTCTGTTGTGTTTCTTGCCTAGAGAAGTTCCTTTAGCATTTGTTGTAAAGCTGGTTTGGTGGTGCTGAACTCTCTCAGCTTTTGCTTGTCTGTAAAGGTTTTAATTTCTCCATCAAATCTGAATGAGATACTTGCTGGGTAGAGTAATCTTGGTTGCAGGTTTCTCTCCTTCATCACTTTAATTATGTCCTGCCACTACCTTCTGGCTTGTAGAGTTTCTGCTGAGAGATCAGCTGTTAACCTGATGGGGATTCCCTTGTGTGTTATTTGTTGTTTTTCCCTTGCTGCTTTTAATATGATTTCTTTGTGTTTAATTTTTGACAGTTTGATTAATATGTGTCTTGGTGTATTTCTCCTTGGATTTATTCTGTATGGGACTCTCTGTGCCTCCTGGACTTGATTAACTATTTCCTTTCCCATATTGGGGAAGTTTTCAACTATAATCTCTTCAAATACTTTCTCAGTCCCTTTCTTTTTCTCTTTTTCTTCTGGAACCCCTATAAGTCGAATGTTGGTGCGTTTAATGTTGTCCCAGAGGTCTCTGAGACTGTCCTCTGTTCTTTTCATTCTTTTTTCTTTATTTTGCTCTGCATCAGTTATTTCCACTATTTTATCTTCCACCTCACTTATCCGTTCTTCTGCCTCAGTTATTTTGCTATTGATCCCATCTAGAGTATTTTTCATTTCATTTATTGTGTTTTTAATCGATGGTTGATTCATCTTTAGTTCTTCTAGGTCCTTGTTAACTGTTTCTTGCATTTTGTCTATTCTATTTCCAAGATTATGGATCTTGGAAATAGAATCTTGGATCAGCTTTACTATCATTATGCTGAATTCTTTTTCAGGTAGACTGCCTATTACCTCTTCATTTGTTAGGTCTGGTAGGTTTTTATCTTGCTCCTTCACCTGCTGTGTGTTTTTCTGTCTTCTCATTTTGCTTATCTTACTGTGTTTGGGGTCTCCTTTTTGCAGGCTGCAGATTCGTAGTTCCCGTTGTTTTTGGTGTCTGACCCCAGTGGCTAAGGTTATTTCAATAGGTTGTGTAGGCTTCCTGGTCGGGGGGACTAATGCCTGTGTTCTGGTGGTTGAGGCTCGATCTTGTCTTTCTGGTGGACAGGTCCACGTCTGGTGGTGTGTTTTGGGTTGCCTATGGCCTTATTATGTTTTTAGGTAGCCTCTCTGCTAATAGGTGGGGTTGTGTTCCTGCCTTGCTAGTTGCTTGGCATAGGGTGACCAGTGCTGTAGCTTGCTGGTCGTTGACTGAAGCTGGGTGCTGGTGTTGGGATGGAGATCTCTGGGAGATTTTCGCTGCTTGATATTATGTGGAGCTGGGAGGTCTCTTGTGGACCCATGTCCTGAAGTTGGCTCTCCCACTTCAGAGGCACAGTACTGGCTCCTGGCTGCAGCACCAAGAGCCTTTCATCCACCCGGCTCAGAATAACAGGGAGAAAAAGTAGAAAGAAAGAATTAGTAGAAGAAAGAAAGAGAGAGGGAAAGAAAGGAAGAAGGGAAGAAAGGAAGGAAGGAAGAAAGAAAGGAGGGAGGGAGGGAGGAAGGATGGAAAGAAAGAAGGAAAGAAAGGAGGGAGGGAGGAAGGAAAGAAAGAAAGAAAGACAGGAGGGAGGGAGGGAGGAAGGAAAGAAAAAGAAAGTGGAAAGAAGAAGGGTGGGAGGGAGGGAGGGAGGAAAGAAAAAGAAAGAAGGAAAGGAGGAGCGGAGGGAGGGAGGGAGGAAGGGAAGGTAGGAAAAAAAGAAAGAGCAGGTAAAGTAAAATAGAATAAAGTATGAAATATAGTAGCGTTATTAAAATTAGAAAGTAATTATTGAAAAAAAAAAAAACGGACCGATAGAACCCTGGGACATATGGTGGAAGCAAAGCTATACAGAGAGAATCTTACACAGAAGATTACACATACACATTCACAAAAAGAGAGCAGGGGGAAAAATCAAAAATCTTGCTCTCCAAGTCCACCTCCTCAATTTGGGATAATTCGTTGTAAAAAGAGGAAAAGGGCGAGAAGTCTGAAATCTTGCTCTCTAAGTCCACCTCCTTAATTTGGAATAATTCCTTGTAAAAAGAGGAAAAGGGGGGAAAGTCTTAAATCTTGTCCTCAAAGTCCACCTCCTCAATTTGGGATGATTCGCTGTCCATTCATGCACTCCACAGACGCAGGGCACATCAAATGGACCCTGGAGCGTTAATCCGCTGCCTCCGAGGCTGCACAGAGAGATTTCCCTGACTCTGCTCTCACTGCTCCCGGGTCTCAGCCTTGGACCTGGCCCCGCCTCTGCGCGTAGGTCGCCGGAGGGCGTCCGTTCTTCGCTCAGACAGGACGGGTTTAAAGGAGCCGCTGATTCGGGGGCTCTGGCTCACTCAGGCAGAGGGGAGGGAGGGGCGCGCAGTGTGGGGCGGGCCTGCGGCGGCAGAGGCCGGCGTGACGTTGCAGCAGCCTGTGGCGTCCGTGCGCTTTCCCGGGAAAGCCGTCCCCGGGTCTCGGGACCCCGGCAGTGGCGGGGTGCACAGGACCCCCGGAAGGCGGGGTGGACAGTGACCCGCGCTCGCACACAGGCCCCGCGGTGGCGGCGGCGGCGGCGGGCCGCGGCGGCGGCGGGGGGCGGGCCGCGGCGGGCGGCGGCGGGCGGCGGCGGCGGCGGGCGGCGGGCGGCGGGCGGCGGGGGGCAGCGGGGGGCGGCGGGCGGCGGCGGCGGCTGCGGCGGCGGCCCACGCCCGTCTCCGAGGTCCGCGCCTTACCCGCGGCTCGCGCCTGTCTCCGGCGCTTCCCCAAGCAGCCCTCTTAATGCCCTCTCCTCACGCACCAGGAAACAAAAGGGAAAAAAGTCTCTTGCCTCTTCAGCAGCTCCAGACCCTTTCCCCAGACTCCCTCCGGGCTAGCCGTGGTGCACTAACCCCTTCAGGCTCTCTTCCTGCCGCCAGCCCCAGTCCTCTCCCTGCGCTCAGACTGAAAGCCGATACCCGAGCCTCAGCTCCTAGCCCCGCCCGCCACGGCGGCAAAGCAGACAAGCCTCTCGGGCTGGTGTGTGCCTGAGGGCACCGGTCCTCTGTGCCGGAATCTCTCCGCTTTGCCCTCCACACCCCTGTTGCTGTGCTCTCCTCCGCTACTCCGAAGCTTTCCCCCTCCGCCACCTGCAGTCTCCGCCCGCGAAGGGGCTTGCAGTGTGTAGAAACCTTCCCTCCTTCACGGCTCCCTCCCACTGGTGCAGGTCCCGTCCCTATCCTATTGTCTCTGTTTATTCTTTTTTTCTTTTGCCCTGCCCAGGTATGTGGGGAGGTTCTTGCCTTTTGGGGGGTCTGAGGTCTTCTGTCAGCGTTCAGTAGGTGTTCTGTAGGAGTTGTTCCACATGTAGGTGAATTTCTGATGTATCTGTGGGGAGGAAGGTGATCTCCGCGTCTTACTCTTCCGCCATCTTCCTCCGGGCCCCAACAGCATTCATTTTTATCGAAAGCTAATCTTCCATTAGGTACATGTACCACTACTTCTTTGTCCATTTATCTGTTGATTGACATTTTGGCTGCTTCCATGTCTTGGCTATTTTGAATATTGCTTCAGTACACCTTTGTCAGCCTGTGTCTTCTCGAGTCGGCTCTTAGGTGATAGGCCCAGTGATGGGCGTGCTGGATCGAATGGCATCTCAATTTTTACTTTTAAACGCATGTCCTTTCTGTTCTCATTACTGGATCTTACCACTTTATATATCACCAGCAGCTAGAGGGTACACAGTTCTCTAAAACCCCTTCAGCATTTATTGTTTGTAGACATTTTGTTGATGGTCATTCGACTGATGTGAGTTGAAACCTTTTCATAGATTAGATTTGCATGAGTCTAATAATTCCTGATGTTGAGCTTTTATCCATTTTCCTTTTTTTAAAAAAAAGAGTGTGTAAAACTTACCTCTTCATACTATCTTTTTGAAAGCTTACAACATTGTGAATATTTTTGGCCATTCCCTACCTCAGGACATTTTTTGATGGCAGGAGTCCTTTACAGCCCTGAGTCCTTGTGAATGTTAAGTGACCATTACCTATGGGTTTAAAGCCGCTCTTACGGGAAACGACCACAAGGAGGAAGCATTTCTACATATCCAACTCTGGGCGGTCAACAGATCCTTCCTGGAAATCGTGTTAGTAAGCTGCAAATTAGAGTGGAATGTGCCAGCGCAAACCCCCAACAGCTTATATCTCCTTACTTCTCATTTGTTTTTTAAATTTAATTTTTATTTATTATCAGAGCAAATTTGATAAAAAGGTTGTTTGTTTCAGGTGTACAGAATCTGATTCATTATATCAATGTATCTAACTATTCATCTTTGGATCCTTTCCCGTGTAGGCTATTACAGAGTGTTGAGTAGACCTCTCTTCGTATTCCATAGGTACTTTGTGATTATATATTTCATATGTATTAGTACATGTCTGTTAACCCCCATATCCTAATTCATACATTCCTTACACTTTTCCATTGGTTAAACATAATTTGTTTTTCTGAATCTATGCGTATCCTTCTCTTGGAAATTATTTCATGGGTATCAATTTTTAGGTAACACCTATAAGTGATGTCATAGGATATCTGTCTTTCGGTTTCTTTCTTACTTCAAGTTGGGTGACTATCTCTAGATCCTTCTATCGTGGTGCCAACGGCACTGTTCCATGCTTTTTCATGGCTAATATTCCATTGTGTACATGGACGAGTTCTTCTTGGTACATTTTTCTGTTGATGGACATTTTGGTTTCTTCCAGGTCTTGGCTATGATACATGTTACTGCAGTGCAGGATTGCCAGCCTGTGTCTTTTTGATTCTGGTCTACTCAGGTGATAGGCCCATCAGTGGGCCTACCAGATCACATGGTAGCTCCATTTTTACCCTTAAACACACCTCCATTCTGTTCTCACTACTGGCTGTTACCAGGTTACATCCCACCAGCAGCTAAAAGGTACGAAGTTCTCTAAAACCCCTTCAGCATTTATTTTTTGTAGACTTTTCTTGCTGATGATCATTCTGACGGCTGTGAGGTGAACGTTTTTTACACTGGATTTGCATGGCTTTATTAATTCCTGATGTTCAGACTTTTTCCATTCCCGTTTTTTTAACAACAACAAAAAAAAAAGAATCAGAAGACAAATGTGCGTAAAATATGCCTCTTGAAACTGTCGTTTTGACATTTGAACGTCTTTTGAATTTTTTGGTCAATATACGACCCCAGGATTTGTTTTCAGGGCCGGTGTCATTTACAGGCCTGCAATTATTTTGAATATCAACTGACCATTAGCGCTGGGATTAAAGCTGCTGTTGTGTGAAACGGCCACAAGGTGGCAGCAGTTCTCCTTTACCAAATCTGGTTACTAGGGCAACAGAGCCTCAATGGAAGTCGTGTTCTAGGTTGTAATTTAGAATGGAATGTGCCAGGAAAAAGCCCCTTAAGTTTATGTCTCACTACTTCTTGTTCGTTTTTTTAATTTAATTTTTATTTTTTATCACAGCAAGTTTGATTACAATGTTTGGCTTGTTCCTGGTGTGCAAGATGTGGTTCTTTTACACATATACATATGTCTATTCTTCCTGGGATCCTTTTCCCATGTACGTTATGACAGAATGTTGAGTAGTCTTCTCTTGGTATTCCATAGGTCTTTGGTGATTATATATTTCACCTGTGTTTGTATATGTCTGTTAACCCCAATATCCTAATGTATCCAGTCCTCACACCTTTCCATTGGTGAACCATAAGTTTGTTTAATGAATCTGTGATTGCCCTTCTCTGTGGAAATATCTTCACTGGTGTCAAATTTTAGGTAACACCTATAAGTGATATCATGCGATACGTGTCTTTCTCTTTCTGACTTACTACAAGTTGCGTGATTACCTCTAGACTCATCTACGGTGCTGCAAATGGCATTGTGTCCTTTTTTTCCTTAGCTAATATTCCATCTGTACATGTGCCAGTTCTTCTTTGTCCACTCCTCTGTTGATAGACTTTTTTCTTGCTTCCATGTCTTGGCAATTGTAATACTGCAGCAATGCACATTTGCCTGCCTGTGTCTTTCCAATTCTGGCTTCTTAGTTTATAGGCCCAGGAGTGGGCCTGCTGGATCATATGGTAGCAAAATGTTTACCTTGTAAAGGCACCTCCACTCTGTTCTCATTAGTGGCTCTTACCAGGTTACGTCCCACATAAAGTTGAGGGTATGCACTTCTCCACAACGCCTTCTGCATTTAATGTTTGTAGTTTATTTTGCTGATGTTTATTCTGACTAGTGTGAGCTGATACTTCTTTGTGATTGGATCTGCATGTGTCTCATAATCCCTTGAAATAGAGCTTTATGGCATGTCCTTTTTTTCTTCAAATTGTGAATACAGCTTACTTACCTCTTCAAATTGTTTTCTTGAAGTATGTGTGACATTTTGAAATATTTTGGCCATTATCTCCCTCAAGACATTTTGAGGGCAGGTTTCATTTACAGCCCTCCAGTACTGGTGCATATGAAGTGACCCGTAGCACAGGTTTTAAAGTTGCTGTTGCAGGTAACGGCCAGAGGGCGGCAGCATTTCTGCTTTTCCCAGTCTGGGAACTAAGGAAACAGACCTTTCTGGCAGTGGTGTTCCTCAGTTATAAATTAGACTGGAATGTGCCCGGATCAACCCCCAAAAGCTGATGTCTCCTTACTTATCTTTGTTTTCTAAATTGAATTTATATTTTTTATTGGAGTCATATTCCATTGTGTACATGGACCACTTCTTCTTTGTGCATTCCTCTGTTGATGGACATTTTCCTTGCTTCCAAGTGTTGGCTATGGTAAATATTGCTGGAGTGCTGGATTGCCAGCCTGTGTCTTTTTTTTTTTCTCGGTCCGTGGGCCTCTCACTGCCGTGGCACCTCCCGTTGCAGAGCACAGGCTCCGGATGCGCAGGAGCAGCAGCCATAGCTCACAGGATCAGCCGCTCCGCGGCATGTGGGATCTTCCCGAACCACGGCATGAAACCGTGTCCCCTGCTCAGCATGCGGACTCTCAACCACTGCGCCACCAGTGAAGTCCAGCCTGTGTCTTTTTGATTCTCATCCTCTCAGGCGATAGGCCCAGCAGTGGGTATGCTTGATTGAATGGTAGCTCAGTATTTACCTTTTCAAGACACCTCCTTTGTGTTTTCATTACTGGCTCTTACCATGTCCCACGTTGAACCAAGGGTAGGCATTTCTCCACAACAACTTCAGCATTTATTGTTTGCAGAATTTTTGCTGATGGCCATTCTGACTGGTGTGAGCTGGTAGGTTTTTGTAATTTGGATTTGCATGTCTTTAATTATTCCTAATGTTCAGCATTTTTCCAGGCCTTTTTAAATTCCTGTTAAAGAAAAAAAGAAAAAAACGTAGAGTGTAATAAACCTGTTGAAATTGTCTTCTTGGAAGGTTGCCCTCTTTTGAATTTTTTGGTCAATTTACGACCCCAGGATTGTTCTTGAGGGCAGGTGTCATTTACAGGCCTGCAATGAGTGTGAATATTTAGTGACCATTAGCACTGGGTTTAAAGCTGCTGTTGTGGGATGTTGTGCAGCATTTCTCCATTCCCAAATCTGGTTACTAGGGCAGAAGAGCCTTCCTGGAAGTCCTGATTCTAGGTTGTAAATTAAAATGGAATGTGCAGGAGAAACCCCCATAAATTTATGTCACATTACTTCTTGTTCGTTGTTTTAATTTTTTTAATCGGGGTAATAATTAAAATATTGTTTGTCCTAGGTGTACACAATCTTGTTCATTTGTACATTACATATATATATATATGTGTGTGTGTGTGTGTGTATATATATATATATGTATATATATATATATTCATATACAGATCCACTTCCCATGTAAATTATTGCAGAGAGTTCCATAGACCTCCCCTGCTATATGGTCGGTCTTTTTGATATATGTATTTAATAGGTATTTGTACACGTATGGTAACCCTAATCTTAATTTTTCCATTCCCCTCACCTTTCCTTTTAGATAAACATAGTTTGTTTTCTAAGTCTGTGAGTGTCTTTCTCTGCTGAAATATGTTCATTTGTGTCCATTGTTAGATAATGCCTTTAAGTGATATGTCTTCTGCTTTCCGATTTACCTCATGTTCAGTGATTATCTCTAGGCTCATCTATGGTACCTCAAAGAGCAGTGTTTCATTGTTTTCCATGGCTAATATTCCATTGTGTACATAGACCATTTCTTCTTTATCCACTCATCTGGTGATGGACATTTTGGTTGCTTCCATGTCTTGGCTATTGTGAAAATTCCTGCAGTGCAGCTGTTGAAGTCTGTGCCTTCTCGACTCTGGACTTCTCAGGTGAGAGGCTCAGTGGTGGGCCTGCTGAATGGAATGGTGGCTCAATTTTTACTTTTAAACGCAGCTCCTTTCTGATCTCATTATTGGCTGTTAACACTTTACATCTCACCGGCAGCTATAGGGTACAGAGTTCTCTAAATCCCCTTCGGCATTTAGTGTTCGTAGACTTTTTGCTGATGGTAGTAGACATGTGTGAGTTGAAACCTTTTTGGATGTTAGATTTGCAGGAGTCTAATAATTCCTGATGTTGAGCTTTTATCCATTTTCCTCTTTTTTGAAAATGAGTGAGTAAAACTTACCCCTCCATACTATCTCCTTGAAAAATTTGCCAGTATGAATTTTTTTGGCCCTTCCCTACCTCCGCACAATTGTTTATGGCAGGTGTCCTTTACAGCCCTGAGTCCTTGTGAATGTTAAGTGACCATTAGCTGTGGGTTTAAAGCCGCTCTTGTGGGAAACGGCCACAAGGCAGCATTTCTACATTTCCAACTCTGGGTTTTTGGGCAGCAGAGCTTTCCTGGAAATCGTGTTAGTAAGCTGCAAATTAGAGTGGAATGTGCCAGCGCAAACCCCCAACAGCTTATATCTCCTAAATTGTTGTTTGTTTTTTCAATTTAATTTTTATTAATTATCAGAGCAAATTTGATAAAAATGTAGATTCTCCCAGGTGTACAGTTTCTGGTTCATCCTATCAATGTTATCTGTCTATTCCTCTTTGGATCCTTTCCCATGTATGTTATTATAGAGTGTTGAGTAGACCTCTCTTCGTATTCCATAGGTATTTTGTGATTATATATTTCATATGTATTAGTACATGTCTGTTAACCCCCATATCCTAATTCATACATTCCTTACACCTTTCCATTTGGTTAAACATAATTTGGTTTTCTGAATCTATGCGTTTCCTTCTCTTGGAAATTATTTCATGGGTATCAATTTTTAGGTAACACCTATAAGTGATGTCATAGGATATCTGTCTTTCGGTTTCTTTCTTACTTCAAGTTGGGTGATTATCTCTAGATCCTTCTATCGTGGTGCCAACGGCACTGTTCCATGCTTTTTCATGGCTAATATACCATTGTGTACATGGACGAGTTCTTCTTGGTGCATTTTTCTGTTGATGGACATTTTGGTTTCTTCCAGGTCTTGGCTATGATACAGGTTGCTGCAGTGCAGGATTGCCAGCCTGTGTCTTTTTGATTCTGGTCTACTCAGGTGATAGGCCCATCAGTGGGCCTACCAGATCACATGGTAGCTCCATTTTTACCCTTAAACACACCTCCATTCTGTTCTCACTACTGGCTGTTACCAGGTTACATCCCACCAGCAGCTAAAAGGTACGAAGTTCTCTAAAACCCCTTCAGCATTTATTTTTTGTAGACTTTTCTTGCTGATGATCATTCTGACGGCTGTGAGGTGAACGTTTTTTACACTGGATTTGCATGGCTTTATTAATTCCTGATGTCCAGACTTTTTCCATTCCCGTTTTTTTTAACAAAAAAGAAAGAAAGAAAGAAAAAGAATCAGAAGACAAATGTGCGTAAAATATGCTCTTGAAACTGTCGTTACGATATGTGGACGTCTTTTGAATTTTTTGGTCAATATATGACCCCAGGATTTGTTTTCAGGGCCGGTGTCATTTACAGGCCTGCAATTATTTTGAATATCAACTGACCATTAGCGCTGGGATTAAAGCTGCTGTTGTGTGAAACGGCCACAAGGTGGCAGCAGTTCTCCTTTACCAAATCTGGTTACTAGGGCAACAGAGCCTCAATGGAAGTCGTGTTCTAGGTTGTAATTTAGAATGGAATGTGCCAGGAAAAAGCCCCTTAAGTTTATGTCTCACTACTTCTTGTTCGTTTTTTTAATTTAATTTTTATTTTTTATCACAGCAAGTTTGATTACAATGTTTGGCTTGTTCTTGGTGTGCAAGATGTGGTTCTTTTACACATATACATATGTCTATTCTTCCTGGGATCCTTTTCCCATGTACGTTATGACAGAATGTTGAGTAGTCTTCTCTTGGTATTCCATAGGTCTTTGGTGATTATATATTTCACCTGTGTTTGTATATGTCTGTTAACCCCAATATCCTAATGTATCCAGTCCTCACACCTTTCCATTGGTGAACCATAAGTTTGTTTAATGAATCTGTGATTGCCCTTCTCTGTGGAAATATCTTCACTGGTGTCAAATTTTAGGTAACACCTATAAGTGATATCATGCGATACGTGTCTTTCTCTTTCTGACTTACTACAAGTTGCGTGATTACCTCTAGACTCATCTACGGTGCTGCAAATGGCATTGTGTCCTTTTTTTCCTTAGCTAATATTCCATCTGTACATGTGCCAGTTCTTCTTTGTCCACTCATCTGTTGATAGACTTTTTTCTTGCTTCCATGTCTTGGCAATTGTAATACTGCAGCAATGCACATTTGCCTGCCTGTGTCTTTCCAATTCTGGCTTCTTAGTTTATAGGCCCAGGAGTGGGCCTGCTGGATCATATGGTAGCAAAATGTTTACCTTGTAAAGGCACCTCCACTCTGTTCTCATTAGTGGCTCTTACCAGGTTACGTCCCACATAAAGTTGAGGGTGTGCACTTCTCCACAACGCCTTCTGCATTTAATGTTTGTAGTTTATTTTGCTGATGTTTATTCTGACTAGTGTGAGCTGATACTTCTTTGTGATTGGATCTGCATGTGTCTCATAATCCCTTGAAATAGAGCTTTATGGCATGTCCTTTTTTTCTTCAAATTGTGAATACAGCTTACTTACCTCTTCAAATTGTTTTCTTGAAGTATGTGTGACATTTTGAAATATTTTGGCCATTATCTCCCTCAAGACATTTTGAGGGCAGGTTTCATTTACAGCCCTCCAGTACTGGTGCATATGAAGTGACCCGTAGCACAGGTTTTAAAGTTGCTGTTGCAGGTAACGGCCAGAGGGCGGCAGCATTTCTGCTTTTCCCAATCTGGGAACTAAGGAAACAGACCTTTCTGGCAGTGGTGTTCCTCAGTTATAAATTAGACTGGAATGTGCCCGGATCAACCCCCAAAAGCTGATGTCTCCTTACTTATCTTTGTTTTCTAAATTGAATTTATATTTTTTATTGGAGTCATATTCCATTGTGTACATGGACCACTTCTTCTTTGTGCATTCCTCTGTTGATGGACATTTTCCTTGCTTCCAAGTGTTGGCTATGGTAAATATTGCTGGAGTGCTGGATTGCCAGCCTGTGTCTTTTTTTTTTTCTCGGTCCGTGGGCCTCTCACTGCCGTGGCACCTCCCGTTGCAGAGCACAGGCTCCGGATGCGCAGGAGCAGCAGCCATAGCTCACAGGATCAGCCGCTCCGCGGCATGTGGGATCTTCCCGAACCACGGCATGAAACCGTGTCCCCTGCTCAGCATGCGGACTCTCAACCACTGCGCCACCAGTGAAGTCCAGCCTGTGTCTTTTTGATTCTCATCCTCTCAGGCGATAGGCCCAGCAGTGGGTATGCTTGATTGAATGGTAGCTCAGTATTTACCTTTTCAAGACACCTCCTTTGTGTTTTCATTACTGGCTCTTACCATGTCCCACGTTGAACCAAGGGTAGGCATTTCTCCACAACAACTTCAGCATTTATTGTTTGCAGAATTTTTGCTGATGGCCATTCTGACTGGTGTGAGCTGGTAGGTTTTTGTAATTTGGATTTGCATGTCTTTAATTATTCCTAATGTTCAGCATTTTTCCAGGCCTTTTTAAATTCCTGTTAAAGAAAAAAAGAAAAAAACGTAGAGTGTAATAAACCTGTTGAAATTGTCTTCTTGGAAGGTTGCCCTCTTTTGAATTTTTTGGTCAATTTACGACCCCAGGATTGTTCTTGAGGGCAGGTGTCATTTACAGGCCTGCAATGAGTGTGAATATTTAGTGACCATTAGCACTGGGTTTAAAGCTGCTGTTGTGGGATGTTGTGCAGCATTTCTCCATTCCCAAATCTGGTTACTAGGGCAGAAGAGCCTTCCTGGAAGTCCTGATTCTAGGTTGTAAATTAAAATGGAATGTGCAGGAGAAACCCCCATAAATTTATGTCACATTACTTCTTGTTCGTTGTTTTAATTTTTTTAATCGGGGTAATAATTAAAATATTGTTTGTCCTAGGTGTACACAATCTTGTTCATTTGTACATTACATATATATATATATATGTGTGTGTGTGTGTGTGTATATATATATATATGTATATATATATATATTCATATACAGATCCACTTCCCATGTAAATTATTGCAGAGAGTTCCATAGACCTCCCCTGCTATATGGTCGGTCTTTTTGATATATGTATTTAATAGGTATTTGTACACGTATGGTAACCCTAATCTTAATTTTTCCATTCCCCTCACCTTTCCTTTTAGATAAACATAGTTTGTTTTCTAAGTCTGTGAGTGTCTTTCTCTGCTGAAATATGTTCATTTGTGTCCATTGTTAGATAATGCCTTTAAGTGATATGTCTTCTGCTTTCCGATTTACCTCATGTTCAGTGATTATCTCTAGGCTCATCTATGGTACCTCAAAGAGCAGTGTTTCATTGTTTTCCATGGCTAATATTCCATTGTGTACATAGACCATTTCTTCTTTATCCACTCATCTGGTGATGGACATTTTGGTTGCTTCCATGTCTTGGCTATTGTGAAAATTCCTGCAGTGCAGCTGTTGAAGTCTGTGCCTTCTCGACTCTGGACTTCTCAGGTGAGAGGCTCAGTGGTGGGCCTGCTGAATGGAATGGTGGCTCAATTTTTACTTTTAAACGCAGCTCCTTTCTGATCTCATTATTGGCTGTTAACACTTTACATCTCACCGGCAGCTATAGGGTACAGAGTTCTCTAAATCCCCTTCGGCATTTAGTGTTCGTAGACTTTTTGCTGATGGTAGTAGACATGTGTGAGTTGAAACCTTTTTGGATGTTAGATTTGCAGGAGTCTAATAATTCCTGATGTTGAGCTTTTATCCATTTTCCTCTTTTTTGAAAATGAGTGAGTAAAACTTACCCCTCCATACTATCTCCTTGAAAAATTTGCCAGTATGAATTTTTTTGGCCCTTCCCTACCTCCGCACAATTGTTTATGGCAGGTGTCCTTTACAGCCCTGAGTCCTTGTGAATGTTAAGTGACCATTAGCTGTGGGTTTAAAGCCGCTCTTGTGGGAAACGGCCACAAGGCAGCATTTCTACATTTCCAACTCTGGGTTTTTGGGCAGCAGAGCTTTCCTGGAAATCGTGTTAGTAAGCTGCAAATTAGAGTGGAATGTGCCAGCGCAAACCCCCAACAGCTTATATCTCCTAAATTGTTGTTTGTTTTTTCAATTTAAGTTTTATTAATTATCAGAGCAAATTTGATAAAAATGTAGATTCTCCCAGGTGTACAGTTTCTGGTTCATCCTATCAATGTTATCTGTCTATTCCTCTTTGGATCCTTTCCCATGTATGTTATTATAGAGTGTTGAGTAGACCTCTCTTCGTATTCCATAGGTATTTTGTGATTATATATTTCATATGTATTAGTACATGTCTGTTAACCCCCATATCCTAATTCATACATTCCTTACACCTTTCCATTTGGTTAAACATAATTTGGTTTTCTGAATCTATGCGTTTCCTTCTCTTGGAAATTATTTCATGGGTATCAATTTTTAGGTAACACCTATAAGTGATGTCATAGGATATCTGTCTTTCGGTTTCTTTCTTACTTCAAGTTGGGTGATTATCTCTAGATCCTTCTATCGTGGTGCCAACGGCACTGTTCCATGCTTTTTCATGGCTAATATACCATTGTGTACATGGACGAGTTCTTCTTGGTGCATTTTTCTGTTGATGGACATTTTGGTTTCTTCCAGGTCTTGGCTATGATACAGGTTGCTGCAGTGCAGGATTGCCAGCCTGTGTCTTTTTGATTCTGGTCTACTCAGGTGATAGGCCCATCAGTGGGCCTACCAGATCACATGGTAGCTCCATTTTTACCCTTAAACACACCTCCATTCTGTTCTCACTACTGGCTGTTACCAGGTTACATCCCACCAGCAGCTAAAAGGTACGAAGTTCTCTAAAACCCCTTCAGCATTTATTTTTTGTAGACTTTTCTTGCTGATGATCATTCTGACGGCTGTGAGGTGAACGTTTTTTACACTGGATTTGCATGGCTTTATTAATTCCTGATGTCCAGACTTTTTCCATTCCCGTTTTTTTTAACAAAAAAGAAAGAAAGAAAGAAAAAGAATCAGAAGACAAATGTGCGTAAAATATGCTCTTGAAACTGTCGTTACGATATGTGGACGTCTTTTGAATTTTTTGGTCAATATATGACCCCAGGATTTGTTTTCAGGGCCGGTGTCATTTACAGGCCTGCAATTATTTTGAATATCAACTGACCATTAGCGCTGGGATTAAAGCTGCTGTTGTGTGAAACGGCCACAAGGTGGCAGCAGTTCTCCTTTACCAAGTCTGGTTACTAGGGCAACAGAGCCTCAATGGAAGTCGTGTTCTAGGTTGTAATTTAGAATGGAATGTGCCAGGAAAAAGCCCCTTAAGTTTATGTCTCACTACTTCTTGTTCGTTTTTTTAATTTAATTTTTATTTTTTATCACAGCAAGTTTGATTACAATGTTTGGCTTGTTCTTGGTGTGCAAGATGTGGTTCTTTTACACATATACATATGTCTATTCTTCCTGGGATCCTTTTCCCATGTACGTTATGACAGAATGTTGAGTAGTCTTCTCTTGGTATTCCATAGGTCTTTGGTGATTATATATTTCACCTGTGTTTGTATATGTCTGTTAACCCCAATATCCTAATGTATCCAGTCCTCACACCTTTCCATTGGTGAACCATAAGTTTGTTTAATGAATCTGTGATTGCCCTTCTCTGTGGAAATATCTTCACTGGTGTCAAATTTTAGGTAACACCTATAAGTGATATCATGCGATACGTGTCTTTCTCTTTCTGACTTACTACAAGTTGCGTGATTACCTCTAGACTCATCTACGGTGCTGCAAATGGCATTGTGTCCTTTTTTTCCTTAGCTAATATTCCATCTGTACATGTGCCAGTTCTTCTTTGTCCACTCATCTGTTGATAGACTTTTTTCTTGCTTCCATGTCTTGGCAATTGTAATACTGCAGCAATGCACATTTGCCTGCCTGTGTCTTTCCAATTCTGGCTTCTTAGTTTATAGGCCCAGGAGTGGGCCTGCTGGATCATATGGTAGCAAAATGTTTACCTTGTAAAGGCACCTCCACTCTGTTCTCATTAGTGGCTCTTACCAGGTTACGTCCCACATAAAGTTGAGGGTATGCACTTCTCCACAACGCCTTCTGCATTTAATGTTTGTAGTTTATTTTGCTGATGTTTATTCTGACTAGTGTGAGCTGATACTTCTTTGTGATTGGATCTGCATGTGTCTCATAATCCCTTGAAATAGAGCTTTATGGCATGTCCTTTTTTTCTTCAAATTGTGAATACAGCTTACTTACCTCTTCAAATTGTTTTCTTGAAGTATGTGTGACATTTTGAAATATTTTGGCCATTATCTCCCTCAAGACATTTTGAGGGCAGGTTTCATTTACAGCCCTCCAGTACTGGTGCATATGAAGTGACCCGTAGCACAGGTTTTAAAGTTGCTGTTGCAGGTAACGGCCAGAGGGCGGCAGCATTTCTGCTTTTCCCAATCTGGGAACTAAGGAAACAGACCTTTCTGGCAGTGGTGTTCCTCAGTTATAAATTAGACTGGAATGTGCCCGGATCAACCCCCAAAAGCTGATGTCTCCTTACTTATCTTTGTTTTCTAAATTGAATTTATATTTTTTATTGGAGTCATATTCCATTGTGTACATGGACCACTTCTTCTTTGTGCATTCCTCTGTTGATGGACATTTTCCTTGCTTCCAAGTGTTGGCTATGGTAAATATTGCTGGAGTGCTGGATTGCCAGCCTGTGTCTTTTTTTTTTTCTCGGTCCGTGGGCCTCTCACTGCCGTGGCACCTCCCGTTGCAGAGCACAGGCTCCGGATGCGCAGGAGCAGCAGCCATAGCTCACAGGATCAGCCGCTCCGCGGCATGTGGGATCTTCCCGAACCACGGCATGAAACCGTGTCCCCTGCTCAGCATGCGGACTCTCAACCACTGCGCCACCAGTGAAGTCCAGCCTGTGTCTTTTTGATTCTCATCCTCTCAGGCGATAGGCCCAGCAGTGGGTATGCTTGATTGAATGGTAGCTCAGTATTTACCTTTTCAAGACACCTCCTTTGTGTTTTCATTACTGGCTCTTACCATGTCCCACGTTGAACCAAGGGTAGGCATTTCTCCACAACAACTTCAGCATTTATTGTTTGCAGAATTTTTGCTGATGGCCATTCTGACTGGTGTGAGCTGGTAGGTTTTTGTAATTTGGATTTGCATGTCTTTAATTATTCCTAATGTTCAGCATTTTTCCAGGCCTTTTTAAATTCCTGTTAAAGAAAAAAAGAAAAAAACGTAGAGTGTAATAAACCTGTTGAAATTGTCTTCTTGGAAGGTTGCCCTCTTTTGAATTTTTTGGTCAATTTACGACCCCAGGATTGTTCTTGAGGGCAGGTGTCATTTACAGGCCTGCAATGAGTGTGAATATTTAGTGACCATTAGCACTGGGTTTAAAGCTGCTGTTGTGGGATGTTGTGCAGCATTTCTCCATTCCCAAATCTGGTTACTAGGGCAGAAGAGCCTTCCTGGAAGTCCTGATTCTAGGTTGTAAATTAAAATGGAATGTGCAGGAGAAACCCCCATAAATTTATGTCACATTACTTCTTGTTCGTTGTTTTAATTTTTTTAATCGGGGTAATAATTAAAATATTGTTTGTCCTAGGTGTACACAATCTTGTTCATTTGTACATTACATATATATATATATGTGTGTGTGTGTGTGTGTATATATATATATATGTATATATATATATATTCATATACAGATCCACTTCCCATGTAAATTATTGCAGAGAGTTCCATAGACCTCCCCTGCTATATGGTCGGTCTTTTTGATATATGTATTTAATAGGTATTTGTACACGTATGGTAACCCTAATCTTAATTTTTCCATTCCCCTCACCTTTCCTTTTAGATAAACATAGTTTGTTTTCTAAGTCTGTGAGTGTCTTTCTCTGCTGAAATATGTTCATTTGTGTCCATTGTTAGATAATGCCTTTAAGTGATATGTCTTCTGCTTTCCGATTTACCTCATGTTCAGTGATTATCTCTAGGCTCATCTATGGTACCTCAAAGAGCAGTGTTTCATTGTTTTCCATGGCTAATATTCCATTGTGTACATAGACCATTTCTTCTTTATCCACTCATCTGGTGATGGACATTTTGGTTGCTTCCATGTCTTGGCTATTGTGAAAATTCCTGCAGTGCAGCTGTTGAAGTCTGTGCCTTCTCGACTCTGGACTTCTCAGGTGAGAGGCTCAGTGGTGGGCCTGCTGAATGGAATGGTGGCTCAATTTTTACTTTTAAACGCAGCTCCTTTCTGATCTCATTATTGGCTGTTAACACTTTACATCTCACCGGCAGCTATAGGGTACAGAGTTCTCTAAATCCCCTTCGGCATTTAGTGTTCGTAGACTTTTTGCTGATGGTAGTAGACATGTGTGAGTTGAAACCTTTTTGGATGTTAGATTTGCAGGAGTCTAATAATTCCTGATGTTGAGCTTTTATCCATTTTCCTCTTTTTTGAAAATGAGTGAGTAAAACTTACCCCTCCATACTATCTCCTTGAAAAATTTGCCAGTATGAATTTTTTTGGCCCTTCCCTACCTCCGCACAATTGTTTATGGCAGGTGTCCTTTACAGCCCTGAGTCCTTGTGAATGTTAAGTGACCATTAGCTGTGGGTTTAAAGCCGCTCTTGTGGGAAACGGCCACAAGGCAGCATTTCTACATTTCCAACTCTGGGTTTTTGGGCAGCAGAGCTTTCCTGGAAATCGTGTTAGTAAGCTGCAAATTAGAGTGGAATGTGCCAGCGCAAACCCCCAACAGCTTATATCTCCTAAATTGTTGTTTGTTTTTTCAATTTAATTTTTATTAATTATCAGAGCAAATTTGATAAAAATGTAGATTCTCCCAGGTGTACAGTTTCTGGTTCATCCTATCAATGTTATCTGTCTATTCCTCTTTGGATCCTTTCCCATGTATGTTATTATAGAGTGTTGAGTAGACCTCTCTTCGTATTCCATAGGTATTTTGTGATTATATATTTCATATGTATTAGTACATGTCTGTTAACCCCCATATCCTAATTCATACATTCCTTACACCTTTCCATTTGGTTAAACATAATTTGGTTTTCTGAATCTATGCGTTTCCTTCTCTTGGAAATTATTTCATGGGTATCAATTTTTAGGTAACACCTATAAGTGATGTCATAGGATATCTGTCTTTCGGTTTCTTTCTTACTTCAAGTTGGGTGATTATCTCTAGATCCTTCTATCGTGGTGCCAACGGCACTGTTCCATGCTTTTTCATGGCTAATATACCATTGTGTACATGGACGAGTTCTTCTTGGTGCATTTTTCTGTTGATGGACATTTTGGTTTCTTCCAGGTCTTGGCTATGATACAGGTTGCTGCAGTGCAGGATTGCCAGCCTGTGTCTTTTTGATTCTGGTCTACTCAGGTGATAGGCCCATCAGTGGGCCTACCAGATCACATGGTAGCTCCATTTTTACCCTTAAACACACCTCCATTCTGTTCTCACTACTGGCTGTTACCAGGTTACATCCCACCAGCAGCTAAAAGGTACGAAGTTCTCTAAAACCCCTTCAGCATTTATTTTTTGTAGACTTTTCTTGCTGATGATCATTCTGACGGCTGTGAGGTGAACGTTTTTTACACTGGATTTGCATGGCTTTATTAATTCCTGATGTCCAGACTTTTTCCATTCCCGTTTTTTTTAACAAAAAAGAAAGAAAGAAAGAAAAAGAATCAGAAGACAAATGTGCGTAAAATATGCTCTTGAAACTGTCGTTACGATATGTGGACGTCTTTTGAATTTTTTGGTCAATATATGACCCCAGGATTTGTTTTCAGGGCCGGTGTCATTTACAGGCCTGCAATTATTTTGAATATCAACTGACCATTAGCGCTGGGATTAAAGCTGCTGTTGTGTGAAACGGCCACAAGGTGGCAGCAGTTCTCCTTTACCAAGTCTGGTTACTAGGGCAACAGAGCCTCAATGGAAGTCGTGTTCTAGGTTGTAATTTAGAATGGAATGTGCCAGGAAAAAGCCCCTTAAGTTTATGTCTCACTACTTCTTGTTCGTTTTTTTAATTTAATTTTTATTTTTTATCACAGCAAGTTTGATTACAATGTTTGGCTTGTTCTTGGTGTGCAAGATGTGGTTCTTTTACACATATACATATGTCTATTCTTCCTGGGATCCTTTTCCCATGTACGTTATGACAGAATGTTGAGTAGTCTTCTCTTGGTATTCCATAGGTCTTTGGTGATTATATATTTCACCTGTGTTTGTATATGTCTGTTAACCCCAATATCCTAATGTATCCAGTCCTCACACCTTTCCATTGGTGAACCATAAGTTTGTTTAATGAATCTGTGATTGCCCTTCTCTGTGGAAATATCTTCACTGGTGTCAAATTTTAGGTAACACCTATAAGTGATATCATGCGATACGTGTCTTTCTCTTTCTGACTTACTACAAGTTGCGTGATTACCTCTAGACTCATCTACGGTGCTGCAAATGGCATTGTGTCCTTTTTTTCCTTAGCTAATATTCCATCTGTACATGTGCCAGTTCTTCTTTGTCCACTCCTCTGTTGATAGACTTTTTTCTTGCTTCCATGTCTTGGCAATTGTAATACTGCAGCAATGCACATTTGCCTGCCTGTGTCTTTCCAATTCTGGCTTCTTAGTTTATAGGCCCAGGAGTGGGCCTGCTGGATCATATGGTAGCAAAATGTTTACCTTGTAAAGGCACCTCCACTCTGTTCTCATTAGTGGCTCTTACCAGGTTATGTCCCACATAAAGTTGAGTGTATGCACTTCTCCACAACACCTTCAGCATTTATTGTTTGTAGTTTTTTTGCTGATGTTTATTCTGACTAGTGTGAGCTGATACCTCTTTGTGGTTGGATCTGCATGTGTCTCATAATCCCTTGAAATAGAGCTTTATGGCATGTCCTTTTTTTCTTCAATCTGTGAGTATAGCTCACCTCTTCAAATTGTTTTCTTGAAGTATGTGTGACATTTTGAAATATTTTGGCCATTACCTCCCTCAAGACATTTTGAGGGCAGGTTTTATTTACAGCCCTCCAGTACTGGTGCATATGAAGTGACCCTTAGCACAGGTTTTTTTTTTTTTTTTTAATTTTATTTTTTTATTAGTTTCTGCTTTATAACAAAGTGAATCAGTCATACATATACATCTGTTCCCACATCCCTTCCCTCATGCATCTCCCTTCCTCCCACCCTTCCCATCCCACCCCTCCAGGTGGTCACAAAGCACCGAGCTGATCTCCCTGTCTTAGCACAGGTTTTAAAGCTGGTGTTGCAGGTAACGGCCAGAGGGCGGCAGCATTTCTGCTTTTCCCAGTATGGTAACTAGGGAAACAGACCTTTCTGGCAGTGGTGTTCCTTGGTTATAAATTAGACTGGAATGTGCCCGGATCAACCCCCAAAAGCTGATGTCTCCTTACTTATCTTTGTTTTCTAAATTGAATTTATATTTTTTTATTGGAGTCATATTCCATTGTGTACATGGCCCACCTCTTTGTGCATTCCACTGTTGATGGACATTTTCGTTGCTTCCAAGTGTTGGCTATGGTAAATATTGCTGGAGTGCCGGATTGCCAGCCTGTGTCTTTTTTTTTCTTTCTGTATGTGGGCTTCTCACTGCCGTGGCCTTTCCCGTTGCAGAGCACAGGCTCCGGACGCGCAGGCCCAGCAGCCATAGCTCATGGGACCAGCTGCTCCATGGCATGTGGGATCTTCCTGAACCGGGGCATGAACCCATGTCCCCTGCCTCAGCATGTGGACTCTCAACCACTGCGCCACCAGTGAAGCCCAGCCTGTGTCTTTTTGATTCTCATCCTCTCAGGCGATAGGCCCAGTAGTGGGTATGCTTGATTGAATGGTAGCTCAGTATTTACCTTTTCAAGACACCTCCTTTGTGTTTTCATTACTGGCTCTTATCATGTCCCACGTTGAACCAAGGGTAGGCATTTCTCCATAACCACTTCAGCATTTATTGTTTGCAGAATTTTTGCTCATTGCCATTCTGACTGGTGTGAGCTGGTAGGTTTTTGTAATTTGGATTTGCATGTCTTTAATTATTCCTAATGTTCCGCATTTTTCCATGCCATTTTTAATTTCTGTTAAAGAAAAAAAAAACAGTGAGTACAATAAACCTGTTGAAATTGTCTTCGTGGAAGGTTGCCCTCTTTTGAATTTTTGGTCAATTTTCGACCCCAGGATTGTTCTTGAGGGCAGGTGTCATTTACAGGCCTGCAATGAGTGTGAATATTTAGTGACCATTAGCACTGGGTTTAAAGCTGCTGTTGTGGGAAACGGCCACAAGGCGGCAGCATTTCTCCATTCCCAAATCTGGTTACTAGGGCAGATGAGCCTTCCTGGAAGTCCTGATCCTAGGTTGTAAATTAAAATGGAATGTGCCAGGAGAAACCCCCATAAGTTTATGTCACATTACTTCTTGTTCGTTGTTTTAATTTGTGTAATCAGGGTAATGATTAGAATATTGTTTGTCCTAGGTGTACAACATCTGGTTCATTTGTACATTACATATATATATATATATATACATATATTCATGTACAGATCCTCTTTCCATGTAAATTATTGCAGAGTTCTGTAAACCTCTCTTGCTATATGGTCGGTCTGTTTGATATATGAATTTAATAGGTATTTGTACACGTATGGTAACACTAATCTTAATTCTTCCATTCCCCCCACCTTTCCTTTTAGATAAGCATAATTTGTTTTGTAAGTCTGTTAGTGTCTTTCTCTGTGGAAGTATATTCTTTTGTGTCCGTAGTTAGATAACGTCTCTAAGTGATATCATAGGATACGTCTTTTGCTTTCCGACTTACCTCATGTCCTGTGATTATCTCTGGGCTCCTCTGTGGTACCTCAAAGAGCAGTATTTCCTCGTTTTCCATGGCTAATATTCCATTGTGTACATGGACCACTTCTTCTTTATCCATTCATCTGGTGATGGACATTTTGGTTGCTTCCGTGTCTTGGCTATTGTGAAAATTCCTGCAGTGCAGCTGTTGAAGTCTGTGCCTTCTCGACTCTGGACTTCTCAGGTGAGAGGCTCAGTGGTGGGCCTGCTGAATGGAATGGTGGCTCAATTTTTACTTTTAAACGCAGCTCCTTTCTGATCTCATTATTGGCTGTTAACACTTTACATCTCACCGGCAGCTATAGGGTACAGAGTTCTCTAAATCCCCTTCGGCATTTAGTGTTCGTAGACTTTTTGCTGATGGTAGTAGACATGTATGAGTTGAAACCTTTTTGGATGTTAGATTTGCAGGAGTCTAATAATTCCTGATGTTGAGCTTTTATCCATTTTCCTCTTTTTTGAAAATGAGTGAGTAAAACTTACCTCTCCATACTGTCTCCTTGAAAAATTTTCAAGTTTTGAATTTTTTTGGCCATTCCCTACCTTAGGACTTTTTTTTTTTAATTTTACTTTATTTTTGCTGTGTTAGGTCTTCGTTGCTGCACACAGGCTTTCTCTAGCTGTGGCGAGTGGGGGCTAATCTTCGTTGCGGTGCACGGGCTTCTCATTGCGGTGGCTTCTCTTGTTGCAGAGCACGAGCTCTAGGCGGGTGGGCTTCAGCAGTTGTGGCTCGTGGGCTCTAGATTGCAGGCTCAGTAGTTGTGGCGCACAGGCTTAGTTGCTCTATGGCATGTGGGATCTTCCCGGACCAGGGCTCGAACCCATGTCCCCTGCATTGGCAGGCAGATTGTTAACCACTGCGCCACCAGGGAAGCCCCCTACCTTAGGACATTTTTTGACGGCAGGTGTCCTTTACAGCCCTGAGTCCTTGTGAATGTTTAGTGACCATTATCTGTGGGTTTAAAGCCACTCTTGCGGAAAACAGCCACAAGGCGGCAGCATTTCTACATTTCCAACTCTGGGTTTTTGGGCAACAGAGCTTTCCTGGAAATCGTGTTAGTAAGCTGCAAATTAGAGTGGAATGTGCCAGCGCAAACCCCCAACAGCTTATATCTCCTAAATTGTTGTTTGTTTTTCAATTTAATTTTTATTAATTATCAGAGCAAATTTGATAAAAATGTAGATTCTCCTAGGTGTACAGTTTCTGGTTCATCATATCAATGTTACTGT
Organism: Mesoplodon densirostris; assembly: GCF_025265405.1. Classification (NCBI taxonomy): domain Eukaryota; kingdom Metazoa; phylum Chordata; class Mammalia; order Artiodactyla; family Ziphiidae; genus Mesoplodon; species Mesoplodon densirostris. The sequence continues at coordinate 31,412,704 of NC_082671.1, read as the reverse complement.
CTATTCCTCTTTCGATCCTATCCTGTGTATGTTATTATAGAGTGTTGAGTAGACCTCTTTTTGTATTCCATAGGTATTTTGTGGTTATATATTTCATATATATTAGTACATGTCTGTTAACCCCCATATCCTAATTCGTACATTCCTTACACCTTTCCATTTGGTTAAACATAATTTGGTTTTCTGAATCTATGCGTGTCCTTCTCTTGGAAATTATTTCATGGGTATCAATTTTTAGGTAACACCTATAAGTGATGTCATAGGATATCTGTCTTTCGGTTTCTTTCTTACTTCAAGTTGGGTGATTATCTCTAGATCCTTCTATGGTGGCGCCAACGGCACTGTTCCATGGTTTTACTTGGCTAATATTCCATTGTGTACATGGACGAGTTCTTCTTGGTGCATTTTTCTGTTGATGGACATTTTGGTTTCTTCCAGGTCTTGGCTATGATACAGGTTGCTGCAGTGCACGATTGCCAGCCTGTGTCTTTTTGATTCTGGTCTACTCAGGTGATAGGCCCATCAGTGGGCCTTCAAGATCACATGATAGCTCTATTTTTACCTTTAAACGCACCTCCATTCTGTTCTCATTACTGGCTGTTACCAGGTTACATCCCCACAAGCAGCTAAAGGGTACGCAGTTCTCTAAAGCCCCTTCAGCATTTATTTTTTGTAGACTTTTCTTGCTGATGATCATTCTGACAGCTGTGAGGTGAACGTTTTTACACTGGATTTTCATGGCTTTATTAATTCTTGATGTCCAGACTTTTTCCATTCCCGTTTTTTTAACAAAAAAGAAAGAAAGAAAAAGAATCAGAAGACAAATGTGCGTAAAATATGCTCTTGAAACTGTCGTTACGATATGTGGACGTCTTTTGAATTTTTTGGTCGATATATGACCCCAGGATTTGTTTTCAGGGCCGGTGTCATTTACAGGCCTGCAATTATTTTGAATATCAACTGACCATTAGCGCTGGGATTAAAGCTGCTGTTGTGTGAAACGGCCACAAGGTGGCAGCAGTTCTCCTTTACCAAATCTGGTTACTAGGGCAACAGAGCCTCAATGGAAGTCGTGTTCTAGGTTGTAATTTAGAATGGAATGTGCCAGGAAAAAGCCCCTTAAGTTTATGTCTCACTACTTCTTGTTCGTTTTTTTAATTTAATTTTTATTTTTTATCACAGCAAGTTTGATTACAATGTTTGGCTTGTTCTTGGTGTGCAAGATGTGGTTCTTTTACACATATACATATGTCTATTCTTCCTGGGATCCTTTTCCCATGTACGTTATGACAGAATGTTGAGTAGTCTTCTCTTGGTATTCCATAGGTCTTTGGTGATTATATATTTCACCTGTGTTTGTATATGTCTGTTAACCCCAATATCCTAATGTATCCAATCCTCACACATTTCCATTGGCGAACCATAAGTCTGTTTAATGAATCTGTGATTGCCCTTCTCTGTGGAAATATCTTCACTGGTATCAATTTTCAGGTAACACCTATAAGTGATATCATACAATATGTGTCTTTCTCTTTCTGACTTACTACAAGTTGAGTGATTACCTCTAGACTCATCTACGGTGCTGCAAATGGCATTGTGTCCTTTTTTTCCTTGGCTAATATTCCGTCTTTACATGTACCAGTTCTTCTTTGTCCACCCATCTGTTGATGGACTTTTTTGGTTGCTTCGATGTCTTGGCTATTGTAATCCTGCAACAATACACATTTGCCTGCCCGTGTCTTTCCAATTCTGTCTTCTTAGGTTATAGGCCCAGGAGTGGGCATGCTGGATCATATGGCAGCAAAATGTTTACCTTGTAAAGGCTCCTCCATTCCGTTCTCATTAGTGGCCCTTATCAGGTTATGTCCCACTTAACATTGAGGGTATGCTCTTCTCCACAACAACTTCAGCATTTATTGTTTGTAGTTTTTTTGCTGATGTTTATTCTGACTAGTGTGAGCTGATACCTCTTTGTGCTTGGATTTGCATGCGTCTCATAATCCCTTGAAATAGAGCTTTATGGCATGTCCTTTTTTTCTTCAATCTGTGAGTATAGCTTACCTCTTCAAATTGTTTTCTTGAAGTATGTGTGACGTTTTGAATATTTTGGCCATTACCTCCCTCAAGACATTTTGAGGGCAGGATTCATTACAGCCCTCCAGTATTGTTGCATATAAAGTGACTCTTAGCACAGGTTGTAAAGCTGGTGTTGCAGGTAACGACCAGAGGGCAGCAGCATTTCTGCTTTTCCCAATCCCTGGCAGTGGTGTTCCTCGGTTATAAATTAGAGTGGTATGTGCCTGGAAAAACCCCAAATGCTGATGTCTCCTTACTTGTCTTTGTTTTCTAAATTGAATTTATATTTTTTTATTGGACACATATTCCACTGTGTACATGGACCACTTCTCCTTTGTGCATTCCTCTGTTTATGGACATTTTTTTTGCTTCCAGGTGTTGGCAATGGTAAATATTCCTGGAGTGCAGGATTGTCAGCCTGTGTTTTTTTTTTTGTTTGTTTTGTTTTGTTTTTTGCGGTACGTGGGCCTCTCACTGCTGTGGCCCCTCCCGTTGCAGAGCACAGGCTCCGAACGCACAGGCCCAGCAGCCATAGCTCACGGGACCAGCTGCTCAACAGCTTGTTGGATCTTCCTGGTCCGGGGCACGAACCCATGTCCCCTGCCTCAGCATGTGGACTCTCAACCACTGCGCCACCAGTGAAGCCCAGCCTGTGATTTTTGATTCTCATCCTCTCAGGCGATAGGCCCAGTAGTGGGTATGCTTGATTGAATGGTAGCTCAGTATTTACCTTTTCAGGGCACCTCCTTTGTGTTTTCATTACTGGCTCTTATCATGTCCCACGTTGAACCAAGGGTAGGCATTTCTCCACAACCCCTTCAGCACTTATTGTTTGCAGAATTTTTGCTGATGGCCATTCTGACTGGTGTGAGCTGATAGGTTTTTGTAATTTGGATTTGCATGTCTTTAATTATTCCTAATGTTCAGGTTTTTCCACACCTTTTTAAATTTCTGTTAAACAAAAACAGAAAAAAACAGTGAGTACAATAAACCTGTTGAAGTTGTCTTCTTGGGAGGTTGCCCCATTTTGAATTTTTTGGTCGATTTTCGACCCCAGGATTGTTCTTGAGGGCAGGTGTCATTTAGAGGCCTGCAGTGAGTGTGAATATTTAGTGACCTTTAGCACTGGGGTTAAAGCTGCTGTTGTGGGAAACAGCCACAAGGTGGCAGCATTTCTCCATTCCCAAATCTGGTTACTAGGGCAGCAGAGCCTTTCTGGAAGTCCTGTTGCTAGGTTGAAAATTACAATGGAATGTGCCAGGAAAAACCCCCATAAGTGTATTTCACTTTACTTCTTGTTCGTTGTTTCAATTTATTTAATGGGGGTAATCATTAGAATATTGTTTGTCCTAGGTGTACACAATCTGGTTCGCCGAGTGAGATTCTCCTACTCTTTTCACTCTGTGCCCCTCAAGCCTGTGAGAAATGGAATATTTCTTGCCATCTCAATAAACAAAGGATGTCACAGTCATCAGCCCTTGCAGCCCTCTAGTGTGAGGTGCGTGCCCTGAGGAACACAGGATATGCAAATACAGAATATGCAGGCCCCAGAGCGCTGAGGTGCATATCAAAAGAAGGAATTCAGTGAGCCCACACTCTGGCATCTTTGCATACAAAGAAAATCGCTACATTCCTCACGTTGGGAGAGCTGGTTTTCCTTAGTTAACAATCACCTGTTGATGGTACCCATTACCTGCGCCAGTCCCCTGCCCTGTCCCCTACCCCCGGTACTTTAGCTCAGGGAGGAAGGAGCACAGAGGGACTCGGCTGAATAAGGGGCCTGCGAGCCTTGGGAGGAGTTTTCAGCCACTTTCCCCGCAGTCGGGAGGAGGGGCGCTGACGCTGCAGCCGGACCCTGCGCCTCCATTGCCCCGTTTCCCCTCAGGACGCTCAGGCCGACCCCCTCCCCACACCCCCCAGGCCCCACGAGCCAGGCCGGGCGCAGGGGCGAGAGGAGGGACCGAAATTCCCTGGGACCAGACGCTGGGGGCCGCCCCTTCTGCACAGCAGCGGTGGGTGGCAGTGAACCCCTGCCCCTCAGAACCTGGTCTTGCGCTGCCGCCCGGGCACCGGACCAGGCGGAGGGTCTGCGCCCACTTACCCGGCCCGCCGTCCCCACGACTGTCGAGGCTTCAGCCGCCGGGGCCCCTCCAGAGCCGGCAGCCTCAGTGAGGCCGCCCTCCCCTCGGGCTCTGGGGCAGTTCCGTGAAGGCGGAGGGAAGAGAACCCAAGCCGGGAGTTCCAGCTCTGCGGAAACGCAGGCTCCGTTCAGGGCGCAGGAGGTGGGACCGCTCTGCCCCGAGGCCTTCTGGGAGGAACGGGGAGGCAGGAGATGGGAGCCGCCAGGAGCGCAGGGCCCCGTTGGGGCTTCTGGAGGGCCGGCCCGGCCTGAGGGCCCCTCCCACTGTGACCGCAGCCTTGGCCTTTTTCCTGGAATCCTACAAAAAAAAGAAAGAAACGCACTGTACAGTAATTCACAAATGATTGTTGCTGCTGTGCTTCCTATTCTATTAAACGTGTAAAATCCATAAAACACTTTAAGTTCAAAGTTAACTATGAATTTTTACCTGTCCTTATTATATCTCTGTTATTCCCAGTTGTGGTTAATGAATCAGAGACTGTGGCATCACTAGTTAAAAATGAGCTTGTTAAAAAAATAGAACTCAGGCCCACCGGACCTACTGAATCACCATCTGCACTTTTCCAATCTCCCCAGTGTACTTTTGTACCCATGAATAGTTGAAAGGTTCATTTCTACCTCGACATGTCTTTTCTGCCTGAGAAATACACACATTTTATCCATTTTGATATAAATAAAACACTCAAAAATGCATATGCCTGTGTTGAAACCATCATTTTATCATTTGTTTTCCAGATAAGTATAGTCTCTATACTGGTTTTGTGGATCATATGCCATACTCTTTTCTTGTAGTTAGAAATAAGATAGAGAAACTTACTTTCTAAACAAAAAAAAGTAGGTATATATCTATATCTATATATATTAGTGGATAATTGAAGACACTCTTGTAAATTAAAACCAGTTCTCTTAACTTGCCGTTTTCTTCTTGGGTCGCATTATAAACTCTTCCCGTGGCCTCACGGTATGTGTACTTTTAATTTCAGGGACTGCTGACATTCCAGGATATGCCCATACATTTCTCTCAAGAGGACTGGGAATGCCTGGACCAAGATCAATGGGAATTGTACAGGGATGTGATGTTAGAGAAGTATAGGAACCTGCTCTCCTTGGGTGAGGATACCTTCCTTCCAGAATTCCGTATCCACCCACAGGGTTTAGAGTCCTTCATTTGTAGAATGCCTCCTGGAATCTTCTGCTTCCTACAATAGGGTTTCAGATTGCAATGTTTCAGGAAAGATTGGGAGTTTGTCGGTATACTTTATCTTATTCTTTAAAATTGCAGTTTCCCTTTTAATATACATTGTAACTGCTTGGGATGTGTCTATATGAACTGTGTACTATATGCTTCTGTTATAGTCCTTACAATATTTTATTGTCTTATTTTCTGTAACAATTTTCCAAGGATTCTTTGGGGTTAAAGTATATTAAAAGGGAGACTGCAATTCTGGGACTTCCCTGGTGATGCAGTGGTTAAGAATTCGCCTGCCAATGCAGGGGAAACGAGTTTGATCCCCAGTCTGGGAAGATCCCACGTGCCACGGAGCAACTAAGCCAGGGGGCTACAACTACTGAGCCTGCACGCCACAACTACTGAAGCTGGTGTGCCTTGAGTCCGTGCGCCACTTATTTTTTGGAGAATCAAAGCACCTCTGAGTGATTAAAATTTAGACCAGCTAGTCAAAATGCTTTATCACCTGTTCTTCTAAAATACTGATCAACGGAACAAGTTTTACTAGGGATAACAGTGTAATTGTATCCTAGAGTTCATATCAGCAATATGGTTTATGACCTTGATGCTGGATCACGACATTTCAATGGTATAACTGCTATTAACTGTCTGTGTGTTCAACGATTAAAGTCTCACGTGATCTGAGTTCAGACTGGAGTCATCCTGGTTGCTTTCTGTCTATTGCAGATTTCTCCCAGTATGAAAGGACAAGAGCAATACGGCTTACTTTACAAAATGTCTTCAAACTAAATGATGATATAATCTACATTCAATTAATTTATACATACCCTACTGTAGAAAAGGGTTTGTTACGGTGGCAGAGCCCAGTAATTATGTAAAACTGAAACCTTTATCTGCACTGGTTCAAGTCCTCCTCCTAAGAATACATTTATAATCAACATTCTTTCACAAATGACCCAATTTAATTCACCATAGCATTCCTCATATTAACTAAATGGAAAATCCTAGGCTATATACAAATCCAGAAAGAGCCAACAATCATCAGCCCCCATGGATGATTACAAACCATTGCTGAGACATTCACATTCCTTATTAAAGAACTACTATGTCCATCAACATCATCAATTTATATATTATTGCCCCAATGCTAGCCTTAACCTTGGCTCTCACAACATGAATTCTTCTTCCCATATCTTATCCACTAATTCATATGAATGTAGGCATACTATTTATATTAGCCATATCACACCTAGCCATTTTTTCCATCCTCTGATCTGGATGAGCTTCAGATTCAAAATACTCACTCACTGGAGCTCTAGGGACAGTAGAACATACAATCTCATATGAAGTAATGTACCAGTTATTCTATTCTCAGCCTTACTGATAAATGGATCATTTACACTTTCAACAGTACTTATTACACGAGAACACCTATGACTAATTTTCTCCTGATGGCTACCCAGAATTTGATTATCTCCACAGTAGCAGAAATCCAGTGAAGCCCCACTTGATTTAACAGAAGTAGAATCAAAACCTGTAATTGTCTTCAGTGTAGGAAATGTAGCAGGCCCACTCACCCCATCCTTCCTAGAGAATTTGTCAACTTTCTTATAATAAACATTTCCACAACAATCTATTTGTAGGAGCATTCGACAATCCCTAGGTGCCAGAATTACATACAGGCCAAGTCATCATTAAAACACATCTAACAATCTCCTTTCTATGAATTTGAGCATCCTACCCAAAATGTTGATATGATCAACGTCTATATCTCTTATAAAAAGTTTTTTTTTTACTATTAACATTAGCCCGATGTATATGAGAGTTTTCACTACCTGTCATCATACCAGGCAACCCACCACAAACTTAAGAATTATGTCTGACAAGAGAGTTACTTTGATAGAGTAAATCATAGAAGTTTCAATGCTCTTATTCCTGGAATTGAATTCTTCCTAAGAATTTTACATTCTCCATGCTACCACATTACACCACATGCTATATAGTAAGGTTCTCTAAGTAAGGTTCAGGCCCATACCCCCAAAATGTTGTCATATATCCTTCCTGTACTAATAAACTCTCATTGTTTTTACTATCATTCTACTGACTATTATCTCAGGAAATATAATTGTATAAGAAGCTCACACTGGTTAATGGTATCCCATTCTAATAAAAAACACGAACCCATAAGCTACAGAAACATCCAACAAATATTTCCTAAAACAATCCACCACATCAATACTACTTATAATGGCTATTATGATTAATCTAATATACTCTGGTCAAAGAACACAAAGAATAACAAAAGTCTTTAATCCAGCAGCATCCACCCTCGTGAAAATCGCCCTTGTCACAAAAGTAGGAATTTCCCCATTTCACTTCTGAGTGTCTGAAGTAACACAAGGCATTCCATGAACAGCAGTCCTGATGCTATTTACATGACAAAAGTGCACCCCTATCAGTTTTATACCACATGTCACCATCCATCAACCTAAATATACTATTAATCATAGTGATATTATAAATCATAGCTGGAGGCTGAGGCAGACTTAGCCATATTCACCAGGAAAAAATTACACCCTCCTCATCAATTGCCCATATAGGATGAATAACAGCCATTATAAAGTATATTCCAATTATAACAATCCTAAACATACTAATTTATATCATAACAACACTCTCTGCTTCTTATTTATGCCCAGATCATGTACTACAAGAGTATCATTATCACACACATGAGATAAAACACCTCTCATCACAATCTTTTTCTTCACCATGTCCTCATATCATTAGGACATCACCCATCACTATCAGGGTTTTTACCCAAATGAATAATTATCCAAGAGATAACAAAAATGATAACATCATTCTACCAACACTGAAAGCCATCATAGCCATCCTCAACATATATTTCTACTTGCAGCTAACATCTCCACATCACTAGCTATGTTCCCTTCATTAAACAACAGAAAAATAAAACAATTTGAACATACAAAGAAATAACCTTCCCATCATTACCAATCATAATATCCACATGATTCCTACACATACACCCATTCTATCAGTGCTGGACTAGGAATTTAGGTCAGTTCAGACCAAGAGCTTTCATAACCCTAAACAAGTAAAATTTACTTAATTCCTAAAAATAAAGATTGCAAGACTTCATCCTACATCAATTGAATGTAAAGCGAACATTGTAATTCAGCCAAATCTTTAGGAGATTGATGAGCTTTAACCCCAGGAAACTTTAGTTAACAGGCAAATCCTCTAGTCAACTGGCTTCAATCTGCTTCTCCTTCATTTGAGAAAGAAAAAAAGAGAAAAAAGGCAGGAAAATCTCTGGGAGAATTGAAGCTGCTTCTCTGAAATTACAGTTCAATTCGTTGAATCACCACAGGGTTTGCGAGAAAGAAGGCTCAATCTCTGTCTTTACATTTACAGTCTAAAGCTAGCTCAGTCATTTTACCTCTGTTCATACACTGCTGATTATTTTCAACAAATCACAAAGATATCGGCATTTTATATTTACTATTTGGTGCTTGAGCTGGAGTAGCAGGCAGCACCTTAAGTATATTAATCCAGGCTGAGATATGCTAACCTGGAGCGCTACTTGGAGATGCCCAAATCTGTAAGGTAGTCATAACAGTCCCTGCACTTGTAATAATTTTCTTTATAGTTGTACCCATTATATTGCAGGGTTTGAAAACTGACTTGGGCCACTAATAGGTAGGACAACTGAGGTAACATTTCCCCAAATACATCATATAAACTTTTGACTATTTCCCCCATCATTCTTACTCCTACTCATATCACCAACAGTAGAAGCTGGTTCTGGTACCAGTGGAACCGTGTATTCACCTCTAGCCTGCAATCTGGCCCACACAGGAGCCTCTGTCGACCTAACCATTTCCTCCTTACATTTAGCAGTTGTCTCTTCAACTCTTGGTGCTATTACTTTTTATCACTATAGTCTTTCATACAAAACCAGCAGTCATATCCCAATACCAAACACCATTATTTGTTTAATCTTTCCCAACTATAGTCATATTACTATAATTACCAATGTCAGTCCGAGCAGCCAGAATTGCCACACTGTTAAGAGATAGAAATCTCAACACTACTTTCTTTGACACTGCAGGAGGAGACCGAATCCTATACCAACACCTATTTTGATTATTTGGTCACCCTGAAGTCTGTATTCATGGCCTACCAGGGTTCGTTATAAACTCACATATCATTAGATAATATTTAGGATGAAAAGTGCCTTTCAGCTATTTGGGAATAGTATGAGTCATGTCTACTGGCTTTTTAGGATTTCTCTTGTGGGCCCATCTTATGTTTACTATAGGGATAGCAACTCTTTATTTAATTTTTCTTTTTTTTCTTCTTTTGGCTGTGTTGGGACTTGGTTGCTGCACATGGGCTTTCTATGGTTGCGGTGAGCAGTAGCTACTCTTCGTTGTGGTGTGCAGCCGTTTCATTGCAGTGGCTTCTCTTGTTGCAGAGCACGGGCTCTGGCGTGCGGGCTGAGTAGTTGTGGCTCGCAGGCTCTAGAGGGCAGGCTCAGCAGTTGTAGCGCACGGCCTTTTTGCTCCGTGGTATGTGGAATCTTCCCGGACCTGGGATCAAACCCATTTCCCCTGTATTGGCAGGTCAGTTCTTTACCACTGCATCACCAGAGAAGTCCCTGATTAGCAACTCTTCACAGAGGTAAATATTATATGAGATCCCACTCTATTATGAGTTTTAGGCTTTATTTTCCTTTTTACAGTAGGTGGTTTGACAGAAATCATCTTAGCCAACTCAACCCCGGACATTGTCCTCCAGGATACATACTATGTAGTAGCACACTTCCATGATGTAGTGTCCATGGGAGCAGTCTTCACTATTATAGGAGGCTTCCTACACTGATTCCCACTATTCTCAGGTTACACAGTTAACTCAGCAGTAGCAAAACTCACTTCACAGGTATATTTGTAGTAGTAAGTATGACTTCCTGCAGCACTTTCTTGGCCTCTCAGGGAGGTTACTACATTCCTCTGAGGCACACACAACATGAAATATTTTGTCCTTAGGCTCATTCATCTCAGTAGCAGCAGTAATGCTAATAATCTTCATACTGTGAAAAACATTTGTGTCCAAACGAGAAGTCTCAGCAGTGGTAACTGCTACTCCTAACCTAGAATGGTTGCACGGATGCCCTCCACCATATCCTATATTTGAAGATCCTACCTATGTAAATGTAAAATAAGGAAGGACTCAAGTCCTTTTCAAGCAGTTTGAAGCCAACAGCATAACAATTATGTCTTTCTCAATAAATGAGATAAAAGTAAAAAGTGATGTAAATTTTTCAAAGTGAAATTATAGGCTAAAATAGTGTATATCACGAAGGCATATCAATTTCATCTAGGCTCTCAAGATACAACATCACCGATTATGGAAGAACTTTTACATTTTCATCACACACATTAATAGTGATTTTTAAAAGAAGTTTTCTAGTCCTCTATATTATTTCACTAATATTGACAACTAAACTAACTCATATGCGTACAATAGATGCACAGGTAGAGAACATCTGAACAATTTACCAGCCATTATTGTAATCTTAATTGCCCTATCATCATTGTGAAGCCTTTACATGATACATGAAATCAATAACTCTTCCCAAACCATAAAAACTATGGGTCAGTAATGATACTGATGCTACAAATACACAGACTATGAAGATTTAAATGTTGACTCCTCTGTAATTCCCACATCAGAGCTAAAACCAGGAGAATAGTGATTAATAGAAGTCAACAACCTAGCAGTATAGAGATAGTCATTGAATGTTAGTTTCATCTGAAATTGTTGTACACTCCTGAGCTGTTCCTTCTCAGGCCTAAAAAGAGCTGCTATCCCAGGACGCCTAAATTAAAGAATCTTTTTTTAAATTTATTTTTTATTTTTTATTTTTATATGGTAGTGTACACCGGTTAATCCCATACCCCCAATTTATCCCTTCCCCCTTCCCCTTCAGTAACTATAAATTTGTTTTCTATGTCTGTGAGTCTGTTTCTGTTTTGCAAATAAGTTCATTTGTATTGTTTTTTAGATTCCACATGTAAGTGATATCATATGATATTTGTCTCTCTGTCTGACTTCATTTAGTATGATAATCTCTAGGTCCTTTCATGTTGCTGCAAATGGCATTATTTCATTCTATTTTATAACTGAGTAGTATTCCATTGTATATATGTACCAAAACTTCTCTATCCTTTCATCTCTTGATGGACACTTAGGTTGCTTCCACATCTTGGCTATTGTAAACAGTGCTGCTATGAACATTGGGGTGCATGTATATTTTCAAATTAGAGCTTTTGTCTTTCTAGATACATGCTCAAGTGTGGGACTGCTGGATCATATGGCAACTTTATTCCCAGGTTTTTTTTTTTAGTTTATGCTTTATAACAAATTTAATCAGTTATACATATACATATGTTCCCATATCCCCTCCCTCTTGCGTCTCCCTCCCACCCTCCCTATCCCACCCCTCCAGGCAGTCACAAAGCACCGAGCTGATCTCCCTGTGCTATGCGGCTGCTTCCCACTAGCTATCTACCTTACATTTGGTAGTGTATATATGTCCATGCCTCTCTTTTGCTTTGTCACAGCTTACCCTTCCCCCTCCCCATATCCTCAAGTCCATTCTCTAGTAGGTCTGTGTCTTTATTCCTGTCTTACCCCTATGTTCTTCATGACATGTTTTTCTTAAATTCCATATATATGTGTCAGCATACAGTATTTGTCTTTCTCTTTCTGACTTACTTCACTCTGTATGACAGACTCTAGGTCCATCCACCTCATTACAAATAGCTCAATTTCATTTCTTTTTATGGCTGAGTAATATTCCATTGTATATATGTGCCACATCTTCTTTATCCATTCATCTGATGATGGACACTTAGGTTGTTTCCATCTCCAGGGTATTGTAAATAGGGCTGCTATGAACATTTTGGTACATGACTCTTTTTGAATTATGGTTTTCTCAGGGTATATGCCCAGTAGTGGGATTGCTGGGTCATATGGTAGTTCTATTTGTAGTTTTTTAAGGAACCTCCATACCGTTCTCCATAGTGGCTGTACCAATTCACATTCCCAACAGCAGTGCAAGAGTGTTCCCTTTTTACCACAGCCTCTCCAGAATTTATTGTTTCTAGATTTTTGGATGATGGCCATTCTGACTGGTGTGAGATGATATCTCATTGTAGTTTTGATTTGCATTTCTCTAATGAGTAAAGATGTTGAGCATCCTTTCATGTGTTTGTTGGCAGTCTGTATATCTTCTGTGGAGAATGTCTATTTAGGTCTTCTGCCCATTTTTGGATTGGGTTGTTTGTTTTTTTGTTATTGAGCTGCATGAGCTGCTTATAAATTTTGCAGATTAATCCTTTGTCAGTTGCTTCATTTGCAAATATTTTCTCCCATTCTGAGGGTTGTCTTTTGGTCTTATTTATGGTTTCCTTTGCTGTGCAAAAGCTTTGAAGTTTCATTAGGTCCCATGTGTTTATTTTTGTCTTTATTTCCATTTCTCTAGGAGGTGGGTCCAAAAGGATCTTGCTGTGATTTATGTCATAGAGTGTTCTGCCTATGTTTTCCTCTAAGAGTTTGATAGTGTCTGGCCTTATATTTAGGTCTTTAATCCATTTTGAGCTTATTTTTGTGTATGGTGTTAGGGAATGATCTAATCTCATACTTTTACATGTCCCTGTCCAGTTTTCCCAGCACCACTTATTGAAGAGACTGTCCTTTCTCCACTGTACATTCCTGCCTCCTTTATCAAAGATAAGGTGACCATATGTGCATGGGTTTATCTCTGGGCTTTCTATCCTGTTCCATTGATCTATCTTTCTGTTTTTGTGCCAGTACCATACTGTCTTGATTACTGTAGCTTTGTAGTATAGTCTGAAGTCTGGGAGCCTGATTCCTCCAGCTCCATTTTTCGTTCTCAAGATTGTTTTGGCTATTCGGGGTCTTTTGTATTTCCATACAAATCGTGAAATTTTTTGTTCTAGTTCTGTGAAAAATGCCATTGGTAGTTTGATAGGGATTACATTGAATCTGTAGATTGCTTTGGGTAGTAGAGTCATTTTCACAATGTTGATTCTTCCAATCCAAGAACATGGTAGATCTCTCCATCTATTTGTATCATCTTTAATTTCTTTCATCAGTGACTTATAATTTTCTGCATACAGGTCTTTTGTCTCCTTAGGTAGGTTTATTCCTAGATATTTTATTCTTTTTGTTGTAATGGTAAATGGGAGTGTGTCCTTGATTTCACTTTCAGATTTTTCATCATTAGTATATAGGAATGCCAGAGATTTCTGTGCATTAATTTTGTATCCTGCTACATTACCAAAATCATTGATTAGCTCTAGTAGTTTTCTGGTAGCATCTTTAGGATTCTCTATGTATAGTATCATGTCATCTGCAAAGAGTGACAGCTTTACTTCTTCTTTTCCAATTTGGATTCCTTTTATTTCCTTTTCTTCTCTGATTGCTATGGCTAAAGCTTCCAAAACTATGTTGAATAAGAGTGGTGAGAGTAGGCAACCTTGTCTTGTTCCTGATCTTAGTGGAAATGGTTTCAGTTTTTCACCATTGAGGACGATGTTGGCTGTGGGTTTCTCATATATGGCCTTTATTATGTTGAGGAAAGTTCCCTCTATGCCTACTTTCTTCAGGGTTTTTATCATAAATGGGTGTTGAATTTTGTCAAAAGCTTTCTCTGCATCTATGGAGATGATCATATGGTTTTTCTTCTTCAATTTGTTAATATGGTGTATCACTTTGATTGATTTGCATATATTGTAGAATCCTTGCATTCCTGGAATAAACCCCACTTGATCATGGTGTATGATCCTTTTAATGTGCTGTTGCATTCTGTTTGCTAGTATTTTGTTGAGGATTTTTGCATCCATGTTCATCAGTGATATTGGCCTGTAGTTTTCTTTCTTTGTGACATTCTTGTCTGGTTTTGGTATCAAGGTGATGGTGGGCTTGTATATTGAGTTTGGGAGTGTTCCTCCCTCTGCTATATTTTGGAAGAGTTTGAGAAGGATAGGTGTTAGCTCTTCTCTAAATGTTTGATAGAATTCGCCCGTGAAGCCATCTGGTCCTGGGCTTTTGTTTGTTGGAAGATTTTTAATCACAGTTTCAATTTCAGTGCTTGTGATTGGTCTGTTCATATTTTCTATTTCTTCCTGATTCAGTCTTGGCAGGTTGTGCATTTCTAAGAATTTGTCCATTTCTTCCATGTTGTCCATTTTATTGGCATAGAGTTGCTTGTAGTAATCTCTCATGATCTTTTGTAGTTCTGCAGTGTCAGTTGTTGCTTGTCCTATTTCATTTCTAATTCTATTGATTTGAGTCTTCTCCCTTTTTTTCTTGATGAGTCTGGTTAGTGGTTTATCAATTTTGTGTATCTTCTCAAAGAACCAGCTTTTAGTTTTATTGATCTTTGCTATCGTTTCCTTCATTTCTTTTTCATTTATTTCGGATCTGATTTTTATGGTTTCTTTCCTTCTGCTAACTTTGGGGTGTTTTTGTTCTTCTTTCTCTAATTGCTTTAGGTGCAAGGTTAGGTTGTTTATTCGAGATATTTCCTATTTCTTAAGGTGGGATTGTATTGCTATAAACTTCCCTCTTAGAACTGCTTTTGCTGCATCCCATAGGTTTTGGGCCATCGTGTCTCCATTGTCATTTGTTTCTAGGTATTTTTAAATTTCCTCTTTGATTTCTTCAGTGATCACTTTGCTATTAAGTAGTGTATTGTTTAGCCTCCATGTGTTTGTATTTTTTACAGATTTTTTCCTGTAATTGATATCTAGTCTCATAGCATTGTGGTCAGAAAAGATACTTGATACAATTTCAATTTTCTTAAATTCACCAAGGATTGATTTGTGACCCAAGATATGATCTATCCTGGAGAATGTTTCATGAGCACTTGAGAAAAATGTGTATTCTGTTGTTTTTGGATGGAATGTCCTATAAATATCAGTTAAGTCCATCTTGTTTAATGTATCATTTATAGTTTGTGTTTCCTTATTTATTTTCATTTTGGATGATCTGTCCATTGGTGAAAGTGGGATGTTAAAGTCCCCTACTATGAATGTGTTACTGTCGATTTCCCATTTTATGCTTGTTAGTATTTGCCTTATGTATTGAGGTGCTCCTATATTGGGTGCATAAATATTTATAATTTTTATATCTTCTTCTTGGATCGATACCTTGATCATTATGTAGTGTCCTTCTTTGTCTCTTCTAATAGTCTTTATTTTAAAGTCTATTTTGCCTGATATGAGAATTGCTACTCCAGCTTTCTTTTTGTTTCCATTTGCATGGAATATCTTTTTCCATCCCCTTACTTTCAGTCTGTATGTGTCTTTAGGTCTGAAGTGGGTCTCTTGTAGACAGCATATATATGGGTCTTTTTTTTGTATCCATTCAGCAAATCTGTGTCTTTTGGTGGGAGCATTTGGTCCATTTACATTTAAGGTAATTATCAATATGTATGTTCCTATTCCCATTTTCTTTATTGTTTTGGGTTCGTTATGGTAGGTCTTTTCCTTCTCTTGTGTTTCTTGCCTAGAGATGTTCCTTTAGCATTTGGTCTAAAGCTGGTTTGGTGGTCCTGAACTCTCTCAGCTTTTGCTTGTCTGTAAAGGTTTTAATTTCTCCATGAAATCTGAATGAGATCCTTGCTGGGTAGAGAAATCTTGGTTGCAGGTTTTTCTCCTTCAGCACTTTATATATGTCCTGCCAGTCCCTTCTGGCTTGCAGAGTTTCTGCTGAAAGATCAGCTGCTAACCTTATGGGGATTCCCTTGTGTGTTGTTTGTTGTTTTTCCCTTGCTGCTTTTAATATGTTTTCTTTGTATTTAATTTTTGACAGTGTGATTATTATGTGTCTTGGCATATTTCTCCTTGGATTTATCCTGTATGGGACTCTCTGTGCTTCCTGGACTTGATTAACTATTTCCTTTCCCATATTAGGGAAGTTTTCATCTATAATCTCTTCAAATATTTTCTGAGTCCCTTTCTTTTTGTCTTCTTCTTCTGGAACCCCTATAATTCGAATATTGGTGCATTTAATGTTGTCCCAGAAGTCTCTGAGACTCTCCTCAGTTCTTTTCATTCTTTTTTCTTTATTCTGCTCTGCAGTTGTTATTTCCTCTATTTTATCTTCCAGGTCACTTCTCCATTGTTGTGCCTCAGTTATTCTGCTATTGATACCATCTAAAGTATTTTTAATTTCATTTATTGTGTTGTTCATCATTGCTTGTTTCCTCTTTAGTTCTTCTAGGCCCTTGTTAAATGTTTCCTGCATTTTGTGTATTCTATTTCCAAGATTTTGGATCATCTTTACTATCATTATTCTGAATTCTTTTTCAGGTAGACTGCCTATTACCTCTGCATTTGTTAGGTCTGGTAGGTTTTTATCTTGCTTCTTCACCTGCTGTGTGTTTTTCTGTCTTCTAATTTTGCTTATCTTACTGTGTTTGGGGTCTCCTTTTGCAGGCTGCAGGTTCGTAATTCCTGTT
This sequence comes from Mesoplodon densirostris, assembly GCF_025265405.1. Taxonomy (NCBI): domain Eukaryota; kingdom Metazoa; phylum Chordata; class Mammalia; order Artiodactyla; family Ziphiidae; genus Mesoplodon; species Mesoplodon densirostris. The sequence continues at coordinate 31,395,721 of NC_082671.1, read as the reverse complement.
GTTTTTGTTGTCGGTCCCCAGTGGCTAAGGTTTGTTCAGTGGGTTGTGTATGCTTCCTGGTGGAGGGGGCTAGTGCCTGTGTTCTGGTGGATGAGGCTGGATCTTGACTTTCTGGTGGACAGCTCGAGGTCTGGTGGTGTGTTTTGTGGGTGTCTGTGGCCTTATTATGATTTTAGTCAGCCTCTCTGCTATTGGGTGGGGTTATGTTCCTGTTTTTCTAGTTGTTTGGCATCAGTTGTCCAGGACTGTAGCTTGCTGGTCGTTGAGTGAAGCTGGGTGCTGGTGTCGAGATGGAGATCTCTGGGAGATTTTCACCATTTGATATTATGTGGAGCTGGGAGGTCTGTCATGGACCTGTGTCCTGAAGTTGGCTCTCGCACCTCAGAGGCACAGCACTGACTTCTGGATGAAGCACCAAGTGCCTTTTATCCACCTGGCTCAGAATAAAAAGGAGAAAAAGTAGAAAGAAAGAATTAGTAGAAGAAGAAGGAAAGAAAGAAAGAAAAAAGAAAGAAAGAAAGAAAGGAGGGAGGGAGGAGGGAAGCAAGGAAAGAAAGAAAGAAAAAATAAATAAAGAAAGGCAGGAGGGAGGAGGGAAGGAAGGAAAAAAGGAAAGAAAGAAGATAAAGTAAAATAAAATAAAGTATGATAAAATATAATAAAGTTATTAAAATAAAAAATAATTATTAAGGAAATAGCAAAAAAACGGAGGAATAGAACTGTGGGATACATGGTGGAAGCAAAGCTATACCGACAAAATCTCACAGAGAATCATACACATACACACTCAGAAAAAGAGGAAATGGGGAAAAAATAATAAATCTTGCTGTCAAAGTCCACCTCCCCAATTTGGGATGATTCGTTGTCTAAAGGAGGGAAGGAAGGAAGGAAGGAAGGAAAGAAAGAAAGAAAGAAGATAAAGTAAAATAAAATAAAGTAAGATAAAATATAATAAAGTTATTAACATAAAAATAATTATTAAGAAAAAAAATTTTTAAAAACCCAACAGATAGAACCCTAGGACCAATGGTGGAAGCAAAGCTGTACAAAGAAAATCTCACATAGAAGCATACACATACACACTCACAAAAAGAGGAAAAAGGGGAAAAATCATAAATCTTGCTCTCAATGTCCACCTCCTCAATTTGGGATGATTTGTTGTCTATTCATGTATTCCACAGATGCAGGGTACCTCAAGTTGATTGTAGAGCTTTAATCCACTGCTTCTGAGGCTGCTGGGAGAGATTTCCCTTTCTCTTCTTTGTTCTCATAGCTCCCGGGGTTCAGCTTTGGATTTGTCCCCGCCTCTGCGTGTAGGTTGCCGAGGGCATCTGTTCTTCACTCAGACAGGACTGGGTTAAAGGAGCGGCTGCTACGGGGACTTAGGCCGGGGGAGGGAGGGGTATGGAGTGCGGGGCGAGCCTGCGGCGGCAGAGGCCGGGGGGACGTTGCACCAGCCCGAGGCATGCCGGGCGCTCTCCTGGGGAAGTTGTCCCTGGATCCCGGGACCCCGGCAGTGGCGGGCTGCACAGGATCCCCGGAAGGGGGCTGTGGACAGTGACCTGCACTCGCACACAGTCCTCTTGGCGGCAGCAGCAGCAGCCCCAGCGTCCCGCGCCTGTCTCTGTGGCTCCTTTAAGCAGCTCTCTTAATCTGCTCTCCTTGCGCACCAGGAAACAAAGAGGGAAGAAAAAGTCTCTTGGCTCTTCGGCAGGTCCTGACTTTTTCCTGGACTCCCTCCCGGCTAGCCGTGGTGCACTAACCCCCTGCAGGCTGTGTTCATGCCGCCAACCCCTGTCCTCTCCCTGCGCTCTGACCAAAGCCTGAGCTTCAGCTCCCAGCCCTGCCCGCCCCGGCGGATGAGCAGACAAGCCTCTTGGGCTGGTGAGTGCTGGTCGGCACCGATCTTCTGTGCGGGAATCTCTCCGCCTTGCCCTCTGCACCCTTGTTGTTGTGCTCTCCTCCACGGCCCCGAAGCTTCCCCCCTCCACCACCTGCAGTCTCCACCCGTGAAGGGGCTTCTAGTGTGTGGAAACCTTTCCTCCTTCACAGCTCCCTCCCACTGGTGCAGGTCTCGTCCCTATCCTTTTGTCTCTGTTTTTTCTTTTTTCTTTTGCCCTACCCAGGTACGTGGGGGAGTTTCTTGCCTTTTGGGAGGTCTGAGGTCTTCTGCCAGCATTTATTAGGTGTTCTGTAGGAGTTGTTCCACGTGTAGATGTATTTCTGATGTATGTGTGGGGAGGAAGGTGATCTCCGCATGTTACTCTTCCGCCATCTTCCCCGGAAGTCTCAGTATTTTATTCTTTTTGATTCAATTGTTAAAAGGACTCTTTTTTCTTTTTTTCCGTATGTGGGCCTCTCACTGTTGTGGCCTCTCCCATTGCGGAGCACAGGCTCCAGACGCGCAGGCTCAGCGGCCATGGCTCATGGGCCCAGCCGCTCGGCGGCATGTGGGATCCTCCCTGGACCGGGGCATGAACCCGTGTCCCCTGCATCGGCAGGCGGACTCTCAACCACTGCACCAGCAGGAAAGCCCTAAAGGACTCTTTTCTTAATTTCTCTTTCTGATAGTTCATTATTACTGTATGAAAATGCAACAGATTTCTGTATATTATTCTTGTATTGTACAACTTTACTGAATTCATTGATTAGTTCTAATACTTTGGTGGAGCCTTAGAGTTTTCTGTATATAGTATCAGGTCATCTGCAAATAGTGACAATTTTACTCTTTTCCTTCCTATTTGGATGGCTTTCTTTCTTTCTTTTTCTTTTTCTTTTTTCTGTCATTACTGTGGCTGAGACTTCCAATACTATGTCAAAAGAAAGTGGTGTGTATGGGTATCCTTATCTTTTTTTTTTTTTTTTTTTTTTTTTGCGGTATGTGGGCCTCTCACTCTTGTGGCCTCTCCCGTTGCGGAGCACAGGCTCCGGACATGCAGGCTCAGCGGCCATGGCTCACAGGCCCAGGTGCTCCGCGGCATGTGGGATCTTCCCGGACCAGGGCACGAACCCGTGTCCCCTGCATCGGCAGGCGGACTCTCAACCACTGCGCCACCGGGAAGCCCCATTATCTTGTTCCTGATATTAGAGGAAAAGCTTTTAGCTTTTCACTATTGACTATGATCTTGGCTGAGAGTTTGTCACAACAGGCCTTTACTATGTTGAGGTAGGTTCCCTTTAAATGTACATTGTTGAGAGTTTTTTTAAAAATCATGAATGGATTTTAACTTTTTTTAAATGCTTTTTTTGCATTTATTGAGATGATCATGTGATTTTTATTCTTAGATTTTTTTATGTGGTATATCACACTGAGTGATTTGTAGATACTGAATCATCCTTTAATCCCTGGAGTAAGTCTCACTTGATCATGATGTATGAATCTTTTAATATATTGTTGCATTTGGTTTGCTAATATTTTGTTGAGGATTTTGCACCTAGATTTAGCAAGGATATTGACCTATAATTTTTTATTTTTTGTAGTGTCTTTGTCTGGTTTTGGAATCAGGGTAATGCTGGCCTCATAGAATGATTTTGGATTTGTTCCCCTACCTTCAATGATTTGAAAGAGTTGAGAAGTATAGGTATTAGCTCTGCTTTTAATGCTTGGTAGAATTTTGTTGTGAGGCCATCTAGTCCTCGACTTTTGTTTTTTGGGAGGTTTTTTATTACTGATTCAATTTCATTACTGGTAATCACTCTGCTCATAGTTTCTATTTCTTTTTTTTTTAACATCTGTATTGGAGTAAAATTGCGTTACGATGGTGTGTTAATTTCTGCTTTATAACAAAGTGAATCAAGTACACATATATCCCCATATCTCCTCCCTCTTTTATTTTTTCCATTTTTATTCTTTTAAGTTTGTTTGATTGTTTGTTTTTGGCTATGTTTGGACTTTGTTGTTGTGCGTGGGCTTTCTGTAGTTGCAGCAAGTGGGGGCTACTGGTCCTTGAAGTGAGCGGGCTTCTTATTGTGGTGGCTTCTCTTGTTGCAGAGCACAGGATCTAGGCATATGGGCTTCAATAGTTGTGGCTTGCGGGTTCTAGAGCACAGGCTCACTAGTTGTGGTGCATGGGCTTTGTTGCTCTGCGGCTAGTGGGATCTTCCTGGACCATGGCTAGAACCCATGTCCCCTGCATTGGTAGGCGGATTCTTAACCACTGCACCATCAGGGAAGTACCTATTCCATTTTGAAATTGCCAAAAGTTACTACTAGATTGCAATTGTAATGCATAATATAATATTTTAACATCTTTATTGGAGTATAATTGACTTACAATGGTGTGTTAGTTTCTGCTTTATACATATACATATATCCCCTTATATCCTCCCTCTTGTGTCTTCCCCCCACACTCCCTAACCCACGCCTCAGTGTGGTCATAAAGCACTGACCTGATCTCCTGTGCTATGTGGCTGCTTCCCACTAGCTACGTATTTTACATTTGGTAGTGTATAAATGTCCATGGAACTCTCTCACTTCGTCCCAACTTACCCTCCCACTGCCTGTGTCCTCAAGTCCACTCTCTACTTCTGTGTCTTTATTCCTGTCCTGCCCCTAGGTTTATTGGAAACTTATTTTTTTTAGATTCCATATATATGTGTTAGCATATGGTATTTGTTTTTCTCATTTTGATTTACTTCACTCTGTATGACACACTCTAGGTCCATCCTCCTCACTACAAACAACTCAACTTCGTTTCTCTTTATGGCTGAGTATTATTGCATTGCAGATATGTGCCACATTTTCCTTATTCATTCATCTGTTGATGGATGTTTAGGTTGCTTCCATGTCCTGGCTATTGTAAATAGAGCTGCAATGAACATTGTGGTACATGACTCTTTTTGAATTATGGTTTTCTCAGGGTATATGCCCAGTAGTGGGATTGCTGGGTAGTATGGTAGTTCACTTTTTAGTTTCTTAAGGAACATCCATACTATTCTCCATAGTGACTGTATCAATGTACATTCCCACCAAAAGTGCAAGACTGCTCCCTTTTCTCCACACCCTCTCCAGCATCTGTTGTGTAGATTTTCTGATGATGCCTATCCTAATTGGTGTGAGGTGATACCTCATTGTAGTTTTGATTTGCATTTCTCTAATGATTAATGATGTTGAGCATCTTTTCATGTGTTGGTTGGCAATCTGTATAACTTCTTTGGAGAAATGTCTATTTAGGTCTTCTGCCCATTTTTGGATTGGGTTGTTTCTTTTTTTGATATTGAGCTGCATGAGCTGCTTGTCAATTTTGGAGATTAATCCTTTGTCAGTTTCTTCATTTGCAAATATTTTCTCCCATTCTGAGGGCTGTCTTTTGGTCTTGTTTATGGTTTCCTTTGCTGTGCAAAAGCTTTGAAGTTTCATTAGGTCCCATTTGTTTATTTTTGTTTTTATTTCCATTTCTCTAGGAGGTGGGTCAAAAAGGATCTTCCTGTGATTCATGTCATAGAGTGTTCTGCCTATGTTTTCCTCTAGGAGTTTTATAGTGTCTGATGTTACATTTAGGTCTTTAATCCATTTTGAGTTTATTTTTGTACATGATGTTAGGGAGTGTTCTAATTTCATTATTTTGCATGTAGCTGTACAGTTTTCCCAGCACCACTTATTGAGGGGCTGTCTGTTCTCCATTGTATATTCTTGCCTCCTTTATCAAAACCAAGGTGACCATATTGGCGTGGGTTTATCTCTGGGCTTTCTATCCACTTCCATTGATGTATATTTCCATTTTTGTGCTAGTATCATACTGTCTTGATTAATATAGCTTTGTAGTATAGTCTGAAGTCAGGGAGCCTGAATCCTCCAGCCCCATTTTTATTTCTCAAGATTGCTTTCACTATTTGGGGGTTTTCGTGGTTCCATATAAATTGTGAAATTTTTGTTGTAGCTCTGTGAAAAATGCCATTGGTGGTTTGACTGGGATTGCATTGAATCTGTAGATTGCTTTGGATAGTATAGTCATTTTCACAGTGTTGATTCTTCCAATCCAAGAACATAATATATATCTCTCCATCTGTTTGTATCATCTTTAATTTGTCCCATCAGTGTTTTATAGTTTTCTGCATACAGGTCTTCTGTCTTCTTAGGTAGGTTTATTCCTAGGTATTTTATTCTTTTTGTTCCAATGGTAAATGGGAGTGTTTCCTTAATTTCTCTTTCAGGTTTTTCATCATTACTGTATAGGAATGCCAGAGATTTCTGTTCATTAATTTTGTATCCTGCTACTTTACCAAATTCATTGATTAGCTCTAGCAGTTTTCTGGTGGCATCTTTAGGATTCTTTATGCATAGTATCATGTCATCTGCAAACTGTGTCAGCAATACTTCTTCTTTTCCAATTTGGATTCCTTTTATTTCTTTTTCTTCTCTTATTGCTGTGGCTAAAACTTCCAACACTATGTTGAATAATAGCAGTGAGAATGGGTAACCTTGTCTTGTTCCTGAAGTTAGAATAAATGGTTTCAGTTTTTCACCATTGAGAATGATGTTGGCTGTTCGTTTGTCATAAAAAGCCTTTATTATGTTGAGGTAAGTTTCCTCTATGCCTACTTTCTGGAGGGTTTTTATCATTAATGGGTGTTGAATTTTGTCCAAAGCTTTTTCTGCATATTTTGAGATGATCATATGGTTTTTCTCCTTCAATTTGTTAATATGGTTCATCGTATTGATTGATTTACATATATTGAAGAATCATTGCATTCCTGGGATAAACTCCAATTAATCATGGTGTACGGTCCTTTTAATGTGCTGTTGGATGCTGTTTGCTAGTATTTTGTTGAGGATTTTTGCATCTATGTTCATCAGTGTTATTGGCCTATAGTTTTCTTTCTTTGTGACATCTTTGTCTGGTTTTGCTATCAGGGTGATGGTGGGCTTGTAGAATGAGTTTGGGAGTGTTCCTCCCTCTGCTATATTTTGGAAGAGATTGAGAAGGATAGGGGTTAGCTCTTCTCCAAATATTTGATAGAATTCACCTGTGAAAACATCTGGTCCTTGGTTTTTGTTTGTTGGAAGATTTTTAATCACAGTCTCAATTTCAGTCCTTGTGATTTGTCTGTTTATATTTTCTATTTCTCCCTGGTTCAGTCTTGGAAGGTTGTGCTTTTCTTCCAGGTTGTCCATTTTATTGGCATAGAGTTACTTGTAGTAATCTCTCATGGTCCTTGTATTTCTGCAGTGTCAGATATTACTTCATTTTCTTTTCTAATTCTGTTGATTTGAGTCTTCTCCCTTTTTTTGTTGATGAGTCTGACTTCTGGTTTATCAATTTTGTTTATCTTCTCAAAGAACCAGTTTTAGTTTTATTGATCTTTGCTATTGTTTGCTTCATCTCTTTTTCATTTATTTCTGATCTGATCTTTATGATTTCTTTCCTTCTGCTAACTTTGGTGTTTTTTTTGTTCTTCTTTCCCTAATTGCTTTAGGTGTAGGTTAGATTGTTTATTTGAGTTGTTTCTTGAGGTAGGATTGTACTGCTATAAACTTCCCTGTTAGAACTGCTTTTGCTGCATCCCATAAGTTTTGGCTCATCCTGTTTTCGTTGTCATTTGTTTCTAGTAATTTTTTGATTTCCTCTTTTATTTCTTCAGGGATCACTTGGTTAGTAAGTAGTGTATGGTTTAGCCTCCATGTGTTTATATTTTTCACAGATTTTTTCCTGTAATTGACATGTAGTCTCATAGCATTGTGGTCAGAAAATATACTTGATACAATTTCAATTTTCTTAAATTTACCAAGGCTTGATTTGTGACCCATGATATGATCTATCCTGGAGACTCTTCCTTAACCACTTGAGAAGAAAGTGTATTCTGTTGCTTTTGGATGGAATGTCCTATAAATATCAGTTAAGTCCATCTTGTTTAATGTATCATTTATAGTTTGTGTTTCCTTATTTATTTTCATTTTGGATGATCTGTCCATCGGTGAAACTGGGGTGTTAAAATCCCTTACTATGATTTTGTTACTGTCGATTTCCCATTTTATGGCTCCTAGCCTTTGTCTTATCTATTGAGGTGCTCCTATGTTGGGTGAATAAATAGTTATAATTGTTATATCTTCTTCTTGGATTGATCCCTTGATCATTACGTATTGTCCTTCTTTGTCTCTTCTAATAGTCTTTATTTTAAAGTCTCTTTCGTCTGATATGAGAATTGCTACTCCAGCTCTCTTTTGATTTCCTTTTTCATGGAATATCTTTTTCCATCCCCTCACTTTCATTCTGTATGTGTCCCTAGGTCTGAAGTGAGTCTCTTGTAGACAGCATATATATGGGACTTATTTATGCTTCCATTCACCCAGTCTATGTCTTTTGGTGGGAGCATTTAATCAATTTACATTTAAGGTAATAACCAATATGTATGTTCCTATTACCATTTTCTTAATTGTTTATGGCTTGTTATTGTAGGTGTTTTCCTTCTCTTGTGTTTCCTCCTTAGAGAAGTTCCTTTGCATTTCTTTTAAAGCTGGTTTGGTGGTGCTGAATTCTTTTAGACTTTGCTTTTCTGTGAAGGTTTTAATGTTCTGTCGAATCTGAATGAGATCCTTGCTCGGTAGAGTAATTTTAGTTGTAGAATTTTCCCTTTCCTCACTTTAAACATGTCCTGCCACTCCCTTCTGGCTTGCAGAGTTTCTGTTGAAAGATCAGCTGTTAGAGTGAAGTAAGTCAGAAAGAGAAAGACAAATACTGTATGCTAATACGTATATATGGAATTTTAAAAAAAATTTAAAATGTCATGAAGAACCTAGGGGTAAGACTGGAATAAAGACACAGACCTACTAGAGAATGGACTTGAGGATATGGGGAGCGGGAAGGGTAAGCTGTGACAAAGCGAGAGAGAGGCAGGGACATATATACACTACCAAACGTAAGGTAGATAGCTAGTGGGAAGCAGCTGCGTAGCACAGGGAGATCAGCTCGGTGTTTTGTGACTGCCTGGATGGGTGGGATAGGGAGGGTGAGGGATGGAGATGCAAGAGGGAAGAGAGATATGGGAACATATGTATATGTATAACTGATTCACTTTGTTATAAAGCAGAAACTAACACAACATTTTAAAGCAATTATACTCCAATAAAGATGTAAAAAAAATTAAAAAATAAAAAAAAATATAAAGATAAAATAAAATATATTTTGACAATTTATTTCCTGAAAAAAAAAAATCAGCTGTTCGCCTTATGGAGATTCCCTTCTATGTTATTTTTCCCTTTCTGCTTAATCTTTTTTCTTTGTATTTAATTTTTGTTATTTTGATTAATATGTGTCTTGGTGTGTTTCTCCTTGGATTTATCTTGTATAGGAGGCTCTGCCTTTCCTGGACTTGATTGACTATTTCCTTTCCCATATTAGGGAAGTTTTCAAGTATAATCTACTGAAATATTTTCTTAGTCCCTTTCTTTTTCTCTTCTTCTTCTGGGACACCTATAATTCAAATGTTGGTGGTTTAATGTTGTCCCAGAAGTCTCTGAGACTGTCCTCAATTCTTTTCATTCTTTTTTCTGTTCTGTAGTAGTTATTTCCACTATTTTATCTTCCAAGTCACTTATCCGTTCTTCTGCCTCAGTTATTCTGCTGTTGATTCCTTTTAGAGGATTTTTCATTTCATTTATTTTGTTGTTCATCATTGTTTGTTTGCTCTTTAGTTCTTCTAGGTCCTTGTTAAACGTGTCTTATATCTTCTCCATTCTATTTACAAGATTTTGGATCATCTTTATTATCATTACTCTGAATTCTTTGTCAAGTAGACTGCCTATTTCCTCTTCATTTGTTTGGTCTGGTAGGTTTTTACTTTGCCCCTTTATCTGCTGTGTATTTCTGTGTCTTCTCATTTTGCTTAACTTACTGTGTTTGGGGTCTCCTTTCCACAGTTTGTAGTTCCCGTTGTTTTGGCTGTTCACCCCCAGTGAGTGAGGCTGGCTCAGTGGGTTGTGTAGGTTTCTTGGTGGAGGGGACTGGTGCCTGTGTTCTGGTGGATGAGGCTGGATCTTGTCTTTCTGGTGGGCAGGACTGCCTCTGGTGGTGTTTTCTGGGGTTCCTATAACCTTATCATTTTAAGTGTCCTCTCTGCTAATGGATGTGGTTGTGTTCCTCTCTTGCTAGTTGTTTGGCATAGGGTGTCCACCACCGTAGCTTGCTGGTCATTGAGTGGACCTCATTCTTAGTGTTGAGATGGAGATCTCAGGGAGTGCTTTCACATTTTGTTATTTTGTGGTGCCGGGAGGTCTTTTGTGGGCCAGTGTCCTGAACTCAGCTCTCCTACCTCAGAGGCACAGGCCTGACAGCTGGTTGGAGCACCAAGACCCTGTCAGCCACACAGTCTGAGGCACAGCTGGCAGGGGTGTCAGGGTGTGTATGGACCAGGCACCATCAGCAGCAGCAGGAGGAAAAGGAGGAGGAGGAGGAGGAATGGCTGAGTGGCACCTCCTTCCAGACCCACAGGCACTGGCTCTTTGTGGGGCTCCCAGCAGAACACCAAGACAGGAGATGAGGCAGCCACATGAGTAACAGTTGCTGTGCAGGCCTGGGCTCAATCTTGGGTGCTGGGGCAGGGGCAGGCAGGATTGGGAAAAAGGGTAGAAGTGGGGTGCAGAGGGCAGGACAGTGAGCATCCACGTCTGGAGGAAGGCATCCAGGGTGCCTAGGGAAATCACTGCACAGATGCCTCTGCTCGGGCTGATGCTGGTGGCCACTTTCCCCACCCAGAGGGTGCTTCAGGTGTAGACACAGGGACTTCCCCTAGCTCACCGGCTTGCTGCTGGCACCCTCAGTGCACCTGACTTTGTGCTTTGTATTTCTTCTTGATTCAGACTTGAAAGATTATAAGTTTCTTGGTATGTATTCATTTCTTCTATGTTTACTGGTTTATTTGTATAATTGTTTTTTGTATTCATTCATGATTGCTTGTATTTCTTTGTTATCCATTGTAACTTTTCCTCTATCATTTCTAATTTTTATTATTTGAGCCCTCTCTCTTTTTTTCTTGATGAGTCTGGCTGTTTAGTTATTTTGTTTATCTTTAAAGAAAATCAGTGAGGAGGAAATCAAGATGGCAGAGTAAGAGGACATTGAGCTTACCTCCCCACAAGAACACATTCAAAATACATCTAGATGTGGGGTAATTCTCACTGAACACAAACTTGAGATTGGCAGAAAAACTCTTCTACAAGCAAGGCTGTAAAGAAAGATCCATATAGAGTCTGATAGAAAGGGAGGAGAGTAATAGGGGACACAGAAAAGGAGGAGGATATCAGGGGCTTTGAGATGCCCCTTGAGGAATGAGGAGTATGAACCACATACTGGATACCCCCACACTGGGCTCTGAGAGCAGAAAGATGAGTCCCCTTAGAAGATGAATCCAGTGGGACATACAGGAGTATTGTAAGAAACCAAGACTCTGCTTGTGAAGAATGCACCCACATGTTTACACTCCTGGGAACAATATGGAGAAAGCAGATTGAAACTTCCAGGGGCTCTATCTGATTTCCTGTGACCATCCCAGCATGTGCCCTGGCCCCTCAGGCTTTGGCACAGCTCTAAACTACAGCAATGCCTGGCACTTGTGGAGGCAGTGGATCCTCTGAACTCTCTCTGATTGCCTGGGCATTGTTTCTCATGCAGTAGCATATGTTTTACTTTTTTTTTTTGTGAAGATTTAGTGAATACACTCTGTAGAGTTCTGTGAATCCTCTTAATATTTGACCCTGAAAAATTGATGTATGGTCTGTTTGCACTTTGCTCTACTTACTAGGCTCTTATGAATGAACAATCATAAATGTACCTAAATACTCCTAAATGTACCTAAAATTCCTAAACTCTTATCTCGTATAGTTGTACATACACTGTTCTTAATTTGAATATCTGGTTTTAAATCTACATTTAACTTGAGTACTGTTTCTCACTTTTGTTTTTTTTCAGACTTATGTCTTTCTTTGTCTGTAAAAATCATCTTAAAAATTTTGAACTACAGGATGTCTGCTTTTTGTGAAAAAAAGGCAAATGGAATGCACTGGTAGTTTTCTTATGCATACTGCAATAGTTTGAGACTATTGGTCAAATTGTAACCCACTTGTCTAACATTTAAATTAACCTTAGTTAGGCTCCTGATTTTATAAGTTATTTTCCATATCATAATGAAAAAATAATATAAAACAGGTTTCCTTTGATAATGTTCTTAAAATGAAATTGACTTTAATCTGCTAACAAAGAAAAACATTTTGTGTTACTGTTACCTTTTAACTTGTATTTTCAAACTTGTGCAGCTGCTTATATTCTGTGCTAAAATGTTATTAATTAATTATTTAATTAATTTTCAGTAACACACCTCCACTTAGTGCTCAGAAATATTTTAATATCCTCACAGAAATATATTTTAATTTTTCTTTCCAATGGAGTTATTTCTGTTTAATCTTTAAATTTTATTTTTATTTAGTGGAAGGATGGACTTCCCTTTTTATTTAAATTATTCATATGCTGCTGAACATATTTTAAAAGCACTATACTTATAAGTCTCGGAAGAAATTTGTCACTAATAATAGAAAAAGTTATATAAGAATGTAGATCGTGAATAAGAATACATTTTGAAACACATTCTGAAACTTTCCCACCTACTTAGAATACTGTTTTATAAATTCTACAAATTTTATAAATTTATAAATAGAATACTTTTAAATAAATTCTTTACTAGTTTTTATGTAAACTGTGGATATATTATGATTTTTTATTTTGGCCTGGAATATTCCTTTGCTTATAAAATTGTATTATGGCTTAAATAAATATGTCAGTGTGGTGTCTCTGCTTTTGTTTTACCTCTAGCTATATGATCATGTCCAGAGAGTTTAGAATCTGTAAAACATTGAATGATACAAAGAAAGGCAATTGTTCTTATCTAGCAATTTGTGCATGTTCTTTCTTGTTTATTTAATATACCCAAATACTACTGAAAAGTTTGAATTAACCAAATTACATTTAGAATATCCCAACAGAAACTCACTATCCAAAGGAATCATTTAATATTAATTATAATAATAATATTTTTTAAATATTGACACCATTTGTAGCATAAATCTTCATTCCCAACATTTGTTTTTTGCTTATATAAGAGTTTTCATTTAATGGGAGTACATCTATTCACTTTTGAAATTACTGTACATATTTTGATCTTGGTTTATATTCCTCAAACTATGAAGTGTTGTGAATCAGAGAATTTATGTATGCTAGAGACTATTCCATAGAGCTGGAATGGGGAGGGCCAGTATGTTGGCAGACTACAGAAGATAAATCTGAGACAATGATTGCTACTTCTTTAGTAAAGCTATTCAGGGAATGATTTAATTGCTAATGACAGAAATTCACATACTAGCCCAAGCAAAACACAGAATGTTGTTTTGTTTTGTTTTAAAGAAGCACAACAGCCTGGCTCACAGAAAAGGAAAACTTTCAGGAAATAGGCAGTGACCTGGATCTCAGCAATGTGAAATGAGACCTAATACGTTGCTCTTGTTATTGCTCTCATTTTCTTCTGTTTGTGGGCTTAATCTTCTTGAGTTTCTCCCCGTGGCCAAGATCATGATCTGGAAGGACACCATTATTCCAGCTAGTCCCTTTCAGAGGCTCTTAGGGAAAGCTAGAGACTGATCCAACTGAGTCATATGATTGGGCATTAAAGTTACTCTGTGTGGTGGCATGGATTATCCCTATGACAAGAAGGTGGCAGGGACAGGTTGGCTGTCTCCACCAGAACAATACACTTGAGGTAGGGAGATGTTATTATCAAAGAAAAATGTAGCTATTACTAGAAGAAGGTAGTAGGTGGTTTTGGGAGAGAAAGCCACCATGTGGCAAAACTTATGTTGGACTCAACATGGGTGCAATTGGAAAAATAATTCCACATTAACTTTATGTCCTTAATGATAGGATAAATCAGGTAATAAAATAGGGAATTGCTCAGATAAATCTTTATTTCATTAAATTATTTAGCAAAGTCCCACAATAACCTAGTGAATAAACTAGAATAAACTATATGTTGTGTACTGAATGACAACACTTTTTGATTAATTATTAATTCAAATAATTAGATGTTAATCTGGAATAAGGTCGTTCATAGTGTTCCTTAAAAATCAGTCTTTGCGGGCCTCCCTGGTGGCGCAGTGGTTGAGAGTCCGCCTGCCGATGCAGGGGATACGGGTTCGTGCCCCGGTCTGGGAGGATCCCATATGCCGTGGAGCGGCTGGGCCCGTGAGCCATGGCCGCTGGGCCTGCACATCCGGAGCCTGTGCTCCGCAACGGGAGAGGCCACAACAGTGAGAGGCCCACATAACGCAAAAAGGAAAAAAAAAAAAAATCAGTCTTTGCATTGTGGAACATTTCTAAGTTTGAAATGAAGACAATAATTTAACAACTTTTAGCTAAGAGTATCTTATGGCTAGACACTGTTCTAGGCTCTGCTGATGATACAAAACATACTATATACAAATTCCCTCCTTCAAGGAGCTCTCTGTCTATTAAGGAAGACAGATACATAGGGTAATAATTACTTTAAGAGAATATTATTTTTAATACATATTAGCCTGAGTTGAAGGGATGGAATTCCCAGAGGGAATTCACAGAGATGGTGACACTTGAGTCTGGGAAGGGCAGGAGAAAGAAATTCTAATCAGAAGCCTTACAATGATGTGGGAATAGCATCACACATTCAGGCACTGGCAAGTACTTCTGCATGTTCAAAAATCTACTAAACATTAAATTGGCATATGAATATATAAATTAAAATAAATTATGCACATTTGGAGCAAGAATCTATTTGAGAGAGTAAAAGGAGATTCGCTAAGAGGTGATCTTGAAAAGCATCTGTAACACTGAGAGGAAACCCATCACATGTTAATCAGGATAACAACATGTGTTCAGAAAAATGCTTGGGATGACTTCCAGTTAAAGAAAATATAGTACAGGGGAGACCTTCAAGATGGCAGAGGAGTAAGACGTGGAAATCACCTTCCTCTCCACAAATACATCAGAAATACATCTAACTCATACAAAACACCTATTGAACACAGGCAGAAGAGGTCAGACCTCTCAAAGGAAAGAAACTCTCCACGTACTTGGCAGTGTGGCTGACACGGTTTTGATGCTCCAGACGGGTGTCAGAACTGTGCCTCTGAGGTGGGAGAGCCGAGTTCAGGACACTGAGAGCCAGAGACCTCCTGGCTCTATATAATATCAAATGGTGAAAACTCTCCCAAAAATCTCCATCTCAAGACTAAGATCCAGCTCCACTCAACAACCAGCAAGTTACAGTGCTAGGCACCCTATGCCAAACAACTAGCAAGACAGGAACATAACACCACCTATTAGCAGAGAGCCTGCCTAAAAATCATAATAAGGTCATAGGCATGCCAAAGCACACCACAGGATGCCGTCCTCCCCACCAGAAAGACAAGATCCAGCCTCATCCACCAGAACACAGGCATCAGTTCCCTCCACAAGGAAGCCTACACAACCAACTGAACCAACCTTAGCCACTGGGGGCAGACACAAAAAACAACAGGAACTACGAACCTGCAGCCTGCGAAAAGGAGACCACAAAGAGTAAGTTAAGCAAAATGAGAAGACAGAGGGGCTTCCCTGGTGGTGCAGTGGTTAAGAATCCGCCTGCTGATGCAGGGGACACGGGTTCGTGACCCGGTCCGGGAAGATCCCACACGCCACGGAGCAACTAAGCCCGTGAGCTACAACTACTGAGCCTGCGCGTCTGGAGCCTGTGCTCCGCAACGGGAGAGGCCGCGACAGTGAGAGACCCGCGCACCACGATGAAGAGTGGCCCCCGCTCTCCGCAACTGGAGAAAGCCCTCGCACAGAAACAAAGACCCAACACAGCCATAAATAAATAAATAAATAAATTAAAAAAATGAGAAGACAGAGAAAACACAGCAGATGAAGGAGCAAGGTAAAAGCACAACAGACTGAACAAATGAAGAGGAAATAGGTAGTCTACCTGAAAAAGAATTCAGAGTAATGATAGTAAAGATGATCCAAAATCTTGTAAATAGAATGGAGAAAATGCAGAAAACATATAAAAAGGACGTAGAAGAACTAAAGAGCAAACTAACAATGATGAACAACAAAATAAATGAAATTAAAAATTCTCTAGAAGGAATCAATAGCAGAATAACTGAGGCAGAAGAACAGATAAGTGACCTGGAAGATAAAGTAGTGGAAATAACTACTGCAGAGCAGAATAAAGAAAGAAGAATGAAAAGAATTAAGGACAATATCAGACACCTCTGGGACAACATTAAACACACCAGCAATCGAATTATAGGGGTCCCAAAAGAAGAAAAGAAAAAGATGGGGACTGAGAAAATATTTGATGAGATTATAGTTGAAAACCTCCCAAATATGGGAAAGGAAAGAGTCAATCAATTGCAGGAAGCACAGAGTCCAATATAGGATAAATCCAAGGAGAAACATGTCAAGATACATATTAATCAAACTATCAAAAACTAAATGGAAAGAAAAAATATTAAAAGCAGCAAGAGAAAAACAACAATTGACAAATAAGAGAATACCCATAAGGTTAAGAACTGAGTTTTCAGAAGAAACTCTGCAAGCCAGAAGGGAGTGGCAGGACATGTTTAAAGTGATGAAAGGGAAAAATCTACAACTAAAATTACTCTACCGAGCAAGGATCTCATTCAGATTTGACAGAAAATTAAAACCTTCACAAAAAAGCAAAGTCTAAAAGAATTCAGCACCACCAAACCAGCTTTAAAAGAAATGCAAAGGAACTTCTCTAAGGAGGAAACACAAGAGAAGGAAAACACCTACAATAACAAGCCATAAACAATTAAGAAAATGGTAATAGGAACATACATATTGGTAATTACCTTAAATGTAAATGGACTAAATGCTCCCACCAAAAGACATAGAATGGCTGAATGGATACAAAAAGCAGACCTGCATATATGCTGTCTACAAGGCATCCACTTCAGAACTAGGGACAGATACAGACTGAAAGTGAGATGATGGAAAAAGATATTCCATGCAAATGAAAATCAAAAGAAAGCTGGAGTAGCATTCTCATATCAAACAAAATAGACGTTAAAATAAAGACTATTACAGGAGACAAAGAAGGACACTACATAATGATCAAGGGATCAATTCAAGAAGAAAATATAGCAATTGTAAATATTTATGCACCCAACATAGCACCTCAATACATAAGGCAAATGCTAACAGCCATAAAAGGCAAAATCAACAGTAATACAATCATAGTAGGGGACTTTAACACCCCAGTTTCACCGATGGACAGATCATCCAAAATGAAAATAAATAAGGAAACACAAGCTTTAAATGATACATTAACAAGATGGACTTAATTGATATTTTTAGGACATTCTATCCAAAAACAACAGAATACACTTTTTTCTCAAGTGCTCATGGAACATTCTCCAGGATAGATCATATCTTGGGTCACAAATCAAGCCTTGGTAAGTTTAAGAAAATAGAAATTGTATCAGGTATCTTTCTGGCCACAATGCTAGAGACTAGATATCAATTACAGGAAAAAAATCTGTAAAAAATACAAACACAGGGAGCCTAAACAATACGCTACTTAATAAACCAGAGATCACTGAAGAAATCAAAGAGGAAATCAAAAAATACCTAGAAACAAATGACACTGAAAACATGATAACCTAAAATATATGGGATGCAGCAAAAGCAGTTCTAAGATCGAAGTGTATAGCAATACAACCCTATCACAAGAAACAAGAAACATCTAAAATAAGCAACCTAAACTTACACCTAATACAATTAGAGAAAAAAGAGCAAAAAACCCCCCAAAGTTAGCAGAAGGAAAGAAATCATAAAGGTCAGATCAGAAATAAATGAGAAAGGAATGAAGAAAACAATAGCAAAGATCAATAAAAATAAAAACTGGTTCTTTGAGAAGATAAAATTGATAAACCATTAGTGAGACTCATCAAGAAAAAAAGGGAGAAGACTGAAATCAAAAGAATTAGAAATGAGAAAGGAGAAGTAACAACTGACACTGCAGAAATACAAAGAGAGGTTACTACAAGCAACTATATGCCAATAAAATATTATAACAAGCAACACTATGCTAATAAAATGGAGAGCCTGGAAGAAATGGACACATTCTTAAAAAGTACAACCTTCTCAGACTGAGCCAGGAAGACATAGAAAATATAAACAGACAAATCACAAGCACTGAAATTGAGACTGTGAGTAAAAATCTTCTAAAAAACAAAAGCCAAGGACCAGATGGTTTCACAGACGAATTCTATGAAACGTTTAGAGAAGAGCTAACCCCTATCCTTCTAAAAACTTCCAAAATATAGCAGAGGGAGGAACACTCCCAAACTCATTGTACAAGGCCACCATCACCCTTATATCAATACCAGACATAGATGTCACAAAGAACGGAAACTATAGGCCAATATCACTGATGAACATAGATGTAAAAATCCTCAACAAAACACTAGCAAACAGAATCCAACAGCACATTAAAAGGCTCATACAGCATGATCAAGTGGGGTTTACCCCAGGAATGCAAGGATTCTTCAATATATGTAAATCAATCAATGTGATGAACCATATTAAAAAATTGAAGGAGAAAAGCCATATGATCATCTCAATAGATGCAGAAAAAGCTTTCAACAAAATTGAACACCCGTTTATGAAAAAAAACTCTCCAGAAAGTAGACATAAAGGAAACATACCTTAACATAATAAAGTCAGTATATAACAAACCCACAGCCAACATCATTCTCAATGGTGAAAAACTGAAACCATTTCCTCTAATTGAGGAACAAGACAAGATTGTCCACTCTCACCACCTTTATTCAACATAGTGTTGGAAGTTTTAGTCACAGCAATCAGAGAAGATAAAGAAATAAAAGGAATCAAAATCAGAGAAGAAGTAAAGCTGTCACCGGTTGCAGATGACATGATATTATACATAAAGAATCCTAAAGATGCTACCAGAAAACTACCAGAGCTAATCAATGAATTTGGTAAAGTAGCAGGATATAAAATTAATGCACAGAAATCTCTTGCATTCCTATGCACTATTGATGAAAAATCTGAAAGAGAAAGTAAGGCAACACTCCCATTTACCACTGCAACAAAAAGAATAAAATATCTAGGAATAAACCTACCTAAGGAGACAAAAGACCTGTATGCTTAAAACTATAAGACACTGATGAAAGAAATTAAAGATGACACAAACAAATGGAGAGATAAACCATGTTCTTGGATTGAAAGAATCAACATTGTGAAAATGACTCTACTACCCAAAGCAATCTACAGATTCAATGCAATCCCAATCAAACTACCAATGGCATTTTTCACAGAACTAGAACAATAATTTCACAATTTGTATGGAAACACAGAAGACCCCGAATAGCCAAAGCAAACTTGAGAAAGAAAAACGGATCTGGAGGAATCAGGCTCCCTGACTTCAGACTATACTAAAAAGCTACAGTAAACAAGACAGTGTGGTACTGGCAGAAAAGCAGAAATATAGATCAATGGAACGAGATAGAAAGCTCAGAGATAAACCCACGCAAATATGGTCACCGTATTTTTTTCTAAGAATTTGTCCATTTCTTCCAGATTGCCCATTTTATTGGCATAGAGTTGCTTGTAGTAATCTCTCATGATCTTTTGTATTTCTGCAGTGTCAGTTGTTACTTCTTCTTTTTCATTTCTAATTCTATTGATTTGAGTCTTCTCCCTTTTTTTCTTGATGAGTCTGGCTAATGGTTTATCAATTTTGTTTATCTTCTCAAAGAACCAGCTTTTAGTTTTATTGATCTTTGCTATCGTTTCCTTCATTCCTTTTTCATTTATTTCTGATCTGATATTTATGATTTCTTTCCTTCTGCTAACTTTGGGATTTTTTTTGTTCTTCTTTCTCTAATTGCTTTAGGTGTAAGGTTAGGTTGTTTATTCGAGATGTTTCCTATTTCTTAAGGTGGGAATGTATTGCTATAAACTTCCCTCTTAGAATTGCTTTTGCTGCATCCCATAGGTTTTGGGCCGTCGTGTCTCCATTGTCATTTGTTTCTAGGTACTTTTTGATTTTCTCATTGATTTCTTCAGTGAGCACTTGGTTATTAAGTAGTGTGTTGTTTAGCCTCCAGGTGTTTGCATTTTTTCCTGTAATTGATATCTAGTCTCATAGTGCTGTTGTCAGCAAATATACTTGATAAGATTTCAATTATCTTAAATTTACAAAGGCTTGATATGTGACCCAAGATATGATCTATCCTGGAGAATGTTCCATGAGCACTTGAGAAAAAAGTGTATTCTGTTGTGTTTGGATGGAATGTCCTAAAAATATCAGTTAAGTCTGTCTTGTTTTATGTATCAATTAAAGCTTGTGTTTCCTTATTTATTTTCATTTTGGATGATCTGTCCATCGGTGAAACTGGGGTGTTAAAGTCCCCTACTATGATTGTATTACTGTTGATTTTGCCTTTTATGGCTGTTAGTATTTGCCTTATGTATTGAGGTGCTACTATGTTGGGTGCATAAATATATACAATTGTTATATCTTCTTCTTTGATCGATCCGTTGATCATTATGTAGTGTCCTTCTTTTTTTTTTTTTTTTGCGGTATATGGGCCTCTCACTGTTGTGGCCTCTCCCGTTGCGGAGCACAGGCTCCGGATGCACAGGCCCAACGGCCATGGCTCACGGGCCCAGCCGCTCCGCGGCATGTGGGATTTTCCCAGACCGGGGCACGAACCCGTGTCCCCTGCATCGGCAGGCGGACTCTCAACCACTGCGCCACCAGGGAAGCCCTAGTGTCCTTCTTTGTCTCTTGTAATAGACCATTTTAAAGTCTATTTTGTCTGATATGAGAATTGCTACTCCAGCTCTCATTTGATTTCCTTTTGCATGGAATATCTTTTTTTTTTTTTTTTCGGTACGCAGGCCTCTCACTGTTGTGGCCTCTCCCATTGTGGAGCACAGGCTCCGGACGCGCAGGCCCGGTGGCCATGGCTCACGGGCCCAGCCACTCCGCGGCATGTGGGATCCTCCTGGACCGGGGCACGAACCCGTGTCCCCTGCATCAGCAGGTGGACTCTCAACCACTGCGCCACCAGGGAAACCCTGCATGGAATATCTTTTTCCATCCCCTTACTTTCAGTCTGTATGTGTCCCTAGGTCTGAAGTGGGTCTCTTGTAGACAGCATATATATGGGTCTAGGTTTTGTATTCATTCAGCCATTCTATGTCTTTTGGTGGGAGCATTTAATCCATTTACATTTAAGGTAATTTTTGATATGTGTGTTCCTATTCCCATTTTGTTAATTGTTTTGGGTTTGTTATTGTAGTTCTTTTCCTTCTCTTGTGTTTCTTGCCTACAGAAGTTCCTTTAGCATTGGCTTTATAGCTTGTTTGGTGGTGATGAACTTTCTCAGCTTTTGCTTGTCTGTAAAGGTTTTAATTTCTCCATCAAATCTGAATGAGATCTTTGCTGGGTAGAGTAATCTTGGTTGCAGGTTTTTCTCCTTTATCAATTTAAATATGTCCCACCACTCCCTTCTGGCTTGCAGAGTTTCTGCTGAAAGATGAGCTGTTAACCTTATGGGGATTCCCTTGTCTATTACTTGTTGTTTTTTCCCTAGCTGCTTTTAATATGTTTTCTTTGTATTTAGTTTTTGATAGTTTGATTAATATGTGTCTTGGTGTGTTTCTCCTTGGATTTATCCTGTATGGGACTCTCTGTGCTTCCTGGACTTGATTAACTATTTCCTTTCCCATATTAGGGAAGTTTTCAACAATAATCTCTTCAAATATTTTCTGAGTCGCTTTCTTTTTATCTTCTTCTGGGACCCCTATAATTCGAATGTTGGTGCATTTAATGTTTTCCCAGAGGTCTCTGAGACCACCCTCAGTTCGTTTCATTCTTTTTTCTTTATTCTGCTCTGCAGTAGTTATTTCCACTATTTTATCTTCCAGGTCACTTATCCGTTCTTCTGCCTCAGTTATTCTGCTATTGATCCCTTCTAGAGTATTTCTAATTTCATTTATTGTTTTGTTCATCATTGCTTGTTTCCTCTTTAGTTCTTCTAGGTCCTTGTTAAATGTTTCTTGCATTTTCTCTATTCTATTTCCAAGATTTTGGATCATGTTTACTATCATTATTCTGAACTCTTTTTGAGGTAGACTGCCTACTTCCTCTTCATTTGTTAGGTCTGGTGGGTTTTTACCTTGCTCCTTCATCTGCTCTGTGTTTTTCTGTTTTTTCATTTTGCTTATCTTACTGTGTTTGGGGTCTCCTTTTCACAGGCTGCAGGTTGCTAGTTCCCATTCTTTCTGGTGTCTGTCCCCAGTGGCTAAGGTTGGTTCAGCGGGTTGTGTAGGCTTCCTGGTGGAGGGGACTAGTGCCTCTGTTCTGGTGGATGAGACTGGGTCTTGTCTTTCTGGTGGGCAGGTACACGTCTGGTGGCATGTTTTGGGGTGCCTCTGGCCTTGCTAGTTGTTTGACGTAGGGTGTCCAGCACTGTGGCTTGCTAGTCGTTGAGCGAAGCTTGGTCTTGGTGTTGAGATGGAGATCTCTGGGAGATTTTCGCTGCTTGATATTATGTGGAGCTGGGGGGTCTCTTGTGGACCCATGTCCTGAAGTTGGCTCTCCCAACTCAGAGGCACAGCACTGACTCCTGTCTGCAGCACCAAGAGCCTTTCATCCTCATGACTCAGAATAAAAGGGAGAAAAAAATAGAAAGAAAGAGGATAAAAGAAAATAAAATAAGATAAAATAAAATAAAGTTATTAAAATAAAAAATAACTATTAAGAAAAAAATTTTCTTAAAAAGTAAAAAAACACACACAAAAAAACGGACTGACAGAACCCTAGGACAAATGGTGAAAGCAAAGTTATACAGACAAAATCTCACGCTGAAGCATTTACATACACACTCACAGAAAGAGGAAAAGGGGAAAAAATAATAAATCTTGCTCTCAAAGTCCACCTCCTCAATGTGGGATGATTCGTTGTCTATTCATGTATTCCACAGATGCAGGGTACATCAAGTTGATTGTGGAGCTTTAATCCGCTGCTCCTGAGGTTGCTGGGAGAGATTTCCCTTTCTCTTCTTTGTTCGCACAGCTCCCGGGTTTCAGCTTTGTATTTGGCCCCGCCTCTGCATGTAGGTCTCCTGAGGGCGTCTGTTCTTCGCTCAGACAGGACGGGGTTAAAGGAGCAGCTGATTTGGGGGCTCTGGCTCACTCAGGCCAGGGGGAGGGAGGGTTAAGGATGTGGGGTGAGCCTGTGGCTGCAGAGGCCGGCATGACATTGCAGCAGCCTGAGGTGTGCCGTGCGTGCTCCCGGGGAAGTTGTCCCTGTTTCATAGGACCCTGGAAATGGCGTGCTGCACAGGCTCCCAGGAGGGGAGGTGTGGATAGTGACCTGTGCTTGGTGGCGGCAGCAGCAGCCTTAGCATCTCATGCCCATTTCTGGTGTCCTCGCTGTTAGCTGCGGCTCGTACCTGTGTCTCTGGAGCTCCTTTCAGCAGCTCTCTTAATCCCCTCTCCTCGTGCACCAGGAAATAAAGAGGTAAGGAAAAGTCTCTTGCCTCTTCAGCAGGTCCAGACATTTTCCTGGACTCCCTCCCGGCTAGCAGTGGCACACTAGCCCCCTTTATGCTGTGTTCACACAGTCAACCCCAGTCCTCTCCCTGCATTCCAACTGAAGCCCGAGCCTCAGCTCCCAGCACCCACCTGCCCCAGTGGGTCAGCAGACAAGCCTCTCGGGCTGGTTAGTGCTGGTCGGCACTGATCCTCTGTGAGGGAATCTCTGTGTTTTGCCCTCTGCACCCCTGCTGCTGTGCTCTCCTCCATGACTCCGAAGCTTCCCCCCTCCGCCACCCACAGTCTCCGTCCATGAAGGGGCTTCTAGTGTGTAGAAACCTTTTCTCCTTCACAGCTCCCTCCCACTGGTGCAGGTCCCGTCCCTATTCTTTTTTCTCTGTTTTTTCTTTTTTCTTTTGCCCTGTCCAGGTACGTGGGGAGTTTCTTGCCTTTGGGGTGGTCTGAGGTCTTCTGCCAGCATTCATTGGGTGTTCTATAGGAGCAGTTCCACATATAGATGTATTTCTGATGTATGTGTGGGGAGGAAGGTGATCTCCGCATCTTACTCTTCTCCCCTACTCACCTTATTTTTGATAAAGGAGGCAAGAATATACAGTGGAGAAAAGACAGTCTCTTCAATAGTGTTGATGGGAAAACTGTACACCTACATGTAAAAGAATGAAATTAGAACACTCCCTAACACGATACACAAAAATAAAGTCAAAATGGATTAAAGACCTAAATGTAACATCAAACACTATAAAACTCTTCGAGGAAAACGTAGGCAGAACACTCTATGACATAAATCACAAAAAGATCCTTTTTGACCCACCTCCTAGAGAAATTGAAATAAAACCAAAAATAAACATGAGACCTAATGAAACTTAAAAGCTTTTGCACAGCAAAGGAAAACATAAACAAGACAAAAAGACAACCTTCAGAATGGGAGAAAATGTTTGCAAATGAAGTAACTGACAAAGCATTAATCTCCAAAATTTACAAGCAGCTCATGCAGCTCAATATCAAGAAAAGAAAAAATTCCATCCCCAAATAGGCAGAAGACCTAAATAGACCTTTCTCCCAAGAAGATATACAGATTGCCAACAAACACATGAAAAGATGCTCAACATCACTAATCATTAGAGAAATGCAAATCAAAACTACAATGAGGTATCACCTCACACTGGTCAGAATGGCCATCACCCAAAAATCTACAAACAATAAATGCTGGAGAGGGTGTGGAGAAAAGGGAACCCTCTTGCATTGCTGGTGGTGACGTAAATTGATACAGCTACTATGGAAAACAGTATGGATGTTCCTTAGAAAACTAAAAATAGAACTACCATACAACTTAGCAATCCCACTACTGAGCATATACCCTGAGAAAACCATAATTCCAAAAGAGTCATGTAGGGGCTTTGCTGGTGGCACAGTGGTTGAGAGTCCGCCTGTCGGTGCAGGGGACACAGGTTCGTGCCCCGGTCTGGGAAGATCCCACATGCCGCGGAGCGGCTAGGCCCGTGAGCCATGGCCTCTGAGCCTGCGCATCCGGAGCCTGTGCTCCAGAATTGGAGAGGCCACAACAGTGAGAGGCCCGCGTACCGAAAAACAAAACAAAACAAAACAAAAAAGAGTCATGTACTACAATGTTCATTGCAGCTCTATTTACAATAGCCAGGACATGGAAGCAATCTAAGAGTCCATCAAGAGATGAATGGATAAAGAAGATGTGGTACATATATACAATGGAATATTACTCGCCATAAAAAGAAACAAAATTGAGTTATTTGTAGTGAGGTGGATGAACCTAGAACCTATCATACAGAGTAAAGTGAGTCAGAAAGAGAAAAACAAATACCGTATGCTAACACATATATATGGAATCTAAAAAAAAAAAAAGGTTCTTAAGAACCTAGTGACAGGACAGGAATAAAGATGAAGATGTAGAAAATGGACTTGAAGACACGCAGAGTGGGAAGTGTAAGCTGGGACGAAGTGAGAGAGTGGCATGGACTTATATATACTACCAACTGTAAAATAGAAAGCTAGTTTGAAGCAGTCACATAGCACAGTGTGATCAGCTCAGTGCTTTGTGAGCATCGAGAAGGGTGGGATAGGGAGAGTGGGTGGGATATGTGAGAGGGAGGAGATATAGGGATATATGTATATGTATAGCTGATTCACTTTCTTATAAAGTAGAAACTAACATACCATTGTAAAGAAATTATACTCCAATAAAGATGTTTTTAAAAAAATATATAGTACAGGAATCACTTTGTTACTCTAGTAATTATTACATATAAAGATGGGCTTATGGTTACATCGAGGCAGATAGTTGAGAGTGGAAGTTGTACCTTGACAGATGTCCAAAACTAGTTTGCACAACTTCAGGGAATATATCAACAATGCTTCATTTGAAACAGCCATGACCTAGAATATGGGAGGGCTGTGAGAATATCCTTGAACTCCACTTGACACCCCCACAGACTGGCTGTTGAGGCAGATGAATGAGGAAATGTGTTGACGAATATCCCACTCCTTTGTACCAAATTGAACGATTGGTATGAGAGGTTGGAGCAAAAAAGGTAGGCGGTACAGCTAGTGATGCTGGCCAACTGCTAAATTAAAACACACATGTCTCATATTGAAGGGACTTCAAGTCAAGGAGACTTTCTGTTATGTACTGTTAGGTGCTAATAGCTTTGGAAGAGAGTGTTGAAGGAAATGCCTTCAAACAAACAAAATCCAAGTCACTCTCTGACTCATCTCTTGCTATCACCCTTCCCTCAAATAGACTTCAACCACAAACCGGCCTAGAAAAATAGTCCCCCCAAAACTTGCTTCATACCAATAGAATATGGTGGATATGTTGCTTATGCTATATGATACTCTATCTTACTAGCAGATTCCATCTATAGGATTTCTCTCCTTTGCTGGTTTTGAAGAAGCAAGCTGCCATTAATCCTGCTGCTACAAGGAAATGACTTCTGTCAGCAACTTGAGAGAGCTTGGAAGTGGATTTTTCCCAGTCAGACTGGCTCATACCTTGATTGCAGCCTTGTTAGTCCCTCAGCAGAAGATCTAGTTAAGTCAAGCCAGGACTCCTGATACACAGAAACTGTGAGAAAAAAAAATGTGTGCCGGGCTTCCCTGGTGGCGCAGTGGTTGAGAGTCTGCCTGCCGATGCAAGGG
This sequence comes from Mesoplodon densirostris, assembly GCF_025265405.1. NCBI lineage: Eukaryota > Metazoa > Chordata > Mammalia > Artiodactyla > Ziphiidae > Mesoplodon > Mesoplodon densirostris. Next base: position 31,368,938 of record NC_082671.1, on the reverse strand, counting down.
ACACGGGTTCGTGCCCTGGTCCAGGAAGATCCCACATGCCGTGGAGCAGCTAGGCCCGTGAGCCATGGCCGCTGAGCCTGCGCGTCCGGAGCCTGTGCTCCACACCGGGAGAGGCCACAACGGTGAGAGGTCCGCGTACCGCATTAAAAAAAAAAATTTGTGTGCCGTTTTGGACTTCCCTGATGACTCAGTCGTTAAGAATCCACCTGCCAATTCAGGGGACATGGGCTCGAGCTCTGGTCTGGGAAGATCCCACATGCCACCGAGCAACTAAGCCCATGCGCCACAACTACTGAGTCTGCGCCCTAGAGCCCGTGCTCCACAACAAGAGAAGCCACTACAATGAGAAGCCTGCGCACCGCAATGAAGAGTAGCTCCCGCTCACTGCAACTAGAGAAAGCCTGCAGGCAGCAACGAAGACCCAAAACAGCCAAACATTAAATTAATTAATTAATTCATTTTAAAAAAGTATGTTGTTTTAAGCTGCTAAATTTGTGGCAATTTTTTACATAGGGATAGAAAACAGATACAAATATACACCCAGTTACTGATTTATGAAGTTTATAGTCTCAATGGGCAACCTAGACAAACTGTTACTTGAAATTGAATATGGTAAAAGTCCTACTATGGGAAGTTGAGGGGTTTGTTCCCAGAGAAATGAAAGTAATTTAGTGTTACTGATCTGAGGGGAGCAAAAGCTCTAGAGGGAGGAAAAACAACAAATAAGGGAAAGCTTTGTGATCCTTGCTCAGGAACCTTACTTTGGAGCAATGTGGCAACGAAGTGTTTAAAGTATCAGAATAGTAGAATTTAATTTGCCTATTAAATTGACCACTCTGGTAGTCTGAGAAATTTAGATTTTTAAGAATAAGATCAGAATTGAAGAGATAGACATGATTGAATAAAGAAAATGAGGGTCTGAATTAACAATATGGCAGTGAAAATGGACAACAGAGAGGCCACAAATGTATCTGAAGGTACTGTAAATACATATTTGTTTGGCTTTGGTGACTCGCTGAATTTGGGGGTTGGAGGAAAGGAGAAACTGACATTGGGTTGCTGACAAATGACAAAAGGTGAGAGATGACACTAAAGTATAATTTCAACAGGTAAAGTGGTTCTCATACAGATTGAAAGCAAACACATGTCAAAGATTTCATTTAACTCATTAGCTCATTTAACTGTTATATACAGTAAGATATTATAACTAGTTCAAAGGATAAATTGAAGACAGAGGTAATTGGGAATGCTAAAACAAATTTTTTAATCAATGCAAATTTATATCCTGCAGAAAAATAAAACATGTTTGGAATAACTGTTTCTATAGGGGGGAAATCAAACTAGTGAAAAGTAATTTGTAATTCTATGGGTAAAAGTAATTATTCCCAGCTTTCTTCAATTTACAGAGTTGTTTTCAATTTACAATAGCCAAAGACAGGTGTACAAGCCAATATACAGACCCAACATTACATTGAAAGGATATAAAAAGGTAATATTTTGTCCACTTCAGCTTTTCAAAAATTTCCCTGATGGTGCCAAAAATGAGTACAAGAGAAAGGAATACCAGACAGAGAGAACTCGGTATATTATTGTGAGAGAGAAAAACTTTTCCAGCAGTCAGCTAAGAGGGCAATAGGGCAGATTCCGTGTCAGCATTTTTTTCCTCTCACAGGTCCCACTTTGAATGACTTTGATGTGGTAGAAAGTTCAGACAGGCACTGAGAAATCAGGAACACTTGAAAAGATGGTACATTTTCTCTGGCATAGCCTGCGGGGGGTTGCAGGCCTTCAGGAGAATTTGTTCATTTGGCTCAGCACTGCATCTAACTTTAATGGAGTGAGAGTGAATGTTTAAGAAAGAAAAGACTAAGTATAAGAGCCTGAGGTCCCACTCCCACTCCGATGGCCTGTAAATGGAAAGCAGGGGATTGAGGAGTGCCTTTTACTACAGTGGAAAGGATGGAGAATTGCTGAGAGAATGAGGGGAGCAGTGTAGAACCCAGACCAGAGGAAGTGAGAATTTCAAGACCAAAGGCCAATGCCACACCACCTCATTATTTTCTTTGCACACTTGAGTGTGCTGTGAGTAAAATATACAGCTTCACTTCAATAAAGGTTAAAGGAGAGTGCTGTCAGAAAATAGAAGTAGGTACATTTGCACATTTAATTCTTCCATTAACTATTTATCGAACACTTACCATAGTTAGATAATGAGCTGGTATCCTTTATACCATATACCCTTTAAGAAGGAAAACTACAGGGAAGACATATTTTAGAGAAAGATATGTGCACACCCCCCTAACTTCCCTAACAGGAAGACATTCTTGCATTATTTCAGTTCACAGAAATTTCATTTAAAAATTCAGCCAATATTTATTGAGTGACTCTTATGTGCCAGGTGTTATGTTAGGTCCTAGGGGAGAACAATGATTAACACCATAGACACAATATTTGCTTTCCTTCCAGTCTAATATGGAGAATAGTAATTACACAATTGTGGCATAGTCTCAGAAACATTGTGCTCGGGTTGTGTGCTGATATATTGAATCTAGACTTACACTCCATTACTGTTAGTGTATCTGCATTTACTTAGAAATTCTTTAATTTATGTAAGAACATAATGTGTGGAATGGGCTAAGCTACAACCCATTCAAAATGTGAACGCTCAGTACAAGATTGACAGCTAACCTGATATCAGAAAAGCCTCACTTTAAGGTGCTGATCAAGCAGGTTGATTGACATTTGAAGCTTTGCTAATTGGCATACTAATGTCAGAATTGGGTTTTTATTGGTGAATTTGATGATAATTAACAAGATAAATATTATAAATAGGCTCTAATTGGTGAAGTTAAGGAGGATTATATGAGGATTGGCTAAAATATTTTAGATATGCATATGCATGAAACAGAGGGCAATAAGCTAGCAAGCCCTGTAACATAGACCTTTGCAAGGTTGAACTCCACATGGTCCTGTGTCTAGCAACTGATGTAGAGGATTTCTCCTTACCTGATGCTGACCCTGAGGGAAAAAGAATCCTGCTCTGGAATATTGTTGTGACTGCCTTCAGTAAAGCTTTCATGAAATGTGGTGGCTGGAATATGTAAAGGGACAAACATCTCAGACTCAACTGAGATTACAAAACAGGTTATATGAATTGTTTTTGTTCTTGCTTGCTAAGGAATGTTGGTTTAACAAATGTGGCAATTTGGTCTGAAAATTGTTTTGCTTACAACCTGGTTGTGGAGCAGCAGCCCATTTTTAGGCCACTACCATTATTTTCTGAAAAAAAAAAACCAAAACTTGTATGAGTTAAGGGTGACATTAACTGACTTAACACGTTAATGTAGAAGTGTAAGTTGACACAGTAGAATTTTATTTCTTACTCACATAGGTAAAAATGATAGCTGGAGGTGGGAGAGGCTCCTGCTCCATACAGTCTTTCAGGCTTCCAGGATGTGAGAGCATATGGCTTTGAAAGTTTCCCTGAGTGTCAACATCCAGTAAGTAGAAAGAAATCATGTGAGACATTTTAGTCCCAAACATTACCTCTGTCTGTATTCCATTGGCCAAAATTAAGTTATATGGTCCTACCCAGATGTAAGTGGTCTAAAATAATATAGCCTATGGCCAGGAAGATGCCTTCAATAACCTCCCTTAATAACTAATAACCCTGTGGAAGGGGAGAACAAATCTTTGGTGGACAGGTATCTCTCTATACTACAGAACCTGAGAATAGTGCATGACCAACCACTTTAAGTCAGTTCCCAGTTTTGTTCTTAGAACTGTTCATTCTTATGGTCTACCAAAACACAACATTTAGAAGCAAGATCCTATTTAATTTCTTCATATTGCCATTAAATGTTAGAGGTCTAGGTATAATATGATAAATATAGTTTAAATTAATTTGTATATATGGCAATCCCACCAAAGGAAGGACTGTATTTTGAAAAAGATGTTTATTAATCCCAAGGATCCCATCCAAATATAGTAGAATAACTCTTGTAAGAAACTTGTACTTTAAATTCTTAAAATTAACTTCTTCCCATTTTACATAAAAATGATTTATCTTCCCATTCAAATAGAAAAGCTATGCTTGAGCTTTATAATGGATATATTTCTTTCAAATTAAAATAAGTAATAACAGAATTGTATCAGCCAGGAAATAAAAAGGAGATGGCACCATCAAGATCAATATTGAGGAATTTTATAAAAGGACTCTACAAGGCTGTGGGACATCCACAAGAGAAAAGGGATAGCAAAATACCTTGAGGTTAGCATCAGCAAGAAGTTAATTCTAAGCCTGAAGGAGCAGAGGGAGGGATTAGTGGGAAGAACCCAGGGAGAGTTAGTATATGGAGACTAGTACTTGGAGTGGCAAATGGAAGATAACAACACAACTATTAATTCAGATATAGCTAAACTTTATTTCATCTGAGAATCTCCTATCTACCTCAGGAAAGGAGTAATAAAGACTACAATGGTTAAGGGCATGCATCTGCCGCCAGATTGTCTAGATTCAAATCCCAACTTTGTCACTTCGTTTGATCTCTTTGTGTCTCAGTTTTCCCCGCTGAGAAATAGAAACCTGCATCTTGTTGTTTAAAGGCTTAAATGTGTTACTATAATTTAACTCTTAGAGTAGTATCTGATGCATGACAAGTGCCATATAACTTTTACCTATTTTTATCAGGTCCCCTTCATTTTTATTTTATTAAAAGTAATTCACACATACATTAAGTTGTCTCATAATGCCTCAGCCACATTTGTATGTTTTAAAGTATCAATATATTAGCATTGGGTAGACCCAATGAAGTGGGTTGCTTTCTGTCTGCCCAGTATCTCTTTGGGGAAAAACCTCTCCTCCATTCTTAGGTCATTCCCATGGTTTAGGTTAGGCTGTTTTTTGCCCAAGAAGCACTCATATACACCCTTCCAGGAGATTGACACGTGAGTTAAATTAAGCTAACTAAGCACCTCCTTTTGAGTATTTCTGGAACTACCATTACACTGAATCCTCTTTTAACTGGGATGGTTAGCTGTGAGGATAATATAAACCTACAATTGTTGGTAGCCATCTTTTCTCTTTCTGAGAATGAAGACAACAAAGAAGAAAGTTAAGATAGAAATGGAGAAGTTACCAGTCATATGAACCAGGAATTTCCTCATCTTCCCATCTTCTAGTTCAAACTGGGTGTCTCTAATTTTCAAGCAAAAATCCTAATTTCAAAATTCTATCATATTCCATATTTTTAGTATCATTTTCTAGCTATAGCATGAGGCATGAGATTTGAAGTCTCCCCTGTGTATACTGATAGCTGGAATTTCAAATCAGTAAAAATTAACATTTCAACATGAGAACCAATCGGGAAGAGTATGTGATGCCATTAATTCCTTGAAAAAATTACAGGCTAACAATTTCTTAGTGAAAATTATATGTGAAGCATTGTGTTAGAAACTATTTATGATTTTCACAAAAATGAAAGTAGGTGCTACTATTGCCCTGTTTCCTAGTGAAGACACAGTCTTAGAGAGGTTAAAACCAACTCCAGGCACTTCAGCTGTTTTGCAAATAAGTCTGTGAAAGCAGACTGAATATTTGTGAGCCCTGAAAATTCATACATTTAAATCCTAATCCCCAATGTTATAGTATTTAGAGGTGGGGTCTTTAGGGTGTGATTAGGCCCTTGTGAAAGATACCTCAGAGAGCTCTCTCACTTTGGCCATGTGAGGATAAAATGAGAAGTCAGAAACATGGAAGCGAGCTCTCACCAGAACTGGAACTTACTGGAACCCTGATTCAGACTTCCACCCTCCAGAACCATGAGGAACAATTTCCTGTTGTTTAAAAGCCACCCAGTCTATGGTATTGTGTTATAGAAGCCTGGACTGACTAAGGCACAGAAGTATTCTAAAAAAGAGTATGCTGCACAAATAATGTTTATTGACATGGAGATATACCAAGTACATACTGTTAAGAAAAAAATATGTAAGAAATATGTAAAGCTGTTAATATAAAATACTATTTTAAATATTTACATATTTATATATTTCCATAAATAGATGTCTAGAGAAAATTATATATATTTTACAATTCATATTTTATATATTTACATATTTTCATAAAGGTATATCTAGGAAAATGTACACTAGCATATAATGTCAATATAATGTACAGACATACATATATATTTTTATTTAAAATATGTTACTTTTTAAATGTATTTCTATAGGGGATGTCTGGAAAAATATTCACCAATAGACCTGATTTGTGGGATTTTAAGTTATTTAAAACTTTCTTCTCTATTTTTTGTTTTGTTTAATTTTTTTACAGTGACTGTGTATTACTTTTATAAAAACAATGCAGCTTAAAATAACAATAAATTCTCAAAGACAAATCCTTGAATATCACAGCTAAAAAAGGAGAAATAAAATACAAAGGATTAGAACTCTGATACAGCAATGTATTCAATACTCATTCATTTATTCAATAAATCCGCATTGGGATTTATTGAGAGGACGCCTCATATGGGAGGCATCTGGGGTAAAATAGTGAAAAAAGTAGACACAGTCTCTAATATTCATGTACCTGATGTCAGTTCCAGAAGCCTAATAAAAGCTGACACATGCAACCATGCATTTTTATATTATGGATGTGATTGTGTGGGGTGGGGCAAGGAGGGAAGGTGGAAATGAGTGGAGTCATAGGAAAGCCCATCTCTCAAAGCATTCACTGTTCTTTGCACATCCATGAACAAACAGCTCCTGTAACACCCTGAATAAGGATAAATGAGGTCAGGCACAAGTAAGGGTTTTATATAGGTCAGCATCTCCTTTCTCAGAGGCTAGTCCTGGAAATCTCTTAATATACATAGTTTATAATTTATGCTCAGAAGTAGTGACTTACATATGTGCTGACCTATAAGTGCATGCATGTGTGCGAGTGCAAACACACACACACACAATCCTTTCTTTACACCTTCCATGAAAAATATTTACCAAACACATTATATAATTCAAGGTATAAAATGGGGAAACCTCATTTCAAAAGGGAGAAACTGAATGTGGCTAAGAAAGTTTGATATGTAATTTTCAGCTACTTTGACCATAACCTGCAAAGCCTTGAGGTAAATTCTTTCCCTGTCTTAGCTCTTCATCTGATAGTTTTCTTTCTCTCCCTTCCTCCTCTGTCAACGCATCCTCACACAACTATTCGGAAATAAACTGCTGCATGGACCTGACAGGAAGACCAGTTAGAGTAAGAACTCAGCCTGAAAACATGTTCCTGTTGCTGGAATAGAGAGAATGTCTGAGAACTTAGAATATTTGGAAGATCTCAGCATTACGCCCTCTGCGTGCCTGTGTGTATAAGTGCCCATATTTATTTATAAACCAATTCATTAAAAAAGCTTTATGACAAGACTCTCCGGGGTAACAAGGAAAGTTTTTCTAACTTGACTTTGGTCTTGGCTTCTCTGCCTAACTCCTGTTAAACGGTATCAGTAAAGAGCAGTGAACTCTAAGACACCTTATCATCCAAGGCTAAACTTTTGTTATTAAATTGGATCATTCAGAAAATAGTGAATTATTTGCCTTTGCCGAAGAAAATCTGACTTCCACAAATGTTTTATCTCATTAGAAATTACCTAACTTTTGAGTACCACAATCTTTATTATATTTGTATTCTTTTCCTCTAAAAGAGTATTAAGGAAGATAAATCACAGTAATTAAATTTAAGGAGTTAGACTAGATAGTCTCTAAGGCCACCCTTGGTCTCATATTCTGTGATTAAAGTGAGACTGCTGGAGAGGTGGGTTCAAGATTTTATTACATAATCAGTGAAACCTAGAATGGTGATAGTGTGACATTAAGTGGGTGTCTGGGATGGTGACAAGGTGCTTACTTGTTCTCATGTTTGTGGGTAAGATGGCAGAAAGAAAACAAGCTGTGTTTGATGGCTCATACATCTTCTTTGTCTTTCCCCCATTTTTATCACATTGTAAAAGAAGGATTAAAAAATTAGAGTCAATATGTAGTTATTAACATATTATCTACAAATATGGATTCATGTATAAGATCTGAGAATCAAAATTCCATTACCTGGAGTCACATAGCTATTGTAAATATAGAACAAAGGGCTGTAAAAAAAAGAAGGCATTCCAACCAGAGGAAGCAAACCCATGCATGAAGACAAAGAAGTGTGCATCACTGTGGTTTTTAAGTACTTGTAGGTTGTTCAGCATGGCTGGACCAAAGGGCACTATGTTATGGTGGGGGAGGAGGTAAGACATGGGGAAGTGAAGTAGAGGCCACTAGAGTGGTAGTCAGGGGTCATATCATGAAGGGTTTTGAGTATTAAATTAAGGAATTAAGTGGTTTTCTTAAGACTGTGCAGATCCTTGATAAATTATTGAGAGATTCTAAGTTAGGAATGACACATCCAAGGATTAACTGGGTATGTTGATTGTAAATCTTCAGCTAGTTTGGAGCAGCATTTAATGTGGCAGTCATCAGCAGATAAGTAAGTGATCATCTCTGGATAGGGGGAAGACGGTGACAGGAATTAATAAAATAGTTGTACTATCATACACTCTTCTCCTCCACTTGCTCAACCTCCACTGAAAATAGGAAGAAGAAAGACAGAAAGAAGGATGGGACTAGAGGAGTTCGGCACTGTCACTTGTCCTCTTTTAACAAGACAAAGAGCACTCCTTCTTCTCTCACTGACCTGGACTATAGTGTAGCTGTGGAGACCTCCATTCCTTTCCAAAGCTGCTTTGATTTTTTTTTTTTTTTTGCTTTACCAGATTTTATCCATTTAAGAACAGAGTTAAAGGGAGTAGGCAGAAGTATAATTAAACTCTTTATCTGACCCTCTAAAGGGGATCTGTAGGAATGGGGAGTACTCTAAAGGGTGAAATGTTTGAAGGAAGAATACTGGAAAATGCAGGATTTTCTCATAATCACCTTGCTCTGTACATCTAAGTAAGGCTTTATTGATCAGTTTGGACAACTGAGAGATTTTTATTTATTTTTTGCCTTCCTTATCCTTTCCTGTCTTTTAAAAAAATATGGGCAGAAAACTTAAATAGGCATTTCTCCAAAGAAGATATACAGACTGCCAACAAACACATGAAAGAATGCTCAACATCATTAATCATTAGAGAAATGCAAATCAAAACTACAATGAGATATCATCTCACACCAGTCAGAATGGGCATCATCAAGAAATCTAGAAACAATAAATGCTGGAGAGGGTATGGAGAAAAGGGAACACTCTTGCACTGCTGATGGGAATGTGAATTGGTACAGCCACTATGAAGAACAGTATGGAGGTTCCTTAAAAAACTACAAATAGAACTACCATATGACCCAGCAATCCCACTACTAGGCATATACCCTGAGAAAACCATAATTCAAAAAGAGACATGTACCAAAATGTTCATTGCAGCTCTATTCACAATAGCCCGGAGATGGAAACAACCTAAGTGTCCATCATCAGATGAATGGATAAAGAAGATGTGGCACATATATACAATGGAATATTACTCAGCCATAAAAAGAAATGAAACTGAGCTATTTGTAATGAGGTGGATGGACCTAGAGTCTGTCATACAGAGTGAAGTAAGTCAGAGAGAGAAAGACAAATACCGTATGCTAACACATATATATAGAATTTAAGAAAAAAAATGTCATGAAGAACCTAGGGGTAAAACAGGAATAAAGACACAGACCTACTGAGAATGGACTTGAGGATATGGGGAGGGGGAAGGGTAAGCTGTGACAAAGCAAAAGAGAGGCATGGACATATATACACTACCAAACATAAGGTAGATGATAGTGGGAAGCAGCCGCATAGCACAGGGAGATCAGCTCGGTGCTTTTTGACTGCCTGGAGGGGTGGGATAGGGAGGGTGGGAGGGGGTGAGATGCAAGAGGGAAGGGATGTGGGAACAGATGTATATGTATGACTGATTCATTTTGTTATAAAGCAGAAACTAATAAAAAAATAAATAAAATAAAATAAAAATCAACTGAAAATAAATAAATAAATAAAATAAATATAGGGCTGGCTATTTAGGCTTCTTCATAAGTGAGCTTTGGTAGTTTTTGTTTTTCATGGAATTTGTCAGTTCATTAAACTTGTTAAATTTTTTGGCAAAATGTTCTCAAAATATTCATATTATTCTTTTACTATTTGTAATGTCTATAGCAATGATGTATCTCTCATTCCTAATATTGGTAATTCATATACTTTTTTCCTGATCAGTGTGATGACAGATTTATCAATATATTGATCTATCAAAGAAAAATAAATAAATAAAATAAAATATGGAGGAATGTTAACATAAAGAGTTTACAAGCTCTGAGCAAACAAGAAAGAAGATAAATGCTTTAGAACATTGAACAAAAGATTATAGACAGGCAAATTGATGATTCTTTCATGCAAACCTTTCACATACTCTTACTATATTATCTCATACTGTATTGCCATAAGGCAAATTGAATCTACACTGACTTTAAATGTTCATGGGGTTTTTTCCTCCCTGCTTTTTTAAGCTATTGGGAAAGCCCAGTAGAGGATAGAGAATAACTTTTGTTACAGCCCAAGGACAGATAATCAGACCTTCTGAGAAATGAAAGAAGCTGGTAGTTTGGATTAGACCCTCTTTGTATCCCAGAAATGTACAAAATTCCTCTCCAGTCTATTGCTATGACTTGATCTAAGTGATTTGATCAAATACAACTATGAGATCCACTTTAAGATAATAGGATACTAGGACTTATGATAAATAATAATGATAAATACCAATAGTTAGAGATGGTTAGTGTTAACTACACCCTTCACTTCTCAAACTCCCTATCAAGTTATAGAGAAAGCAAATCTCAGACCAAATGCTGGCATGCATACAGACATAGTTTAACATCTATTAACAAGTAGATATGAAACTACTGATATAATCCATTCTGTATGCTTACTGAATTCCTAGCTTTGTGTTCTTTGTGTGTTCTGATATTTTGGGGGACAGAAATATTTATTCAAGGCAAATGTGACAATATTATAAACGTAGAAGTCAGTTAGATTTATAATTCACATCAGGCAATGCTACTCTTTTAAATAATTGACTGGGACCAGTTCTGTTATGGAATCAGTCATTGATAACCTTTCCAAAAAGTGAAGGGATCACTAGATTCTTACAGTCATTTGAGGGTTGATATAAATGTAAATTATTTTAGCCATTTCACATATGTTGGTTTTATCACAGAGAATTCTATTACGAACATTTGTTATCTGATTAACAGCCCTTAAATTGTCACCATAATGTTCCTGCATTCATTATGTTAATTGGTATTGATCAGACAAAATGATAGCAGAAAGTCACAACTTTTGAAATATAGATATTTCTAATTAAATGTTAGCTGATCAGGCCTAGAGTGTCACTTCCTACTATTAGGCAACACACTACTCCTAGAGTGTCACTTAAACTAATATGTAAAGAATATCACATTGCCTGTGCTGAAGTATTTTAAATTATAGAGCTCATAGCACATGCTATTATGGGCTGTGTGTTTCTGCATCTTCCTCCCTCTCCCTCCTGCCCCCCACAAATACATATGTTGAAACCATAATTCTCAGTGAAATTGTATTTGAAGGTGGGCCTTTGTGACGTAACTAGGTCAAGAGGGTAGAGCCACTATAAACAGATTAGAGTTCTTATAATAAGAGGCCAGCCCATCAGGAAACTTGCAAGAGCCTCTTAGATAGCCTCATCCACCAGAGGGCAGACAGCAGAAACAAGAAGAACTACAATCCTGGAGCCTGTGGAACAAAAACCACATTCAAAAAAAGATAGACAAAATGAAAAGGCAGAGGACTACATACCAGATGAAGGAATAAGGTAAAACCACATAAAAACAACTAAATGAAGTGGAGATAGGCAACCTTCCAGGAAAAGAACTCAGAATAATGATAGTGAAGATGAGCCAGGACCTCGGAAAAACAATGGAGGCAAAGATTGAGAAGATGCAAGAAATGTTAACAAAGAATTAAAGAACAAACAAACAGGGATGGACAATACAATAACTGAAATGAAAACTACACTAGAAGGAATCAATAGCAGAATAACTGAGGCAGAAGAACAGATGAGTGACCTGGGGCTTCCCTGGTGGTGCAGTGGTTGAGAGTCTGCCTGCCGATGCAGGGGACATGGGTTTGTGCCCTGGTCCAGGAAGATCCCACATGCTGCGGAGCAGCTGGGCCTGTGAGCCATGGCCACTGAGCCTGTGCATCCGGAGCCTGTGCTCTGCAGTGGGAGAGGCCACAACAGTGAGAGGTCCACGTACTGCAAAAAAAAAAAAAAAAAAAAAAAAAAAAAAAGTGACCTGGAAGACAGAATGGTGTAATTCACGACTTTGGAACAGAATAAAGAAAAAAAAAATTAAAAGAAATGAAGACAGCCTAACAGACTTCCGGGACAACATTAACCAGAACAACATTCAAGTTATAGGGGTCCAAGAAGGAGAAGAGAGACAGAAAAGACCAGAGAAAATATTGAAGAGATTATAGTTGAAAACTTCCCTAACATGGGAAAGGAAATAGCCACCCAAGTCCAGGAAGCACAGCGAGTCCCAGGTAGGATAAACCCAAGGAGAAACATGCTGACACATAGTAATCAAATTGGCAAATATTAAAGACAAAGAAAAATTACTGAAAACAGCAAGGGAAAAATGACAAATAATATACAAGGGAACTTCCATAAGGTTAACAGCTGATTTCTCAGCAGAAACTCTACAAGCCAGAAAGGAGTGGCATGATAAAGTGATGAAAGGGAAGAACCTACAACCAAGATTACTCTACCTGGCAAGGATCTCATTCAGATTCGATGGAGAAATCAAAATCTTTACAGACAAGCAAAAGCTAAGAGAATTCAGCACCACCAAACCAGCTGTACAACAAATGCTAAAGGAACTTCTCTAAGTGGGAAGCACAAGAGGAGAAAAGGACCTACAGAAACAAACCCAAAACAATTAAGAAAATGGTCATAGAAACCTACATATTGATAATTACCTTAAACATGAATGGATTAAATGCTCCAACCAAAAGACACAGGCTTGCTGAATGGATACAAAACCAAGACCCATCTATATGCTGTCTACACGAGACCCACTTCAGGTCTAGGGACACATGCAGACAGAAAGTGAGGGGATGGAAAAAGATATTCCATGCAAATGGAAATCAAAAGAAAGCTGGAGTAGCAATACTCATATCAGATTAAAAAAAACTTTAAAATAAAGAACGTTACAAGAGACAAGGAAGGACACTACCTAATGATCAAGGGATCAATCCAAGAAGAAGATATAACAACTATAAACATATATGCACCCAACATGGGAGCACCGCAATAAATAAGGCAAGTGCTAACAGCTATAAAAGAGGAAATCGACAGTAATACAATAATATGGGGGACTTTAACACCTCACTTACAACAATGGACAGACCATCCAAAATGAAAATAAATAAGGAAAAGAAGCTTTAAATGACAAAATAGACCTGAGAGATTTAATTGATATTTATAGGACATTCCATCCCAAAACAGCAGATTACACTTTCTTCTCAAGTGCACATGGAACATTCTCAAGGATAGATCACGTCTTGGGTCACAAATCAAGCCTCAGTAAATTTAAGAAAATTGAAATCATATCAAGCATCTTTTCTGACCACAACACTATGAGATTAGAAATGAATTACAGGGAAAAAAACGTAAAAAACACAAACACATGGAGGCTAAACAATACGTCACTAAATAATCAAGAGATTACTGAAGAAATCAGAGAAGAAATCAAAAAATACCTAGAGACAAATGACAATGAAAACACGATGATCCAAAATCTATGGGATGCAGCAAAAGCAGTTCTAAGAGGGAAGTTTATAGCTATGCAACCCTACCTCAAGAAACAAGAAAAATCTCAAATAAACAATGTAAATTTACACCTAAAGGAACTAGAGAAATAAGAACAAACAAAACCCAAAGTTAGCAGAAGGAAAGAAATATAAAGATCAGAGCAGAAATAAATGAAATGGAAACAAAGAAAGCAATAGCAAAGATCAATAAAACTAAAAGCTTGTTCTTTGAGAAGATAAACAAAATTTATAAACCATTAGCCAGACTCATCAAGAAAAAGAGGGAGAGGACTCAAATCAATAAAATTAGAAATGAAAAAGGAAAAATTACAACAGATACCACAGAAATACAAAGCATCCTAAGAGACTACCCCAAGCAACTCTATGTCAATAAAATGGACCACCTGGAAGAAATGGACAAATTCTTAGAAAGATATAACCTTCCAAGACTGAATCAGGAAGAAATAGAAAATCTGAACAGACTGATTACTAGTATTGAAATTGAATCAGTAATTTTAAAAGCTCCCAACACACAAAAGTTCAGGACCAAATGGCTTTAGCAGGGAATTTACCAAATATTTAAGGAAGAGTTAATACCCAATCTCCTCAAACTATTCCAAAAACTTTAAGAGGTAGGAACACTTCCTAACTCATTCTAGGAGCTCAGCATTAACCTGATCTTAAAACCAGACTAAAACATCACAAAAAAGAAAAGAGAAATCAAGAAAACAATCCCATTTATAATCAAATAAAAATAAAATACTTGGGAGTACATTTAACCAAGGAAGTGAAAGATATATACTCTGAAAACTATAAAACATTGATGAAGGAAATTGAAGATAATACAAAGAAATAAAAGGATATCCTCTATTCAAGGACTGGCAGAATTAATATTGTTAAAATGGCCATACTCCCCAAAGCAATCTACAGATTTAATGCAATCCTAAAACATACCCATGACATTTCTCACAGAACTAGAACAAATAATCCTAAAATTTATATGGAACCACAAAAGACACCAAATTGCCAAAACAATCTTTTTTTTTTTTTTTTTTTTTTTTTGCTGTACGCGGGCCTCTCACTGCTGTGGCCTCTCCCGTTGTGGAGCACAGGCTCCGGACGCACAGGCTCCGCGGCCATGGCTCGCGGGCCCAGCCGCTCCGCGGCATGTGGGATCTTCCGGGATCGGGGCACGAACCCGTGTCCCATGAATCGGCAGGCGGACTCTCAACCACTGCGCCACCAGGGAAGCCCCGCCAAAACAATCTTGAGAGAAAAGAACAAAGCTGGAGGTATCACACTCCCTGACTTCAGACTGTACTACAAAACTACAGTAATCAAAACAGTATTGTACTGCCATAAAAACAGACACATAGATCAATGGAACAGAATAGAGAGCCCAGAAATAAACCCATGAAAGTATAATCAGTTAATCTATGACAAAGAAGGGAAGAATATACAAGAGAATATACAAGGCAGCCTCTTAAAAAAGTGGTGCTGGGAAAACTAGTCAGCTACATGTAAAAGAATGAAATTAGAACATTTTTCTCATACTATGTACAAAATTAAATTCTAAATGAATTGAAGACCTAAAGGTAATACCTGAAGCCATATAACTTCTAGAAGAAAACAGAAAATATGGTCTTTGACAGTGGTCTTAGCAGTATTTGTTTGGATCTACCTCCTCAGACAAGGGAAACAAAAGCAAAAATAAACAAATAAGACCTAATCAAACTTAAAACTTTTTCACAGGGAAGAAAACCATCAACAAAACTAAAAGGAAACCTACTGAATGAGAGAAGATATTTGTAAACAATATGTTTGCTAAGTGGTTAATATTCAAAATATATAATGAACTCATACAACTTAATATCAAAAACAAATCAACCTGATTAAAAATGGGCAGAGGACCTGAATACTCACTTTTCCAAAGAAGACATACAAATGACCAACAGGCACATGAAAAGATGCTCAACAACTCTAATCATCAGGCAAATTAAAAATCATAACCACTATGAGATACCACTTAACACTTCTCAGAATGGCTACCATTAAAAAGACTAGAAATAGGGCTTCCCTGGTGGCGCAGTGGTTGAGAGTCCGCCTGCCAATGCAGGGGACGCAGGTTCGAGCCCTGGTCCGGGAAGATCCTACATGCCGCAGAGCGGATAGGCCCGTGAGCCACGGCCGCTGAGCCTGTGCATCCGGAGCCTGTGCTCCGCAACGGGAGAGGCCACAACAGTGAGAGGCCCGCGTACCGCAAAAAAAAAAAAAAAAAAAAAAAAAAAAAAAAAGACAAGAAATAACAAGTGTTGGTAAGGATGTGGAGACAAGGGAACTCTCATGCACTTTTGGTGAAAGTGTAAATTAGTACAGCCACTATGGAAAACAACATGGGAGTTTCTCAAAAAAAATTAAATGTAGAACTATCATATGATTCAGCAATTCCACTCCTGGGTATTTAACTGAAGAAAACAAAAACACAAATTTGAAAGGTCTATGCACTGCTATGTTCATAGCAGCATTATTTACAATTGCCAAGATATGGAAGCAATCTAAGTGTCTATCAACAGAAGAACAGATAAAGAAGATGTGAGATACATATACATATATACGTGCATACAAATATATGTATATGAGTGTATAATATATATGCACACACACACACACACACATACACACAATGAAATTTTGCCATTTATGACAACATGAATGGACCTGAAGGGTACTATGCTTAGTGTAATAAGTCAAACAGAATAAGACAATACCGTATGTTTTCAATTATCTGTGGAATCTAGAAAATAAAACAAATGAACAAGTATAACAAAATGGAAACAGACTCACAGATACAGAAAAAGAACAAACCAGTTGTTACTAGAGGGGAGATGGTGGGGATGGGTAAAACAGGTGAAGGCAGTTAAGAGGTGCAAACTACTAGGTATAAAATAAATAAGTTACAAGGATTTAATATACGGCACAGGGAATATAATCAATATTTTGTAATAACTTTGTTTGGAGTATAATCTATAAAAATATTGAATTACTATGTTGTACCCCTGCAACTAACATAATATTTTAAGTCAACTCTACTTCAATTTAAAAAATCTTACTGCACTTTGGGGCACATAAAAAATATATGCTTTCTCTTTTAGTGACTAGAAACAATAATAGCAAATTTCTCAGCATTTAAAACGTGCGAGGCACTGTGCTTAAGCTCTCTCTATACATCTCATTTAATGCTCACCACAACTCCTTAAAGTACAATTGTTCCTATTTTTCAAATGGGGAAATTGAGACTCAGAGAAGTTAAGGACTAGAGTCAAGGTTGAAACCCAAGTTTGTCTGGCTCTTTAATCTGTAGTCTAATTTGACTATTTATGTATACTATCTCTCTTTAATTCAAGACATGGTTGCTTAATATTTTTCTCTCTACAGTAAGAAGGCAGAGTAGACAAAAGAAATGGACAGAAGTTCTTAAAAATTTAATTATCAGTATGACCTTCTATGCTATTTCACCCACATACGAAGAAAATATGTGCTCTCAACCAAAAGCAGGCACATAAAACAGACACATAAATGACTTATTCTTATTCTCTGTTTTAATGGAATTATCTAGTAGAGAGGAGAAAAAGCAACAGAATTCAAGTATTTGTCTATTGGCATATGCCCAGAAAACAGAATTCATATGAAGAACTAAAGTAAGAATAGCTTTCCATACAACTTATTTTTTTACTGTTTTGCTGTTTCTGGATTGTTTTTTTCTCTTTTACCCCTATCTGAAAAGGAGATTGGAAGCTTTGTTGTTAAATACATTGCATGATGAGGTCCCTGTCTTAGTGGATCAGAGTTTTAAAGATTTGAGGATGGCTGAATTAGTTTGTGATAAAGATAAGAGCATCAGAATTAGGGAAATACACAACACACTGAATGTCAAGACCCAGAAATTAGTACAGTTTTCTGGATTCATTGTTTTACTTCTCAAGCGGCATTGTGAGCCCACCTGTAAAAATTTCATTCTTTGGGAGACAGTCTCAGTATAGTCTTCTGTATTTCCACCAGATGGCAGTACTACCTCTGCTATATATTTGGTGATGGTGAATATTCATTAGCTGGATGCAACAGTGACAGACTGGTTACAGCAGGGTGGATTTGGTACCAAAACCCAACAGAAGACAGTGAAAAAATATTATAATGACAAATGTAGAGCTCGAATATAATCTAAATCAAAGTTACAAACAGAATAATAAAATTGCCTTACTTTATATTGAATTAAGAGGGTATCAAAAACTCTTGAAAATGGCTAATTCTGGAGGATGACATCAACAGGCTTCAGTGAGACTTGTAAATTAGCAAAATCTTTGTGTCCCACAAAACTGTATGGAGATTATATTTCAGACCAGAAAAAGAAATAGAGATATGGCATTTCTTCTGAGGAGCTAAAATGTATAAATCACTTTGTCTTATGCCATGGAGGAGTAGTAGGGCTCTTTTCTCTAATTATACTTGTCTCTCATTCAACTATGGCAGATTGGCTTAGAGGAATTAGCCACTAAGATAGAATCTGAGGTGTAAAATATTTATTAGGGATTAACACTTGTGAAAGATAAGGAGACAAAATATAATTAGGCAGAATATGAAGTTCTGAACTGTGATTCAGGCCTGGCAAAGCCTTGGTCAATCTGTCCAGGAGCTCTGGAAAAAGAATTGCTTATCAGTGTGCCATGTTAGATTCAACTGAATAAATTTTATATCCACTTGTCAGTCAGTCATGTATGTGAACTGCACCAGAATGGCTGAGGAAGACCCTGAAGGAGCTGTGAGGTGGAGACTGTGTGAGTACCTCAAAGGAGCCTTGATATAGGCTGAATGTTTATATCCTCCAAAATTCATATGTTGAAGCTCTAATCCCCCCACTGTGATGGCATTTGTATGTGGGGCTTTGTGGAGGTAATTAGGTGTAGACGGCATCATGAGGTTGGGGATCTCACAGTGAGATTAGTGACTTGATAAAAGAAAGAGATGAGCAATCTCTCTCTCTTACTGTGCCATGTGAGAAAACAGCAAGAAGGTTGCCATCTGCAAATGGCTCTCAGCAGACATTGAATCTACCAGAACCTTTATCTTGGGCTTCCCATCCTCCAGAATTATAAGAAATAAATATTTGTTAAGCCACCCAGTCTATGGTAATATATTATAACTGACCAGACCAAGCTGACTAAGACAGGCCTTTTCCTATTATGTCAGATAAACTCAGTTTTGGAATGTCAGATAAAGTTGTTAAGGCCTCACTCCATGTTATTCTGAATCAGTCCTTGTTCAATGCAAGTTTCCTAAAGACTAGTCCTGTCCTATGATCATAAGGAATTTTCTCTTTCATAAAATTACATAGTTGAAAAAGTGACAAAAACTTACCCAGGCCAACCTACTCATCTTACATATGTGAGAAATGAAGACTAGGTGAGTACAGAAAATTACACAAGTAAGTTAGTAACAGAGATAGAATTCAGAACTCATTCCAGTGCTTAATCCAGTACTCATTCTAATTTGCCAGTCTGGCAGTACCTATTGCCAGGTATCTCCTATAATCAGCAACATCAATAAGACAATATCAGTAAGATACATTTATAGAATAATGTTAATGTTGTCAAACACATGAATTTCTTATTAAATATTTTTGTTAATAGTAATTTGACCTCCATCTTTCTCTCACCTAATTTCCCTCACTCACTATACATACTCTCTTTTTCCATTGCCATAGACTGAATGTTTGTGTCTCCTCAAAATTCACACCTTAAATCCTAACTCTCAATTTTATGGTATTTGGATGTGGGGCCTTTGGGAGGTGATTGTCATATGGGTGTAGCCCTCATGAATGCCCTTATAAAAGAGGCCCTAGGGAGCTCCGTGCCTCTTCCACCATGTGAGGACAGAGTGAGAAGATGGCCATCTATGAATATGAAGCAGTACCTCATTGGGCATTGAATCTGCTGGGCCCTTGATCCGGGGCTTCCCAGCCTCCAGAACTGTGAGAAATAGATGTTTATTGTTTAAGCTAACTAGTCTATGGTGTTTTGGTATGACAGATCTAATGGACTAAAACATCCACAATTGTCCATTCTCTCAGCAGTTGATGATTCAATCTGGAAATCCACCCTACCCCCATTTTCTAGCTGTTGATATTTTTCTATCAAGGGCAAGTTCAATTGCTGTCTCCATTCTATTTGGTTGAATTTTTCTTCACTTTGTGAGGAATGAAGTATCAGCTGATGCAAACGTCTTCCTGATTGGAGGCAAACTGAAAGTAGATTTAATGGAACTCTGCATGTGTACCATTAGCATTTGAGGAAAATGAGAGAAAAATGGGAGTAAGAGAGAAAATAGGAAGGTGGATAGCTAGGGAAAATTTGAGTTGTTCCTCAAGCTTATCCTGATGATAGGAATCAATTCTTACATAAAATAGTAGGTTATTATGTTATACATTGTACCTGTATTATTACACTTTAATCATTGTAGCTACCAGGTGATATGGGGCACTAATGTCCCATGTAACAGATGGGAGAACTGAGGCTAGGACAGAGTAAATAGTTTAAGCAAGGTCAAACAGAATATTTTTTCCTTCCTTCCTTCCTTCCTTCCTTCCTTCTTTCCTTCCTTTACTTTTTTTTCCTTTCCTTCTATTCATTTATTTTATCTTTTAACACATATTCATTGCCTATTATATGTCAAACACTCCAGTGTATGTGTGACCTGCATTGAACTGTGATGTGTGAGAGAGAAATAAACTTTTATTTCTTAAGCTACAGAGATTTGGTTGTGATTGTTTTGTTTTGTCTTGCTTTTATAAGTTTACCCTGACCAGTACAAAAGTATTGGTCAGAGTCTGTCCTTGTGACTTAATATATATAAAAAAATAATATATAAGAATTGGTTTTCTTCTAATATGAAAAACACATTTGAAATTGTATGATTATGGTGATGATGAGAATGTGTGACAGTTTACTGTATGGTGATGGAAATGTGTGACAATTCATTGCAGTACTCACACACTAGTTCTGCACATTTCCTATATGTTTACATACATTATTATGTTAGTTTATTTCTTTATTTTAATTTGATATGATTATTTTATATGTACTACATACAGTGCTTTGTTGTTGTCATTTGCAATCATTTTTCTTTTTCTATTTGTACTTTGTTGTTTTAGTCTGGGGGTCTCTTAATCTGGTAGTCTATTTGATCTCTCCTAAAATGTTTCTTTAATCTTTCTAATTTTTTTAGAATTCTTACTTACAGGTTAACCATTTTTATCCTTCTTACAACTTTTAAACTTTAAGTAAATATTCCATAATTCATTCAATTTATGCTTGAATGTGTAAACACTCTGAAGCTCAAATTTTTATAAGTTCTTTAATGTAGTGTATTAAGTTGAAAATCAGTGACGCATGGTTAACATTATATGCTTAGGACATTCAAATATTGATTTAAAAATATTAAGCCAATGCAGTCTCAGAAATATATTCAATTTATTTTTAACCTGAGAATGTCAACATTTATAAATTTTATGATTGTGTTTCACATTATCATAGGTTAGTTTTTTTATTGGTATGAGTGACCATTTGAAAACTCACTGAGCTGTCTTGAGAAAATATAGGGTTTTGATTTTTTAGGTAATTCTTATTACATTTTTTAAAAAAGTAAAAACACTGGAAATTATACTTAATACTACTTATTTTCTATTCTTAATAAGGCAGAAGAACAAAGGACTTATTGATTTGTTGGAAGAATAATTGTCAGAGGGGAAAATTTTGAGAGTGAACTTCACTGACCCAATTCATTAATTCAGTCATTGAATAAACCTGTATTGAGGCCTAGCTCTGTAATAGGCACTGACAATACAAAGATCGATAACACGTGAGTCCAGGCCTCAAGTCACTGGATGAAGCCAGTGGGAGGAAGATATGTAAACAAGCAATTACAATTCAATAATGTCTCTAATAGAGTGAGTACAAAGTGGCTTGTACAAAATAATAAACATTTGATCCATCTTGGGAAAAACAAGGATGCTCCATAGATTATGGGTTAATCATGGGAGGACTAACAGGACTTTTACTGAGAGTTAAGGGCAGCCAGTACTGGTAAAGTAGTATGAACCCAAGTCAGGGGCATGCCTCACCCACTAACACCCCTGAAGTAGTCAGACACCATCAGGCCTTGCAACCAGCCATGCTGGAGGACTACCTACCCCGCCCACCAACATGCCTGCAGCAATAGCATGCCACTAGGACACAGAGCTAGCTACAGTGGGGCCCTGTGATGCCCAACAGTGCACCCAGCAACTGCACAAGGCAGGGCCTCACAGCCCTGCTGGGGGCCAGCTATGCCTACTAACACACCTGGGCAGACAACTTCAGTCATGTCATAAGAAATGTGCATGCAACCCATACAGGGGAGACAACAGGAGGATATAGCTCTGGTGGTCAGGAGGGAGTATGCTGCTGGACCCCATAGGACATTTCTTATATAAGGCCACTTCTCCAAGATCAGGAGATGATTAAGGCCCTACTTAACATAAACAAACAGAATTAAGCAAAATGAGAACACAGAGAAATATGTTCCAAATGAAGGAGAAAGACAAAAACCTCAGGAAAAGAATTAACTACCCAATAAAAAGTTCAAGGTAATAATCAAAAAGATGCTCAACTAACTTGGTTGAAGAATGGATGAATACTTAATAAAGAGCTTAACAAAGAGTTAAAAAATGTTAAGAAGAACCAAGCAAAGCTGAAGAATATAATAACTGAAATAAAAATACAAAAGAAGAAATCAAAAGTAGATTAGATGATACATAGAAATGATACATAGTAAACTGGAAGACAGCATAGTATAAATCACACAAGCTGAAAAGAATAAAAGAAAAAGGAATTTTAAAAAATGAGGATAGTTTAATGGGCTTCTGGGAGAACATCAAGCATACTAACATTCACATTATAGGGGTCCCAGAAAGAGAACAGAGAGAGAAAGTGGCAGAGAAATAATTTGAAGAAACAATAGCTGAAAATTTCCCTAACCTGGAGAAGGAAACAAACCTGCAGATCTAGGAAGCACAGAGGGTGAATTGAAACAGGTCCACACCAAGACACATTATAGTTAAAATGTCAAAAATTAAACATAAAGAGAGAATCTTAAAAGCAGCAAGACAAAAGCAAGTAGTTCTGTATAAGGAAACTTCCTTTTCTGGAAGGAAAAAATTTCAGCAGAAATTTTGCAGGTCTGAAGAGAGTGGCATGGTATATTTAAAGTGCCAAAAGGAAAAAAACTACAACCAGAAATCTTCTTCCCAAAATGGTTAACTATAATTCAGAATTGAAGGAGAGATGAAGTGTTTCACAAAGAAAAGTCAAAAGAATTCGTCATCACTAAACCAGACTTACAAGAAATGTTAAAGGGACTTCTCTAAGTGGAAAAGAAAAGACCAAAACTAGAAATAAGAAAATTACAAAAGAAAATATTTTGGGTAAAGGCAAACATATAGTAAAGGTAATGGATCAACCACTTATAAAGTTAGTAGGAAGGTTAAAAGACAAAAGTAGTAAAATCATCATATATCTAAAATAAGTAGTTAAAAGATACATGAAATAAAAAGATGTAAAATATGATGTGCTGTGCTGCACCCTGCAGGCCTACAAGGCCTGTACAAACCCAACTTTAAGACAAAGAAAGAGCTCAGAGTCAGCAACAGAGAAATCAATGGCTTAATGAATGGGGATAACTTACACATTTAAAGCAAAGTCCTGGAGCGACTCCCCACCATGTGTGGTGGACAGTGAGGCAGGACATGGAGGCAGTATTTACTCCCGAGGGGAATTGACATCAGGTTGGCTCCTTGGTTACCAGGGAAACTAGCAGAGTGGCACACCACTCACTGCCCCTTTGATAAGGAGTGGGGGCAAGTATGTAGGAAGGTCAGTTGTGTGAGTAGGATATAGGTGAAACAGGCACTGGTTGGGCAGGAAATGTACAGAAAGTAAGAAAATAGCCAACATGAGTGACCTGACCATACATGATGGTGAACACATAAAATGTGTGAGGGTGAGTAAAAATGTAAGACTTTTAAAATGCATTCTAACTTAAGAGATTATCAACCTAAAATAAACACCTACATACATAGGTTGTTATATATGAACTTCATGGTAACCACAAACTAAAAACCCATAATAGATACACAAAAATTAAAGAGAAAGAAATCTAAATATCACACTAGAGATAGCCTTCAAGTCACAAGGTAAGAGAAAAAGAGATGAAGAAAGGAAGAGAGAAGAGCTACAAAACAACCCCAAAACAATTAATAAAAAGGTTAAGTACATGTCTATCAATAATTACCTTAAATGTAAATGGACTAAATGCTCCAATCAAAAGATATAGGGTGGAGGGTGATAGGATGTGAAAGGAACTCAACCTGATGTTGGATTTGAAAATGGAAGAGAAGGTCTATGATAAAAAGAATGCCAGCAGTCTCCAGAAGCTGTAAAAGGCAAGGAAACAAATTCTTCCCTACAGCCTCTAGAAAGAAATGAAGCCTTGTCAGCATCTTGATTTTAGACTAATTAAACCTGTGTTGGGCATCTGACATACAGAACTGTAAGGTGGAGAGTTTTCCCATTACACTTATTTAGCTGGGACACCACTGCAGAAAGTTTACGGGAAACCTCCTTATATAGTTCTGTCATGGGCTCTGGAGCTAAATTCCTCAGGCTCAGATCCTGATCCTCACTTGGTTTTGTGATTTTGTGACTGAGAAAGATGAAGATCAGTCAAAATAGTGGAGTAGAAAGACCCTGAGCTCAATTCTTCTCAAAAGCACACCAAAACCACAACTATTTGCAGAATGACCATCAATGAAAAAGACCAGAACCTACCAGGAAATATCTTCTACAACTTCAGACATAAAGAAGGAACCACTACAAGATGAGTAGGAGGAGTGGTTTTGCAATATAATCAAGTCCCATACCACTGGGTGGGTGACCCACAAAATGGAGAATAATTATATTGCAGACATTTTCCCATAGGAGTGAGAGTTCTGAGCATCCCTTCAAGCTCTCCAGCTCTGGGGGGAGGGTGTCCTGCAATTGAAAAATGAGCCCTGAGAGCATTTGGCTTTGAAAGTTAGTGGGGATTAATTTCAGGAGTCCAAAGGACTGAGAGAAATAGACTTCATTCTTAAAGGGCACACACATAATCTTACATTTTTCAGGACCCAGGGCAAAAGTAGTAATTTAATAGGAGCCTGAGCCAGACTTACCTGCTAGTTTTAGAGAGTCTCTTGGATAGGCAGTATGTGGCTGCATCTCAGCCTGGGGACATAGACTGTGGCAGCAACCATTCTTGAGAACTCCTTCTACTGCACGGACACTGGTGCTGGTGGGTGCCATTGTGGAACCCTCCCTCTAGCTCAAGGGC
Organism: Mesoplodon densirostris; assembly: GCF_025265405.1. Classification (NCBI taxonomy): domain Eukaryota; kingdom Metazoa; phylum Chordata; class Mammalia; order Artiodactyla; family Ziphiidae; genus Mesoplodon; species Mesoplodon densirostris. The sequence goes on along the minus strand of NC_082671.1, from coordinate 31,343,581 downwards.
TAAGACCTGGCTCCACCTAAAAGCCTGCAGGCCACAGTGCTGGATGCCTCAAGCCAAGAAACTAAATGCGGGGGTGGGGGTGCATAGGACCACCCACTAGAAGAAAGGCTGCCTAAAGACTTCCTGAGACCACAGTTGCCTCTGCACATGCCCCTAGACACAACACTACATGCCAGAAGGCCAGGACTCAGCTCTACCTACCAGCGGACAGGCACTGGCCCTGCCCTCCAGGAAGCCTTCTCTAACCTCTGGACCAAGCTTACCCACTAGGAGACAGAAATCAGATGCAAGAGAACCACAATTCTGCAGCCTATGGACCCAGACTTCCCACAACAGGCCAGACTCTGCCCTGGGACTAGTTGGGCCCCAGCCCTGCCCACTTTCAGGCTGAAACAAGCTTTGGGACACCCTGAACCCTATACCTAACTGTGTCAGGAACCAGCCATCTCCCCCCAGTGATCAGACTGTAACTGTGGGATCCCTCCAGAACCGGGCTCTGCCTGCTAATAGTCCAGCACTAGCCCCAAGATATGGAATTTCCCATAAGTGGATGGGCAATTTCCATGGAATCTTCTGACTCAGCCCTCCAGTGAGCCAGCACTAGCCCTGAAGCTCCTTGTAGACTGGAGTCAGTTGCCTCATGATTGGGCCCCATCAACCAGAAGCTGGCAGCCTCCACACAAGGCAGGGTCAGACCAGGCACCAAATAAGGCTACCAGACCACCCACATAGTCAGCCCAACACAACAGAAGGACCCATGCAGCACTTATAGGGGGAACCCCTAGAGCATATATTTTGGGTGATGTGAGGGAAGTGTGCTGCTGGGACAATTAAGATGTGTCCTTCAGAAGACCAATTCTTCATGGTTGGGAAACATAACTAACCTACCAGATACATAAAAATATAAACAGCAACTTAGGCAAGATGAGGAAGCAGAAGAACATATCCAAGAAGAAGGAATAAGATAAGACACCAAAAGAAGAACTAAGTGAAGTGGAGAGAAGCAATCTACCTGAGAAAGATTTTAGGGTAATAATGATCATAAAGCTGATCAAAGAATTTAGGAGAAAAATGAATGCACAGAATGAGAAGTTAAAGGTTTTTAACAGGGCTAGAAAATATAAAGAACAACCAATCAGAGATGAAGACTAAAAACTGCAATGAAAAATACACTAGAAGGAATCAACAGTAGAGTAAAAGATACAGAGGGACAGATCAGAGAGCTGGAAGACAGAGTAGTGGAAATCACTGATGCTAAACAGAAACAAGAATGAAAAGAAATGAGGACAGTTTAAGAGAACATCAAGAACACTAATATTCACATTTATAGGGGTCCCAGAAGGAGAAAAGAAAAAGAAAGTGCTGAGAAAATACTTGAAGACATAATAGCTGAATAATTCCCTAAACTTGGAAAGGAATGGGTCACCAAAATCCAGGAAGTGCAGAGAGTCCCATACAGGATGAACTCAAAGAGGAACACACCAAGGTACATTGTATTTAAAATGAAAAAAATTAGAGATAAAAAGAGAATATTAAAAGCAAAAAAACACACACAAAAAACAACAACAACAAAAAATACAAGATAAATCCCATAAGGCTATCAGCTGATTTTTCAACAGAAACTCTGCAGGCAGGAGGCATTAACATGATATATTTAAAGTGATGAAAGGGGAAAACCTACAACCAAGAATACTTTACCCATCAAGGCTCTTGTTCAGATTTAATGGGGAGATAAAAAGCTTTACAGAGAAACAAAAGCTAAAAGAGTTCTGCACCACCAAGCCAGTTAACAGCAAATGTAAAAGGAACTTCTCTAGGTGAAAAAGAAACAAGAAAATTACAAAATGAAAAAGCTCATTGGTAAAGACAGACATACAGTAAAGGTAGGAAGTCATCCATGCACAAAGCTAATAGACAGCTTAAAAGACAAAAGTAGTAAAATTATCTAGATCCACAATAAACAGTTATGGGATACCCCAAACAATGAAATGTAAAATATGTTATCAAAAACGGTAATCATGAGGGAAGGAGAGTACAAATACAGGGGTTTAAAATGCATTCGAAATGAAGATATCAGCAACTTAAAACAATCATGTATATATATAGATAGCTATATAAAAATCTCATGGAAGCCACAAACCAAAAATTCACAATAGACACACATGCCTGCACACACACACACACACACAAACAAAGGACTCCAAACATAACACTGAAGACAGTAATCAAATCACAAGAGAAGGGGACAAAAGAAGAAAGGGGAAAAAAGACCTATAAAAACAACACAAAACAATTAACAAAATGGCAATAAGAACATACATATCAATAATTACTTTAAATGTAAGTGGACTAAATGTGCTAGTCAAAAGATGTAGAGTGGTGGAATGGATACAAAAACAAGATCCATATATATGCTGCCAACAAGAGACTCACTTCAGATCTAGAGACACACTCTGAAAGTGAGTGGATGGAAAAATGTATTCCACACAAATGGAAGGCAAAAGAAAATTGGAGTAGCAATACTTATATCAGACAAAGTATACTTTAAAATAAAGACTGTTACAAGAGACAAAGAAGGCCACTGCATAACGATCAAGGGATCAATCCAAGAAGAATATATAATAGTTGTAGATATATATGCACCCAATATATGAGTACCTAAATATATAAGGCACATATTAACAGACATAAAAGGAGAAATCAACAGTAGCACAATAACAGTAGGAGACTTTAACACCCCACTTACGTCACTGGACAGATCATCCAGACAAAATATCAATAAGGAAACACCTTAAATGACACATTAGAGTAGATAGAGTTAATTGATATATATAGAGAACATTCCTTTGGAAAGCAGCAGAATACATATTCTTTTTCATGTGCACATGGGAAATTCTCCAGGGTAGATCACATGCTAGGCCAGAATGCAAGCCTCAGTGAATTTAAGAAAATTGAAATCATATCAAACATCTTTTCTGACCATAGCACTATAAGACTAAATAAATAAATAAATAAATAAAACAACTACAAGAAAAAAATGCAAAAACATAAAAACAAGTTAGGCAATATGCAACTAAACAACAAATGGTTCACTGAAAAAAATCAGAGGAAATCAAATAATACCTAGAGACATGAAAATGAAAACATTACACCCAAAACTTATGAGACATAGCAAAAGCAGTTCTAAGAGGAAAGTTTATAGTGATACAAACTGACCTCATGAAACAAGAATAATCTCAAATAAACAACCTAACCTTACATCTAAAGCAACTAGAAAAAGAAGAACAAACAAAACCAAAGTTATGAGGAGGAAATAAATTCTAAAGATCAGAGTAGAAATAAATGAAATAGAGACTAAAAAATAATAGAAAAGATCAGTGGAACTAAAAGAAGATTCTTTGAAAAGATAAATCAAATTGATAAACCTTTAGCTGACTCATCAAGAAAAAAAAGGGAGAGGGTCCAAATCAATAAAATCAGAAATGAAAAAGAAGTTAACTGACAACAAAGAAACACGAAGGATCATGAGACTACTATGAAAAACTCTGTCAATAAAATGGACAACCTAGAGGAAATGGAGAAATTCTTAGAAATGTACAACCTCCTGAGATTGAACCAGGAATCTGATTCATTACTGGTAATTGGACTGTTCATGTTAACAGACCAATTATCAGTAATAAAATTGAATCACTAATTTAAAACTCCCAACAAACAGAAGTCCAGGACCAGACAGCTTCACAGGCAAATTCTACCAAACATTTAGAGAGGCGTTAACAACTATCTTTCTTAAATTAGTGCAAAAAAAATTGCATGGAAGGAACACTTCCAAACTCATTCTATGAGATCAGCATCATTCTGACACCAAAGCCAGATAAAGATGTCATTAAAAAAGAAAATTACAGGTCAATATCACAGATGAATATAGATGCAAAAATTCTCAACAAAATATTAGCAAACCAAATCCAACAATACATAAAAATGATGTTACACCATGATGAAGTGGGAATTATCCCAGGGATTTGAGGATTTTTCAATATCCACAAATCAGTCAATGTGATACATCACATTAACAAATTGAAGAATAAAAATCTAACAGTCATCTCAATAGATGTAGCAAAAACTTATGATAAAATTCAACATCCATTTATGATTAAAAAAAACCTCTTCAGAAAGTATGAATAGAGGGAACATACCTCAACATAAAAAAGGCCATACAAAGGACAAAAACAAAGCTAACATCATAACGAATGATGAAAAGCTGAAACTAGTTCCTCTAAGATCAAGAAAGAGACAAGGATGCTCACTCTCACCACTTTTACTCAAAATAACTTTGGAAATCTTAGCCACAGCAATCAGACAAGAAAAAGAAATAAATGAAATACAAATTGGAAGAGAAGTAAAACTGTCACTGTTTGCAGATGGCATGATACTATACATAGAAAATCCTAAAGACAGAAACAGAAAACTACTAGAACTTATCAGTGAATCCAGTAAATTTGCAGGATATAAAATTAATATTCTTTTGAACCTGTTGCATTTCTATACACTAACAATGAAAGATCAGAAAGAGAAATTAAAGAAACAGTCCCATTTCAAATTGCATCCAGAAGAACAAAATACCTAGAAATAAATCTACCTAGGGAGGTAAAAGACCTATACTCAGAAAACTATAAGACACTGATGAAAAAAAAAATGGAAGACAACACAAACAGATGGAAAGATGTACCGTGTTCTTGCATTAGATGAATTAATATTGTTAAAATGACCATACTATCTAAGGCAATATACAGATTTAGTGCAATGCCTACCAAATTACCAATGGCATTTTCCACAGAGCTAGAACAAAAAATTAAAAAATTTTTATGGAAGCACAAAAGACCACAGATTGCCAAAGCAATCTTGCAAAAGAAAAATGGAGCTGGAGGAATCAGGTTCCCTGCCTTCAGACTACACTACAAAGCTACAGTAATCAAAACAGTATGAAATACAGTATCAAAAACAGACACATAGATGAATGGAACAGAATAGAGCCCAGAAATAAACCCATGTGCTTATGATCAATTGATCTATGACAAAAGAGGCAAGAATATACAGTGGAGAAAAGACAGTCTCTTCAATAAGTGGTGCTGGAAAAACTGGACAGGTACATGGAAAAGAATGAAATTAGAACATTTTCTAACACAGTATACAAAAATAAATTCAAAATGGATTAAAGATCTGAATATAAGACCAGATACCATAAAATTCCTAGGGGAAAATACAGGCAGTACACTCTTTGACATAAATCACAGCAATATTTTTGGATCCATCTCCTAAAACAAAGGAAATAAAAACAAAAATAAACAAATGAAACCAAATTAAACATAAAAGCCTTTGCACAACAACGGTAACCATAGACAAAACAAAAAGACAACCTATGGACTGGGAGAAAATATTAGCAAATGATATGACTGATAAGGAGTTTATATCCAACATATATATAACAACACATACAACTCAACATCAGAAAAACAAACAATCCAATTTAAAAATGGGCAGAAAAACTGAAGATACACTTTTCCAAAGAGGAAATGCAAGTGGCCAATGTACACATGAATAGATGCCCAGCATTGTTAATCATGACAAAAATGCAAGTCAAAACTACAATGAGGGCTTCCCTGGTGGCACAGTGGTTGAGAATCTGCCTGCTAATGCAGGGGACACAGGTTCGAGCCCTGGTGTGGGAGGATCCCACATGCCGCAGAGCAACTAGGCCCGTGAGCCACAACTACTGAGTCTGCACGTCTGGAGCCTGTGCTCCGCAACAAGAGAGGCCACAATAGTGAGAGGCCCACACACCACAATGAAGAGTGGCCCCCGCTTGCCACAACTAGAGAAAGCCCTCGCACAGAAATGAAGACCCAACACAGCAAAAATAAATAAATTAATTAATAATTGAAAAAAAAACTACAATGAGATATCACCTTACATCTGTCAGAGTATCTGTCATCAAAAAGAAAGCAAATAACAAATATTGGCGAGAATGTGGCAAAAAGGGAATCCTCATACACTGTTGGTGGGAATGTAAAGTGGTGCAGCCACTGTGGAAAATAGTATGGAAGTTTCTCCAAAAGCAAAAATAGGAACATATTACCCAGAATTTCTACCCTTGGTATATATTAGAAAAAAAAAAAACCTCATTTGAAAAGATACATGCACCCCAATATTCATAGCAGCACTATGTACAAATGCCAAGATATGGAAGCAACCTAAGTGTCCTCAACAGATGAATGGGTAAAGAAATGTGCTATATGTATGCATACATACAATGGAATATATATAATGGAATACTACTCAGCCATAAAAGCGAACAAAATTTTGCCATTTGTAAAAAACAAGTGGACTTGGAAAGTATTATACTGAGTGAAATAATCCAGACAGAGAGAGAAAAATACGGTATGATATAACATATATGTGTAATCTAAGAAATAAAACAAACTAGTGAATAAAACAAAAAAGAAGTAGATACACAGATATAGAGAACAAACTAGTGGTTATTAGTGGAGAGAGGGAAGGGGGAAAGGGCAATATGGGGTAGGGCATTAAAAGGTAGAAACTATTAAGTATAAAATAAGCTACAAGGATCTATTGTACAATACAGGGAATATAGCCAATATTTTAAAATAACTGTAAGTGGAGTATAACCTTTAAAAATTGTGAATCACTATATTATACACCTATAACATATAATATTGTACATCAACTATACTTCAACTAAGAAAATACTTAGGGTGAATGCATGAGTAAAATAACAAGACCAAACTATATGCTGTCTACAAGACTCAATTCAGATCTAAATACATACACAGACTGAAATTAAGGGATGGAATAGATATTTCATGCTAAAGGAAATGAAAAGAAAGCTGAGGTAGCAATACTTTTATCAGACAAAATAGATTTTAAAACAGAGACTGTAACAAGACCCAAAGTAAGACATTACATAATGATAAAGGGGTCAATCCAATAAGAAGATATAACACTTGTAAATATATATGTACCCAACATATAAGCACTTAATACATAAACTGACAGTGATACAAAAATTTTAGGAGACTTCACACCCCACTTAAATCAATGGTTTTATCTAGACAGAAAATCAATAAGAAAAAGTTCTTTTCAAATGCACCTCTGTGTGTTCATTCTAACATTATTTATAATAGCCAAAGTATTGAAGTCACCTAGGTGTCAATCAATAGGTGAATGGATAAAGAAGATATAAGCAACAAGAGTTTACTGTATAGAACAGGGGATCATATTCAATATCTTATAATAACATATCATGAAATATAATATGAAAAAATATATAACTGAATGACTTTGCTATACACCTGAAACTAACACAATTCTGGATCAAATATACTTCAATTTAAAAAAAGATGTACTATATGTATACACTGGGATATTACTTAGCCATAAAAGAGAATAAAATCTTGCCATTTGTGACAGCATGGATAGACCTACAGACGTTATACTAAGTGAAATAAATCAAACCAGAGAAAGACAAGTGCCATCTGATCTCATTTACAAGTGGAATTTAAAAAAACAAAATAAATAAACATAACAAAATAGAAACAGACTCATAGATACAGAGAACAAACTGGTGGTTGGCAGGACATGGGGGTTGTCGGGCAAAATAGGCAAAGGGGATTAAGAGGTACAAACTTCCAGAAAAATAAAAATGTCACAGGGATGTAGTATACAGCATAAGGATATGGTCGACAGTACTGTAATAAATTTGCATAAGGACATATGGTTACTAGACTTATCATGGTGATATTTTTGTAATGTATTTAAATGTCGAACCACTATGTTGTATACCTGAAACTAACATAATATTGTATGTCAACTATACTTCAATAAAAAAGCAATTATACTCCAATAAAGATGTTAAAAAAATGGATGAGAATGTGATCAACCGTGGAAGTACTGCTGTAGGTCAGTTATGACAAGAACTGAAACAGAGGCTCCCAGACTTTCTTGGTTCATGCCATCCTTAGTGTCTCAGTACACTTTTATGGACATCCTAGGCCAAAAGAAATACCTAACAGTTTTGTTTATTAAGTGGTCTTGCCCAAACTGCTTAATAAATATTTATGTTCTTTTAACTTAGAAGTGATTGAAAACCTAACACACACAAATTAAAATGAAAGAAAAAGCTAGCATTTAATTACATTATCAAATAACCACAAATACTTTCTAATCAGATATGTGTACCAGTTGGGCATTGCACAATTGTAAATCTTGGAATGTCTTTGGGAACTACCACACTCACGTACTGGTTCACACTGATTTTAGCAAAGTCTTTACTTTTTATCTCAACAGACACCAAAACCCCAACTTTGCAAAGATATGACATCATTGGAAGGAAAGCAGTGCAGTCTCACACTGAAACTGTGAACTAACTTAAATATGCACTTTTTGCCTTATTTGACGATGTGTTTCCCTTGAAATTTTATTTAAAAAATGTTTAAACATCTTTATTGGAGTATAATTGCTTTACAGTGTTGTGTTAGTTTCTGCTGTATAACAAAGTGAATCAGCTATATGTATACATATATCCCCATATCCTCTCCCTCTTGCTTTGAATCTCCTTCCCACCCTCCCTATCCCACCACTCTAGGTGGTCACAAAGCACCGAGCTGATCTCTCTGTGCTAGGCAACTGCTTCCCACTAGCTATCTATTTAACATTTAGAAGTGTATATATGTCAAAGTCACTCTCTCACTTTGTCCTAGCTTACCCTTCCCCCTCCCCATGTCCTCAAGTCCATTACCTTGGAATTTTAAAATATACTTTGGGGTCTTGTGAGTTTGCTGTGGTGCTTTAGGGAGTTTGGAACACAGTATGAGGACTGAAATACTGAGAAATGACCACGAGATTTTCCAGTGGGAGACATAGATAAGGAGACCATATGTTGTATTGCCTAAACAGGGATAAAAATGTGAAAATGAAAAGTACACTATTATTATTGTTGTGACAACTGGAGCAAACTCAGCTTATAGGGGGAAACTGGGAACTACTAGTTACCTAGTAAGTTAGGTGGAATAGTAGAGTGAAATCCTGATTTTCATGGTTTTAAGAAAGAAGAGAAAAGATATTGGAGACAGTAAGTACTGGAGAACACTGAGAGCTGAGAACACAGCTCAGTATTTATGGAACTGATGGAGCAAGAATGAAATGGTAGGAAGAGAGAAGCAAGAGACAGACCAAAGGACAATAAAATTGCAAGGTGGCTATGTTTAATAGTAGCTAATATTTACAATAAGTAAGATAAATAAAGTAATGAAATGTGTACATTGGATATGCAAGCAAGACAAAAACAGTTTTTGTCAAACTGTGGGAGTTAAGCCCAGATTCAGTGGATTAAAACATGTAGAGGAAGAGTGAGAAAGGAGGAGTTAACTAGATTCACTTTCAGAAGAGATGGCTGGGCCAATCATAAAGGAAGTTGCATGGAAGAGGGCTGAATCATTTTAGAATGCAAAAGACTTGAAAATAACCTAACATTTTTGTTTTTAAACATTTCGTGGGATGGGTTCTCTCATCTTTGTAAATTTTATAAGTGTTTATGATCATTGACTTCACTCCCATGGGAAGAAAAACCTCAGAAATATTTCAAGGTCCATTTAAACTCTCACCTCTTCCTCAGTGCTTTCAGAAATCCTCTGAGATTTACTCTATTTCATAGGTTTTGAAACTTGATCATTTTTGTTTTTGTATTTAGTTACTGGTTGATCTCTTAAATTCAGGGTGTATGTCTAGCCTTCCCAATAACTGTAGTCTTTCTGAACTGGGATCCTCTCAGTACACATCAGGTATGCTCTAACCTCGGACCCTTGCACTGGCTGTTTACAAGGAACTTCCTTCCTCCCTGATTCAGATCTGTATTCAAATGTCCCCTTCTCTGGTGCAGTGGTTAAGAATCTGCCTGCCAATGCAGGGGACACAGGTTTGAACACTTGTCTGGGAAGATCTCATATGCCACGGAGTAACTAAGCCCGTGCACCACAACGACTGAGCTTACACTCTAAAGCCCGTGAGCCACAGCTACTGAGCCTGAGCACCATAACTACTGAAGCCTGTGTGCCTAGAGCCCATGCTCCACAACAAGAGAAGCCACCGCAATGAGAAGCCCACACACTGCAATGAAGAGTAGACCCTGCTTGCAGCAACTAGAGAAAACCCACACACAACAACAAAGTCCCAATGCAGCCAAAAATAAATAAATTAATTAAAGGAAACAGTTACAAATGTTCCATTCTCAAGGAGGTCTGCACTGAACACATTTATGTTAAGTTGCAACCCACTTTTCCCTCATCCCAATACCTGTATCTCCGTCATCCTATGTCTACTCTGTTTTTTCCTATAGCATTTTCAATTTCTGACGTATAATTATTTGTTATGCTTAGTGTTCATTTTCTGCCTTCCTCCAAGTAGAACATTACCTCTACAATGACAGGGAATTTTACGGGGGAAAGGTGTTCATTGATAAATCCCAAGGGCCTGATACATATAAGATGCTCAAGAAGTCACTTGCAGAGTGAAAAAAGTTGTTTATGCATCTCCTTTAAATGTAGTAGGTCTCTTCTGTGGTCTCAGTAAGCCCTTGTTAATTTCAAAGAACTGACTTGTATTGGATCAAAATCTTAAAAGTTCTATAAATTCCCAAAGCAACGACAATTGTTTGTTTTATCTTTTAGTGCCAGATGACACTTTTTTGTCTAACTTTGCCAGTCAAGGGGTTTTCTTTATTTTTAAGCCTTGAATAAAATGCTTGTTTAAATCACAGTGATTGCTTTTATGTTCTACATTTTTATTTAGAATTTATTTAATTAATTTTATCTTTTTATTTGTCTCTCTTTTGTCCCTGTATACATTCAGTACAGTTTGCTGCCTCACAATTCTATTTGATTACAATGGCTTACAAAATAGATAATGGATTTTTCTTTCCCCAAACAAATAGAAAAGTTTCCTCTATACTCCAAGGGGATATACATGAAGAATACAAGTATGGATTCAAGCTATGACTAAGAATCAGCAAGCACTCTTCTTTTTCTAGAAGGCTGGAAAAGTTGAGTTCAGCAGCATTGTTTGATGTGGCTGAATCAAGTGCAACTACATGAAAAATAAAGGCTGTCAACAGTTTTATAGAGAAAATGAATTTTGCTCTTTCTTATAAGAAAAAGCCTCATCACCTTTATTTTTTAAATGTCCCAAGTTGAGGTAAACAGGATCCAGTTCTTGCCATCAAAAATTTCTTTCTTTTTGATATTTTCCCCAATGAATAGAATTAGAAGGACACCCCAACGGAAATTAGTATTAAAATTCAAAATCACTGTAACCTCTTTTCTATGATACATATTGATTTTACAAATTGAATTTAACATGATTTGCTCTTTCACTTCCTCAGTTTATATTTGTTTTTTATTTATAGCTTGTTAACACATTAAATACTTTTTTGTGGTTTTGTTTTGTGTATATATAATAATTTTTTTCAGCCTTCACCTATATATTGTTTATTAGTTTCTGCTTTATAACAAAGTGAATCAGTCATACATATACATCTGTTCCCATATCCCTTCCCTCTTTCAATTCCCTCCATCCCACCCTCCCTATCCCACCCCTCCAGATGGTCACAAAGCACCGAGCTGATCTCCCTGTGCTATGCGGCTACTTCTCACTATCTATCTACCTTACGTTTGGTAGTGTATATATGTCCATGCCTCTCTCTCGCTTTGTCACAGCTTACCCTTCCCCCTCCCCATATCCTCAAGTCCATTCTCAAGTAGGTCTGTGCCTTTATTCCTGTTTTACCCCTAGGTTCTTCATGACATTTTTTTCCCTTAAATTCCATATATATGTGTTAGCATACGGTATTTGTCTTTCTCTTTCTGACTTACTTTACTCTGTATGACAGACTCTATGTCTATCCACCTCATTACAAAGAGCTCAATTTCGTTTCTGTTTATGGCTGAGTAATATTCCATTGTATATATGTGCCACATCTTCTTTATCCATTCATCCAATGATGGACACTTAGGTTGTTTCCATCTCCAGGCTATTGTGAATAGAGCTGCAATGAACATTTTGGTACATGTCTCTTTTTGAATTATGGTTTTCTCAGCGTATATGCCTAGTAATGGGATTGCTGGGTCATATGGTAGTTCTATTTTTGTTTTTTTAAGGAACCTCCATACTGTTCTCCATAGAGGCTGTACCAATTCACATTCCCACCAGCAGTGCAAGAGTGTTTCCTTTTCTCCACACCCACTCCAGCATTTATTGTTTCTAGATTTTTTGATCATGGCCATTCTGACTGGTGTGAGATGATATCTCATTGTAGTTTTGATTTGCATTTCTCTAATGATTAATGATGTTGAGCATTCTTTCATGTGTTTGTTGGCAAACTGTATATCTTCTTTGGAGAAATGTCTATTTAGGTCTTCTGCCCATTTTTGGATAGGGTTGTTTGGTTTTTTTTGTTATTGAGCTACATGTGCTGCTTATAAATTTCGGAGATTAATCCTTTGTCAGTTGCTTCATTTGCAAATATTTTCTCCCATTCTGAGGGTTGTCTTTTGGTCTTGTTTATGGTTTCCTTTGTTGTGCAAAAGCTTTGACGTTTCATTAGGTTCCATTTGTTTATTTTTGATTTTATTTCCATTTCTCTAGGAGGTGGGTCAAAAAGAATCTTGCTGTGATTTATGTCATAGAGTGTTCTGCCTATGTTTTCCTCTAAGAGTTTGATAGTGTCTGGCCTTACATTTAGGTTTTTAAACCATTTCAAGCTTATTTTTTTGTATGGTGTTAGGGAGTGTTCTAATCTCATACTTTTACATGTAACTGTTCAGTTTTCTCACCACCACTTATTGAAGAGGCTGTCCATTCTCCACTATACATTCCTGCCTCCTTTATCACAGATAAGGTGACCATATATGTGTGGGTTTATCTCTGGGCTTTCTATCCTGTTCCATTGATCTATCTTTCTGTTTTTGTGCTAGTACCACACTGTCTTGATTACTGTAGCTTTGTAGTATAGTCTGAAGTTAGGGATCCTGATTCCTCCAGCTCCGTTTTTTGTTCTCAAGATTACTTTGGCTATTGGGGGTCTTTTGTGTTTCCATACATATTGTGAAATTTTTGGTTCTATTTCTGTGAAAAATGCCAGTGGTAGTTTGATAGGGATTACATTGAATCTGTAGATTGCTTTGGGTAGTAGAGTCATTTTCACAATATTGATTCTATCAATCCAAGAACATGGTATATCTCTCCATCTATTTGTATCAATTTTAATTTATTTCATCAGTGTCTTATAATTTTCTGCATACCGGTGTTTTGTCTCCTTAGGTAGTTTTATTCCTAGATACTTTATTCTTTTTGTTGCAGTGGTAAATGGGAGTGTTTTCTTGATTTTATTTTCTGATTTCTCATCATTAGTGTATAGGAACGCCAGAGATTTCTGTGCATTAATTTTGTGCCCTGTGACTTTACCAAATTCATTGATTAGCTCTGGTAATTTTCTGGTAGCATCTTTAGGATTCTCTATGTATAGTATCATGTCATCTGCAAACAGTGACAACTTTACTTCTTCTTTTCCAATTTGGATTCCTTTTATTTCCTTTTCTTCTCTGATTGCTGTGGCTAAAACTTCCAAATTTATGTTGAACAAGAGTGGTGAGAGTGGGCAACCTTGTCTTTTTCCTGATCTTAGTGGAAATGATTTCAGTTTTTCACCATTGAGGATGTCATTGGTAGGGGGTTTGTCATATATGGCCTTTATTATGTTGAGGAAAGTTCCCTCTATGCCTACTTTCTGCAGGGTTTTTATCATAAATGAGTGTTGAATTTTGTCGACAGCTTTCTCCTCATGTGTTGAGATGACCATATGGTTTTTCTCCCTCAATTTTTTAATATGGTGTATCACATTGATTAATTTGCATATATTGAAGAATCCTTGCATTCCTGGAATAAACCCCACTTGATCATGGTGTATGATCCTTTTAATGTGCTGTTGGATTCCGTTTGCTAGTATTTTGTTGAGGATTTTTGCATCTATGTTCATCAGTGATATTGGCCTGGAGTTTTATTTCTTTGTGATATCCTTTTCTGGTTTTGGTATCAGGGTGAGGGAGACCTCGTAGAATGAGTTTGGGAGTGTTCCTCCCTCTGCTATATTTTGGAAGAGTTTGAGAAGGATTGTTGTTAGCTCTTCTCTAAATGTTTGATAGAATTCGCCTGTGAAGCCATCTGTTCCTGGGCTTTTGTTTGTTGGAAGATTTTAAATCACAGTTTGAATTTCAGTGCTTGTGATTGGTCTGTTCACATCTTCTATTTCCTCCTGATTCAGTCTTGTAAGTTTGTGCATTTCTAAGAATTTGTCCATTTCTTCCAGGTTGTCCTTTTTATTAGCATAGAGTTTCTTGTAGTAATCTCTCATGATCTTTTGTATTTCTGCAGTGTCAGTTGTTACTTCTCCTATTTCATTTCTAATTCTATTGATTTGAGTCTTCTCCCTTTTTTCTTGATGAGTCTGGCTAATGGTTTATCAATCTTGTTTATCTTCTCAAAGAACTAGCTTTTAGTTTTATTGATCTTTGCTATCATTTCCTTCATTTCTTTTTCTTTTATTTCTTATGTGATCATTATGATTTCTTTGCTTCTGCTAACTTTGGGCTTTTTTTGTTCTTCTTTCTCTAATTGCTTTAGGTGCAAGGTTAGGTTGCTTATTCGAGATGTTTCCTGTTTCTTAAGGTAAGATTGTATTGCTATAAACTTCCCTCTTAGAACTGCTTTTGGTGCATACCATAGGTTTTGTGTCATGGTCTCTCCATTGTCATTTGTTTCTAGGTATTTTTTAATTTCCTCTTTGATTTCTTCACTGATGACTTGGTTATTGTACTGTATTGTTTAGCCTCTATGTGTTTGTATTTTTTACAGATCTTTTCCTGTAATTGATGTCTAGTCTCATAGCATTGTGGTCAGAAATGATACTTGATACAATTTCAATTTTCTTAAATTTACCAATGCTTGATTTGTGACCCAAGATATGATCTATCCTGGAGAATGTTCCATGAGCACTTGAGAAAAATGTGTATTCTGTTTTGCTTGGATGGAATGTCCTATAAATATCATTTAAATCCATCTTGTTTAAAGTATCATTTAAAGCCTGTGTTTCCTTATTTATTTTCATTTTGGATGATCTGTCCATTCGTAAAAGTGGGGTGTTAAAGTCCCCTACTATGAATGTGTTACTGTCAATTTCTCCTTTTATGACTGTTAGTATTTGCCTTATATATTGAGGTGCTCCTATGTTGGGTGAATAAATATTTACAATTTGTTATGTCTTCTTCTTGGATTGATCCCTTGGTCATTATGTAGTGTCCTTTTTCATCTCTTATAATAGTCTTTATTTAAAGTCTATTTTGTCTGATATGAGAATTGCTACTCCTGCTTTCTTCTGATTTCCATTTCCATGGAATATCTTTTTCAATCCCCTCACTTTCAGCACATATGTGTCCCTAAGCCTGAAGTGGTTCTCTTGTAGACAGCATATATATGTGTCTTGTTTTTGTATCCATTCAGCCAGTCTGTGTCTTTTGGTTGGAGCATATAATCCATTTACATTTAAGGTCATTATTAATATGTATGTTCCTATTCCCATTTTCTTAATTGTTTTAGGTTTGTTGTTGTAGGTCTTTCCTTCTCTTGGGTTTCTTGCCTAGAGAAGATCCTTTAGCATTTGTTGTAAAGCTGCTTTGGTGGTACTGAACTCTCTCAGCTTTTGCTTGTCTGTAAACGTTTTAATTTCTCCATCAAATCTGAATGAGATCCTTGCTGGGTAGAGTAATCTTGGTTGTAGGTTTTTCTACTTCATCACATTAAATATGTCCTGCCAGTCCCTTCTGGCTTGCAGAGTTTCTGCTGAACGATCAGCTGTTAACCTTATGGGGATTCCCTTGTGTGTTATTTGTTGTTTTTCCCTTGCTGCTTTTAATATGTTTTCTTTGTATTTAATTTTTGACAGTTTGATTAATATGTGTGTTGGCGTGTTTCTCCTTGGATTTATCCTATATGGGACTCTCTGTGCTTCCTGGTCTTGATTAACTATTTCCTTTTCCATATTAGGGAAGTTTTCAACTATAATCTCTTCAAATATTTTCTCAGTCCCTTTCTTTTTCTCTTCTTCTTCTGGAACTCCTATAATTCAAATTTTGGTGCATTTAATGTTGTCCCAGAGGTCTCTGAGAGTGTCCTCAGTTCTTTTTATTCTTTTTTTTAAATTCTGTTCTGCAGTAGTTATTTCCACTATTTTATCTTCCAGGTCACTTCTCCATTCTTCTGCCTTGGTTATTCTGCTATTGATCCCTTCTAGATTATTTTTAATTTCATTTGTTTTGCTGTTCATCATTGCTTGTTTCCTCTTTAGTTATTCTAGGTCCTTGTTAAATGTTTCTTGCATTTTCTCTATTCTATTTCCAAATTTTGGATCATGTTTACTATCATTATTCTGAATCTTTTTCAGGTAGACTGCCTACTTCCTCTCCTTTTTTTAGCTGTGGTGGGTTTTTATCTAGCTCCTCCATCTGCTGTGTGTTTTTCTGTCTTCTCATTTTGCTTATCTTACTGTGGTTTTGGTCTCCTTTTTGCAGGGTGCAGGTTCGTAGTTCCCGTTGTTTTTGGTGCCTGTCCCCAGTAGCCAAAGTTGGTTCAGTGCATTGTGTAGGCTTCCTGATGGAGGGGACTAGTGCCTGTGTTCTGGTGGATGAGGCTGGATCTTGTTTTTCTGGTGGGCAGGTCCACGTCTGGTGGTGTGTTTTGGGGTGTCTGTGGACTTATTATGATTTTAAGCAACCTCTCTGCTAATGGATGGGTTGTGTTCCTGTCTTGCTAGTTGTTTGGCTTAGGTTGTCCAGCACTGTAGCTTGCTGGTCATTGAGTGAAGCTGGATGTTGGTGTTGAGATGGAGATCTCTGGGCGATTTTCACCATTTGATATTACGTGGAGCTGGGAAGTCTCTTGTGGACCAGTGTCCTGAAGTTGGCTCTCCCACCTCAGAGGCACAGCACAGACTCCTGGCTGCAGGACCAAGAGCCTTTCATCCACACAGCTCAGAATAAAAGTGAGAAAAAGTAGAAGAAGGAAAGAAAGAAAGAAAGAGGATAAAATAAAATAAAATAAGATAAAATAAAATAAAGTTATTAAAATAAAAAATAATTATTAAGAAAAAAAATTTTTTAAAGTGAAGAAAAACAACAACAACAACAACAACAACAACAAAAAACCGGACGGACAGAACCCTAGGGTAAATGGTGAAAGCAATGCTATACAGACAAAATCTCGCACAGAAGCATACAAATACACACTCACAAAAAGTGGAAAAGGGGAAAAAATAATAAATCTTGCTTTCAAAGTCCACCTCCTCAATTTGGGATGATTCATTGCCTATTCAGGTATTCCACAGATGAAGGGTATATCAAGTTGATTGTGGAGCTTTAATCCGCTGCTCCTGAGGCTGCTGGGAGAGATTTCTCTTTCTCTTCTTTGTTCGAACAGCTCCCTGGGCTCAGCTTTGGATTTGACCCCACCTCTGCATGTAGTTCGCCAGAGGGCGTCTGTTCTTCGCTCAGACAGGACGGGGTTAAAGGAGCCACTGATTTGGGGGCTCTGGGTCACTCAGGCTGGGGGGTGTGAGGGGTACGGATGCGGGGCGAGCCTGCGGCGGCAGAGGCCAGTGTGACGTTGCACCAGCCTGAGGCGCACCGTGCGCTCTCCCGGGGAAGTTTTCCATGGATCCTGGGACCCCGGCAGTGACAGGCTGCACAGGCTCCCAGGAAGGGAGGTGTGGATAGTGACCTGTGCTCGCACACAGGCTTCTTGGTGGCAGCAGCAGAAGCCTTAGCGTCTCATGTCCATCTCTGGTGTCCGCACTGTTAGCCGTGGCTCGCGCCCTTCTCTGGAGCTCCTTTAAACAGCGCATCTTAATCCCCTCTCCTCGCGCACCAGTAAACAAAGAGGGAAGAAAATGTCTCTTGCCTCTTCAGCAGGTCCAGACTTTTCCCCAGACTCCGTCCCAGCCAGCTGTGGTACACTAATCCCCTGCAGGCTGTGTTCACGCCGTCAACCCCAGTCCTCTCCCTGAGCTCTGACTGAAGCCCGAGCCTCAGCTCCCAGCCCTGCCTGCCCCACATGTGAGCAGACAAGCCTCTCGGGCTGCTGAGTGCTGGTCGGCACCAATCTTCTGTGCGGGAATCTCTCCGCTTTGCCCTCCACACTCCTGTTGCTGTGCTGTCCTCCGTGGCTCCGAAGTTTCCCCCTCCGCCACCTGCAGTCTCCGCCTGCGAAGGGGCTTCCTAGTGTGTGGAAACCTTTCCTCCTTCACGGCTCCCTCCCACTGGTTCAGGTCCTGTCCCTTTTCTTTTGTCTCTGTTGATTCATTTTTCTTTTGCCCTACCCAGGTACGTGGGGAGTTTCTTGCCTTTTGGGAGGTCTGAGGTCTTCTGCCAGCGTTCAGTAGGTGTTCTGTAGGAGTTATTCCACGCGTCAATGAATTTCTGTTGTATCTGTGTGGAGGAAGGTGATCTCCATGTCTTACTCTTCAGCCATCTTCCCACTCTCTCCTAGAATTTATTTATAAATTAATTTTTATAACACCATCCTGAGGTAAGGATATATCTATAATATATAGTGGCATATATATATATGACACAGATTATATATATATATATATATAAAACAGTGATATCATAGTTTTCCTGTGTAAGTTAAAAAAGGCTTTTTTTCTCCTTTTTTTTCCAGTGTCAAGAATTGGAGGTGGTCTAGATAACATAGGAGATCCTGAGAGCCCTGGTAGAACATTTACATCTCAAGGCACAGGGAGAGAAGAGCAAGTTGTTTTCCTAGAAGGACTTATTCCCTCAAGGTCAGAATATTGAAAAGATGTGTTTTTCAAGCTGGCTTTCTCTAACTGCATGAAAAAGTAGAGTTGGATTGTCAAAAGAGCTCCATCTTGGTCATTTTCAGGATGAGTCTTCCTTCAGTTCCCAACAAAGTGAACACTTTCAAGTATAAATTCCGTACGTGTTATGGATTAATTCAGCTGATATTCCCATATGTGTCTTTAAATCAGGGAGCTGTTTGCCCTTTGAGGAACAATTTCCCATTATTAATTTGGTAGCCTAATTCAGATATGATCTGAACGACTTTCTTAGGACAGTGTGGTGGATGGGTTGTGGGCTGCTTCCAAGTCTAGCTCCCCAAGGAGTTACCCTTGTGTCAGTTCAACTCTTTTATGTGTCTCCTTTCTCCCTACAACAGTCTAAAACCCATGTGGGTGCTGGGATACAAGATGATCAGTCTCTGTCCTGCTCCCTGGAAGAGCAGTATTTACTTATTTGTTGTAGTGGGGTTAGTCCTCAGATACTTCTGCTAGTTCCTCAGTCCCCTGAGGATAAGCTGTGGCTTGAAGGAGCAAGTGTCCCTTGTTCTTCAGAGCTGAATAATTCAGCCTCTCATTTCACTAGCAAATAGTTTGTTCAGACCATACATCAACTTTTTTTTTTTTTCAATTTAATCCAAATTTAACAAAAAACAGCCAGCTATGTTTCCCTGGGCCTCCCACCCAGATTCCCCTAGGTCCCTTTCTAGGAAGTGTTCAACTAAGATTTTCTTAGGATCATCACTTAAACAATGAGATCCAAATATCTAGAAAACTCACTGGAACACCTGAGGAGCACTGAGAAGCCAGTGGGCTCAAAGGGCTCATGCTCATACCAAGGACCAGTTTGGGGTAGACTCCAGCTGTCCTCTGGTGCGTATCTTTGATATTCTGCCATCTATTCCATGTAAATATTGACCCCCCCAAAAAAAAATCAATAGCCAATCTAAGAAAGAAATGGAAAATTTTATCTGAGCCAACCTGAAGATTATAGCTTGGGAGATAGCCTTTCAGAAAGCTCTGAGGACTGTTCTGCCTGTTAGAGTTCAAGGCAGTTATATAAGTTTTTGAAACAAAGGGCTCTACATCGAAGTAACTTATTAACAGTTTACATGGTCCAACAAGACAAATAGTTGGTCATTGTGACCCCTTACAAGATAGGGAAAGGAATGTTACCTCCTAAGGTGTTAACTTGCTGGCACCAACATGAAATTGCTTTTTTGTTTGTGAGTAGGCATTCCTGTATCTTCTAAGGGGATTTAGTTAATGTATAATGCAGATGCACAATGCACACTAAAGGGGAGGAGATAGTGGCTCAAATGGAAGGGAAAATTTTATGTTGAAATGTAATGAAGGAAAGTGGGGGAGCGGGTGGTGGTGGCATGAATTGGGAGATCGGGATTGACATATATACACTAATGTGTGTAAAATAGATAACTAATCAGAACCCGCTGTATAAAAAATAAATTTAAAAATATCCCCCAAAACAGAAAAAACAAAAACTGTCAGTCAAAAGGAAAGCTTCACTAGTGTCAGCTTAGTCTGAGTAAAGAGAAGACAAGAACCTAAAGTTGAGGTGAGGGTTCTTTTGCCCCTCGGGAGATCTGTCTGGACAAAGGGGAGTTCTGGGCAGAGCTCTGGTCCCTAAGGCTTCTGAGGAGCTGCTACCATCATGACAAGCATGGATTTCTGTACATGAGCCCCTTTGGCAAACTGGTGTCACTTACAGACCTCTTCTCAGAGTAGTATTTTTTTTTTTTTTTTTTTGCGGTACGCGGGCTTCTCACTGCTGTGGCCTCTCCCGTTGCGGAGCACAGGCTCCGGATGCGCAGGCTTAGCAGCCATGGCTCACGGGCCCAGCATCTCCGCGGCATGTGGGATCTTCCCGGACTGGGGCATGAACCCGTGTCCCCTGCATCGGCAGACGGACTCTCAACCACTGCACCACCAGGGAAGCCCTCAGAGTAGTATTTTTAAATGCATCAAATGAAATATGTCAGATTGCAAGGGAGGATGGTTATATTAAAATAAAGCTATTAGAATATTTTTTTAAACCTGCAATATGGTAATACAGATGCCTCTTTAGTAATGAATTAAATAATAAGATCTAGCAGCAGGTCTTTTAAGTACCATAATTTTGAAGTAGTTTTGAACGTGAAAGATATTTTGAAATGTCTATAACGACTCCAGCGTGATGTGAAAAATCCATGATTTGTATTGGCAACAAAGTCAAGGTTATGCTAATATTACTGTGATTTGTTGCTTACGTTACAATTGGAAAACATGCCAAGTTTCAGTTAGAGATTAGTGAAAATAAAGGTGTAATTTATTCCCATGCAAGTTCACAAACCCTAGATTAGGAAGCCCTTCAATAAATTCTAATAGTACCTGAAAGAAAAAATGTTATGAAAATTTTATGTTCACTCAAATAATGACAATGATGTATTTGAATATAATTTTTATTTTAAATGCAGTCAACATTGTTGACATAATACTATTTTTTGTTTTTATTTACTAGAGTCTAGTTTGTGGACTGACAAATTTTCTATTTTTAGTGTTTAATATAGGTAATTGCTAAATAAACAATGCAATTTACTCCTTTATTCAGGGCATTTTCCTTCTCTTTGACTTGCTTAATAAATACAAATAATGTACAGTGTTTTTGAAGGGGAATGAGATATAGGAAAGAATACTTGTTAATATGGCTTATGAAAATCTCAAGAGACTGTGGACCCTCTGTCATGGTGCTAACTAACCCTTTTGAAACATTGGGAGTCATAACGAGAAGCAGAAAAGAGAGGACTGACATAACTTATGCCTCTTTAATCAATTATTCCAGTCCTAGTGAACTAGTAATAACAACTTACCATAATGCCACAAACTTATGGCAACTCAGTTGTTTCAAAACAAGTGACATGTGAATTTTATGGGTAATGATTAGATTATGTATAGTTTTTTGCTAGAGAAAAGAGAGCCATAAGTGTGCATTTAATAGAATATAATAGAATATCTTATTTAGGAGATTGCATCTTAAGCTCTTGGTTAGAACAAATGAGACCTATAACAGGTTGCCCGTGGTTCTTCTTGCCCTATATAAATAAATGCCATATAAATCCAAGAAAATCAGATTCTTCTACAGACAGTAGTATAGACTGTTTTTAAAGAACATTGATAGTATATTACCTTAATTATACTAGCTTAATTGATGCCATTTTTTACATAGAAAAGTCGAAGTCAAAGCATTTTCTTTTATGACATTTTCTGAGAGATAAAGTTACCTTTGAGTTTTAGGCAAATTGAGCTAGAAAATAAGTCCTTACCTCTAAGGAATGATGACTGTTCCTTAGAGATGGGCACCATTATGGTCATAGCTGCTGTTATCTTGAAAACCTTCCATAGTAGTTGGTTAATAGCTGCTCCCTGAGCTTGGCCTGCATCCCTCCTGCTGTCCTCTTGCCCTCCTTAACACTTCTCTTGCCCTTCTTAACACCAGGACCCCTCACACCTCCCTAAGTTCTAGAAAATGGCTAATACCTGTCATCTCTGGGGTTTTCAGGTCCCTATGGCTTTCATGGATTCTGATTGGTCAGCATGTGCTGAGCTAATTTTTAATATTTTAAATATAATCCTTTCGTAACCCTTTCCTTGGAGCTCAAACTCTAGGTAATATCTTAAGTACTATTCATATTCTTATACAGTCTTTGAGGCAGAGGCTTAATAGTCAAAATAAGAACACATTTTTCCTCTCAATATTTTTATACAGTCTTTGAAGTAAAAGATTACTACTGATATTATCAATTGATCAGAAAGCACTGTGGTAACATTTTGGTCTTTATTTCAGGTATTTGAGGCTAGTGAAACTTTTAATGAGCTTTCAGGAACTTATATGTTGAGACTTTGATACATGTGAGAGGAAAAAAAAAGAAAGTAATCTTGTTATGAGTCTTCTGATGACTTCAAAATTAAACGTGTTCTCTTGTTTATTAAGATCTGAAAAACTGGTTCAACTAAAATACAAGAAAAAGATAAAAGGTTTTTCCTACAGGAAACAGAGTTGATACATACCGTTACTTTTCATATACAGTAACTTATCTGCTCATAATAGTTTCCCCTGATCTTCAACCTTCTCAGGCCATGCCCCTGTTCTGCTCTTATATCAGAGTGTACTTGTTTATCTCCACATGTCCCATTGTGTTGTAATTACATACAACACAGTTGTATGTAAACAACAGAGGCAGTTGTTCCTGCCTCTTATTACTCTATGTATCCCTCCAGGAAAGTGCTGGGCACTCAGAAGATGATCCTTGAATGAGAGGGGGTGGGGAGAAGGCGGGGAAGGGAGAAACACTAAAAGAGCAACAATTTCCACTGAATGTATTAAGTGCTGCTACTTAGCAACATCTCCTCTAGTGTTTAAGAAACTGTCTTCTATGAGGCTGTCTAAGAACACCTGCCTCTCCTGTGTAATAGGGCCAGGGACTGGAAATCAGTAGAGCATATAACCAGGTTACAGGTCCAGAAGCAGCATAGGGGCTCTCCCACCTGTGATGGTTGTGCTGTCACCACCTCCACCATCACTTTCTCCTTTCCCTTAGATTAGTTAACCCTGGTTTTCACAACGTAAACATTCATTCTAGGACAAACGATTTCTATAGTCAATTATCTTTGAAAAATATCTATGCGGTAGTCACCTCTTGCATATTCATTATGCATTGTTCCTTATTAAAAACTCTGAAAAAGTCCTACAGAAAATAAATCTAGTTAGGTTTGGGTAACCCAGCATTTCCCAAGATTTATTTGAACACAGACTACTTTTATTTCAAGAAAGACCTACTTCCATCTCAACAGATGAAATGCTATACAACAGTTTGAGCAGGCAAAACTGACTGAATCCTGGTACTATAACTTGGGTAATTTTAGGCAAGTTATGTAACGTTACTCTTTCTGAGTCTCAGTTTCCTCAGTTATAAAATGGAGTAATAGTGCCTTTCCACAGGGTTATTGTGAGAAATAAATGAAACACTATAGATACACCCGCTTCTGGGACCAGCATTTAGCAAATACTCAATAAACATGAATCACACACTGTTCCCTCAGATCTCTTCACATCCTACCTTTATTTTCTTGTTCCCCTTTTAAGCTAACGTTACAGGAATTTTTACCGTAATTTAATAGATAAAAATATTTCTTATTAAATGTCACACAGTCACTGTCTTTCTGCTTTATGTCTGGCACAAGAGGGAAACAACTCAGAGGCCTGACTTTTTTTCTAACCATTTTATGCAAAGATGAACTCCACCCCATCCACTTCAATCTATGGATTTAGTGAACATGAGCATTCATCCTTTAAGCAGGACATAAATTTTGTTAAATATGGCATGTTTTCCAGGAATTATTGCCAGTCGTAATGTGTGAGCATAGATTCTTAATACTAGAAATCTGCTTATTGAAAGAAAAAGATATCATGAATAATGAGTGATTTTCCATAAGGTGCTATAAATTTACTCTCAGAAATCATTTTGGTTTATACTTAGTTGGTTATAAAGGAAAGCTTGAAATTTTACATCCCTCAGGTTTTTACCATTTTGCCTTTTTCCCTCATAATATATATTACACACTTTTTTCTTTCTTGTCATATCATTAATTGCTACTGGATCTCACTGAGATAGAATAATAAAATGATAATAAACCATAAAAACATAATATTTTATTTTGCTATTGCAAGCATTTAGCAGTCTCTGTAGAGTTCATCCTTTTTAGAACGTGCATAGAGAATGATTTTAATGCTCATGGTGTTCTCCTCTTGAATTCCAATGCCCAAGGTAACGTGATTGTCTGGTTAAATTATAAAGAAACAAATGCACAATTTAAATGCTAATTTTGCCTTTTCTCCCTTAAAAAAATGCTTATTAATTAGAACAAAATAGAGTGAGAGATTGTTTACTATTTAATATTTTATTTCAAAATGGAAAACTTTTTACTGAAACCTATACAGTCATGCTAATATATTGCAAAATAATATTATGACACATAGTACTAAAGATACATAACTCAAGAAATCAGAAGCCTTTGGACCAGCAATGTTAGAAATTTCACAGTAATGCAGTATCACTGGGTTTGCCATATCATCTTAGTATTCTAAACAATGCCAGTATGCTTAGTATTCTAAACTAATTTCTTCATTAAATTAGTCTGGAAGTTTTTGAAATGTACTTCTGCAGCAGGTTTCCTTAATCGTGTGCTTCGGGCTTAAACTCGCTCCCTCTCCACATTCCCCCACCATGTGTATATAAATGCAATGTGTAACTGACTTGATGAACTCTTATGAAAACTGTGAACACATAGACACTTAGGTGCTATCAGAGTTATCAACAGTGTCTAATATAATTAATAACTGACCTATATCTAAATTGTAGAAATATTAAAATAGTAATCTCTGCACCTTATTTAATTTGTGCTTATTCTTCAGATGTCACTCTAAGCCTATATCCTTCTGTAACATTATGGGCCATTAGAAGAGTACTTGATTTCTATATGTTTCTGCGCCCTAATCCTAAGAATGTTGTCCAGCAGTACAGAACTGTGGGCATAATACTGTAAGTCATACTCAGGTTTTCATTGTCCTGGGTTTGAGGGAGTGGAGGCGCGATTAACATATCTATGAATCACCAGGCCGTTAGCCTTATAATTTCATGGTTAATTGTTTCCACATTTAGGCACAGCTTCTGACTTGACTGCAATTTTATTAAATAAGAGTTTTAAACCCTCTATTTCTTATCAAGGTTTTGTGTTTAACCCTTTGAAGAGAGCCTTGGAATAATTTAGGTCCAATTTCCCTGAAATAAAATTATACCTTCTATAAATATTCTAGACTTCTAGATTGAAGATTTTTGTTTGGTTGTTTGTTTTGGTTGTTTTGTTTATTTTTTCCTCTAGTCACAGCCAAATATCACAGTTCTATAACTTTTGGCCCCTCATGCCCTGTGGCATTCGACACTTCTAAAAGTATGCAACTCCCAGCCACTCAGTTCAGTGGGGCCCATTAGAACTGGGTTTTGAAGAGTCAATGCTTAGAGGAAAACCTCCTGATAGAAGAGAACTCATGGAAAATTGTGTAGTAATGACCTTGGTTTATCATCCATACTCTCCTTTTTTCTTTTTTGCCCTCTTCTAGAGCTTTTCTTTCTAGATCTAGGTGGAAGTACTTTCTTCTGTCCCCTCTCCTGTATCTACCAAGTCTTAGGTACACAGTACCAAAGTTACACTGCCAATTTTTTGTTCATCCCTTCCTCAATCTATCTGTCTTCAAATGACCTCCTCTGTGTAGGGGGAACTAGTCAAATTCCAAAATTCACAAGGATGTTTGCAGTTCCAAATAAGATGCTTGGTAACTCAAATGAATAACTCTCTAACAAAATAATTTTTGGTTTATACTGAGTGGATGGGAAAGGTGGAAAACATGTTTTGGGCCAGGGGAAGGCTTCAGTAGAGCTGTTTAAATAATAATTATTAGAATGCCTTTTGTTATGACTATCCCTGAATCTGACCAGTGGACAATTCAAAAGGTAATGAAAAAAGGCTTTGTTGTGATGATCACGGGAAGAGAAAAGAAATCGTTCCTAACAGGAGATATCTCAGCTCTCTTAGAGACTGAAGGGTGCTTGATGGAAGTTGCTGGGCCAGGATGGAAACAAGGCCTACACCAAATTTTGTGGCTTCAAGGGATACCATAAAGAATTTATCTCTTCTCTTTCCTGAAGTCTAAAGGAGGTTTTACATAGGGTTTATAAAAGATGGGATTAAGAATGGGGACAAGAGGGGACTAAGGGGAGAGTTACTTAAAGCTGAAGGTGATAGCTATCCTCCAGTCTCTTGTTGTTTTCTTATTTCAGTCCTTCTTGCTTCCAGCTGATACTGTAGTGCAGGGTTGTGGGATGCGAGTGGTGACCACACCATCCAATGCCTCTGCCGGGAACAGGTGTGGTTTGATTCTAAAAGCCTTTATAATAGTTAGCAAAGGTGGTGAAAACAATCAAGCAAAAGTTATCCCCATTTACCTTGTCTCCTGTGCTACCCCTCAATTCCCCAAAGAACTGATCCAAAACTAACAGTTTAAAAGAAATAAACTTTTCTCTTTTATCTTACTTTTATCATATTGTTAAAATTTCCCTTAGACCACTTAGTATTCTAGGGGGGATGGTGACCTGGCTATATATATCTGTATACCTGGGGTTTTGAATGAGAGTACCAGATGGCCTGGGTTTGAATTCTGTCTACCACTGATGTTCTGTGTGATCTTAGGCAAGTTACTTAACCTCCCTGTATGTCTCATTTTCCTCATGTGTAACAAGGGATAATTATAGTTCCTACTTCATAGGGTTGCTGTGATAATTAAATGTGATACTAAACATATAATGCATGTAAATCACCCATGAAGCACTGCTAAATTCCATGCAATGAGCACGTAGCTTATTAGATCTCTGTAGCCCGCTGACTGCTCTTCTTGGATACCACTTGCTAGACTTTTCAAACAGTATTTCCTGGTTCACTTCTAACCCTTCTGGCTTCTTTTTCATAATCTCTTGACAAACATTTTACTCACCCCATAAATCCTGGTATTTCTCACAGTTCTGTCTCTTTTCAGAAGGGACAGTTTTGCAACAATGACATCCTCCCTATGCATGTACTGATGAATCACATGTCCCTATGTCCAGTCCAAAGATTTTCCCAGAACTCGAGCATATTTCTTTTCGTCTATTGAAAATGTATACTTCAGGTCGCACAAACATCACAACATATTCTATACATAACTAATAATCTCTTCTTAAACTTCTTATTTGAACTAAGTCTTCCTGTTGTCATCTTCAGAATTAATGGAATTATCAAGAACCCAACCATCCAAACAAGAAAGTTACTTTCTTGATCCTTCATTCTCTACAGCCCATAGATTAAATCTGTCCTTTTATTTTTGTCTCCAGAATGCGTCCCTTAATACGTTTTCGTCTTTTCTCCTAGAATTGTTATGATAGTTTGGGAACTGGTTTTCCTACTTCCTACTTGGTTTTCCTTCAAACCATTCTTCACACTTTTGCCAGTAGGATACTTCTAAAATGCAAATCCCATCTTTCACTCTTAGTATTGTCAAGTAGAAGTAAAATGCAAGAGACACATGTAATTAAAAAAATTTTAGTAGCAAGCAAACACAGGTGAAATTAATTTTAATTATATATTTTATTTTGCCCCAAAACATTACCATTTCAACATGTAGTCAGTTAAAAAAGTCCTTGAAATCTGATGTATATTATTTTATACTTGTAACACATCTTAATTTGGGCTAACCACATTTAAAAAGTACATGTGGCTACATGTGGTTAGAGTGGCTCCAATACTGATCTGCACAGGACTAAAGGATAAAACACCCAAATTAATTTGAATGGCTTATTAAGACCCTTGATTATCTGCTCCCATCCTACTCTATAGCATCATCCTACACCAACTTCTTTACAAACTCTGTACTCCAGCCCTACTGAAAATGTTCAAGTCTTACTATGTGTTATCATCCATACTGTCTCTTTGCTTGAAGAACACCCCATCTCATCTACTCAGTGATCTGCTTGCTCTTTATATCATCCTTGTGGAATCTTTCTACTACTGCTGAAGACCCAGACTCTACATGAGCATGTCCTGGTTCTCACACAATATAAAAGGAAGATTTCTTTATCCATTGCCTTCTAGTCCTACAGTGCCAACAGGTCTTCTCTCCAACCCTGTGAAATCAGATATTTTAGAATTTACCCTTGGTTGACATAAGGAAGAGGCATATTTGAATATATTTTTTTAAATTTCCTTGCTTTAATCCATGTTATGAGCAATTTATTTTTATTATTTTGGTTATAATTTACAGACCTGCTTTTTAAACATAAACATTCAAAGTCTCATGAAATTATATCATTCATAGTTGTTTTATAATGCCAAAATCCCAACAAAATTAATCTTCAGAAATGAAGACTAGGTGGAATTTCAATTAATTTGCTAATCATTCTTTTTTAGTTTTTCTTTATTCTTTAGCTATAGCACAAATGACTTATAACAAGTCTCTAGTGTAGTGGGACATTTGTAATCTTCATTTGTATTATTAAAAAGAACATTTACATTTCAGAGTAAGCATGCCCTTAGTGAATATTCTGGATTGTTTATAATGAGGTTAAGAAATATTTTTCTGAATATGCTTATTTTTAATTACATATGTACTATGGAAATTTGTTCTGTATGTAACAGTGTCAAATGATACAGAAGTGTAATCCCTAATCCTCCTGCCTTTGGCAGAAACAACCACTTTTGATAGTTCCCCAAATATTCTTTCAAAATTTACACACACATTCATACTTTCCTCCTTCACAAAAAAGAACTATTTTTGTGACAATAAATTTTTAACTTACCTATGTTTTCGAGATCTTTCCATATCAGTTCATATGACTCTACATCATTTTTAACTTTTTTTAAGAACAGTTTTAGGTTCACAACAAAATTGAGGGTAAGATATGAGATTTCTCATATCCCCCCTGCCCCCACATATGCATAGCCTTTCCCATTATGAACATCTCTCATTAGAATGGTATATTTGTCACCAAGGATGAACTTATATTGACAAATCATCATCACCCAAAGCCCATAGTTTACCTTAGGGTTCACTCTTGGTGTACGTTCTATGGGTTTGAGCAAATGTACACTGACATATACACATCATTATAATATCAAAGGATTTTCACTGCCCTAAAATTCCTCTGTGTTTTCTCTGCTTACCCCCCAACCTGCATTAGCAACCACTGCTCTTGTTATTATTTCCATAGTTCTGCTTTTTCCAGAATGTTGTATAGTTGGAATCATACATTAGTATGTATGTAGACTTTTTTTTCCTCAGAGTATAATTGCTTTACAATGTTGTGTTACTTTCTGCTGTACAATGAAGTGAATCAGCTGTATGTATACATATATTCCCTCCCTCTTGGACCGCCCTCCCACCTCCCCATCCCACCCATCTACGTCATCACAGAGCACTGATCTGAGCTCCCTGTACTATACAGCAGGTTCCCACTAGCTATCTATTTTACACATCGTATTGTATTTATGTAAAACCTATATTCCCAATTCGTCCTACCCTCCCCTTCCCTCCACGTGTCCATATGTTTGTTCTCTACATCTATACTTCTATTCCTGCCATACAATAGGTTCATCTGTACCATTTTTCTAGATTCCATATATATGTGTTAATATACGATATTTGTTTTTCATTTTCTGACTTACTTCACTCTGTATGACTGACTCTAGGTCCATCCATCTCTCTACAAATGACCCAATTTCATTCATTTTTATAGCTGAGTATTATTCTGTTGTATATATGTACCACATCTTCTTTATCCATTCACCTGTCGTTGGACATTTAGGGTGTTTCCATGTCCTGGCTATTGTAAATAGTGCTGCAATGGACATTAGGGTACATGTGTCCTTTTGAGTTATAGTTTTCCAGGGTATATGCCCAGTAGTGAGATTGCTGGGTGATATGGTAGTTCTATTTTTAGTTTTTTAAAGAACCTCCATACTGTTCTCCATAGTGGCTGAATCAATTTACGTTCCCACCAACAGTGCAAGAGGGTTCCCTTTTCTCCACACCCTCTCCAGCATTTATTGTTTGTAGATTTTTGATGATGGCCATTCTGACCAGTGTGAGGTGATACCTCATTGTAATTTTGATTTGCGTTTCTCTAATAATTAGTGATGTTGAGCATCTTTTCATGTGCCTCTTGACCATCTGTATGTCTTCTTTGGTGAAATATCTATTTAGGTCTTCTGCCCATTTTTTAATTGTGTTCCTGGTTTTTCTTGACATTGAATTCCATGAACTCTTTGTATATTTTGGAGATTAATACACAGAAATCTCTTGCATTCACTGACAATGAAAAATCAGAAAGATAAATTAAGGAAACAATCCCATTTACCATCACAACAAAAAGAATGAAATACCTAGGAATAAACCTACCTAAGGTGGCAAAAGACTTATACTCACAAAACTATAAAACACTGATGAAAGAAATCAAAGATGACATAAACAAATGGAGAAATATACCATGTTCTTGGATTGGAAGAATCAATATTGTGAAAATGACTATACTACCCAAAGCAATCTACAGATTCAATGCAATCCCAATCAAACTACCAATGGCATTCTTCACAGAATTAGAGCCAAACGTTTCACAATTTGTATGGAAACACAAAAGAAGCTGAATAGCCAAAGCATTCTTGAGAAAGAAACATGGAGTTGGAGGAGTCAGGCTCCCTGACTTCAAACTATACTACAAAGCTACAGTAATCAAGACAGTATGGTACTGGCACAAAAACAGAAATATAGATCAATGGAACAGGATAGAAAGCCCAGAGATAAACCATGGACATATGGTCACCTAATTTATAGCAAAGGAGGCAGGAAAATACAAAGGAGAAAAGACAACCTCTTCAATAGTGGTGCTGAGAAAACTGGACAGCTACATGTAAAAGAATGAAAGTAGAACACTCCCTAACACTATACACAAAAATAAACTCAAAATGGATTAAGACCAAACACTTTAAGACTCTTAGAGCATAGGAAAAACACTCTTTGCCATAAACCACAGCAAGATCTTTTTTGACCCACCTCCTAGAGTAATGAAAATAAATAAATAAACAAATGGACCCTAATTAAACTTAAAAGTTTTGCACAGCAAAGGAAACTGTAAACAAGATGAATAGCATTTTCAAATTGATTACTTTCACTTGGTAATATCTTTTCAAGATTCTTTCATGTCTTTTCATGACTGGATAGCTTATTTCTTTTTATCACTGAATAATAATGCATTACTTTGTTGTACCACAGTTTATTTATCCATTCATCTACTGAAGCCTGTTTTGGTGGTTCCCAAGGTTTTACAATTATGAATAAAGTTGTTATAAATATCTGCATGCAGATTTTGTGTGTGGACATTAGTTTTCAACTCCTTTGGGTAAATACCAAAATGCACATTTGCTGGATCATATGGTAAGAGTATGTTTAGCTCTGTAAAAAACTGCCAAACTGTCTTCCAAGGTAGCTGTACCATTTTGCATTCCTACTAGCAATGAATGAGATTCCCTGTTCCTTCACATCTTGTCAACATTTGCTTTTGCCAGTGTTCCAGATTTTGGGGCATTCTAATAGGTGTATAATGATATCTTATCATTTTAATTGGCATTTCCCTAATGACATATAATGTGGAATATTTTTTCGTATTCTTCTTTACCATCTATATATCTTTTTTTGGTGAGGCATCTGTTAAGGTATTTGGATCATTTTAAAATTGGGTTGTTTATTTTCTTATTGTTGAGTTTTAAGAGTTCTCTGTATATTTTGGATAACAGTACTTTATAGATGTGTCTTTGCAAATATTTTCTCCCAGTCTTGAATTGTCTTTAGCCAAGCAGAAGTGCCTAATTTTAATGAAGTCCAGCTTATCAATTCTTTCTTTCATGAATTTTGTCTTTGGTGTTTTAACCATTATTCTTTTTTACAGCTGAATTGATTGACATTTAAATTCATTTCAATCACAGAGAATGTAGCAACAAACATTCTTGTTCTGATATATTTGGGCACATGTATGCTTCTGTAAGTTACATGATTATAGGTGAAATGAGTGAGTCAAGAATATACCTATTTAAAATTTTGATAGATATTGCTAATATTCTTCCTCTGAAAAAGGACTACCAATTTCCACGTTCATCTGGAGTATAAAGGATAGGAATCAGACCTTATGAAACTGTAATTTGTTAGTGGCAAGAGAAGTGGGTCAGGCATCAGAAGAACTGGTTCTTATTCCCCTTTCTGATACTCTAAGTAGCTCTGTGACATGACATGGATCACTTAGCTTTCCTGTCTCACTGGATCCTTTAACATGTACCTCTTAAAATGCTAGTAGATGTAGTTTCTAGCTTTGGCTTTCAAGCATATAGCAGAGTTCAACATGCTTAATATATAGTTTATGAAGACTGCATTTCTAAATCAGTCTGATATATGTCCTGCTTGCCTAAATTCTTCTAGAATGGAGCCAAATGCAGGGAAAAGCTAAGACCTCCAAGAGCTACTCAGATTCTCAGAAGCTAACACTGCATTTGGTGCTTGGCTACCTAAATGCTGATTTGGTTCAGAGACCTGCTTTTCTAAGTGTCTAAGGCCAGGAGTGATTCCAGGCAGGCAGCAGACTCAGAAAAGGAGGAACAGAGGTCAATGTGGCACAAATACACTTGACAAACATTCTGGGAGAAAATTCTGTGTTGCCAGACTAACCTGTTTCTCAGTATTCACAGGTGGAGATTTTCCATGATAAAAAGGTTTATTTCCCACACATACCCACAGGATTCAACCAGTGACTTAACACTGTCTTTTACCAGTGTTATTATTACCATTGTAAATGTTTGTCTGCCTGAAATACAATGGTACTGTGAGGTGATGGAGATAAAATTAACTGTTTATGTGTACATGATACCAGTTTTGTTGGAAAGTGACACAGTGATTAGAATGTCAATATAACTATTTTCTTTCTCCATTTCAGATACTCATTTCAAAGGGGAAAAAATAAAGAATATTCAAACCAGAATTCTGAAACTGAGAGAAAGATTGCTAAGTGATGTCAGTCTGTGGTAGGTATTTTCCAGGCCACTGACTTGTCAATGTTGCTGTTCACTGTATTCACCTGGTTTTGAAAAAGATTGATTGGAGGTGTGGGACTCCCAGATATTCTGATTTAATTGACCTTGGAAATGGCCTGACATATGTTTTAAAGAGAGAGCCATTGGGTCTTATGCCACTCAATATGACAGTCACCAGTCTCATGTGGCACTGAACACTGAAAATGTGTCCAGATTGAATTGAGACATGCTTGAAGACTTAGTACCAAAAATGTAATATTAGTAACTAATACATTATTAATATTATATTCTAATAATAATATATCACACTAATTTAATACTAGTAACACTATTATTATTGTTATATTAATTAATATTTATAATTAATGTGTTAATAATAATAAAATACTATTTTATATGGATTTCATGTTGAAATGATAGTATTTTGGATATTAAATAAATATATTACTAAAATTAATTTGACTGTTTTTTTCTTTTAAAAATGTGGTACTAGAAATTATAAAATTATATATGTGGCTTAAGGGAAGGGATTAAGATAGTGAAGTAGGAAGATCCTGAGCTCATGTCCTCTCATGAGCACACCAAAATTACATATACTTGCAGAGAAACTATCTTGGAGAATGGCCCGAAGAATAGTAGAAAAGATTTTCCAGAACTAAAGATATAGAGAAGGAGCCACAGTGACATGGGTAAAAGGGGTGCAGATGCAGTCTAGTCAGGACCCATACCCTGACTGGTGATCCACAAGCAAGAAGGATATCACAGCTGAGAAGAAGGGGTATGAGCCTCACATCAGGGTCTCTAGCCCAGAGGCCCTACAACAGGATGAACATCTAAAACATCTGGCTTTGGAAACCAAAGTGCTTGTGTTCAGGAGAGCTGGAGAGCTGTAGGAAACTGAGATTCCACTCCTAAAGGGCATGCACAAAATCTCACATGTTCTAAGACTCATCACAGATACAGTAGTTTGAAATGTGCCTGGGTCAGAACCACTTGCTGATCAGAAGGCAGCTGATAATCCCTTGGGGAATGAGATGATGTCAGGAAGCATTTTTGTGATCTTGTTCTACCAAGCTGACACTGGAGCTGGCAGGCACAATTTTAGAATCCTCCCTCTAGACTCTTAGTGCTGGGGGCCTAACCAACCCATCAGCATGACTTCAGGAGTTATATACAATGTCACGCCTTGCAAACAGCAAACTGAGAATCTTGCCCCACCCACTGGGAAACCCACAGAAACTTCATGAAACACGGTCTCACAGCCAGTTGGGCTAGGGTCCAGCCCTGCTTACTATCACATAGTTGGCCCACCACAACAGATGGGTGCATGCAAAACACATAGGGGACATCCCTGGAGCATCTAGCTCTGATGGCCAGAGGGGACTCTGATCTGGGCCCCATAGGACTCTTCCCAAATAAGGTCATTTCTCCAAGATGGAGAGACCTAACAGACCTACTTAATATATAGAAATAAACACAGTGAATTAGGTAAACTGAGGAGAAGAGTAATATGTTTCAAATGAAAGAACAAAAGTTCATAAAAAAGAACTAAGCAAAATGGAGATAGGCAATCTATCTAATAAAGAGTTGAAGATAATGATCATAAAGATGCACAACAAACTCAGGATAAGAATGAATGAACACACTGAGAACTTCAACAAAGACTTCAAATATATAAAAAAGAAGCAATCAGAGCTAAAGAATACAATAACTGAAATTTAAGAAATACACTAAAGGTAATCAACTGTAGATTAGGTGATACAGAGGAATGGATTAACAATCTGAAAGACACAGAAGTGGAAATCATCCAGCTGAACAGAAAAAAAGAAAAAATAATTTTAAAAATATGAGGATAGTTTAGTGGACTTCTGAGACAACATCAAGTGTACTAACATTCTCATTGTAGGGTTCCCAAAAAGAGAAGAGAGAGAGAAAGAGGCAGAGAACTCATTTAAAGAAATAATAGCTGAAAATTTCCCTATCCTGGAGAAGAAAACAGACATGCAGGTCCAGAAAGCACAGAGAGTCCCTGGCAAGATGGACCCAGAGGTCCACTGAGACATTATAATTAAAATGGTAAATATTAAAGATAAAGAGAAAATCTTAAAAGCACAGAAGAAAACCAATTAGTTATGTACAAGAAAATTTCCTTAAGACTATAAGCTGACTTTTCAACAGAAACTGTACAGGCTAGAAGAGAGTGGCATAATATATTCAAAGTGACAGAAGGAAGAAACCTACAACAAAGAATACTCTACCCAGCACAGTTATCATTCAGAATTGAAGGAGAAATAAAGAGTTTTACAGACAAGCAAAACTAAAATAGTTTATCACCACTACACTAGACTTATAACAAATATTAAAGGGATTTCTCAAAGTTCTAAAGAAAGTCCACAACTAGATTTTTTTTCCACACTGTGCAGTTTGAAGAATCTTAGTTCCCCAATCAGGGATAGAACACAGGCCCTGTGAGTGAAAACACTGAGTCCTAACCACTGGACCACCAGAGAATTCCTTAGAAATTTTAAAAGTATGTCAGAAAAAATCTCACTGGTAAAGGCAATCATATAGTAAAGGTACTGGATCAACCACTTATAAAGCTAGCAGGAAGGCTAAAAGACAAAAGTAGTAAAATCATCTATATCTTCAACAAGTAGTTAAGGGACACAGACAAAAAATGATGTTAAATATGATGTAAAAAACTGGGAGGAGAGAGTAAAAACGTAGGGCTGTTAGAATTTGTTTAAACTCAAGAGATAATCAACATAAATTAGACACATATATATAAGTTGTTATATACATAGCGTGTTATATATGAACTTCACGGTGACCCCCCCAAAAAACCCCACCATAATAGATAGACACAAAAAAGAGAAAGAAATCTAACTGTGATGTAAAGACAGTCATCAAATCACAAGGGAAGAGAGCAAGAGAGGAAGAAAGGAACAGAGAAGAGCTACAAAAACAACCAGAAAACAATGAGCAAGCTGACAATAAGTGCATACCTATCAATTATTACCTTAAATGTAAATGGACTAAATACTCCAACCAAAAGACAGACTGGCTGAATAGATACAAAATAAATACCTGTATATATGCTGCTTACAAAAGACTCACTTCAGATCTAGAGACACACATGGACTGAAAGTGAAGAGTCAGAAAAATGTATTCCATGCAATGGAAATGAAAAGAAAGCTGAAGTAGCAATACTTATATCAGAAAAAATACACTTTGAAACAAAGACTATAACAGGAGACAAATGAGGACATTTCATAAAGGTGAAGAGTTCAATAAAATAAGATGACATAACACTTGTAAATATACATGTACCCAACATAGGGGCACCTAAATACATAAAGCAAATATTTACAGACATAAAAAGAGAAATTAAAAGTAGTACAACAATAGTATGGAACTTTAACACCCCACTTACATCAATGAACAGATCATCCAGATAGAAAATTAAATGAGGAAACTCTGGCTGTAAATGACACACTAGTCAGATAGACATAATAGATATACATAGAACATTCATCCAAAGGTAGCAGAAAACACCCTTTTTAAGTGTATATGAAACTGTCTCTAGGATAGATCACATTCCAGCCACACAAGTCTCAATAAATTTAATAATTTTGAAACCACATCGTGTCTTTTCTGAACATAACACTGTAAGAAATACTAGAATCAACTCAAAGGAAAAAAAAAAGAAAAACACAGAAACATGGAGTCTAAAAAAATGCTACTAATCAAACAATGGGTCACTGAAGAAATCAAAGAGGAAATAAAAAAGTACCCAGATCAAATGAAAATGTAAATTCAAATTCTATGGGAAGCAGAAAAAGCTGTTCTAAGAAGGAAGTTTATAGTGATACAAGCCTAACTCAGGAAACAAGAAAAATAAGCAATTGAACTTTACACCTAAATGAACTAGAAAAA
This sequence comes from Mesoplodon densirostris, assembly GCF_025265405.1. Classification (NCBI taxonomy): domain Eukaryota; kingdom Metazoa; phylum Chordata; class Mammalia; order Artiodactyla; family Ziphiidae; genus Mesoplodon; species Mesoplodon densirostris. The sequence goes on along the minus strand of NC_082671.1, from coordinate 31,305,960 downwards.
AGAAACAAAACCCAAAGTTAGCAGAAGAAAGGAAACAATAAAAATCATACGGGAAATAAATGAAATAGAGACTAAAAGCAATAGAAAATATCAGTGAAACTAAGAGCTAGTTCTTTAAAAAGATAAACCAAATTGATAAACCTTTAGCCAGACTCATCAAGAAAAAGAGAGAGCCCAAGTAAATAAAATCAGAAATGAAAGATAAGAAGCTACAAAGGACATGACAGAAATACAAAGGATCATAAGAGAGCACTACAAACAATACTCCAATAAAATGGACAACCTAGAAGAAATGGAAAATTCCTGGGAATGTACAATCTCCTGAGACTGAATCAGGAAGAAGTAGAAAATATGAACAGAACTGAGGTGGGAGAGGGTTGGGAGGGATAAATTAGTAGTTTGGGATTAGCAGATACAAATTACTATGTATAAAATAGATAAAAACAACAAAATCCTACTGTATAACACAGGAAACTATATTCAATATTTCATAATAAACTATAATGGAAAAAATATGGAAAAGAATATATATATATTCACACACATCATTTTGCTGTACACAAGGAACTAAAACAACATTGTAAATTAACTACAGTTCAATAAAAAAAGAAAATATGAAAAGACAAATTACTAGTAATAATTGAATCAGTAATCAAGAAATTTCCAACAAACAAAAATTCAGGATTTGATGGCTTCACAGGTGAATTCTACCAACAATTTAAAGAAGAGCTAACATTTATCTTTTTCAAATTACTCCAAAAAAATTGCAGAGGAAGGAACACTTCCAAATGCATTCTATGAGGTCAAAATCACTCTGATATCAAAACCAGACAAAAGCACCACAAAAAAGAAAATAAAATTACAAGCTAATATTCCTGGTGAACATAGGTGCAAAAATCCTCAACAAAGTATTAGCAAATCAAAACCAACACTACATTAAAAGGATCATACACCATGATCAAGTGGTATTTACCCACTGATGCAAAGATAGTTCAATATTAGCAAATCGATCAATGAGATATACCACCTTAAGAATACAAAGGGAAAAAAATCACATGATCATCTCAATGGTGGCAGAAATTTTTGACAAAATTCGACATCCATTTATGATTAAAATTCTCAAGAAAGTGGGCCTAGAGGAAACATATTTCAACATAATAAAGGCCATATAAGACAAACTTACAGTGAATGTCATATTCAATAGTGAAAAGCTCAAAGCATTTTCTCTAAGATCAGAAACAAGACAAGGATGACAGTTTTATTCAACAAAAAGAAATAAAAGGTATCCAAAGTGGAAAGGAAGAAGTAAACTGTCACTCTTTGCAGATGACATAATTCAATATGAAGAAAACTCTAAAGACTCCACCAAAAAACTATCAGAACTAATAAATGAATACAGTACATTTGCAGGATACAAAGTTAATATACAGAAATCTGTTGCATTTCTATACACTAATAATAATCTACCAAAAAGAGAAATTAAGAAAACTATCACATTTACTATTGCATCAAAAAGAATAAAAAACCTAAGAGTAAATTGAACCAAGGAAGTGAGTGATCTGTGCTCTAAAATCTATGAGACATTGGTGAAAGAAATTGAAGAAGACACAAATTAGTGGAAGATATACTGTGCTCATGGATTGGAAGAAATTGTGAAGATGTCTATACTACTCAAGGCAATCTACAGACTCAATGCAACCCCTATCAAAATACCAGTGGTATTTACCAGAGGCTAGAACAAATAATCCTAAAATTTGTATGGAAACACCAAGGACCCTGAATAGTCAAGGCAATCTTGAGAAAGATGGACAAAATTGGAGGTATCATGTTTCATGATTTCAAACTATACCACAAAGCTATGTTAATCAAAATAGTGCAGTACTGGTACAAAAATAGACATAGACAAATAAAGCAGAATAGAGAGCCCCCCCAAAAAACCACACTTATATGGTCAGTTAATTTATGACAAAGAAGGCAAGGATATACAATGAGGAAAAGATAGCCTCTTCAATAAATGGTGTTGGAAAAACTGAATAGCTACATGCACAAGAATGAAACTGAACCACTTTCTTACACCTTATACAAAAATAAACTCAAAATGGATTAAATTTAAGACCTGAAACCATAACACTCCTAGAAGAAAACATATGTAATATGCCCTTTGATGTCACTTTTAGCAATATTTTTGGATATGTCTCCTCAGACAATGGAAACAAGCAAAAATAAACAAATGAGAATACATAAAACGAAAAGGTTTTTGCACAGTGAAGGAAATCATCAACAAAAAAACGTCAACTTACTGAATGTAAGAAAATACTTGCAAATGATATATCTGATAAGGGGTTAATATCCAATATATGTAAAAAACTCATACGACTCAACATCGAAAAACAATCCAATTTAAAAATGGGCAGACATTTATCTGAATAGACATTTTTCCAAAGGAGACATACAGAGGGCCAACAGACACATGAAAAAATGCTCAAAAATCACAAATCATCAGGAAAATGCAAATAAAACCCATAATAAGATATCACTTCACACTTGTCAGAATGGCTGTCATCAAAAAGACGAATAACAAATGTTGGCAAGGATGTGGAGAAAAAGAATCCTTGTGCATTGTTGGTGAGAATGTAAATTGGTACAACCACTATTGTAAATAGTATGATTTCATAACAGTAGAATTACCATACATTCTATCAATTCCACTTCTGGGTATTTAACTAAAGAAAACAAAAACACCAATTCAAAAAGATATATGTATCCCTATGTTCATGCCAGCACTATTTATAATAGCCAAGATTTGGAAGCCACCTAGTGTTCATCAAGGGATAAATGGATAAAGAAGATGTGGTATATATATATACCACATTGTATACATCTATACACAATGGAATACTTTTCAGCCACAAAGAAGAAGGAAATCTTGTCATTTGTGACAAAATGGATAGATCTAGAGGGTATTAAACTAAGTGAAGTAAGTAAGACAGAAACAGATTTCACTTATATGTGGAATATAAAAAATAAAACGAATAAAACGAAATGAAAACAGACTCAGATATAAAGAACAACTGGTGTTGGCCAGAGGTGAGGTGGTTGTGGGTGGGGAAAAATAAAGAAGATTAAGAGGTGCAAATTTCCAGTTATAATATAAGTAAATCACAGGAATGTAATAATATACAGCATAAGGAATATGGTCAACAATACTGTAATAACTTTGTAAGGGGACAAATGGTTACTAGAATTACTGTGGTGATTATTTCATAATGTATTGAGAATGTTGAATGACTATGTTGTACATCTAAAACTAACATAATATCATATATCAACTATACTTCCAAAAATGAACAAGGAATGGAAAAAATTACATATGTGGCTTATATTTGTGGCTTGCATTATGTTTCTATTGGTTAATGCTGTGTGCATCAGTTTGGGCAAGATGCTGCCAGTGCAGCATCAGGGAAATCCAGGATACTGATTAGAATGGAGGGGTAACTTCTACTTTAGGGTGGAGCAATGTTCATTTCTCATGACTACTGGAAATTTTTTTCCCATAATATAGAGTCAGCCTTTTGGAAGCATAATTTTCAAGCATAATTATCATGTTACCTCATTTTTTCTTTGTTGTAATGTTAAGGTAAATTCATCAAAAGTTTTCCTGTTTTCCAAAGTAAGTTTAAAAATTGCTAAGAAAAATATTTATTCGAACAGAGTCCTCTACTATGCCTAACGCACTCTATGAAATCACTGACTTCTGTGGAGAATGTAATAAGTGTGGAAAGAAATTCACTGAGCTGTCCAAAGTGGAAAAAAAAATCATGTGACTAAACCCCAGGATAAAATACAGCCTCTTTTTTAAAAAAATAAATTAATTTATTTAATTTATCTGTTTATTTATTTGGTTGCTTTGGGTCTTAGCTGTGGCGGGTGAGTTCCTTAGTTGAGGCAAGTGGGCTCCTTAGTTGCAGCTTGAGAGCTCCTTTGTTGTGGTAAGTGAACTCATATTTGCGACATGCATGTGGGATCTAGCTCTTGAACCAGGGATCAAACCCGGGCCACCTGCATTGGCAGTACAGAGTCCCAACCACTGTGCCAACAGGGAAGACTAATACATCTTCTTTTTTACAAAAATTTTTATACAAAGGGAGAGTTTGAGAGGCATAACAGCAGTCAATATGTAAGCAATTTGCTAGGAATTTTAAACTCACCATTTTTCTCAGTAATCTGTCCTACTTCCTAGCAGTGGGAAAGCCAGAAGGCAAAATTTCCTAAGAACAAGTTTACATAGAAAAAAGATTTATCCAAAATGTATATGTCAAGGATATCTGTGAATGAACCCCACCTTTTATTAGATAATTAGTGAATTACTTAAAAATATTTGACATTTAAAAAATTTTGATCTTAATTACTTTAAGGCTTTGCTAATCTGTTCCTTCTCAGCTATATTCTGAAAGATGTATGTGAAAAAATGTGTAAATTCTCTGCCCTTTCATTAAATTTTTGCTCTGATTTCCTCTTCCTTAGATATCCCTTTAAAATGGAAATTGAGAAAAGGGAAAAAGCAGATAGTTTGGGAGGAGAATTTACACTAGTATCTTTTTTTAAAAAAACATATTTATTGGAGTATAATTGCTTTACAAGATTGTGTTAGTTTCTGCTGTGTAACAAAGTGAATCAGCTATATGTATGCATATATCCCCATATCACCTCCCTCTTGCTTTGCATCTCCCTTCCACCCTCCCTATCCCACCCCTCTAGGTGGTCACAAAACACCGAGCTGATCTCCCTGTGCTATGCAGCAGCTTCCCACTAGCTATCGATTTTACATTTGGTGGTGTATATATGTCAATGCTACTCTCTCACTTCGTCACAGCTTACCCTTCCGCCTTGTGTGTCTTCAACTCCATTCTGTACGTCTGTGTCTTTATTCCTGTCCTGCCCCTAGGTTCAACAGAAACATTTTTTTTTACTCCATATATATGTGTTAGCATATGGTATTTGTTTTATTCTTTCTATTCCACTCTGTATGACAGACTCTAGATTCACCCTCCTCAATACAAATAACTCAATCTCGTTTCTTTTTATGGCTGAGTAATATTCCATTGTATATATGTGCCACATCTTCTACATCCATTCGTCTTTTGATGGACACTTAGGATGTTTCTATGTCCTGGCTAATGTAAATATTGCTGCAATGAACATTGTGGTACATGACTCTTTTTGAATTATGGTTTTCTCAAGGTATATGCCCAGTAGTGGGATTGCTGGGCCATATGGTAGTTCTATTTTTAGCCTTGTAAGGAACCTCCATACTGTTCTCCATAGTGGCTGTATCAGTTTACATTCCCATCAACAGTGCAAGAGGGTTCACTTTTCCCCACAGTCTTTCCAGCATTTATTGTTTGTATACATTTTGTTGATGGCCATTCTGAATGGTGTGAGGTCATATCTCATTGTAGTTTTGATTTGCTTTTCTCTAATGATTAGTGATGTTGAGCATCTTTTCATGTGTTTGTTGGTAATCTGTATATCTTCTTTGGAGTCTGTTTAGGTCTTATGGCCATTTTCGGATTTGGTTGTTTGATTTTTTGATATTGAGTTGTATGTGCTGCTTGTCTATTTTGGAGATAATCCGTTGTCCATTGATTCATTTCCAAATATTTTTTTCCCATTCTGAGGATTGTCTTTTCATCTTGTTTATGGTTTCCTTTGCTGTGAAAAAACTTTTCAGTTTCATTAGGTCCCACTTGTTTATTATTGTTTTTGTTTCCATTTCTCTAGGAGGTGGGTCAAAAAGGATCTTGCTGTGATTTATGTCATAGAGAGCTCTGCCTATGTTTTCTTCTAACAGTTTTATAGTGTCTGGCCTTACATTTAGACCTCTAACCCATTTTGAGTTTATATTTATATACGGTGTTAAGGAGTGTTCTAAATTCATTCTTTTACCCATAGCTGTCCAGTTTTCCCAGCACCACTTATTGAAGAGGATGTCTTTTGTCCATTGAATATTCTTGCCTCTTTTATCAAAGATAAGGTGACCATATGTGCATGGGTTTATTTCTGGTCTTTCTATCCTGTTCCATTGATCTATATTTCTGTCTTTGTGCCAGTCCCATACTGTCTTGATTACTGTAGCTTTGTAGTATAGTCTGAAGTCAGGGAGCCTAATTCCCCCAGCTCCATTGTTCTTTCTCAAGACTGCTTTGGCTATTCGGAGTCTTTTGTGTTTCCATACAAATTGTGAAATTTTTTCTTCCAGTTCTGTGAAAAATGCCATTGGTAGTTTGATAGAGATTGCATTGAAACTGTGGATTGCTTTGGATAGTATAGTCATATTCACAGTGTTGATTCTTCCAATCCAAGAACATGATATATCTCTCTATCTGTTTGTTTCATCTTTAATATCTTTCATCAGTGTCTTATAGTTTTCTGCATATATATGTTTGGTCTCCGTAGGTAAGTTTATTCCTAGGTATTTTATTCTTTTTTTTTTTTTTGCAATGGTAAATGGGAGTGTTTCCTTAATTTCTCTTTCAGATTTTTCATCATTAGTGTATAGAAATGCAAGAGACTTCTGTGCATTAATTTTGTATCCTGCTACATTACCAGATCCATTGATTAGCTGTAATAGATTTCTGGTAGCATCTTTAGGAGTCTCTATGTATAGTATCATGTCATCTGCAAACAGTGACTGTTTTATGTCTTCTCTTCCAATTTGGATTCCCTTTATTGCTTTTTCTTCTCTGATTGCTGTGGCTAAAACTTCCAAAACTGTGTTGAGTAATAGTGGTGAGGGTGGGCAACCTTGTCTTGCTCCAGATCTTAGAGCAAATGGTTTCAGTTTTTCACCATTGAGAATGATGTTGGCTGTTGGTTTGTCATATATAGCCTTTTTTATGTTGAGGTAAGTTACCTCTATGCTTACTTTCTGAAGAGTTTTTATCATAAATGGGTGCTGAATTTTATTGAAAGCTTTTCCTTCGTCTATTGAGATGATCATATGGTTTGTATCCTTCAGTTTGTTAATATGTTGTATCACATTGATTGATTTGCATATATTGAAGAATCCTTGCATTCCTGAGGTAAACCCCACTTGATCGTGATGTAGATCCTTTTAATGTGTTGTCAGATTCTATTTGTTAGTATTTTGTTGAGGATTTTTCATCTATATTCATCAGTGATATTGGCCTGTAGTATTCTTTTTTTGTGACATCTTTGTCTGGTTTTGATATCAGGGTGATGGTGGCCTCATAGAATGATTTTTAGAGTGTTCTTCCCTTTCCTATATTTTAGAAGAGTTTGAGAAGGATAGGTGTTATCTCTTCTCTAAATGTTTGATAGAATTTACCTTTGAAGCCATCTGGTCCTGGGGTTTTATTTGTTGGAAGAATTTTAATCACAATCTAAATTTCAGTGCTTGTGTTTTGTCTGTTTATGTTTTCTATTTCTTCCTGGTTCAGTCTCAGAAGGTTCTGCTTTTCTAAGAATCTGTCGATTTCTTCCAGGTTGTCCATTTTATTGGCATATAGTTGCTTGCAATAATCTCTCCCAATCCTTTGTTTCTCTGCAGTGTCAGAAACGTCTCATTTTTCATTTCTAATTCTGTTGATTTGAGTCTTCTCCCTTCTCTTCTTGATGAGTCAGGCTAATGGTTTATCAATTTTGTTTATCTTCTCAAAGAACCAGCTTTTAGTTTTATTGATCTTTACTATTGTTTTCTTTACTTCTTTTTATTTCTTTCTGCTCTGATCTTTATGATTTCTTTCCTTCTGCTAACTTTTTTTTTTCTTCTTCTGTCTCTAATTGCTTTAGGTATAAGGTTAGGTTGCTTATTTGAGATTTTTTTTGTTTGTTTCTTGAGGTAGGATTCTATAACTATAAACTTACCTCTTAGAACTGCTTTTGCTGAATCTCACAGGTTTTGCATCATCGTGTTTTCATTGTCATTTGTTTCTAGGTATTTTTTTGATTTCCTCTTTGATTTATTCAGTGATTTCTTGGTTACTCAGGAGAGTATTGTTTACCCTCCATGTGTTTGTAATTTTTACATTTTTTTCCTTTAATTGAGATCTAGTCTGATAGCATTGTGGTCAGGAAAGCAACTTGATATGAGTTCAATTTTCTTAAATTTACCAAGGCTTGATTTGTGACCCAAGCTATCATCTATACTGGAGAATGTTCTATGAGCACTTAAGAAGAAAGTGTATTCTGTTTTTGGATGGAATGTCCTATAGATATCAATTAAGTCCACCTTTTTTAATGTGTCATTTAATGCTGTGTTTCCTTATTTACTTTCATTTTTGTAGATCTGTCCATTAGTGAGTGTGGGGTGTTAATATCCCGTACTATTATTGCGATAATTTGATTTCTCCTTTTGTGGCTGTTTGCATTTGCTTTATGTAATGAGGTGCTCCTATGTTGGGTGCATAAATATTTACAATTGTTGTATCTTCTTCTTGGATGATCCCTTGATCATTTTGTAGTGTCCTTCTTTGTCTCTTGTAGTAGTCTTTATTTTAATGTTTATTTTGTCCAAGATGAGAGCTGCTGCTCCAGCTTTCTTTTGGTTTCCATTTGCATGGAATATCTATCCCATCACTTTCAGTCTGTATGTGTCCCTAGGCCTGAGGTTGGTCTCTTGTAGACAGCTTGTTATGGGTCTTGTTTTTGTATCCATTCAGACAGTCTATGTCTTTTGGTGGGAACATTTCATTCATTTACATCTAAGGTAATTATCGATATGTATGTTCCTATTACCATTTTCTTAATTGTTTTGGGTTTGTTTTTGTAGGCCTTTTCCTTCTCTTGTTTTTCCTTCCTTGAGAAATTCCTTTAGCATTTGTTGTAAAGCTGGTTTGATGGTGCTGCATTGTCTTAACTTTTTCTTCTCTGTAAAGGTATTCATTTCTCCATCGAATTTAAATGAGATCCTTGCTGGATAGAGTAATCTTGGTTTAGGTTTTTCCCTTTCAGCATTTTAAATATTTCTTGTCACTCCCTTCTGGATTTCAGAGTTTCTGCTGAAAATTTAGCTGTTAAACTTATGGGAATTCCCTTGTATGTTATTTGTTGCTTTTCCTTTGTTGCTTTTAATATGTTTTCTTTGTATTTAATTTTTGATAGTTTGATTAATATGTCTCTTGGCATTTTCCTCCTTGGATTTATCCTGTATGGGAGTCTCTGTGCTTCCTAGACTTGATTGACTATTGCTTTTCCCATGTTAGGGAAGTTTTCAAACTACTTTAAATATTTTCTCAGACCCTTTATTTTTCTTCTGTTCTTCTGTGACCCCTATAACTTGATTGTTGGTATGTTTAATGTTGTCCCAGAAGTCTCTGAGACTGTTCTCAGTTCTTTCCATTCTTTTTTCTTTATTCTACTCTGCAGTAGTTATTTCCACTATTTTATCTTCCACGTCACTTATCCGTTCTTCTGCCTCAGTTATTCTGCTATTGATTCCTTCTAGAGAATATTTAATTTCATTTATTGTGTTGTTCATCATTGTTTGTTTGCTCTTTAGTTCTTCTAGGTCCCTGTTAAACCTTTCTTCTATTTACTCCATTCTATTTCCAAGATTTTGGATCATATTTACTATCATTATTCTGAATTCTTTTTCAGGTAGACTGCCTATTACCTCTTCATTTGTTTGTCTGGTGGGTTTTTACCTTGCTCCTTCATCAGTTGCATATTTCTCTGTCTTCTCATTTTGTTTAACTTACTGTGTTTTGGGTCTACTTTTCACAGGCTGCAGGTTCATAGTTCGCATTGTTTTTGGTGTCTCCCACCAGTGGGTAAGGTTTGTTCAGTTGCTTGTGTAGGCTTCACAGTGGAGGGGACTGGTGTCTGTGTTCTGGTGAGTTGTTCTGGATCTTGTCTTTCTGGTGGGCAGGGCTGCATCCTGTGGTGTGTTTGGGGTGTCTGTTAGCTTAGTATGATTTTCAGCAGCCTCTCCACTAATCGGTGGTGTTGTGTTCTTGTCTTACTAGTTGTTTGGCATGGGGAATCCAGCACTGGAACCTGCTGACCATTGAGTGGAGCAGGGTCTTAGCATTGAAATGGAGATCTCTGGGAGAGCTCTCACTGATTGATATTACTTTGGGTTGGGAGGTCCCTGGTGAGGCAATGTCCTGAACTTGGCTCTCCCACCTCAGGGGCTCAGGCCTGCCACCAGGCCAGATCACCAGGACCTTGTCAACCACATGACTCAGAAGAAAAGGGAGAAAAAAAAGAAAGAGAAAAAATAATGAAAAAAAATTAAAAATACAGTAAAATTATTAAAATAAAAAAATAATAAAAAAATTAGAGGGCTTCCAAACCAATAAACAAATCCACTAATGATAACAAGCACTAACAACTATACTAAGATAAACAAAAAATCAGAAACAAGTCAGTCACAGACAGCAAACCCCAAGTCTGCAGTTGCCCCCAAAGTCTACCACCTCATTTTGGGTTGCTTCATTGTCTATTCAGGTATTCCACAGATGCAGGGTACCTCAACCTGACTCTGGAGATTTAATCTGCTGCTCATGAGGCTTCTGGGAGAAATTTTCCTTTCTCTTCTTTGTTCACACAACTTCTGGGTTTCAGCTTTGGATTTGACTCCGCCTCTGTATGTAGGTCACCTGAGGGCATCTGTTCTTCACCCAGACAGGACGGATTTAAAGTAGCAGATGATTAGTGGGCTCTGGCTCACTCTGGCCGTGGGTGGGAGGGGTATGGAATGCAGGGTGAGCCTGCAGCAGCAGAGGTCGCTGTGAGGTTGCAACAGCCTGAAGTGCACTGTATGTTCTCCCAGAGAAGTTGTCCTAGGATCACGGGACCCTGGCAGTGATAGGCTGCACAGTCAGCTTAGGCTCATGCCCATCTCTAGAGCTCCTTTAGGTGGTGCTCTGAATCCTCTCTACTTGCTCACCCTGAAACAATGGTCTTTTGCCTCATAGGCAGGTCCAGAATTTTCCCGGACTCCCTCTCAGCTAGCTCTGGTGCACTAGCCCACTTCAGGCTGTGTTCACGCAGCCAACACTATTCCTCTCCCTGGGGTCTGTCCTTTGAAGCCTGAGCCTCAGCTCCTAGCACCCACCTGCCCCAGTGGGTGAGCAGACAAACCTCTCGTGGTAGTGAGTGCTGGTCTGCACCGATCCTCTGTGCGGTGATCTTTCTGCTTTGCCGTCTGCACCTCTGTTGCTGTGCTCTCCTCTGTGGCTCTGAAGCTTCCCCCAACACACCCCTGTCTCCACCAGTGAAGGGGATTCCTAGTGTGTGGAAAGTTTTCCTCCTTCACAGCTCTCTCCCATAGATGTAGGTTCCATCCCTATTCTTTTGTCTCTGTTTTTCCTCTTATTCTTTTGTCCTACCCAGGTAAGTGGGGAGTTTCTTGCCTTTTGGGAAGTGTGAGGTCTTTTGCCAGTGTTCAGTGGGTGTTCTGTAGGAGTTGCTCCACATGTAAATGTATTTTAGATGTATTTGTTGGGAAGAAGGTGATCTCCATGTTTTACTCCTCCATGATCTTTAAGGTCCCGTTCTACACTATTATCTTTTTTACCAGTTTTATAATTCTAAAAAATGCCTAACATTATAAAAAAAGAAGCTATTGTTCATATTTGTGTATAGACTTGGAGGGCTACAAAATAGTTGAATTTTGTGACACAAAGGAAAAATTCTTAAAGGGATTATTTGAAATGGTCCACTTTGTTCAATTGTTACCAAGAAAGTAGTCATTAAACACATCATGCACACTTTACAAAACCCAAAGTAAAGAATGTGACAATACACCAGTTTGGATAGTCAGTCCTCTGAGTATTTTCAATTTGGGATTTTTTTTCCAGGTTATTAGCTTGGAAAGCTTAGATATCAGAAATCAGAGTTTTTATGAAATTATACTCAAAAAATCCCTTTGGAACCTTGCTTTAAATGGGAAGTGACGTTACGTGAAAAGTATTAAACTCTTGACATACACCAGATTTTCTAACATATTTACAATTTCTACTCGAAGTCCTTTATATTTCATTGTTTTTATCATTTGATATGTACGTAGCTTAAGAAGACTTGAGTCTCTCACATGCCTCAGTTTTGTGTGAGCTTGTAATGAGCATTTGGAATTTTCTTAGAAGGAAATCATAGGCAGTTCAATGTTGGGCCCATACTTTGATTGTTGAGCCTTGGCTTTCCTATATATGACTCATGTTTTTTTTGAGCAATTTGTGTAACTGTTCTGAGCTTCAATTTTCTTTATCTTTAGAATTCAGGTCGTAACTTTCCTTTACATAACTCCTCGCAAGATTAAAATTATCTATTAGTGTCTAGTTAGGATTATGCAGTACAAACGGAGTGTAGTACATCAAAGAGTGGTGACTCAATGCAGAAGACACTGAGTTTGTATTTTTTTTTGTCTGAATGACACTGAGAGAGGCAGTTTAATTAGGACACTGACACTCTATGTTTAAATTTGGTTTCCATCACCTACTATTTGTAAGAATTTGGGCAAGTTTTTAAATCTGTTTGACCCAGTTTCCTCACTTGTAAAGTAGATTACTTATAGTACCTTCCTTATAAGATTATTGTCAATATTAATTATTTAATATATAGGAAGACCCTAGAACACAGTTTCTCACATATAGAAGAGCTATATAAGTCTATATTCATTCTGGCACATTCTAGGTACTCAATAAATGTATTACTATATAACTGTCTTATTTTCAGAGACTGCTCTGACTCTTGTGTGGAAGTGACAGTTTGGGGGAAAGTGAAAAAAGACATTTGAATTTCCCTAGGATACCAAAATATATTGGGTAATGAGAAGCCAAAAAAAAAAAAAATGGATTGGAAGTGTGAGTAAGTGTTATCAAAATTATGGAAATAATCCAACTTTCATTTTCCATAAATGTACATGAAATGTACATAAAATACATTTTGTATGTATTTTATGAGTTTTTTATTTTAAAACTTGCAAGATATTCAGGACAGACATTACTCTCCCTCTTTTAAAAGTGAGAAAACTGGAGTCAAAGGTTTTGGTGACCAATGAGGAACTTAGAGCAAACTTCTCTTCTTCACCTGAACTCTGCAAGCATCCAGAGCTTGGTACTAGCAGAGGCCTTAGTGCCCATCTGTCTCCTTGGAAAGTCCAGATGAATTTGAGTGAGTCTCTCCTGGCTCTCAGATCTCCTGTTATTGACTGATGATCCTAAGTTTTATTCAGTGATGTTAAACTTCTCTCTGGAGGAGTAAGTTTTCCTTGAAACTTAGTTTCAAGAAGAGGTATACCTGGATTATCTTCAGTTGAAAGACATGGGAAGATTTTGCTCAGTTTAAACACTGAGTGGGTTATCCTCAGTTGAAAGACTGGGAAGGCTTTGCTCAGTTGAAAGGCACTGAGTAAGGTTGGACTCGGTAATTGGGTGGAAGATTGGCCTGTCATTTTTCCTTGAATTTCCTACTTTAATAGAGTTTGTTAGGATAAAAGTGAAGACACTTCGTGAGAACTTTCAGCTTCAAAGAAGGGACATCTCCTCCTGGAAAGGAACAGCTTTCTCAGGCAACTGAGAAACTTACAGGAGTGGTGGAGGCAAGTCCTCACACTGTGTAGCCATCCCTATAGGGAAACCTACTCATTTTAATTAAAAACTTGCTCTGCTAGGGACACGCATAAGAGCTGGCCATTCTATGATCCAACCACCCATGTTAGTCTTAGGCCATCAAAGGGAGAAACTGAGACACGTAAGATGGCTGAAACAACTCTAGGGTGAAACCTAGAGGAGTTAAGTTCACAAACAGCACATTGGCCCACCACACAATCATCACCAGAAATTTTCTCTCAACAAACCAACCTCAGAACGGGAAACAAAACTTTCAAAGCAAAAGAAAAAGGAACAACAGATTGACAGCCTCCAACTAATACACTAGCCAGGTTTATGTACGTACAAAACTTATACTTGCAAGTACTTACTTAATTGGGAATTAAAGGAAATCTCACCCTGAAAGTAACTTTAAAAAGTGAGAAAACTGAACTGTAAAGAAGTTGAATTGACTTGCCCAGAAATACAGAAAAGAAAAGAGCCACAAAATGTATGGCTTTACCTCCCAATTTTGGTTATTTTTATCATTATATCACATTATCTCCATATGAAATGAAGTTGGTAAACGACCATAAGTATTTTCTGGATTTTCTGAAATGTTTATTTAACTTCATTGTTTAATTATTTCCCAAAGGAATTTTCCTCAGGTGAACTTAACATTTTAATATGTACAACCTATATTAGTTCTTCAAAGTTATAGCTTTAAATTTTGAAGAACTTAGGAGCATTTTTATCACATGAAGTTTTTTGGAGGCAAAGCTCATGAATATGTGTTTTTAAAATATATATAATCTTAAGATAACGGGAATATTAGTGCATTCTAGATGCTTCTAAAAATCTGTTTTAAATTACAATGGCTATTGTGTCCTCTGAAGCAACATTGGCTTCAAGGATAATGATGTTTTTCTTTTGTATAGCATTGAGAATGGCTTAGTTTTCACCTTTATTTGCGAATGTTAGGTATGCACAACTTGTATTAGTATTCTAACCTTCATGGAGAAAGTCATTAAACAATTTTATTGCTAGGATTCCCTCTTTAAGTTTCAAGATCTTTAGACTTATACTCTTTCAGTGTACATAATATCTTAAAATTAGATATTTAGTAGATTGCCTGTGTAGTGTTTTAATTTGGGCATAATTTCAGAATATTGTTGAATTTATTTTATTTACTTTAAGTTTCTCTAGTTATCAGTCTCTATATCATAAAATCTTTGCCTGCTCTAATCTGAACTCTCAACGTCTGTCCTGTGTACAGTCAGACAGCAGGAGTTCCCTGAACTTTTGTTGCTATTTGAGATAGAAATAAGTTCTTGTCTCTTATACAAACAACAGTTTATAATTTGTTAAAAGTGTGCACTTCAGTTGATAAGTCATTGCTCAGAAAACACATGAGCACAGGAACACTGGGGACTTGGGTAAATGGATTTAAAAATAACCCAGATTCTATTTCCTACAATTTAGAGTTATTTCAATTTAATCATATCTGCTGTTTTCCCCTACATGCTTCTTCAGGAGATGGGTAAGCCCATCTTTACAGAAGGTTTAAGAGTCTTCCTATTAATCCTTTCTGTTTATTGCTAGATGGATCATACAGTTATTTTTGGACCCAGAAAATCAAGTTATTGGTTTAGAAAAGCCTTAAGGTTAAGGCCAGTTATTTTATCCAATGTGGCTCTTTGCAGTTCAGCCTGTTACTTGAACAAAACAAAAGCATGTGATGTTTTTGTTGGAGCCCATTTTAATTCACTGTAAATTTTAAGGCCACACAAAGAATGCTCATCAGTCTTTCAGTGCAGGGGTCACAATGCAAATGCTTATGAGTCAAGGCTGCTAAAATAAACAAGTAGATTGAGTGGTGAGGACTGTGGCTAACTGGAGAGTAAACACTCCTGTCAAGGATAGGAGGATGGAGTGGGCCAGGAAGACTGTTTTCATGAATGGGATACAATATCAGTTATTTTTATTATTCTTTTAGGCATATGAGTTTCTCATTTTTTCTGAATGTCACCAGTCTCCAGAACCTTATTACTTTTCCTAGGTATGTTCCCACCTGGTAACAAATGGCTCTGTTACTGATCTGTGGTGTTTTTGTTGATATGGTGCAGATATGTCGAAAAGTCAATCCACCTGGTTGTTCTCACTGAAGTATCCACCTAGTCACTCTGTTGCTGGCCTCAGAGCTCAGTATATAACTGATTTATGCTCAGGGCATGGTTAGAGACACTTCCACTTTTTGCAAGAGATTTACACTGTGTTCTTTCTTGCTTAGTCATATACCTCTGCTTTCTCTCTTTCTAGGATTCTCTTTGGTTGACATTGAAGTGTACCTCTTGTAGTTTTCCAATTGATAAACTGAATTTTATTAAAAAATCTTTTTTTAGTGTTTAGAGACTTGAGGTGGGAGATAGAGTTTGCAGGAAGTGTGACATTTTGAATTAAAGCTCACCTACTTTTCATAACTTTTTATTTCATATAGGACTATAGTTGATAGCAATGATGTGATAGTTTCAGGTGTACAGCAAAGTCAGTTATACATAAACATGTATCTACTCTTTTTCAAATTCTTTTCCCATTTAGGTTGTTACATAATATTGAACAGAGTTCCCTGTGCTGTACAGTAGGTCTTGTTGGTTATACATTTTAGATATAGCTGTGTATACATGTCAATCCTGAAAATATTTGCAAATGATGTGACCGACAAGAAATCAGTCTCCAAAATTTACAAACAGCTCATATGGCTTAGTATCATCAAAACAAACAACCAAATCAAAAAATGGGCAGAAGAACTAAATAGACATTTCTCCAAAGAAGACATACAGATGGCCAAGAGGTAAATGAAAAGATGTTCAACATCGCTAATTATTAGAGAACTGCAAATCCAAGCTACAATACAATATCACCTCATAGTCAGAATAGCTGTCATCAAAAAATCTACAAACAATAAATGCTGGAGAGGGTGTGGAGAGAAGGGAACCCTCCTACACTGTTGGTGGGAATGTAAATTGGTACAGACACTATGGAGAACAGTATGGAGGTTCCTTAAAAAACTAAAAATAGAGCTACCACATGATCCAGGAATCCCACTCTTGGGCATATATCCAGAGAAAAACATGGTCCTAAAGGATACATATTCCCCAATGTTCATTGCAGCACTGTTTACAATAGCCAAGATGTGGAAACAAATTAAATGTCCATCAACAGAGGAATGGATAAAGAAGTTGTGGTACATATATACAATGGAATAGTGCTCAGCCATTAAAAAGGATGAAATAATGCCATTTGCAGCAACATGGATGGACCTAGAGATTGTCATACTGAGTGAAGTAAGTCAGACAGAGAAAGAGAAATATATGAAACCACTTATATGCTGAGTATAAAAATAAATGATACAAATGAACTTATTTACAAAGCAGAACAGACTTTCAGAGTTAGGAAAGCTCACTTATTTTTATTTTATAGAAGATAGTCAAATTATAAAAGAATAAAAATATGCTGAGTATGGAGCTAGCCTCTGTTTTTTTTAAAAAAATAATCATTATTATTTTTTCTTAGATAATGCCTATAGAACATTTTGCTTTGGTATAGCACACCAAAAAATTTACTTATAAGAAGTATTTTTCTAATGACTTTTCCTTTAATTCGTCAGTCTAACATTGCATATCTTACAAAGCTTCTTGGCAATTTATTTTAAAAAAGTTTTTCCCTAAGCTTATTCTAGTGGGAATTCTAGTGGGACTTGCCGGGAGCCATCAGAAGCTAAGATAAGGCAAGGAAGGATTTCTCCCCAGAGCCTTCAAAGAAAACATTGCCCTGCCAACATCTTGATTTCAGACTTCTGGCCTCCAGAACTCACCATTTAAGACAGTTCAACTGGTTGGTAGTAGCAGCCCTCACAAAGACAGAGTGGAAATTTTCCATGATGACCAGTGGGAAATGCATGGTGGACTGGTCATCTGTAGGAATTTGTGATACCAAGGTGTTCGAATGTGCATAAGGGAATTTATTTTGGACAAGGTACTGGTCCAATGTGGCTGAATGAAGTATTTTGTTTTGGGAGACAATCATCTATTGAAGAGTGTAAAATCAGACAGTGGGGTGTGAGAGTCTGTTCAAATGCTGAAAATGCTGGGGCCACTTGCACTACATAATGTATCATATTTTCATTCACATTTATAAAATTGTTGCAAAATGATTTTTATTACTTTTCTCCATTAAAATCAGTTTAATGGATTTTTTTTAAAACCTGAGGTCTGTTAGCAGTAGAATGTGGGACTAATATTTTTAAATTAATTTATGCCTACATGCTGATGCAAAAGAGTTGAGTGACTAATCTGAAAACTCATATATACAAAAAAAGTAGAGAAGGTAGCATACAAGCCAAATTCAAAAGTTGTATGAAGGAAGGTGACAAATCAGTACTCAGAGCAGCTCTAAATATTTGCCTTTCTTTAATTATCACCTTTAGAATTCTAAGATCATGAAGAATATAGATATAATCATCTGATGTTCACAGTTCACTATTTTTTTTGATGTGGACAATATTTAAAGTCTTTATTGAATTTGTTACACTATTGTTTCTGTTTTATGTTTTGGTTTTGTGGACCTGAGGCATGTGGGAATCTTAGCTCCCCGACCAGGGATCAAAACTACACCCTCTGCATTGGAAGGCAAAGTCTTAACCACTGGACCACCAAGGAAGTCCCCACAGTTTACTCTTTATCTTATTTTTATTTGTTCTCCCAGAGTTCATTACAGCTGCTGGTATGCAGTTGGTGCTCAAATAATGGTCATGGAAAAAGTGATGATGGACTATAACCTCTTTCACAGATTTAAATGATTTGAACATAGGGAAGCCTACAAATAAATATAATTATTAGAATAGCTGATATTTATTGAGCACTGAATGTGCCATGCATGGTTAATTGCTTTTCTGTGTTATCTTTTTTTCATTCTCACCATGACCTCATTTTACAGATAAGGACTAACTGATGCATAGAGAACTGAGGACACAAAAGTGATAAGTGGCAGAGCAAGGATTTGAATCCAGGGCTGTTTGACTCCGGGATACATACTTGTAACCAGTCTACTTTTCAGCCAGATGGAGGAACTCAAATCCAAACTTGTCAACATACAAGCCAACAAATAATAAATTTGGTCACCTAGATAAAATATCTGGTCTCCTCGGAAATACCTATTTTAGTTTTATACATTAGAGAAGAATTCTAAGCTTAGGAAGCACTGGCTGTTTTAACACAATGAATAGTTCATTTCCATTCCTTGTTTTTTTTCAAATTCTTATAAAAGTAATATATGAGTATAATAATAAAAGTGAAGATTGTATACATTTGCTAAAATTAATAGATAAAAGATTTTCCTCCTTACATCTAGTCTCCCTCTCCTAAGGGAGGCACTTTTTAAACATTTCTGCTTGTATTTCAAGTGATTGTTTTCATACCACTAAAAAATATTTTTGGAAAGTGCTTCTTCAGTACTAGGCTCTATTTTATGTGTGAATTATATAGGAATAACCAATAATATAGTCATTCTCCTTGTGGAGATGAATTTCTAGTGAGGAGACAGTCAATAGACAAATGAATAAGCAAGCTGGGCAATTTGAGAGTGGTAAGTGCCATGAAGAGAATGATATGGAGTAATATATGAAATGGTGTGGAAAGAAAGAGAAGGAAATTCAGTAGATTTGTCTGTTCCTCTTGGAATTATAGGTCTCCTCTTTCTTATTGTTAGGTTCTCTCAAATATCTTGTGACCTTTGTATGACTTATTTATGAATGAAGGATCAGCTGGATTATTAGAGATGTCCTCCACTCTTTCTCTATGAGAGGATCAGACATGGGCTTTGGGAATATTGGTAAGACAGGTCAACAGGCAGGTAGGCCAGCTTCACTTTAGGGTCTGCTGTTGCCAAGCAGGAGTCAGCTGTCCTCTCCTCACCATCAGGCCAAAATGAGGAGGTATTTTCTCTGAGGTGACTGCCAAAAGTAGAAACACACTTAAGAGGCTATATGAGACTTGTAGGTAAGATAAATAAGTAAAACTTCCTGGTAAGAAAATTTTGCCTCTAATCAGCTCCATTGGATTGTTTCTAGAATAGAATGTGGCTATAATATGAACAGATATTCTTTTTTATTCCAAGAACAATGCAAAATTCAGATATTTATATATGATTTCCTGATTACTAAAGAGTGAGTCAATCTTTTTTAAATTCTTCATAGTGAAATGAAACATGCTTTAGGGCCATGAGTATGTGACTTCTGCTTTAACACAGTGCCCCATATATATTGGAATAACACCTGTAGAAAATAACAATACTTGCTGGCACATTGTGGTAAACAGACTGAGACTACTCAGCCTGACCTGAGGCCTTTGGCCCCACTCAGCTTCCCCAATAGCTGAGAGGATCAGTATCTCAAGACACACATAGCTAGAGTGACTGTATTCATGGGTTTGTCCTCAATAGTCACAGTTTATACCTGTTGTCCCAGTGATCTGTTTTGAATGATAGTCGTATTGTTACCCTACCCATAACCCAATCAAAGCACACAATGGTTGGGGAATCCTGAGAGTTTGTTTCCTGGGGGCTAGTTCCATTTCTTTAGAGAGAAATTCTATGTTGGCTTTGTGTAAACTCTGTTGCTGAACATGAAAGGAAAATGGGGCAGGCATAGCTAAAATTGAGTGACTTTTTCATGAACTGTTCTTAATTAAATACTTTGATTTCCGTTCCACCACACTCCTCCATTTCCATAACTGCCTACCCTGAGATTAAACTGCTAAGAACTCAGCCAGAAGAAAATCTCTCAACCCTACTGTATTTTTCTGGGTACTTTCTGGGTGATACCTTCCTTAACTCTAATCATTCACAAATAAAATCCCATCTGCTTTCTCTATCACATAAATGTTTTAAATCATGAATGTGCTGATGTGTCACTCATGTCTCAGCACCTATAGTGAATAGATTTCTTCTTGAATTTTTTACTGTAAATTTATTTTATTTATTTTCTTTTTAAAATTTTATTTATTTTTCTTTTCTTTTATTACTTTCTGCTTTATAACAAAGTGAATCAGTCATACACACAAATCCGTTCCCACATCACCTCCCTCCTGCATCTCCCTCCCTCACACCCTCCCCATCCCAACCCTCCAGGCGGTCACAAAGCACCAAGCCGAACTCCCTGCGCTATGCGGCTGCCCCCCACCATCTATCTACCCCACGTTTGGTACTGTATATATGTCCATGCCTCTCCTCTGCCTTGGCACAGCTTACCCTTCCCTCTCCTCATATCCTCAAGTCCCTTCTCAAGTACGTCTGTGTCTTTATTCCTGTTTTATCCCTAGGTTCTTCATGACATTTTTTTCCCTTAAATTCCATATATATGTGCTAACATATGGTATTTGTCTTTCTCTTTCTGACTTACTTCACTCTGTATGACAGACTCTAGGTCTATCCACCTCATTACAAACAGCTCAGTTTCGTTTCTTTTTATGGCTGAGTAATATTCCATTGTATATATGTGCCACATCTTCTTTATCCATTCATCCAATGATGGACACTTAGGTTGTTTCTGTCTCCAGGCTATTGTGAATAGAGTTGCAATGAACATTTTGGTACATGTCTCTTTTTGAATTATGGTTTTCTCAGCGTATATGCCTAGTAGTGGGATTGCTGGGTCATATGGTAGTTCTATTTTTAGTTTTTTAAGGAACCTCCATACTGTTCTCCATAGTGGCTGTACCTATTCACATTCCCACCAGCAGTGCAAGAGTGTTCCCTTTTCTCCACATCCTCTCCAGCATTTATTGTTTCTAGATTTCTTGATGATGGCTATTCTGACTGGTATGAGATGATATCTCATTGTAGTTTTGATTTGCATTTCTCTAATGATTAATGATGTTGAGCATTCTTTCATGTGTTTGTTGGCAGTCTGTATATCTTCTTTGGAGAAATGCCTATTTAAGTCTTCTGCCCATTTTTGGATTGGTTTGTTTGTTTTTTGCTATTGAGCTGCATGAGCTGCTTATAAATTTTGGAGATTAATCCTTTGTCAGTTGCTTCATTTGCAAATATTTTCTCCCATTCTGAGGGTTGTCTTTGGGTCTTGTTTATGGTTTCCTTTGCTGTGCAAAAGCTTTGAAGTTTCATTAGGTCCCATGTGTTTATCTTTGTTTTTATTTCCATTTCTCTAGGAGGTGGGTCCAAAAGGATCTTGCTGTGATTTATGTCATAGACTGTTCTGCCTATGTTCTCCTCTAAGAGTTTGATAGTGTCTGGCCTTACATTTAGGTCTTTAATCCATTTTGAGCTTATTTTTGTGTACGGTGTTAGGGAGTGATCTAATCTCATACTTTTACATGTCCCTGTCCAGTTTTCCCAGCACCACTTATTGAAGAGGCTGTCCTTTCTCCACTGTACATTCCTGCCTCCTTTATCAAAGATAAAGTGACCATATGTGTGTGGGTTTATCTCTGGGCTTTCTATCCTGTTCCATTGATCTATCTTTCTGTTTTTGTGCCAGTACCACACTGTCTTGATTACTGTAGCTTTGTAGTATAGTCTGAAGTCAGGGAGCCTGATTCCTCCAGCTCCGTGTTTCGTTCTCAAGATTGCTTTGGATATTCGGGGTCTTTTGTTTTTCCAAACAAATTTTGAAATTTTTTGTTCTAGTTCTGTGAAAAATGCCAGTGGTAGTTTGATAGGGATTGCATTGAATCTGTAGATTGCTTTGGGTAGTAGAGCCATTTTCACAATATTGATTCTTCCAATCCAGGAGCATGGTATATCTCTCCATCTATTTGTATCATCTTTAATTTCTTTCATCAGTGTCTTATAATTTTCTGCATACAGGTCTTTTGTCTCCTTAGGTAGGTTTATTCCTAGATATTTTATTCTTTTTGTTGCAATGGTAAATGGGAGTGTTTTCTTGATTTCACTTTCAGATTTTTCATCATTAGTGTACAGGAATGCCAGAGATTTCTGTGCATTAATTTAGTATCCTGCTACTTTACCAAATTCATTGATTAGCTCTAGTAGTTTTCTGGTAGCATCTTTAGGATTCTCTATGTATAGTATCATGTCATCTGCAAACAGTGACAGCTTTACTTCTTCTTTTCCAATTTAGATTCCTTTTATTTCCTTTTCTTCTCTGATTGTTGTGGTTAAAACTTCCAAAACTAAGTTGAATAAGAGTGGTGAGAGTGGGCAGCCTTGTCTTGTTCCTGATCTTAGTGGAAATGTTTTCAGTTTTTCACCATTGAGGAGGATGTTGGCTGTGGGTTTGTCATATATGGCCTTTATTATGTTGAGGAAAGTTCCCTCTATGCCTACTTTCTGCAGGGTTTTTATCATAAATGGCTGTTGAATTTTGTCGAAAGCTTTCTCTGCATCTATTGAGATGATCATATGATTTTTCTCCTTCAATTTGTTAATATGCTGTATCACATTGATTGATTTGTGTATATTGAAGAATCCTTTCATTCCTGGAATAAACCCCACTTGATCATGGTGTATGATCCTTTTAATGTGCTGTTGCATTCTGTTTGCTAGTATTTTGTTGAGGATTTTTGCATCCATGTTCATCAGTGATATTGGCCTGTAGATTTCTTTCTTTGTGACATCCTTGCCTGGTTTTGGTATCAAGGTGAGGGAGACCTCGTAGAATGAGTTTGGGAGTGTTCCTCCCTCTACTATATTTTGGAAGAGTTTGAGAAGGATAGGTGTTAGCTCTTCTCTAAATGTTTGATAGAATTCACCTGTGAAGCCATCTGGTCCTGGGCTTTTGTTTGTTGGAAGATTTTTAACCACAGTTTCAATTTCAGTGCTTGTGATTGGTCTATACATATTTTCTATTTCTGACTGATTCAGTCTTGGAAGGTTGTGATTTTCTAAGAATTTGTCCATTTCTTCCAGGTTGTCCATTTTATTGGCATAGAGTTGCTTGTAGTAATCTCTCATGATCTTTTGTATTTCTGCAGTGTCAGTTGTTACTTCTCCTTTTTCATTTCTAATTCTAATGATTTGTGTCTTCTCCCTTTTTTTCTTGATGAGTCTGGCTAATGGTTTACCAATTTTGTTTATCTTCTCAAAGAACCAGCTTTTAGTTTTATTGATCTTTGCTATCATTTCCTTCATTTCTTTTTCATTTATATCTGATCTGATCTTTATGATTTCTTTCCTTCTGCTAACTTTGGCGGTTTTTTGTTCTTCTTTCTCTAATTGCTTTAGGTGCAGGGTCAGGTTGTTTACTCGAGATGGTTCTTGTTTTTTAAGGTGAGGTTTTATTGCTATAACCTTGCCCCTTAGAACTGCTTTTGCTGCTTCCCATAGGTTTTGGGTCGTCGTGTCTCCATTGTCATTTGTTTCTAGGTATTTTTTAATTTCCTCTTTGATTTCTTCAGTGATCACTTCGATTTTGAGTAGTGTATTGTTTAGCCTCCATGTGTTTGCATTTTTTACAGATCTTTTCCTGTAATTGATGTCTAGTCTTATAGCATTGTGGTCAGAAAAGATACTTGATACAATTTCAATTTTCTTAAATTTACCAAGGCTTGATCTGTGACCCAAGATATGATCTATCCTGGAGAATGTTCCATGAGCACTTGAGAAAAATGTGTATTCTGTTGTCCTTGGATGGAATGTCCTATAAATATCAATTAAGTCCATCTTGTTTAATGTATCATTTAAAGCTTGTGTTTCCTTATTTATTTTCCTTTTGGACGATCTGTCCATTGGTGAAAGTGGGGTGTTAAAGTCCCCTACTCTGAGTGTGTTACTGTCGATTTCCCCTTTTATGGCTGTTAGTATTTGCCATATGTATTGAGGTGCTCCTATGTTGGGTGCATAAATATTTACAATTGTTATATCTTCTTCTTGGATCAATCCCCTAATCATTATGTAGTGTCCTTCCTTGTCTCTTCTAATAGTCTTTATTTTAAAGTCTATTTTGTCTGATATAAGAATTGCTACTCCAGCTTTCTTTTGATTTCCATTTGCATGGCATATCTTTCTCCATCCCCTTACTTTCAATCTGTATGTGTCTCTAGGTCTGAAGTGGGTCTCTTGTAGACAGCCTATATATTGGTTTTCTTTTTGTATCCATTCAGCCAATCTCTGTCTGTTGGTGGGAGCATTTAGTCCATTTACATTTAAGGTAATTATTGATATGTATGTTCCTATTCCCATTTCCTTAATTGTTTTGGGTTCATTATTTTAGGTCTTTTCCTTCTGTTGTGTTTCTTGCCTAGAGAAGTTCCTTTAGCATTTGTTGTAAAGCTGGTTTGGTGGTGCTGAACTCTCTCAGCTTTTGCTTGTTTGTAAAGGTTTTAATTTCTCCATCAAATCTGAATGAGATCCTTGCTGAGTAGAGTAATCTTGGTTGCAGGTTTTTCTCTTTCTTCACTTTAATTATGTTCTGCCACTCCCTTCTGGCTTGTAGAGTTTCTGTTGAGAGATCAGCTGTTAACCTGATGGGGATTCCCTTGTGTGTTGTTTTTTTTCCCTTGTTGCTTTTAATATGATTTCTTTGTGTTTAATTTTTGACAGTTTGATTAATATATGTCTTGGCGTATTTCTCCTTGGATTTATTCTGTATGGGACTCTCTGTGCCTCCTCGTCTTGATTAACTATTTCCTTTCCCATATTAGGGAAGTTTTCAACTATAATCTCTTCAAATATTTTCTCAGTCCCTTTCTTTTTCTCTTCTTCTGGAACCCCTATAATTTGAATGTTGGTGTGTTTAATGTTGTCCCAGAGATCCCTGAGACTCTCCTCTGTTCTTTTCATTCTTTTTTCTTTATTTTGCTCTGCATCAGTTATTTCCACTATTTTATCTTCCACCTCACTTATCCGTTCTTCTGCCTCAGTTATTCTGCTATTGATCCCATCTAGAGTATTTTTCATTTCATTTATTGTGTTTTTAATCGATGCTTGATTCATCTTTAGTTCTTCTAGGTCCTTGTTAACTGTTTCTTGCATTTTGTCTATTCTATTTCCAAGATTTTGGATCTTGGAAATAGAATCTTGGATCATCTTTACCATCATTATTCTGAATTGTTTTTCAGGTAGACTGCCTATTACCTCTTCATTTCTTAGGTCTGGTAGGTTTTTATCTTGCTCCTTCACCTGCTGTGTGGTTTTCTGTCTTCTCATTTTGCTTATCTTACTGTGTTTAGGGTCTCCTTGCTTGCAGGCTGCAGATTCGTAGTTCCCATTGTTTTTGGTGTCTGTCCCCAGTGGCTAAGGTTGTTTCAGTAGGTTGTGTAGGCTTCCTGGTGGGGGGTACTAGTGCCCGTGTTCTGGTGGTTGAGGCTGGATCTTGTCTTTCTGGTGGACAGGTCCACGTCTGGTGGTGTGTTTTGGGGTGCCTGTGGCCTTATTATGTTTTTAGGCAGCCTCTCTGCTAATGTGTGTGGTTGTGTTCCTGTCTTGCTAGTTGCTTGGCATAGGGTGACCAGCACTGTATCTTGCTGGTCGTTGACTGAAGCTGGGTGCTGGTGTTGAGATGGAGATCTCTGGGAGATTTTCGCCACTTGTTATTATGTGGAGTTGGGAGGTCTCTTGTGGATCTGTGTCCTGAAGTTGGCTCTCCCACTTCAGAGGCACAGCACTGACTCCTGGCTGCAGCACCAAGAGCCTTTCTTCTACCCAGCTCAGAATAAAAGGGAGGAAAAGTTGAAAGGAAGAATTAGTAGAAGAAAGAAAGACAGAGAGAAAGAAAGGAGGAAGGAAGGAAGGAAGAAAGAAAGAAAGAATGGAGGGAGGGAGGGAGGATAGATGGAAAGAAAGAAAGAAAGAAAGGAGGTAGGGAGTGAGGAAGGAAAGAAAAAGAAAGAGTGAATGGAAGAAGGGAGGGATGGAGGGAGGAAGGAAAGAAAGAAAGACATGAGGGAGGGAGGAAGGACAGGAAGAAAGAAAGAAAGAAAGGAGGGAGGGAGGAAGGAAAGAAAAAGAAAGAATGAAAGGAAGAAGGGAGGGAGGAAAGAAAGAAAGAAAGATAGGAGGGAGGGAGGGAGGGAGGAAGGAAAGAAAAAGAGTGAAAGCAAGAAGGGAGGGAGGGAGGAAGGAAAGAAAGAAAGAAAGAAAGAAAGACAGGAGGGAGGGAGGAAGGAAAGAAAAAGAAAGAGTGAAAGGAAGAAGGGAGGGAGGAAGGAAAGAAAGACAGACAGGAGGGAGGGAGGGAGGAAGGATGGAAAGAAAGAAAGGAGGGAGGGAGGAAGGAAAGAAAAAGAAATAGAAAGGAAGAACGGAGGGAGGAAGGGAGTAAGGAAAGAAAGAAAGAAAGAAAGGGGTGGAGGGAGGGAGGGAGGAAGGGAAGGTAGGAAAAATAGAAAGAGAGAAGATAAAGTAAAATAGAATAAAGTATAAAATATAGTAGCGTTATTAAAAATAAAAAGTAAGGGCTTCCCTGGTGGCGCAGTCGTTGGGGGTCCGCCTGCCGATGCAGGGGACACGGGTTCGTGCCCTGGTCTGGGATGATCCCACATGCCGTGGAGCGGCTGGGCCCGTGAGCCATGGCCGCTGAGCCTGCGCGTCCGGAGCCTGTGCTCCACAACGGGAGAGGCCACAACAGTGACAGGCCCACATACCGCAAAAAAAAAAAAAAAAAAAAAAAGTAATTATTGAAAAAAGAAAAAACAAAACAAACAAACAAACAAAAAACGGACTGATAGAACCCTGGGACCTACTGTGGAAGCAAAGCTATACAGAGAAAATCTCACACAGGAGCATACACATACACATTCACAAAAAGAGAACAGGGGAAAAATCGAAAATCTTGCTCTCACAGTCCACCTCCTTAATTTGGGATAATTCGTTGTAAAAAGAGGAAAAGGGGAAAAAATCTTAAATCTTGTCCTCAAAGTCCACCTCCTCAATTTGGGATGATTCGCTGTCCATTCATGCACTCCACAGACGCAGGGCACATCAAGCGGACCGTGGATCTTTAATCCGCTGCCTCCGAGGCTGCACAGAGAGATTTCCCTGTCTCTTCTCTGCTCTCACAGCTCCCGGGTCTCAGCCTTGGACCTGGCCCCGCCTCTGTGCGTAGGTCACCGGAGGGCGTCCGTTCTTCACTCAGACAGGACGGGTTTAAAGGAGCCGCTGATTCAGGGGCTCTGGCTCACTCAGGCCGAGGGGAGGGAGGGGCACGCAGTGCGGGCAGGCCTGCGGCGGCAGAGGCTGGCGTGATGTTGCACCAGCCCGAGGCGCTCCGTGCGCTTTCCCGGGGAAGCCGTCCCTGGGAACTGGAACCTCGGCAGTGTCGGGCTGCACAGGCTCCCCAGAAGGGGGGGTGGACAGTGACCTGCTCTCGCACACAGGCCTTGTGGTGGCGGCAGCAGCAGCCCCAGCATTCCACGCCCTTCTCCAGGGTCCGCGCCTTTAGACGCGGCTCACGCCCGTCTCTGGAGCTCCTTTAAGGAGCGCTCTTAATGCCCTCTCCTCGTGCACCAGGAAACAAAAGGGAAGAAAAAGTCTCTTGCCTCTTCAGCAGCTCCAGACTTTTTCCCCGGACTCCCTCCAGGCCATCCGTGGCGCACTAGACCCTTCAGGCTGTGTTCACGCCGCCAACCCCAGTCCTCTCTCTGCGCTCCGACTGAAGCCTGCCCCTGCGGCCGAGCAGACAAGCCTCTCGGGCTGGTGTGTGCCTGAGGGCACCGATCCTCTGTGCGGGAATCTCTCCGCTTTGCCCTCCACACCCCTGTTGCTGTGCTCTCCTCCGCTACTCCGAAACTTCCCCCTCCGCCACCTGCAGTCTCCGCCCACAAAGGGGCTTCTAGTGTGTGGAAACCTTTCCTCCTTCACGGCTCCCTCCCACTGGTGCAGGTCCCGTCCCTATCCTTTTGTCTCTGTTTATTCTTTTTTCTTCTGCCCTACCCAGGTATGTGGGGAGTTTCTTGCCTTTTGGGGGGTCTGAGGTCTTCTGCCAGCGTTCAGTAGGTGTTCTGTAGGAGTTGTTCCACGTGTAGATGAATTTCTGATGTATCTGTGGGGAGGAAGGTGATCTCCGCGTCTTACTCTTCTGCCATCTTCCTGCCTTCCTCCTACTGTAATTTTAATGGAATTTGAGTATGGAGGGAAGAGAAATGTGGATGCTCAATTCAACATCTTGATCCTAAAGCTTTTACTACTCTTTCTTATTGACCCAATTGAAATTGGAAAAATAGTCCCTGTATTCTCTTTTCTGCCTTGTTCTTTTGGTACGATTTTGCATGTTAAATAAGGACAGAACTTCTGACTGTATAGTTGTTATCTGCTTGAAATTGAGCCAAGCTTTATCAAGATTATGTTCAAATGCTGTCAGAGATCTTATCTGATTTTGTCATGTGGCAGACAATTTATACTGCCAGTCAGATCCCAAGAGTTGCCAGGCTATCCAGATAAATTAGATAACAGCAGAAGTCACATATCTATCATCTGTGTAATGTAACTTCTATGCTGTTTGATGTCAGTTCTCTCCCTGAATCCTGGCCAGAGATAATTTTGAGACTGTGTAACTGAGTAGGACCCTATGGAGCCTTCCTGGGACAGACTCTTTCCCTCATGTCCTCTTCTTTAGCTCCTCTCTGAAGTACCTAGATAACAGTATATAATGCACATTTCCTAAGTTGTTTTATAGATGCTAAAACCCCCACCAAATAGAAGAAGTTAACTACTTGATGACCACAAGCACACAGGCTCCAGACATAGAGGACCCTGAGGACTGTTAATGTTAATTCTTGTGACACCACACTGTTACCTCACCATCAACAAATCAGAGACTTTTGCACAAGCTGATCACACACCCCGCATCTTCTCTCCCTCACCTGGCCTTTAAAAATACATCCCTGAAACCCACTGGGGAGTATGGGTCTTTTGAGTATTAGCTGCCCGAGACTCCTTGCCTGGCACCTTACAATAAATGCTGTACTTTCCCCTTCACCACAACATGGTGTCAGTAGATTGGCTTTACTGTGAGCGGGCAAGCAAATCCAAGTTTGGTTTAGAGTACCAACTGGATCTATTAATTAGCCTGCTCTTTTTATTTGCCTTTCAAGGTAGATTTTAAGTAAAATATTTCTTTATTTTTATGAAACTTATATAAGGAATTTATTGCCTTTTAAAGGAATCTCAAAAACAACAACAGGGCTTCCCTGGTGGCGTAGTGGTTGAGAGTCCGCCTGCCAATGCAGGGGACACGGGTTCATGACTCAGTCCGGGAAGATCCCACATGCCTCTGAGCATCAAGGCCCATGAGCCATGGCCATTGAGCCTGTGCGTCCGGAACCTGTGCTCCACAACGGGAGAAGCCACAACACTGAGAGGCCTGTACTGCAGAAAACAAACAAACAAACAAAAAACAACAACAAAAATGGAAGAATATTAAAGTATATATGGCAGAACAAAATATTAAAATCTCTATATCAATTATGAGAGACTATTTTTAAAAGTTAGTAGTTCCCCTACCCTGAAATGCTTTAAAATGGGAGCCCCAAATAGACATTATTGAATACATTAGCAGCAAAGTGAGAGTGATATTTTATAATCAGTGCTTGCCACTGTTTTTGAAATTAGGAGTGAGACAAGAGGAAAGGCTTAGAAAACTCTAATTTAAGCAACAAGCCTTTGCCCATCCCTAATAAGCTGCTTCTTTTCTTGCCTGGGAGTTTCCTAGGAAATAAGCTGCCTGTGACGCAGTCGGGGCAACATCAGTGGCTTTATCTTTTTGCCTCCTGCTTCAGTGAACAGGCAGCACACAAACTTGTGATACTAGTCAATAATTTAATTTTGTTATCTAGACTGGGGAGTTTACCCTGTGAAACTAAACTAAATCCGTTAAAAGACCATATCATTAATCACCTACAGACACTGCAGAAGAACCAAGTGCATGGTCAGGGGAAAATCAGACTTAGGGAAAATTCAGGGGGTAAAGCAGGAAGAGTAAGTTTTATTTCAATTTTTAGAGGACAGTTACTACAGAGGTGATTTTAAGTGTCTTCTTGCTCAGCTGCTGAAAGATATATTTTTATTGTTCCTTCCCTGAATCAAAATTATCATTGGGTTTAACACTGCAGCATCACACACTATATATAATTGTGTCTTCTGTGAATGGATGGAAAGTGATGCCACCCAAAGGGGAGGAAGATGACCAGAAGGACTTTGTATTTTTGGTTACTATTTAATCATTTTTTTTAATTAAGAAAGATAATTGAACCCTGGATATAACATATTATTCAAAGACATAAAGCAAGGCACATATATGAGTGGACATTAAAAGACATATTCTTACCAAATCATTTTTAGGAATTTACTCAGAGGGAATCAGTTGGAGTCCCACCTCTGCCTTTTACTGATAGCACTAACTTGGCTCTGTCAACCCTTGTTGGGTTTAGACTTCCCATCTGCAGACAGGAATGGTGATACCAGCCCTACCAAGTCACAGACTTCCTGTGAGCAACTCCTAAGAAAATAAATTTTAAAATCCTCTGGAAATCACTGAGGTACCATTGAATATGAGACAGTAGTATTAATAATTTTATACTTTTTGTCTTAAAACTTGACAGCTAAAAACTGTGTTAATCCTGTGTCAGATAAGCTGTTAACATAGAGGTGTTTTCCTTTGCAATTTAAGCTGGTTGATCTGTTAGTTATCTCAGCTGAAACTGAACACAGATGTCTGTAAGAAATTGATTCTCTAATCCAAATTTCTTCTATTAATTGATCAGTTGGATTGCATAAGATTAGTGGAGCTGGGAAATATTTAATAGTAGAATTCTGATATTGGTAGGAGTTGAGTTCTTTGGTTATATCATATTTTAGTCTGAAAGGTCTTGATTTTTTTTTTACATGCATGTGATTTTTTTTTCTTATAGATGGTTTTCTGGCTCAAAGGAAATTACAAACTAATTTTCTGTTTTCTACCAACATTCTGGTACCCTTTTAGTTTGACTCCTACACTTTGAACTTGTGAAGCTATAGTTTACATCATATGGTGAGAAAGCAATTGGCCTCGAGTTATCTGCTGTGTCCAGTTATGACAAATGTGTAGTGTTGCATCAAGCTTCTAGGTAATTTGTGTTTCCTGTGACTAACCAATAGCACTACTGCAACAAACTTTAAAACATTTCTCCCAATTAGCTTTTTATAGCTCCCTCCTACATTTGTTACTAAGAAAAAAATTTAGGCAACTATCACAACATCTTGAGTCATGAGGTATGTGTCTCATTAGAAGTCCTTGAATTTCAAAGGAAACTTCAGGGTAAATCCATACATACAATTCTTCCTGAAGCTTATCAGGCTGAAAAAGTAAAAACCACTTACTCAAGCTTTTGAGCTTTGCATTTCCATTTCCACAGTCTACACACAATTGGTATGAGGTTTATTGTAGAAATCATAGAAGAAAGAGGAATTCAGTGAGACTCCTGTCCATCCTCTTTACTGATTTAATGAGAAGATGGAGCTCTGGAGAGATAAACTGGCTTTCTTAAAGTTACATAGCTGGCCCTTGGGTGCAGAGCTGGGGTCAGTATACAGGTCTTCAGTACAGAGAAATGCCTTTTCCACTACTTCATGGAGCCTACCTAAATTCTTTACTGCTTCATATGCCTCACTATAAGAAAGCTAAGAAAATGCAAGAATTTTGCCTGTTTGAGTACTTCATTTCCTGAAAAAGTCTATTTGACTACTATGGAAATGTTGATCAGTGGAGATGTAACAAAATATGCTTCCTGCTGTAAAATTTAGGCTTTCTTTGAAGTCCAAACACAAATGGAAAAACATAATGAAACTCTTCGGTTACCAAGTTGAATTATAGGAAAAGAAATCTTTTCCACCTCAATGAACAGCTATGTGGAAGTGTCAACTTGAAAATAAATTTGTTAATTTATGAAAAACAAATTAATTTTTCCTGCTTCTCAGAACTGACTTCTTTAACCTTTGTGTTAGGTGCCTCTTATTGTTGGGTAGAAGAAAGAATATGATGATTTGTTTAAGAGTAAGGAGAATTACCCATGACCTTGCTTAGTACACAAGTTCTTGCTTAGAACTAATGCGTTTTTGGCTAACAAGGCCTTTTTCCTTTCTAATTAATACATCTACAATTATGAGAGCAAAATAGACCTCAGTCAGTGGAAAGTGGTGAATAATTCCTGAGCAGTGAAGTCTTTAATAGTCCTCAGCTTTTTATTTACCATTTAGTTATGGATCAGGCCCACAGAAATTTGGGCCTAAGAATTTTTCTAAATATATTGAAGGATTATTTGGAAGGTAATTTTTACTTCTACTTCTCTAGAAAGGATAGATTAATAATGTGGGAATGCTTTTCTAGTTTAAAGATTAATATTAAGAGGTTACTTGAAGCTAACTGCAATAAATTTGAAATCACAGAATAATCTCATGTGATGAAAGCATAATAGTACAGTGGAAAGAGTAATGAATTTGGAATCAAAGCAACTGATTCAACCTCTCATTGATTGAGAGATCAAGGGAAAGTTATATAAGGTTCTCATTTGTTCAAACTGAGGTAAAAATCCTTATCTACAGAGTTGTTCAGACAATTGCATGAGAGATTTTTTTATGAAAAGAAATAACAGGACCTAGTGCATAGGCAATCAATAAATGAAAAATTTTTCTAATATAAAAAATTTAATTAAATGTAAGATAAAGTAAAGAAAGATCAAGGGTTAAGATAAAGTAGGTAGTGATGACAAACATTCAACTTTATTTTTTATTCCTCAGAATATTTTAACATTTTGTTTTAATGAAGTTCTACTAAGGTTAAAACTAATAATGTGATTATTTTTCATTAACCAAGTTAGTGTCTATTAAATTTTGTCTTTAATTAATATCCAAGCCTGTAGGAGTGCTATAAGAGTGATGACTCAAGCAGATCAAAAGGAAAAGATTCAGAGCTGAAGTAAGAAATGAAGGTCATTTAACCTATGTCATGTTAAGGTATACATAATTGGTAACAATGATCAAATGTCTAAAATCTTTCTTCAAAAGAAACCTAAAATAGTTATATAGAAATAAAATGTCAAAAAATTCTTCTTTAAGAAATATGAAAATTAAAGCTCAGAAAATTAAGAGAAATTTAAAAGAAAATTAAGCTCAGAAAAAATAAAACCAACATTGGTACAACTTAGCTAACATCAAAAACTGATATGCCATTATCCAGGGTGCCTTTTTGGCAGAGTTCCTTTGCAACAAAAGCATGTTGAATGCAGTGAACCAGATAGCTGTCCCCATATGTGTTGCATATGCTCCAGCAACAGAATTTGTAATGGCCTCTGTCCTTAATAGATCAATTATAAACATGTATGCTTAAATACCACACCTCCAATACAAATTTACCTTTTATTATTTCCAGCATAAATTCTTTACTCCTGTCAAGACTGTCTTCTGGCATGAATCTCACTCATTCCTGCCTGTTCCTCTTTGCACAATTCTCTTTGTTACCTGTCTACCTAAGAAAAGTTATACTTTCCAGCTCTTCTATGACATTATTTGGCTTACTCCAGGCTTTTTTACTTTTCTAATCTTCTCTTTTAGCCCCAGTCCTATAGCACTTTCTATCTGTTACAGACATTTTGGTACATGATTTTCTTCTGACCAAAGAATTTAATATATATATATATATGTCTTTACTCACCATCAAACACATTGAGAGCAAGTATCCATTTCATATATTTTACCAATACTTACTAAATTATTTTTATTGGACTGAATAAACAATTGTATCTCAAAAGGTTGTATATTTATTATTATTATTATTAATTTATTTATTTAGGCTGCTCCGGATCTTCGTTGCAGCATGTGGGGTCTTTGTTATGGCATGCGGGGATCTTTTTATTTTAGTTTAGTTTAGTTTTGCAGCATATGGACTTCTTAGTTGGGGGGATGCATGCGGGAACGAGTTCCCCAAACAGTGATGGAACCTGGGGGGCCCCCTGCATTGAGAGCATGGAGTCTTACCCATTGGACCACCAGGGAAGTCCCCTGAATATTTATTATTGTATTTCTACCTCTTATTTATTCCTCAAATTTCTAATATTTGAAAAACGAGTCAACATGAAGTAATAAATGAGTTTTCTGTCAGAAATTATAAATGAGAATCTTCTCACCTCTTATTGGAAGTAACTGTACCATTAGAAAATAAAGATTTAATATTGGCTTTCTTTCTTCTTTTCTTTTCACTTTCCTCTCTTCTATCCTCTTTCGATTCCATCTGTCATGTGATATTTATTATCCACTTACTTGTAGCAGACGCTATGCTAGGCAATTTATATGTGTATCTCCCTTGTTTTCTCCATTTTCCACATAACTTCAATAAGTCTCTAACATTCTCTGAACCTTGATTGTTCCACCTGTAAAATGGAAACCATATTATCTTGCAAAGTTATGGAAGGATTACATGAGATCATGTCACTCCTTGCACTGAATCTATAAAGTACAATCATCTAACTTATTATAGTCTTCCTTGCTTATAAGATCTTTTACTCGAAGGACAAATAAAAGATGCCATAAAACTGCAGGTGCCTCGTTATTGAAACCTTTCTCTTTGTTATTTCAAAATTCCAGAAAGATTTCTAAATGTGACTTTTAACTTATGCCAACTAACTATTATAAGGATTTAGTATTTTGCATACAGAGACACACCAATGTCATTTTTCAAAATCAAATGCTGCAAGCCAAAAGTGAAGATACACTTAAGCCTATACTAAGGATACACCCTGCACAAGTGACATGCTTATCTTTGTATTTTGAGATTCCATGAGAACATAGGTAGGTCAAAGGGAATTCAAAATATAAATCTAGAATCCACTTTTTTTCTCTTGCATTTTAAAATATTATATTGATTTTTTAAATTCAGTTCTTATGAAGGGCTTGAATCTGAGGGCATTAGAGACCTTTAGCTTTTAGATTTTCCACCAATTTCACAATCACAGCAGACTCAGGTGGAGTCATCCCTGTGTTTAACACTTGAAAAGAAGATCTTTTTATCTCTTAGAAGAGTGATTGGTAATGCCCTTATTGCAGTTCTATCTGAGTCAAATTCCCAAGAGCACTGTAAGAGTCCAGGCTGCTGCTGATGCCTCTTTCTTTGGAAAGTTTTAAAATTGAGGAAAAAAACTATTCTAAGAAATTTCTTTGTATAAAACTGGAATATATTACCTTGTTCCTGTTAAATATTGTCACCCATGATACAACACATCATCTCACTTTTCTCTAACTGTTGCATTTAGAAAAGCTTCATTTTCTGACATTTTTTCTATGCTCTGCTATAGTCCATTTATCTGGAAATATGGGATTTTTCTTATTTTTTATAAGCAATAGGAACTTGATTTTGTAAACAGTCTCAAATTGTTATTATTGTCAAAATTTCATAACATTGATAAATGAAAAAAAATGTCATAGTTCAGAACAAAAAATTACTAACTTCCTGATTTAGGAAAAGAATGTGAACTGAAAATCCAGTGTTTTTGTTTCCTGTCTCTGTCTCTATATTTTACATGTGTGGTGGGGACAGGTTACTTCTCCTCCCTGAGCCTCAGTTTTGTCTTTAGTAAAACTGGAAAGATACTTTGTAAGGATTCAGTTGTGCTTTCCAATTGAGTTTGGGTTTCACTAAAATATCTCATTTGAAAATTGATAATTTGAAAAGCTCCTATAATATTTATATTTTGCTAGTGTCAACAGTAATGGTTGTCCAAAAATAATGATATTTGGATCTATCTTATTTTCAATCTCTGCTCAGAAAAATATAAGCCAAAGGAATGTTAAGACATTGAGAACTTTGCTTTTCTATTCTTGAGTATGGCAATATAGTGTTCTGGAGACAAAAATTTATCAGTTTCTGTGATAGTCAGTTCTAATTTAAGTCTCATTCAACATATACACTGACTTTGAACAAAGATTTGTAACGTTGTATCCATGGATGAGTTTTAGACACTTTGTGAACCTTCTCACCCTTATATTTACTTTACATTTTCTGAGAGGCAGGATCCATGATTTTTATCAGACAATCAAAGGATATATAAGCCAGATGTTAAAAATACTATTTCCTTAGGTTTTCAAAATTATAGATTACCTAGGAACTTCAGAAAGTGACAGTCAAAATATTAAGTTTAACAAAACTATTATAAAATAATTGAAGGAACACAGAGTTGTAATTTTCCAGAACATGGATATTGGTAACATTATTCCTCAGAGATGATTTAAGGGGATGTTTTAAGGGTATGTTTTTTACTGAGTGGAGAGTGAGCAAGTTAACACAGAAGGTAGACCTACAGGTGACCACAAAATTAATGATCAGGAACAGAACACTTTTGCAAAACTGGGAAAGGATTCCAAAGCCTGTGATAAGTGTTGAAAGAGATGCTTGGATTTTTCATTGTTAAACTCCCTTATTTTCCTAAAATATTATCATGGGAGATTTATTCTTTTATTAAGAAGGCTGGCTTCTGAAAAATCTATATTAAAATATATACTTCTGAAGGGGACCTTCAAAATGGCAGAGGAGTAAGTTGTGGAGATCACCTTCCTCCCCACAAATACATCAGAAATACATCTACACGTGGAACAACTTCTACAGAACACCTACTGAACCCTGGCAGAAAACTTCAGACTTCCCAAAAGGCAAGAAACTCCCCCATGTACCTGGGTAGGACAAAAAAAAAAAAAAAAAGAAAAAACAGAGAAAAAAGAATAGGGATGGGACTTGACCCTCGGGGAGGGACCTGTGAAGGAGAAAAAGTTCCCACACATTAGGAAGCTCCTTCACTGGCAGAGACAGGGGGTGGCTGGGGGGCAACTTCAGAGCCACAGAGGAGAGCACAGCAATGGGGGTGCAGAGGGCAAAGCAGAGAGATTCTCACACAGAGGATCAGTGCCAACCAGCACTCACTAGCACGAGAGGGTTTTCTGCTCACCCACCGGGG
The DNA here is from genome assembly GCF_025265405.1 of Mesoplodon densirostris. NCBI lineage: Eukaryota > Metazoa > Chordata > Mammalia > Artiodactyla > Ziphiidae > Mesoplodon > Mesoplodon densirostris. The sequence goes on along the minus strand of NC_082671.1, from coordinate 31,268,459 downwards.
TGGGTTGGGGCTGGGGGCTGAGCCTCGGGCTTCTGAGGTCAGATCCCAAGGAGAGGACTGGGGTTGGCTGCATGAACACAGCCTGTAGGGGCCTAGTGCACCACAGTTAGCCAGGAGGGAGTCCGGGAAAAAGTCTGGACCTGCCTAAGAAGTGAGAGACCATTGTTTTGGGGTGCCAGAGGAGAGGGGATTCAGAGCACTGCCTAAACAAGCTCCAGAGATGGGCGTGAGCCGCGGCTATCAGTGCAGACCCAGAGATGGGCATGAAATGCGAAGGCTGCTGCTGTAGCCATCAAGAAGCCTGTGCGCAAGCACAAGTCACTATCCACACCTCCCCTCCCAAGAGCTTGCCCACCACGGCCAGGGTCTCATGATCCAGGGACAACTTCCCCAGGAGAACACACGGCATGCCTCAGGCTGTTGTAACGTCATGCCGGCCTCTGCCACTGCAGGCTCGCCCCGAATTCCGTACCCCTCCTTCCCCTGGCCTGAGTGAGCCAGAGCCTCCTATTCAGCTGTTTGTTTAACCCCGTCCTGTCTGAGCAAAGAACAGAAGTCCTCAGGTGTCCTACATGCAGAGGTTGGGTCAAATCCAAAGCTGAACCCCCGGAGCTATGTGAACAAAGAAGAGAAATGGAAATCTCTCCCATCAGCCTCAGGAGCAGCAGATTAAACCCCCACAATCAACTTGATGGACCCTGCAACTGTGGAACACCTGAATAGACAACGAATCATTCCAAAATTGAGGCAGTAGACTTTGGGAGCAATGATATATGTATTTTTTTCCTTTTTCTCTTTTTGTGAGTGTGTATGTGCATGCTTCTTTTTGTGATTTTGTCTGTATAGCTTCAGTTTTACAACTTGTCCTAGGGTTCTGTCTGTTCAGTCTATTTTGTTTGTTTGTTTTTTAGTATAATTTTATCTCTTGTTATCATTAGTGGATTTGTATTTTTTTATTTTCATTGCTCTATTTTTCTTTCTTTCTAATTATTTTAATTTAAAAAAATTAATAATTATTTTTATTGTTTTATTTCAATAACTTTATTTATTTATTTATTTATTTATTTATTTCTCAATTTTTTTTCTGAGCCCTGTGGCTGAAGGATCTAGGTGCTCCAACCAGGTGTCAGACCTGTGTCTCTGAGGTGGGAGAGCCAAGTTCAGGACACTGGCCCACCAGAAACCTCCCAGCTCCATGTAATATCAAATGGCAAAAGCTCTCCCAGAGATCTCCATCTCAATTCTAAGGCCAACGTCCACTCAACGACCAGCAAGCTATACTGCTGGACACCCTTTGCCAAACAACTAGCAAGAGATGAATACAACTTCACCCATTAACAGAGAGGCCACCTAAAAATCATAACAAGGTCATAGGCGCCCCAAAGCACACCATCAAATATGGCCCTGTTCACCAAAAAGAAAAGATCCAGCCTCATCCACTAGAAGACAGGCACCTGCCCCCTCCAACAAAAAGCCTAAACACCCCACTGAACCAACCTTAGCCATTGGGGCAGACACGAATAGCAATAGGAGCTATGAACCTGGAGCCTGCAAAAAGGAGACCTAAAACACAGTAAATTAAGCAAAATGAGAAGACAGAGAAACACACAGCAGATGAAGGAACAAGGTAAAAACCCACCAGACCAAACTAATGAAGAGGAAATAGGCAGTCTACCTGAAAAAGAATTCAGAGTAATGATAGTAAAGATGCTCAAAAATCTTGGAAATAGAATGGAGGAAATATAAGAAATGTTTAACAATGACCTAGAAGAACTAAAGAGCAAACAAACAATGATGAACAACACAATAAATGATATTAAACTTTCCCTAGAAGAAATCGATAACAGAATAACTGAGGCAGAAACAGATAAGTGACCTGGAAGATAAAATAGTGGAAATAACTACTGGAGAGCAGAATAAAGAAAAAAGAAAGAAAAGAATTGAGGACTGTCTCAGAGACTTCTGGAACAACATTGAATACACCAACATTTGAATTATAGGGGTCCCAGAAGAAGAGGAGAAAAAGAAAGGGCTGAGAAAATATTTGAAGAGATTATAGTTGAAAATTTCCCTAATATGGAAAAGGAAATAGTTAATCAAGTCCAGGAAGTGCAGAGTCCCAAATAGGATAAATCCACGGAGAAACATGTCAAGACACATATTACTTAAACTAAAAAAATTCAATACAAAGAAAACATATTAAAAGCAGCAAGGGAAAAACAACCAATAATATAGAAGGGAATCTCCATAAGGTTAACAGCTGATCTTTCAGCAGAAACTCTGCAAACCAGAAGGGATTAGCAGGACATACTTAAAGTGATGAAAGGGAAAAACCTACAACCAAGATTACTCTATCCAGCAAAGATCTCATTCAGATTTGATGGAGAAATTAAAAGCTTTACAGACAAGCAAAAGCTAAGAGAACTCAGCACCACCAAACCAGCATTACAACAAATGCTAAGGGAAATTCTCTCAGCAGAAAACATAAGAGAAGGAAAAGACCTACCATAACAAACCCAAAACAACTAAGAAAATGGTAATAGGAACATACGTATCAATAATTACCTTAAATGTAAATGGATTAAATACTCTCATGAAAAGACATATACAGCCTGAATGGATACAAAAACAAGACCCATATATATATTGTCTACAAGAGACCCACTTCAGACCTAGGGACACACACAGACTGAAAGTGAGAGGATGGAAAAATATACTCCATGCAAGTGGAAATCAAAAGAAAGCTAGAGTAGAAATTCCCATATCAGAGACAATAGAGTTTGAAATAAAGACTATTACAAAAGTAAAAGAAGGACACTACAAGGGATCAATCCAAGAAGAAGATATAACAATTATAAATATTTATGCACCCTACAAAAGAGCACGTCAATACATAAGGCAAATTTAACAGCCATAAATGGGGAAGTCGACAGTAACAAAATAATAGTGGGGGACTTTAACACTCCACTTTCACCAATGGACAGATCATCCAAAATGAAAATAAATAAGGAAACACAGCTTTAAATGATACATTAAACAAGTTAGACTTAATTGATATTTATAGGACATTGCATCCAAAAACAACAGAATTCACTTTCTTCACAAGTGCTCAAGGAACAACCTCCAGTGTAGATCATATCTTGGTTCACAAATCAAGCCTTGGTAAATTTATGAAAATTGAAATTGTATCAAGTATGTTTTCCGACCACAATGCTATGACACTAGATATCAATTACAGGAAAAAAATCTGTAAAAAATTCAAACACATGGAGGCTAAACAATAGACTACTTAATAACCAAGAGATCACTGAAGAAATCAAAGAGGCAATCAAGAAATACCTAGAAACAAATTACAATGGAAACACAACAGCCCAAAATCTATGGAATGCAGCAAAAGCAGTTCTAAGAGGGAAGTTTATAGCAATAAAATCCTACCTCATGAAACAAGAAACATCTCAAATAAACAACCTAACATTACACCTAAAGCAATTAGAGAAAAACGAACTAAAAAATCCAAAAGCTAGCAGAAGGAAAGAGATCATAAAGATCAGATCAGAAATAAATGAAAAAAAAATGAAGGAAACAATAGCAAAGATCAATAAAACTAAAAGCTTGTTCTTTGAGAAGATAAACAAAATTAATAAACCTTTAGCCAGATTTATCAAGAGAAAAAGGGAGAAGACTCAAATCAATAGAATTAGAAATGCAAAAGGAGAAGTAACAACTGGCAATGCAGAAATACAAAGGATCATGAGCAATTACTACAAGCAACTATATGCCACTAAAATGAACAGCCTGGAAGAAATGAACAAATTCTTAGAAAAGCACAAACTTTCAAGACTGAACCAGGAAGAAATAGAAAATATAAACAGACCAATCACAAACACTGAAATTGAAACTGTCAAAATATTCCAACAAACAAAAGAGCAGGACCACATGGCTCACAGGCGAATTCTATCAATCATTTACAGGAGAGCTAACACTTATCCTTCTCAAACTCTTCCAAAATATAGAGAGGGAGGAATACTCAAACTCATTCTACAAAGCCACCATCACCATGATACCAAAACCAGAAAAAGATGTCAAAAAGAAAGAAAACTACAGGCCAATATCACTGATGAACATAGATGCAAAAATCCTCAAAAAAATAATAGCAAACAGAATCCAACAGCACATTAAAAAGATCATACACTATGATCAAGTGGGGTTTATTCCAGGAATGAAAGGATTCTTTAATATATGCAAATCAATCAACATGATACACCATATTAAAAAATGGAAGGAGAAAAACCATATGATCATCTCAATCGATGCAGAGAAAGCTTTCAACAGAATTCAACACTCATTTATGATAAAAATCCTGCAGAAAGTAGGCATAGAGGGAACTTTCTTCAACATAATAAAGGCCATATATGACAAACCCACAGCCAAAATCGTCCTCAATGGTGAAAAACTGAAACCATTTCCACTAAGATCAGGAACAAGACAAGGTTGCCCACTCTCACCACTCTTATTCAACTTAGTTTTGGAAGTTTTAGCCACATCAATCAGAGAAGAAAAAGAAATAAAAGGAATCCAAATTGGAAAAGAAGAAGTAAAGCTGTGACTGTTTGCATATGACATGATACTATACATAGAGAATCCTAAAGATGCTACCAGAAAACTAATAGAGCTTATCAATGAAACTGGTAAAGTAGCAGGATGCAAAATTAATACACAGATATCTCTGGCATTCTTATACACTTATGATGAAAAATCTGAAAGTGAAATTAAGAAAACACTTCCATTTACCACTGCAACATAATGAATAAAATATCTAGGAATAAACCTACCTAAGGAGACAAAACACCTGTATGCAGAAAATTATAAGACACTAATGAAAGAAATTAATGATGACACAAATAGATGGAGAGATATACCATGTTCTTGGATTGGAAGAATCAACATTGTGAAAATGACTCTGCTACTCAAAGCAATTGACAGATTTAATGCAATCCCTGTCAAACTATCACTGGCATTTTTCACAGAGCTAGAACAAAAAATTTCACAATTTGTATGGAAACACAAAAGACCCCGAATAACCAAAGCAATCTTGAGAACGAAAAATGGAGCTGGAGGAATCAGGCTCCCTAACTTCAGACTATACTACAAAGCTACAGTAAACAAGACAGTATGCTACTGGCACAAAAATAGATATATAGCTCAATGGAACAGGATAGAAAGCCCAGAGATAAACGCACACACATATGTTCACCTTATCTTTGATAAAAGAAGCAAGAATATACAGTGGAGAAAAGACAGCCTTTTCTATAATTGGTGCTGGGAAAACAGGTACATGTAAAAGTATGAAATTAGAACACCCCGTAACACCATACACAAAAATAAGCTCAAAATGAACTAAAGACCTAAATGTAAGGCCAGACACTATCAAACTCTTAGAGGAAAACATAGGCAGAATGCTCTATGTACATAAATCACAGAAAGATCCTTTTTGACCCATCTCCTAGAGAAATGGAAATAAAAACAAAAATAAACAAATGGAACCTAATGAAACTTCAAAGCTTTTGCACATCAAACCATAAACAAGACCAAAAGACAACCCTCAGAATGGGAGAAAATATTTGCAAATGAAGTAACTGACAAAGGATTAATCTGCAAAATTTATAAGCAGCTCATGCAGCTCAGTAACAAAAAGACAAACAACCCAATCCCAAAATGGTCAGAAGACCTAGACATTCTCCAAAGAAGATATACAGATTGCCAACAAACACATGAAAGAATGCTCAACATCATTAACCATTAGAGAAATACAAATCAAAACTACAATGAGATATCATCTCACACTGGTCAGAATGGCCATCATCATAAAATCTAGAAACACTAAATGCTGGAGAAGGTGTGGAGAAAAGAGAACCCTCTTGCAGTGCTGGTGGGAATGTAAACTGATACAACCACTATGGAGAACAGTATGCAGTTTCCTTATAAAATGAAAAATAGAACTAACATATGACCCAGCAATGCCACTACTGAGCATATTCCCTGAGAAAACCATAATTCAAAAAGAGTCATGTACCACAATGTTCATTGCAGCTCTATTTACAATAACCAGGACATGGAAGCAACCTAAGCATCCATCGACAGATGAATGGTTAAAGGTTAAAGAAGATGTTACACATATATACAATGGAATATTACTCAACCATAAAAAAAAAAACGAAATTGAGTTATTTGTAGTGAGGTGGATGGACCACAGAGTGAAGTAGGTCAGAAAGAGAAAAACAGATACCATATGATAACACATGTATATGGAATCTAAGAAAAAAAATGGTTATGAAGAACCTAGGGTCAGGACAGGAATAAAGATGCAGATGTAGAGAATGGACTTGAGAACATGGTGATTGGGAAGGGTAAGCTGAAACAAAGTGAGAGAGTGGCATGGACTTATATACACTACCAAATGTAAAATAGATAGCTAGTGAGAAGTAGCTGCATAACAGAGGGAGATTAGCTGGGTGCTTTGTGACCACCTAGAGGGGTGGGAGAGAGAGGGTGGGAGGGAGATGCAGGAGGTAGGATATATGGGGATACATTTATATGTATAGCTGATTCACTTTGTTATAAAGCAGAAAGTAACACACCATTATAAAGCAATTATACTCCAATAAAGATGTTTAAAATATATATATATATATATATTTCTGTAGAAATGATTCTTAAAACTCTGTTCTGGGAGGTCTATCCTAAATATGTATTTATCACATACATATTATCAAATGACTTCTGTCTTAGAGAAGAGTCTAAATGAGATGAATATTTACACAAATAAATTGAAATTGGTGTGTAATGTGGTAAGTGCCATAGAAAATCATAGATTAACATAGGCGTAGGGAGGAAGAAAAAATTGCTACCTATGTCGTCAGCAGGTTTGAGGTTTTAAGAGTAGGAATAGAATGTGGGAGGTATTGGTCAAAGTGTACAAAATTTCAGTTTTTATATGAATAAGTTCTGGGGATCTAATGTACAGCATGGTGACTATAGTTAATAGTACTGTAGAAATTTCCTATGAGAGTAGATCTTTAGTGTTCTCACCACACTGGAAAGAAAAAAGATAATTATGTGAGGTTATGGATGTGTTAATTAACTTGATTGTAGTAATCATTTCACAGTGTATATGCATATCAAATATTCACAGTGTACCCTTTAAATATACACAGTCTTATTTGTCAATTATACCTCAGTGAAGCAGGTGGAGAAAAAGAGTGGGAAGAGAAGACTTAGGAGGATAGACAGAAAGGATTCTGTACAGGAACTCACACACAAACTGGCTTTTGAAAGATGCAAAGTATTTGCATATGTTGAGATTGGGTAAAAGGGCCTTTCAGGAAAAGAAACCATTGTATTTAGAAATATCGAGACAGGAAATTTGTGACATATATGGAGTATGGTACCTGTGACACAGGATATAAAAAGGAAACAGCTGAAAGTAATGAAGGTTCTCACGACCATAGGCAGAAAATCTCTTAAGGTAAGGAGCTTTTTACTCCTTCTTGAAGATTTTCCATATAGTTTCCTTTGGGTCTTTTAATGACTTTATGTCACCGTAGATCGACCCACATGGGCATTCTATTCATAAATTCTTTGGCAACAACCCAGACAACCGTTTCCTCTCAAGAAAATACAGAGCTATTGCCCCATTTCAGATATTTACTCAACAGTAAGAGAAAACTAAAGGAAAGGTAGTTCAAAAGAAACATTTGTAGATCCTTAAAAGGATAAAGAGGATGAGACTAATGGTCTCTCAAGTTGAATGCTGGCTTGTCCTAGGCCTCATTACTTAGGGTTGAGATAAGATTAGAAAATTTCTAGTTTAGCTGTGGACATTTCACAATTGTGGAACTAAAGATACACAGTTATTTTCTCCATCAACATTGTCATATGGTATAAATATGAAATACAGTTATTCTCTCAAAGGTTCACCACTGGCTTTGCCTCACAAATTAGTCCATTTGCTTGAGCATGAAAAAAGTAAACTATGAAGCCTAGGGAGGCAAATCATTTAGTGTCATTGAATTGTTGGTTAAGGTATGGTGACTGTCATATATATCTTTAACTTTGTTATTTTTTATTTTATTTTTTTTTGCGGTATGCGGGCCTCTCACTGTTGTGGCCTCTCCCGTTGCGGAGCACAGGCTCCGGATGCGCAGGCCCAGCGGCCATGGCTCACGGGCCCAGCCGCTCCGCGGCATATGGGATCCTCCCAGACCGGGGCACGAACCCGTATCCCCTGCATCGGCAGGCGGACTCTCAACCACTGCGCCACCAGGGAGGCCCTTAACTTTGTTATTTTTTAAAATATTATTTATTTATTTGGCTGTGCCGGGTCTTAGTTGCAGCATGTGGGATATTCAGTTGCGGCATGCAAGTTCTTCAGTTGTCGCATGCGGGATCTTTTAATCATGGCATGCAGGCTCTTAGTTGCACCATGCGGTATCTAGTTCCCTGAACAGGAATCAAAACCAGGCCTCCAGCTTTGGGAGCGTGGAGTCTTAACCACTGGACCACCAGGGAAGTTCCTCAGTTTGTTATTTTTTTACCTATATAACTACACCTTTTATGAAGGGAATAATTAAGAGATGAATTTGGGAAATAAGACACCAATCTATGAGGTGAGGTGAAGGTGAGGTCTTAAGACTACAGTGAGTCAACTTACATTTTCTCCACTAATAAGTGAAAATGATCTTTTCATATTAATTATTTCTTATATAATTATTCAACATAGCAAAAAATACCCAACATATAACTATATAATCAAAATTAATCTGCTTTATTAATATAAATACCCACCTTCTGGAAGTAGGGACAGAAGAAACTCTGAGGGTCTGTGATGGTCCATTAGTTGTCTTGCAGATATAGATGTTTTCTCACTCTCCAAAGGTTGCGTAGGTCATTACTGTGAATTGGATCCAGCAGGTGGGGCCTCATCAGAGAAAGATTTGGAGCAGAGATTCAACCTTCAAGTGTTGAGAGAGCAAAGAGATAGCATGTACCCCCAGTGAGAGCAAGTAGCATCATGCTATAAAAGCTCAGCTTTTATATTTCTAATATTGTGGTCCTAGATATGTTTACTGCACATACTAACAATGCTACCTCCACCCAAATGGCTGTAAGTTTTACTTATATAGTGCAGTGGCGAAAATTGCCTTGCTCGGGGTATGTAAGATACAATGACAGTTTCTTTCTCAGTAATTGATTTACATTTGTATGCCAGAGAATGATACTTACTTGAATTTGTACATTGTACAAAAGTTATGGAAAGCAAGTTTGTCTTTTTACCCACAGACCTACATGGTACTCTGCAAGAGTGAAACTTCATTGGTTTTTAGTATATGGTTAAAAGTTGGAGATACACATTGGGATTACTAGTATTACCAGTTGCTTGTGAGTGAATTTTTAATGAGATCCCAATCGGAGGATGTGAACTAATGATTGAAATTCAAATAGTTTATAAGAAATAGGCTAACATATGCAGAATGAGTATGGAAAAGACAACACAATTTTGTTCAGAGAGTTCCCAGGCAGTCATAATACATTAATTCAAGACTTACTTTCTACTAGCTTGGATGCATATTTATAAGGTCATTCCTCTTTCCTTTTTTTTTTTTTTTGGTCATTAGTGGATGAAATAAAATTTTTATTCAATTTTGATTGGACTCAGAACTGGGAAAGAGTGATGGTATTTGTTGGGGGAAGAAGAAAGCAGTTAGAGTCTCCAGCTGTGTGTCCTCAGTTTATTTAGGATTCAGTGTCTGTAGGATCATTTTTTTACTTTTCCCTTAGAGAATGTCTTAAAATATGTCATAGGATGATTTGGCCATCAAGTTCAAGAAATTGATGAATTTAGACTGTATGTGGAGACACCTTTTTACTGTGAAGCATTTTGTGAATGATCTTGGTTTGTAGAGAGCTTTCTATTGCAGTCCATTAACAATTCCCCATAGAAATCCCCAAAATTAGTCCAGAACTTTTACTCCCTGTTGGTCAAAGAAGGAATTAATGTAGAGATGATAGAGTGTCAGGTTAGTAACACAGAAATAAAACTTTCAAATCATATGTAGTTTCCTATCTGTTGCTTAGTTTCCTGAGCTCTACTTCCTTCCTTTCAAAAGTCCCTATAAAATATACATATGGGTTAAAAATAATTAATTATAATTCTCCTTTCAATTGCTATAGCAATAGCAGTTCCTTAATGCATCGTGTGTTCCTTCATGCCCTTCTGAATTAATTTAGCACAAAGCAGCTCAATTTTACAAACGAAGTCCCTTGAAAACAGATGTCAGATATTATTATAGAGATGTTATGTGTCCATATGAGAATATCTATAAACTTACTGAGGGTCCATGGTCTTGTGACTATGATTAGAAGATAGAGACCTCTCCTTCACTATGTCCCTCTTCCCAACTGTGCATATCCTATTTTAAGAGCAAACATTGGGAGTCCAGATTAAGAAATACATAGAATAATGTTCAAAACACTTTTTTTGTAACTTTACACCAAAAGACAGATTCAGAATATCTGTACTCTGCCCCCTCCATACACACTTTATTGTCTCTTGAATCTTTTTTTTTCTGATTATGCCTAAAGATGAAAATAGGAATGTTAAAATGATTTTATTTTAAATGATTTCAAAGTCTTGAAAAGCAAAGATTATTACAGTTGGCGCTTAATGTAACTGTAGTATGTAAATGATAGGTAATCTGATCATTCTAGAAAATCTTTCTTCAATTGCTAGATTTATTTCTACAGTCATCTGTAATTTCATTGGTATATGAAATAGAATATATTTTAATAATATAAAACATTTCAGATGTTTACATATTTATAGATAATGATTTATTAGTTTAAAACTTCAGTAAGTTAATAAATTAGTAAATTTTTCTTTTTTTAGGGAAAAATACATTAAATTTTGTCAAAAACATAATCAAAATCTTTGATGTTACTTATTATCATATGAGAAAATTAACATAATTGAACAAAGGCTTGTATTATTTTTCTCTGATATTGACCATTTGGATTTATTCATCTAAATTATGGTCCAACTCAGTCATCTTCATTGAAGCAAAATGGAACCTGGTAATAGAGCTCTAACTCCTCTATATAGCTTAAGGAATTCAATCCATTGTGTTGACAATATTACTGTATCAATCAGGGTTCAATCAGAAAAGCAGAACCATTAGGTATATATTTGTTATAGGGATTTGATCTTATGTATATATGTGAACTAGTTAGCCCTCCAAATATACTGTAAGAATCTCTGTATAGGTCACCCTAACTGGAAATGTACAAGAAAGTAAGTCTAGCAAATTTAGTTCAACCTAGCCAAGTAGACACATGACAAAGCCACCACGTGTGTTTTGAGATTTAAATACTCCCTTTAAACCATTTGGAATTTTAAAAATATGTGAAATGCCTCAATCTACCACAAGCTTCTTGAAATTTATTTTTTAATGTGGTTTTTAGAATTAATTATCAATAATACAAATTGGGAAATGATATAACCTTTGCCAAACAAAATATTGCCTTTCAAAAATGTTGGTCAATAAGCCATATATTAATATAAATCACATGTATATGCCTTGTTATTATTAGGAAATGTAATATAATGACTTAAGATCTTTGAGATATGATAGTTGAAGGAGTTTAAATGCTGGCTCTCTAAGCTGCTACTTGAGTGAACCTAACCTTTTTTTCCTTCTATACAAAATGGGACAATCATAACTATCTCCTAGGATTACTAGGAGGTTAGTTGAGATAATATATGTAATGCTCTTAGAATAGTGCCTGGAACACAGTAATTGCTTAATAAATTATAACCATAATTATCATTAATGATTATTTTATAAATATTTTTTATGTTTTTATTTGGAAATAAAAGGAATTGATAGTTTTGCCTTATTTTGTTCAAATGAAATTTCTGACAGCACTCTGCCAAAAGATGAACACTGAGATACCAAGATGCATTTTTGATATTTCACTGATTTTTCAAATCTATGAATTTTAAATTCCCAGTACTAAAATAAGCTTTCTGCTGTCACACAGAGTGCTGAGATTTATTTTGAAGCCAATGAGCAGCAGAAGAAAGCAACTGGTAAGTGGAGAAGCAAGTGGAATTCAGATGGCTATTTCCCAACACACACTTTTCTTCTCCTTGTTATTCCTGTGCAAAGCCACCTTATTTGCCGATGACCAAGAGCATGAAGCCAAATAATAAGCAAATGCAATTAAGGAAGATGGATGAAATTTCCTTATGTAGGACTGACTCTTTTTTGAGTCACATCCATCATCTCTTTATCAAATGGTTGCTTAGCCACATCTTTAATGTTCCCTTTAGAACAGGTTTTCTCATTTTTTGTGATATGGTCAGGCTGCAAATTTTCAAATATGCGAGTTCTGGTTCCTTTTTGCTTAGCAATTTCTTCTTTAATTGTCTCTCTCTTCTCACATTTTACCATAAGTAGTCGGGAGGAGCCAAGCCACTCCTTCAACACATTGCTTGGAAGCCTCCTCAGCTGAATATCCAATTTCATTGCTCACAAGTTCTACCACCCACAAAACACTAGAACACAGTTCAGTCAAGTTATTTGCCACTTTATAACAAGGATTGCCTTTTGTTCCTCATTTCAATTAGAGATCTTATCAGAATGGCCTTTACTGTCCATATTTCTATCAACATTCTGTTCACCATTATTTATGTATTCTCTAAGAAAATGGAGACTTTCTCTTTAGCTCTTCTCTTTTATTTCTGAGCTCTAACGAGAATCATTTTTAACAGTTCCTCCATGGCAATCTTGGCTTTTTCTAGCATACACCTCAAGACTCTTCCAGCCTCTACCCATTAGCCAGTTCTAAAGCCACTTTCACATTTTTTATATTTGTTATGACAGCACCCCACTTCTTGGTACCAATTACTGCATTAGATTTCTCAGACTGTAGTAATGAAATACTGTAGACTGGTGGCTTAAACAACAAACTTTTATTTCTCACAATTCTGGAAGCTAAGTCCAGGATCAAGGTGCTGGCTAATTTAGTTCCTCATGAGAGCTCTCTTCCTGGTTTTCAGATGGCCAGTTTCTCTTGTGTCCTCACATGGCAGAGAGAGAGAGTGAGAGGAAACTCTCTGATATCTGCTTATAAGGGCACTAATCCCAGAATGATGACCCCACCCTCATGACCTCATCTAAACTTTACATCCCAAAGGCCCCATTTCCAAATACCATCACATTGGGTGTTAGAATTTCAACATATGAATTTTAGATAGATAAAATTCAGTCCATAGAACAAATATAATTTATTTTTTTCCAAATGGATGGATAATAGACCAAATATCAGCTATTGAAAAATTCAGTATTTCTGTACTTCTTTGAAATGCATCTTTATCATATAGGTAATCGCCATGTAGATATCTATCTGTTTCTTATTTCTCAATTTTGTTGTATTGCTCTGTTTTTCATTCCTGTATCTGATGTTGTCTTACTTAATATGAATTTCGTATATTTTTATTTAGGTTTCAGGGGGAAATCTTGTAGCCAGTACCATTCACTTATACTTCCAGATGAAATACAGAGTCAGGTTTCAAAACATCTCATTGGAATTTGGGTTGGAATTGTTTTAAATTTATGTGTGAATTTGGGGCAAGTTGACATCTGTACAACACTGAGTCTTCAAACATTCTAGATCTCTCAATTTATATGACTTCTCCTGTATACTTCATGTATATTCTACAGTCTATATTATATTATTTTTATGGCTCTTATTGATGCAATGGAAATATTATAATTTTGCTGCTATTATAAAAGTAATTTTTACATTTTTAATCCCTACATTTGTATTGATATAGTTTTATATATGGAGAAGAATGACTAACATTATAAAATAATAATTAAAAATATGATTTAATGCAAAAGTTCATGAATGGACCAAGATGTGGGTTTCTATTCTGATCCTACTACAAATTTGTGTCCTTTTACTATGTACTTGATTATTTAATTTTTCTGATTTTTAATTTTTTTTTCTAAAAAAGACAATGTGTTTATTAAACATTCCTTAGTCCACCTGGATTTTTAATAGCCTTAAGAAGATCTTTAATAGTTCTTATATATTTTTTTATTTTTAAATTTTATTTATTTTTTTATACAGCAGGATTTTATTAGTTATCCATTTTATACATATTAGTGTATATATGTCAATCCCAATTCATCACAACACCATCACACCCCGCCACTTTATCCCCCTTGGTGTCCATACGTTTGTTCTCTACATGTGTGTCTCTATTTCTGTCCTGCAAACCTGTTCATCTGTACCATTTTTCTAGGTTCCACATATACGTGTTAATACACAATATTTGTCTTTCCCTTTCTGATTTAGTTCATTCTGTATGACAGTCTCTAGATCCATCCATGTCCTACAAATGACCCAATTTTGTTCCCTTTTATGTCTAAGTAATATTGTATTGTATATATGTACCATATCTTCTTTATCCATTCATCTGTCGATGTGCATTTGGGTTGCTTCCATGCCATGGCTATTGTAAATAGTGCTGCAGTGAACATTGGGGTGCATGTGTCTTTTTGAATTATGGTTTTCTCTGGATATATGCCCAGTAGTAGGGCTGCTGGGTCATATGATAATTCTATTTTTAGTTTTTTAAGAAACCTCCATATTGTCTCCATAGTGGCTGTATCAATTTACATTCCCAACAACAGTGCAAGAGGGTTCCCTTTTCTCCACACCCTCTCCAGCATTTGTTGTTTGTAGATTTTCTGAAGATGCCCATTCTAACTGGTGTGAGGTGATACGTCACTGTAGTTTTAATTTGCATTTCTCTAATAATTAGTGATGTTGAGCAGCTTTTCATGTGCTTCTTGGCCATCTGTATGTCTTCTTTGGAGAAATATCTATTTAGGGCTTCTGCCCATTTTTGATTGGGTTGTTTGTTTTTTTAATATTGAACTGCATGATCTGTTTATATATCTTGGAGATTAATCCTTTGTCCGTTAATTCATTTGCAAATATTTTCTCCCATTCTGAGGGTTGTCTTTTCATCTTGTTTGTAGTTTCCTTTGCTTGGCAAAAGTTTTTAAGTTTCATTAGGTCCCATTTGTTTATTTTTGTTTTTATTTCCATTACTCTAGGAGGTAGATCAAAAAAGATCATGCTGTGATTTATGTCAGAGAGTGTTCTTCCTATGTTTTCCTCTAAGAGTTTTATAGTGTCCAGTCTTATATTTAGGTCTCTAATTCATTTGGAGTTTATTTTTGTGTATGGTGTGAGGGAGTATTCTGATTTCATTCTTTTACATGTAGCTGTCCAGTTTTCCCAGCGCCACTTATTGAAGAGACTGTCCTCTCTCCATTGTATATCCTTCCCTCCTTTGTCATAGATTAGTCGACCATAGTGCATGGGTTTACCTCTGGGCTTTCTATCCTGCTCCATTGATCTATATTTCTGTTTTTGTGCCAGTACCTAAGGCACATTGTCTTTATTATTGTAGCTTTGTAGTATAGTCTGAAGTCAGGGAGTCTGATTCCTCCAGCTCCATTTTTTCCCCTCAAGACTGCTTGGGCTACTCAGGGTCTTTTTTGCCTCCATACAAATTTTAAGATTTTTTGTTCTAGTTCTGTAAAAAATGCCAGTGGTAATTTGATAGGGATTGCATTGAATCTGTAGATTGCTTTAGGCGGTATAGTCATTTTCAACATATTGATTCTTCCAACCCAAGAACATGATATATCTCTCCATCTGTTGGTATCATCTTTAATCTCTTTCTTCAGTGTCCTATAGTTTTCTGCATACAAGTCTTTTGTCTCCCTAGGTAGGTTTATTCCTAGGTAGTTTATTTTTTCTGTTGTTGCAATGGTAAATGGGATTATTTCCTTGATTTCTCTTTCTGATTTTTCATTGTTAGTGTATAGGTATGCAAGAGATTTCTGTGCATTAATTTTGTATCCTGGAACTTTACCAGATTCATTGATGAGCTCTAGTAATTTTCTGGTAGCATCTTTAGGATTCTCTATGTATAGTATCATGTCATCTGCAAACAGTGACACTTTTACTTCTTCTGTAACAATTTGTATTCAGTTTATTCCTTTTCCTTCTCTTATTGCCAAGGCTAGGACTTCCAAAACTATGCTGAATAATAGTGGTGAGAGTGGACATCCTTGTCTTGTTCCTGATCTTACAGTAAATGCTTTCAGTTTTCACAATTAAGAATGATGTTTGCTGTGGGTTTGTCTTATATGGCCTTTATTGTGTTGAGTTAGCTTCCCTCTATGCCCACTTTCTGGAGAGTTTTTATCATAAATCAGTGTTGAATTTTGTCAAAAGCATTTTCTGCATCTATTGAGATGATCCTATGGTTTTTGTTCTTCAATTTGTTAATATGGTGTATCACATTGATTGATCTCGTATATTGAAGATTCCTTGCATCCTTCGGGTAAATCCCACTTGATCATGGTGTATGATCCTTTTAATGTGTTCTTGGATTCTGTTTGCTGGTATTTTGTTGAGGATTTTTGCAACTATATTCATCAGTGATATTGGTCTATAATTTTTTTTATAGTATCTCTGTCTGGTTTTGGTATCATGGTGATGGTGGTCTCATAGAATAAGTTTAGGAGTGCTCCTTCCTCTGCAATTTTTTGGAAGATTTTGAGAAAGATGTGTGTTAGCTCTTCTCTAAATGTTTGATAGAATTCACTTGTGAAGCCATTTGGCCCTGGACTTTTGTTTGTGGCAAGATTTTAATCACAGTTTCAATTTCATTACTTGTAATTGGTCTGTTCATATTTTATAATTCTTCCTGGTTCAGTCTTGGAAGCTTATACCTTTCAAAGAATTTGTCCATTTCTCCCAGGTTGTCCATTTTATTGGCATATAGTTGCTTATAGCAGTCTCTTAGGATGCTTTGTATTTCTACAATGTCTGTTTTAACTTCTTTTTCATTTCTAATTTTATTGATTTGAGTCCTCTCCCTCCTTTTCTTGATGAGTCTGGCTAATGGTTTATCAATCTTTTGTATCTTCTCAAAGAACTAGCTTTTAGGTTTATTGATGTTTGCTATTGTTTTCTGTGTTTCTGTTTCATTTATTTCTGCTCTGATCTTTATGATTTCTTTCCTTCTACTAACTTTGAGTTTTGTTTGTTGTCCTTTCTCTAGTTCCTTTAGGTGTAGGGTTAGATTGTTTATTTGAGATTTTTCTTGTTTCTTCATGTAGGCTTCTATTGCTATAAACTTTCCTCTTAGAACTGCTTTTGATGCATCCCATAGGTTTTGGATTGTCGTGTTTTTGTTGTAATTTGTCTCTAAGTATTTTCTGATTTCCTCTTTGATTTCTTCAGTGATCTCTTGGTTATTTAGTAATGTATTGCTTAGCCTCCATGTGTTTGTGTTTTTTACGTTTTTTTCCCCTGTAATTGATTTCTAATCTCACAGCATTGTAGTCAGAAAATGTGCTTGATATGGTTTCAATTTTCTTAAATTTACTGAGGCTTTATTTGTGACCTAAGATGTGATCTATCCTGGAGAATGTTCCACATGCCCTTGAGAAGAAAGTGTAATCTGCTGTTTTTGATGGAATGTCCTATAAATTTCACTTAAATCTATCTGGTCTATTGTGTCATTTAAAGCTTGTGTTTCCTTATCAATTTTCTGTGGGATGGTCTGTCCATTGGTGTAAGGGAGGTGTTAAAGTCCTGCACTATTATTTTGTTACTGTCAATTTCCTCTTATAGCTGTTAGCAGTTGGTTTATGTATTGAGGTTCTCCTATGTTGGGTGCATATATATTTATAATTGTTATATCTTCTTTTTGTGTTGATTCCTTGATCATTATGTAGTGAGTGTCCTTCCTTGTCTCTTGTAATATTCTTTATTTTACAGTCTATTTTATCTGATATGAGTATTGCTACTCCAGATTTCTTTTGATTTCCATTTTCATTGAATATCTTTTTCCATCCCCTCACTTTCAGGCTGTATGTGTCCCTAGGTCTGAAGTGGGTTTCTTATAAGCAGCATATTTATGGGTCTTGTTTTTGTATCCATTCAGTGAGCCTGTGTCTTTTGGTTGGAACATTTAATCCATTCATGTTTAAGGTAATTATCAATATGTATGTTCCTATTACCATTTTCTTAATTGTTATGGGTTTGTTTTTGTAGGTCCTTTTCTCTTCTTGTGTTTCCCACTTAGAGAAGTTCCTTTAGCATTTGTTGTACAGCTGGTTTGGTGGTGCTGAGTTCTCTTATTTTTTGCTTGTCTGTAAAGCTTTTGATTTCTCCATTGAATCTGAATGAGATCCTTACCAGGTAGAGTAATCGTGGTTGTAGGTTTTGCCTTTCAACACTTTAAATATATCATTCCACTCCCTTCTGGCTTGTAGAGTTTCTGCTGAGAAATCAGCTGTTAACCTTATGGGAGTTCTCTTGTATGTTATTTGTCATTTTTGCCTTGTTTTTTTCAATAATTTTTCTTTGTTTTTAATTTTTGTCAATTTGATTACTATGTGACTCAGCATGATTCTCCTTGGGTTTATCCTACCTGGGACTCTCTTCACTTCCTGGACTTGGGTGGCTATTTCCTTTCCCATGTTAGGGAAGTTTTTGACTATAATCTCTTCAAATATTTTCTCGGGTCCTTTTCCTCTCTATTCTCCTTCTGGGACCCCTAAAATGTGAATGTTACTGCATTTAATGTTGTCCCAGAAGTCTGTTAGGCTGCCTTCATTTCTTTTCATTCTTTTTTCTTCATTCTGCTCCACAACCGTGAACGACCATTCTGTCTTCCAGGTTACTTATCCGTTCTTCTGCCTCAGTTATTCTGCTATTCATTCCTTCTAGTGTAGTTTTCATTTCAGTTATTGTATTGTTCATCTCTGTTTGTTTGTTCTCTAATTCTTCTAGGTCTTAATTAAACATTTCTTGCATCTTCTCGATCTTTGCCTCTATTCTTTTTCTGAAGTACTGGATCATCTTCACTATCATTATTCTGAATTCTTTTTCTGGAAGGTTTTCTATCTCCACTTCAGTTAGTTGTTTTTCTGGGGGTTTTATCTTGTTCCTTCATCTGGTACATAGCTCTCTGCCTTTTCACCTTGTCTATCTTTCTGTGAATGTGGTTTTTGTTCCACAGGTTATAGGATTGTAGTTCTTCTTGCTTCTGCTATCTCCCTTCTGGTGGATGAGGCTATCTAAGAGGTTCTTGCAAGTTTCCTGATGGGAGGGACTGGTCTGATTTTTAATTTATCTGCATGACTCAAAATACATAATAAGGCTTCACTATACAGATTTCTATATCATATCAGATAAGTTGCATTATTTAGTTCAACATACTTAACTACTTAATTGTAGGCCTGGCCTCTATGGAAATTCAGTCTTTCCAGACTATACCAATGATCAAACAGCAGAATGATGGAGGTAGATGTGTACGTAATTTTAAAACATTCTTGACTATTATGGGATCATTATTTGAATTTTTTTTTGGTGAAAAGTGAAATGCATCCACTTATCTTTTTTCAGCTTTCCAATAAACCAAAGAAAGTTAAAAATAATTTCCTTACCTTTTTCTTTATAGTCTCTGCTTCAACTCCTTTAATGCACCACTGGAGGGGAGAACTACTTCCTCTAAAACTGGAAACATCTTGTCTGCCATTTGCATCCTTGCTTCCTCTTACTCTGGATGAGGATCGTTTATCCTTCCACTGTTGTTTATGCATACTCTGTGCAGGGTAGTCAATATTTGGGGAGATAAGCTGACAAGCAAGCAATAGTGTGGTCATGAAACAGCAAGCATTGGATACAATGTGTACATTGATGAAGGGCACTGAACTCAGGTCAGTTGAACTTGAGACTGGGGAAGTCCTGGAAAGCTCACCAACATAGGTGATTTAAGAGGAGGACTGGTCAATGAATGGGAGTTAGCCAAGTAAAGCAGGGTATAGGTGTGGATGGAAGTGTTTCTGGGAGTGGAAATAGCATGTTCAAGAGTACAGAAGAGATTGGCCAATATGGTAGATTAGAAAGAACCTGTGCTCACCTCCTAACATGAGCACACCAAAATCGCAACTATTTGCCGAACTATTGATGAAAAAGTTTGGAACCTACCAGAAAAGATCTTCTACAACTAAAGCCATAAAGAAGGAACAACAATGAGATGGGGGTGGTGCAGACTCACGAGATAGTAAGTCCCATGACCCTGGGGGCGTAACCCACAAAGTAGAGAATAATTATATTGCAGAAGTCCTCCCACAGGAGTGAGAAGTCTGATCCCCACATCAGGCTCCCCAGTCCAGGAGTCCTGCACTGGGAAGACAAGCCCCCTAGAGCATTTGGCTTTGAAGGCCAGTGAAGGTTAATTTTGGGAGTTCCAAGGACTGGGGAACTTTAAGACTTTATTCCCAAAGGGGGAACACAAAATCTCACATCATCTGGAACCGAGGGAAAAAGCAGTAATTTGATAGGAGCCTTGGTCAGGTCTACTTGCTGGCTTTAGAGAGTCTCCTGAAGAGGCAGGGGGTGGTTGCAGCTCATGCTGCAGACATAGATCCTGGTGGCAGTGATTCTTGGGAGCACCTTCTACCATGTGAACACTGCTGCTGGCAGGCACCATTGTGGAATCCTCCCTCTAGCTTATTAACCCCAGGACCTAGCTTTATCCTGGTCTTACATACTGTAGGCACCAGTGCTAGGACACCTCAAGCTAAACAACTAAATGGGGACACAGCTCCACCATTGGCAGACAGGCTGCCTTAAGAACCCCTGAACCCACAGCCACCTCTGACATGGCCTTGCCCACAAGAGGGCCCAGGACTCATTTCCACTCACCAGTGAATAGGCCCCAGCCCTGCCCTCCAGGAATCCTGCTCAAGCCTCTGGACCAGCTTTAAGGGGCAGACACCAAACACAAGAAAACCAAAATCCCACAGACCCACCAAGAGGTTAGTCCCTGCCCTAGGAATAGCTGGGCCCTAGGCCCTACCCACTAGCAGACCAAAGCAAGCTTCAGGACACCCCAGACCCTGTACTCAACTGTGTCAGGAACTGACACTTTCCCCCTCACCCCCACCCAGCAATCTGATACCAGCTCTGGGATCCCTGGGCCATGCAACGAGACTCTAGAATGCAGCTCTGCCTGCTAGTAGTATGGCACTAATTCCAGGACATGCCCTCACCCACCAGTGCATAGGCAATAGTCCCAGAGTCTTCTGAACCCTGATTCTGCTCACCAGTGAGCCAGCACTAGCCAAGAGACCCCCTGGGGTTCAGTCAGCCACCTTGTGACACTGACCTACCAACTAGTAGCCAGCAGCCTCCACACAAGTCAAGGCCTGGTAACCAATTGGACTAGGGACCAATGAAGCCTACCAGACCATCCACATAGTTAGACAGCTACAACAGAAGGACACATGCAGCCATCTTAGGGGGAACCCCTAGAGCCTATAGGTTGAGTGACAGGAGGGGAGTGTGCTGCTGGGACACATAGGTTGTCTCTTACAAAAGGCCATTTCACCAAGTTTGGGAAATGCAACTAATCTACCAGATATATAAAAACACAAACAGCAACTTAGGCAAAATGAGACTACAGAGAAACATGTTCCAAATGAAGAAACAACATAAAATCCCAGAAGAACTAAGTGAAGTGGAGATAGGCAATCTACCCCAGAAGGAAGTCAGGGTAATGATCATAAAGATGATCAAATAACTTGGGCATGGACATATATACACTACCAAACGTAAAATAGATAGCTAATGGGAAGCAGCCACATGGCACAGGGAGATCAGCTTGGTGTTTTGTGACCACCTAGAGGGGTGGGATAGGGAGGGTGGGAGGGAGGGAGGCATAAGCAAGAGGGAAGAGATATGGGAACATATATATATATATGTATAACTGATTCACTTTGTTATAAAACAGAAACTAACACACCACTGTAAAGCAATTATACTCCAATAAAGATGTAAAAAAAAAAAAAAAAAAAAAAAAACTTGGGAGAAGAATGGGTACACAGAGTGAGAAGTTAAGTACAGAGGAGAGAGACCCTAAAGTGGTGCTGATCTAGTACCATTGGGACAATAGCAAGCTGTGTACCTAACAGACTCCACACTGCCAGAAAGACATTTGCAAACAGAATAAAGTGGTCAGAGGATTGAAGACTAGTCAGTTAATTCCTGCAATTCAACAGAGAGGTATTTTTCTCTATATGCAGCATAATTTGTTGTTTATGTGCCTTTGCTCTCCTTCCCATTTTTCTTCATCTCTAAATGTTCAAATTCTATGAGCTGATTAACATGCAGCCTCCATACCAACTTCACGAATCCTTCACTGGTACTCTTCCTCGAAGTAATTCTTCCTTGCTCTTATTTTAACAAACACCTATTTATTGAGAACTTACTCTGTATCAGGAGACATTGGGGATACAATTAGGAAAATACTTTCTTCCCTGCAACTGACATTTTAGTGGGAGGTACAAACAATAAATGAGATAAATAAGTGAAATATATAGGATATTGGGTAACAGTAACTATTTTAAAAAGAAGACTTAATCTGGAAAGTGGGTGTCTTGGTCCATTCGGGTTACTATAACAAAATACTACAGACTGGGTAAGTTATAGGCAACAGAAATTTATTTCTCACAATTCTGGAGTTCAGAGATACAAGATCAAGGTGCCCACATGGTCAGGTGAGGGTTCTCTTCCAGGTTACAGACTTCTCCTTGTATCCCTACATGGTGGAAGAGACAAAGGAGTCCTATTAGGTCTCTATAAGAGTGCAAATTTTATCCAGGAGGGTTGCACCTTTATGAATTAATGACCATCCAGAAGTCCCATCTCATACATTATCACTTTTGGGGATTTGAATTTCAACATATGAATACTGGGGATGACACAAACAGTCAGACCAGTGCAGTGGGGTAGGAAATCTGGGAACTTAAAAAAGTTGGAGTTTAAATATAGTGGCCAGGGAAGGTAATAAATGATAACAAATGTGAGAAGCTGAGCCCTGGGGACATCTAAGAGAAGAACATTCAGGCAAGGAAATAGCAAACCAAAAGCCCTGAAGCAGAACATGCCTGGTATTTTCCAGAAACAACAAAGAGGGAAATGAGCCTAGAGCAGGGGGGACAATCATGAAGAAAAAGATGAGAGGGGTATTGAGACAGTAACATAAAGGCATCATGGACCAATTGTAAAGTCTTTGTCTTTTACCATTAGTGAGATAGGAAACCACTGGAGGTTTTTAAGCAGAGGTTTCAAGAAGATTGCTTTAGTTGTTACATTGAAAATAGGAAGGCAAAAAACAGTGTGAAAGCACAGATAAATCCAAGTTTTACAAAACTTTAAAAAATTAGTGCAGCTCTCTTTAAAAAAGTTATTTAAAATTACAAAGATAATTTTAGGCATAAAAGTATGAAGGGTCATGCAAACGGGACCAGGAAATTTAAGTTTCTTTAGCTTTTAGATACATCTGCCTCTGGGCCCATGTGGAAGAGAGAGACCAGTTAAGAAGCTATTGTGACAATCCAGCCGAGACATTGGTAGTGTAGCTTGGGATGGTGGCAATGTACTAAATGAGACATGGTCAGATTATACACATATTTTGAAGATAGGGTTGACAGGACTGGTTGATAGATATGAACTATAAGAAAAATAATTAAGAAAACAAAAATATTAAAACTAAGTCCAAGATCTCTAAATGATGTTCTTTCTTTCTTTGTTTTGTTGAGTTGCTTCAACTACATTTAAAATACTATGGACTAAGTTATTTATTTACTAACACCATCATATGCTTACTATAAACAGCTAGGCTTTGCCAAGTCATGTAATGCAAATCTTTATGACTTGTCATTTTAGCTCTTGGATCTTTCTGAAATATATTAACACTTTCTGACATCCTTCACGTGGAAAAAAATAAAGAATGATTTGTATCCACCCATTGAAATATTGGAATTGCCATTCACAAAATAAAAATGGGTGGTATCTATTTAGGTACTATAACAGATATATTTGTGAAACTGTTGTTAACTTGACAGTACATATTTTTTGAGACCAGAGGCATTATCTGGTTTATCACCATGCCTCACAGAGCTCCTTGCTTACCATCTCGTACAATTTTTTTTTTTTTTTTTTTGCGGTACACGGGTCTCTTACTGTTGTGGCCTCTCCCGTTACGGAGCATAGTCTCTGGACACGCAGGTTCAGCGGCCATGGCTCACGGGCCCAGCTGCTCCGCGGCATGTGGGATCCTCCGAGACCGGGGCATGAACCCATGTCCCCTGCATCGGCAGGCGGACTCTCAACCACTGCGTCACCAGGGAAGCCCCCATCTCGCACATTTTGATGCTCAAAACATGTCTGTTGAATGTATAAATGATCTTCATGTGCTCACTTCCCCCAATGGAAAGTAGGAAAATTATGCCCATTATTACTCACTGAGTTCCTGTTTTTATATTTGGATATGAGTTAACCAGTCAATTTTGGAAAAGACCAGCAGCCAGGATGTGAAGAGGATAATCTAAACTACTCACCACATGTACCTGGTAAGTATTCTGAAAGTGCCAAGTGATTTTGAAACATTTTTACATCCCATGGGGAAAAGTCTCTTTAATACCATCAATTTGTCTTAGGAAAATATACATTTCATTTCATAGCTCACCCAGTCTAGGAATAATCCGGGAAACTCAGAACATGTATCTGTACCTACTGCACTCCTTTGGTGGTTTAGCCTTGGAATGTTTGCAAGCTGTGTCCTCACTTGCCTAGGGAGGATCCAAAGATTCCCTTCCTTGACTATCCTTATAAGGAGGTAGGGAGCTAGATTTGCTGGTGCGGTGTTGCAGAGAGTCATCTTAGATGACTGAGTTCTTTCCTTTGGCTAAAAGTTTGTTCACCTATAATTTCCACAGGTTTTTTCTATTAGTGTAAGAATGATGTACAGCTGATAATTCTATGAAATGGAAGCTGTGAAGATTTCATTGAGAAATAGAGTCAAAGAGAGGCTTATCCTTGAGTGTAGACTTCTAGCTTGAATTGTTATAGTGCTTAATTTATATTTCTTTTGAAATTACAGCTATTTGAATGTGGGTGATTCAATTCCCAGTGAAATTAGAGCAAAAAAGAAAATCAAAACTGAAATAAAATCCACTTCTGAGACTCGGTAAACCCTAAGGTCACACTCATCTTCTTTGTATCCTCAAGATTCTGACCTCCCTCCACATGTTATTTGCTAGGCAGAAGAAATGATGGGAAAATTATTCCCTTATCTCATTGTTTGTGAAGTATCTAAATGAAAATATCAAGTAGGCAGCAAAACAGTTAAATCTGGACAGAAGTGATCTGGGCTTGAGATAAAAAAAACTGGGAATTACATGTGTAAAAATGGGGCTGTAGCTGAGAAGAATATGGATAGTGGAGGATGTTGTTGTATTGTCTTAGTTTTTTTAAGAAATGAGAGATAATAGAGTGTGTTTGTTTGCTGTTTAAAAATGAGCTGGTAGACTGGAACTAGTGCAGAAGGAGGAAGAAGTAATCTAAGGACTAAAGTCACTGAAAAGAGAGGCTAAAATGAGCATTGATGGGGAAGGGATAGAACTTAAAGAACAGGAACAGTTTTTGTTACTGGAGGAAGAAGAATCCACACGTAAACTTATGGGTTAGCTTGTGGGGCCTGAAGATCTTTCCATTAGAAAGTTTCTGTTTTAAATATTGTTGATCAGTAAGAGTGATAGGGGAAATGGGATTAAATTTGGGGAGTGTGGAGTTTGAAAAGAGAGGAGAAGGTATTCCACAGTCATATCAGAGAGTGGCATAGTGAATTTATGACAGAAGCATAATGGGTTCCAAGGTAGTGTTAAGAATTCATTTGTGATTTGCATTCCTGAAGCAAAGGATAAGGAAGAATAGAGAGAAGGAAAAGATCAGGGAGTTAATGGAATCACACACAGTAACTCCGGCAACAAGATGCCTATGTCCCATCATGTGCAGTGGTTTGAAAGCACTTGCCCAGGATGACAGCTCTCTGGATGACAGGAAACACCGCACAAGGAATGAGCATGGGCTATAGTGTCACACTGGTTTAAAATCCTGCTCAATTATTTTCCAGGCCTGTGAACCTTTTTTTTTTTTTTTTTTTTACTGTAAAATGGAGATAAAAATACTAATTTGCAAGTCAAGAATTCAAAACACTCTATGTAAAGTAGGTGAGTGACATACATTATGTGTACAAAACTAACTACTATTGTATTTATTACAAACAATTTGGGAGGATTTATATTTAACTGCAATGCTTTGCCAAATATTACAAATAAGCAATTAATATAGGTGATATTTATTATAATGATTTTCTACCATATTCATTGCTTCAGGGTATGAAGACAGAATTAACTTAGAGAGCCCTCATTTGTACCCTGACTGAGGTCATTTTTTTCATGAACAATGGCCTAATGCTTAGCTACATTATTCCTGGTTGTATTCTTTTAAAGAACAGGTCTATCACTATGCAGAACTTAAAAAAAGGAAAGATTATGAATCAGAGAAGAAAGAGACTGTTAATACCAACTTGGGACATGAAAGAAACAAGGCCAGTTAAGCTCTCAGAGCATTCTTTCTAAGTTAGATTATTGTAAAAAGTATTGAAGAAATCTCTTTGCAGTCAAGGCAAGTGTTACCACAATACTGAACCTAAAGACTAAAGAACGGATGTGTCATCTGGTGAATATTCTTATTCCCTGTGCTATTTTAAACCAATATTAAATTTCTTTTATCTCTTTTACAATTCAATGATCTAAGGTTTTACCATTTTGTATACCTCTTTGATTGATAACTGTTTC
Organism: Mesoplodon densirostris; assembly: GCF_025265405.1. NCBI lineage: Eukaryota > Metazoa > Chordata > Mammalia > Artiodactyla > Ziphiidae > Mesoplodon > Mesoplodon densirostris. Next base: position 31,241,589 of record NC_082671.1, on the reverse strand, counting down.
TGTATAAAGTTAGGTTTTTGAGATAATTAGGAGTTATATTCTGGTTAAAGTACAAGAACCCTGTAATTACCCATGCATTGCAGTGGGTAATTATACACATTTGTTACATTTTTTCTTTGTGGTTGAGCAGGCTGGCTCTAATATGACATAGCTAGTGCTTAAAATGTTCTCTCCAGAGTGTAAGAATATAAGGCTGCTGCCTTCATCTACAGGGGATAAGAAAATTATGACACAATGTCTAGATTCCTGTATCATTGTCTTACATATACTACAAATGGCTTTAACATGAGCTAAGCATATTGTTAAATTTAAGCTGATGACCAAGTTAAGGTAATTCAGCTGCACTTTATATATCAAAAAATCATTAAAACTTTCATTAGATGTATTCTCAAGTGTGTAGATTTGAGAATTGTGTCAAGAGGTTCTACATCTCTTTATAAACACATTATTTTGAAAATAATTACAGATTGGGAAAAAAGTTTATGGTAGAAACAAAAATGCTTCAAATGGTCATGATTCTCTCCTGCTCGCCCCTAACCACCCACCACCACCACAAACCCCTTTCCAGGGAGACAAAAGCCTTTTAGTATTTATGATATTATATATCTTCAATATATCATAAGCACAGCTTTAAAATGATAATAATATCTCAATTTTGAAGATCCAAAAAAGAGGCAGACATTTTGAGGTAGCAGAATCCAGATTAGGTTAGATTTCCTTTTGTATTGATTTCTTTCATCCTTGCTGTCATGCTGAACAAATTGCATTTTAGAATTCATAAAAGCTGAAATTAATGATTCCAAAGGAAAAAGCTAAGAAATTACAGAAAAATAAGGGTAGGGCAACTCACGGAATGAATTCCTACAAAGGAACCCCGCTAAAGCTGCTGTACAAAGAGCTGTCTTTGAGTAGACTTGTTTTAAGTCAAGCCTCTGTAATATATACTGGATAAGTCTTGAGAGATTTAACTTTGAGAGTCCCTGAATCTATATACAAAGGAGATATGCAGATTCGATGATTTCGGAATGCTAGCCCTCTTGTTCAAATATTAAGAACATCAGCATGACTCATGCTTTCCCAGCAGCAGAATTATTGGAGGTGTATCACTTGTAACCAAACATTCCCCTTAACCCCTTTCACTTCAAGGGTCAAAGTGGGTATGTTTGACCAGTTGTCGCAACTTTTGCCTCAGTACTGCATGAGGGTTAAATGCTGCATGGCTTAGAGCATATAATATACCATTTTCACTGTGATCTTTTGCCAGTCTCTCTTTTCCCATATTGCAGGTTTTTATACTTATACTGCTTCAGAGAACTATTAAGAATATATGACAAGAAAGATCTTCATATTTTAGGACCTTGTGTTTCAGTAGGATGCTATGAATGTCATTAAGATCACAGAAACTATGATTTAGTTATGTATAATCAAATCCACACCTAATTCATTTATTCCAGGTATTTAACACAGTGCTAGAGAGTGAGGAGTTAGTATGAAGACTAGCTGAATGGCAACTTTAGAAAAGTACAACAGTTGGGGAGACTGAACATATACTAAGAAAATAAAATACTAAACTACAGGCAATAGGATTAAGTACCAGAGGGAATAGTAAATCTTTGTATGTTTAGCAAACGATTTTGAAAGAAGCTTTGCTGAATGTAAAGATATTTCTTTTCACTTGAGATGAGTACTTCCCAACTCAGAGAGATGGCAATCATAAGCCTTTTTCAATTGCCCTATAATTGCTACTACCCCATTAGTAGGAATACTTAGAACTCTTGATACATAGATTAGTTCTCTATTGCTGGTATAACAAATTACCACAAATTTAGTGGCTGAAAAACAACACAAATTTATCTTACAGTTTTCTGTATGTTAGAAGTCTCACACGGCATGGGGCTCACTGGGATTAAAAACCAAGATTTTGGCAGAACTGTGTTCCTTTCTGGAAGCTCTAAGAGAGAATGCCTTTATTTTTCCTTTCTAGCTTCCAAATACTTACCCACATTTCATGGCTCATGGCCCCTTTGTCCATCTTCAAAGACAGTGATGTTGCATCTCTCTCTGACTCTTCTTGCATTTTCACATCTTTCTGAACACAGCTGGGAAAAGTTCACCCCTTTTAAGGAGCATATCATTACATTGGACTCATCTGGATAATTCAGGCCAATCTTCCTATTACAAGGTCCTTAATTTTAATCACATCTGCAAAGTCCCTTTTGACATAATCACAAGTTCCAAGGATTAGGATATGGACAATTTGGGGGACTGTTATTCTTCCTACCTCTTCATGACCCTAATTTTTATTACTATCTAGGTTTTTTTTTTTTTTGCTAATATTTAGATTCAGTTGACTTCCTCCTTACTTTAGTACCAAATTGTGCACAAATCTATTCTCACCCAAATTATTACATTTTGGACTTGATCATTTTCGCAGAGCCCCTCCTCAGTCTTCTCCTACTAACTTTCTTACCCATCAAGGTCTCTGGATTTCATAAGATTCCATCCTAATGTAAGCTATGGCTGTATAGGAAGTATTGCATTACTTTATTTCCTTTCAAACAAATCAATTATGTTTCTTAATCCCCATCTCAACAGTCCCAGGTGGAAAATCTTTCTCAATCATTACTAGAATACTCTTTACTTTTTGTGTGATAGAAAAATCTTAATAGTCTTAGGCAGAGAAGTGTTATTTGAGGAAGACCTTCTAATCTTTGGTTTCTGCTGCAATGCAAGCCCAATTGTTCAAGTCCAATGTCTGCCTAAACTCTGGTCTTAGGTTTTTTCTTTGCATGCATGTAGGTGATCTTTGCAGAGCTTGGGAACCATGGATTCTACAAATCCAGATAGCCTGCTGAGGTGCTCCATATACCTATTTCCCTTCAAAAGTCCTTTCTCCTCTCTAGGGTACTGTTAGATCATGATTCAAAAGCAGAGCACCAAATCTCTGTCCCTTTCCCAGTGCTTTTAAAATTAGTACCTCCTAGTATGCAAACACCTCTTTCTCTTACCCTTTCACATAATTTCCTTAAAAAGAAAGGAAAGAGATGTCTGGAGGCAAAACTTGGAAATAAAGTTGTCTGCTGAAAACTACTGCTTTTCAGAAAGCCTTCATAAACATCTATTTAAATATTAGAGACATCTTGAAACATCCTGAAACAACAGAGAGAAAAATATTGCTAGAATGAAACACAAGTAAGTAATTTGATTCCTCCATGCTACAATTTACTTGCTATCATAAATCTCTGTCATTCCAGGGCTGATCTTATTAGTTGTTTAGCTAGATGTGCACATAAATGCTTTGAAATTAGACACCAAAATTTTAGGCTAAACAAATAAACATAAGGTCATACTAGGAATGTTGAGACTATACTTAAAATGTCTAAATTATACAAGGAGAACATGTAAAATAGAAAATATATTTATTTCATATGAAGTAATATCAATTAGTAGTATTTAATAATAAAATAAATATTGGTAATGTTTATTATTAATAATACATAATTAAAATATTAAGTAAGAATAATATAAAAGACCTATAATTTATAATAATAATAATAATATATATAATCATTTAATTCTCACAACATAACAATGAAATAAGAATTACTATTAATTTTAAAATCTGTTAAACATTTCTATTGTGTCGCACAGTGTTCTGAGGTTTGGTAATGATCTTAGAACAATGAAATAAAGAAAAGGTTTTGCTGTCACAAAGCTTATAAAAAATTGCTATTCCCATCTTTCAGATGAAGAAACTGAAGCTCCTTGCTCAGTCACAGCATTAGAAAATGACAGTGCCAGGATTTGAGCCCAGGTCTATCTGATTCCATCTCTGAGCTCTTTTACCACCATGCTATGCTGCTTGTAGTGAAAATGCACACACCAGACAATTTCTCTCCAGAGGTCCAAGCTGAGCAGGACTGTCGCATAGCAGGAAGAGTTTAGGTTTGAAGCTGGCCCTAGAAACTGAGCTTTCATCTCTGATTGGAGTTTGTTTGACAGAATTCAATCCAAGCAGGCAGACAGGTACACATAACTATGTCAGTCTTGCTCATTTCTATAATCTCTTGTCAGTTTAAAAACCTCTTAAGGGCCTCCCTGGTGGCGCAGTGGTTGAGAGTCCGCCTGCCGATGCAGGGGATACGGGTTCGTGCCCCGGTCTGGGAGGATCCCATATGCCGCGGAGCGGCTGGGCCCGTGAGCCATGGCCGCTGGGCCTGCGCATCCGGAGCCTGTGCTCCGCAACGGGAGAGGCCACAACAGTGAGAGGCCCGCGTACCGCAAAAAAAAAAAAAAAAAAAAAAAAACCTCTTAAATTCATTGCCATTTTACTCAAATAATACAGAAGATTAAAAAACAGGACAAAAAGGCAAATCCTTTACTTACCTTCCTTTGTATTATAGTAAGTATTATTGAATTAATATTCCATATAGCCCAAGGCATAGAAAAAATTTTAAATTGAAGAGAAATATTTTCTTTCAAACTTAGATAAAATGATAAAAATTGCTAGATTTAAAAAATAAAACCTTCTTTTTACAAGTGCTTTGAGAGTCTCTCCTTACAGAGTATATTTTTAAATAACCTTTCTGAATTACTCTCCTACTTTTTTAGAAAGAATTTATTTATTTATTTATTTATTTATTTATTTATTTATTTATTTATTTATTTATTTATGGCTGTGTTGGGTCTTCACTGCTGCATGCAGGCTTTATCTAGTTGCAGTGAGTGGGAGCTACTCTTTTTTGTGGTGCTGGGTTTCTCATTGCAGTGGCTTCTCTTGTTGCAGAGTACAGACTCTAGGCACACAGGCTTCAGTAGTTGTGGTGCACTGCCTCAGTAGTTGTGGCTCGTGGGCTCTAGAGTGCCGGCTCAGTAGCTCTGGTGCATGGGCATAGTTGCTCTGCGACATATGGGATCTTCCTAGACCAAGGCTCGAACCCATGTCCCTCGCATTGGCAGGTGGATTCTTAATCACTGTGCCACCAGGGAAGCCTCTCTCCTACTTTTTAAATTTCAGATTTTATACAGCAAATTTTTCTTTATTGATATTACTTCAGTTATGTAATCCAAATATACTTCAGAGATAAGTATTTTTTGTCAGTTGATATACTATGACAAAAATATGTATTTGGCGGGTACCTACAGGGTTCAGGGTACTATTATTGATTATGTACATCTCTTTCAGCTCTGAAAGAATGGATAAAGTTACAGTTATATAAAATATATAAGTTGTAAAGATCTGCTCTACAACATAGTGCCTGTAGTTAACAATACTATATTGTGCCCTTAAGAAATTTTTTAAATATTTATTTATTTATTTATTTTTGACTGTGTCGGGTCTTAGTTGTGGCATGCAGGATCTTTCATTGCAGCATGTGGGCTCTTTGTTGCAGCCCACAAGTTTCTCTCTAGTTGTGATGTGCAGGCTCCAGAGCACATGTGCTCTGTAGTTGTGGCGCCTGAGCTCTCTAGTTGTGGCACTTGGGCTCAATAGTTGCAGCACATGGGCTTAGTTTCCCCGTGTCATGTGGGATCTTAGTTCCCTGACCAGAGGTTAAACCCGCATCTCCTGCAATGGAAGGCAGATTCTTAACTACTGGACAAACAGGGAAGTCCTAAGAAATTTTTTTAAGAAGATAAATCTCATGTTAACTGTTCTTACCAAAAAAGGACATGAGGAAAGTTTTGGAGGTGATGGATATGTTTGATTGTGATGATGATTTCGCATGCATATGTCCAAAGTCACCAAATTGTATGCTTTAGATACTGCAGTTTTTTATTTATCAATTATACCTCAATAAAGTTGTTTAAAAAAAGAAATGAAAAAACAGAATATGGTGGCATAATAATTCCTGTGAACAGCTTTTAGAAAACAAGGCTTAATCTCCAGTTCCTGCTGTACAAAAACTCAACTCTGACTCTATCATATTTGTTTCAACAGTTTAATGAACTTGGAGGGAAGAGTCCCTTTCTGTCCTGATCTCCCCTTTCCAGAAAGCTTGACTTTCTACATCAGTTTGTGAAACCTTTCCTTCTGCCTACATGCAGAGGCAAAGACTTTTAAAGCAGGTAGGTAGCAGTACCTAGTATTTTTCTTACTTAGCTATGACAATGCCTAAAGTTTCTTACATAATTGTAAAGTCTTTTCTGTTTTCTAAAAATCTTCAGGAAAAAGTCATTATTTGGTTTGGTAATTTTTCCTTATATTTAACGTAAACTTTTTATACTTTAAACCTATGTCCTCTTGTTCAATTTTTTTTTGTAGAAATGGGATATAATTTCCTAGTTATGCTCTGTATGAAAATCCTTTATAGTCTTGATTAAGGATCTATTACTAGCTATTATGCACAGTACAAGATGCTAGACAACCACCATCTGCTCCATTTGTCCATGGGGTCTGTACAAAGCTCACAGTTCTGCTGAAGGTGACCAACATGTAAGCATAAAGTGAAGTACAATCAGACACTTCCAGGTAATTATAACAAAATTATATAGCTTTCTACATCCAGAATTACCCATCCCCAGTAATTAATAAAATGGGGGAAAACTGTAAAAACCAAAATGTTGTCAGTAGCAAACAAAGAAGGAAAGAAAATTCAGTCTTAGGCCATTAACTTCAAAGTTGACAGAGGATGTGCTAGCTTAGAGTTTCTAGAAAACAGAGACTGAGGCGAAATTTATCTGGTAAAAATGCTTTTTTGGGAGGTGGGAAGGGGAAGCAATACTGAGGCAAGAAGGGTAAGGAAAAAGAAGGGAAATGAGTCAGGGAAATAAAGAAAGTAAATTTAAGGAGGTATTTGACCAGAGCTTCACAAGAAAATACAATCAGTTGCTCGGTCATCATAATTTTTGCCAATATGGTCAGTGTAAAATGTCAATTCATTATGTATTTACTTTACATATCTCTGAGGTTATGCATCTTTCATCTCCATTGTATTTTCAGGTTTTATTGATCTCTTCAATGATTTGGTTAATCTAATTTCTAGTTTGTCTGCATTTTTCTTAGTATTTTAAACTCTTCTTTTTAAACATTTCCTTTGTATTTGTTGCTGATTCATAGAATGTAACTGGTCAAGTTTTGTATCTTGATTTTTTATCCAGAAAACTATACTATGCTGTCATATTAATTCTTATAATTTATCCTTTGATTCTTTAGGATTTTCTATGTAGACATTCACATCATGTATGAATTATGCATAGCATTGGTTCTAATCTTTTCACCTTTGTTTTATTTTTCTTGCTTTATTACACTGGGTAATAATTCCAGGACAGAACTGAACAGAATTGGTAATAGTCGACACCCTTCTTATTCCCAATCTCAATGAAATGTTTTTTACGTTTTTCCCAGCTGATCCCACCCCAGACCCCACCTTCCCCCTTTGGTGTCCATACGTTTTTTCTCTACATCTGTGTCTCTATTTCTGCCTGGCAAATAAGTTCATCTCCACTATTTTTCTAAATTCCACACATAAGCAATATTTTATAATATTTTTTTCTCTTTCTGACTTACTTCACTCTGTATGGCAATCTCGAGCTCCATCCACATCTCTGCAAATGACACTATTTTGTTCCTTTTTTATGGCTGAGTAATATTCCATTGTATATATGTACCACATCTTCTTTATCCATTCCTCTGTCAATGGACACCTGTGTTGCTTCCATGTCCTGACTATTGTAAATAGTGTTGCAATGAACATTGGGGTGTATGTACCCTTTCAAATTATGGTTTTCTATGGATATATGCCTAGGAGTGGGATTGCTGGGTCATGTTGTAGCTCTGTTTTTAGTTTTTTAAGGATCAATGAAATGTTTTTAATATTTCAGAATTATGTATGAATTTGACTATAGGTATTTTTGTAGACTATCTTAATAATGTTAAGGAAGTTTCATTTTATTACTATTTCACTGATAAATTTTGTCATGAATGAAGTTGAATTTTATTAAACACTTTTAAAACATCTGTTGAGATTATTATTTGCTTCTTTTTCAATATATTAATATGTGAATTATATTGATTGATTTTTTATTTTATTATTATTATTTTCTTGCAGTACGCGGGCCTCTCACTTTTGTGGCCTCTCCTGCTGTGGAGCACAGGCTCCAGACGTGCAGGCTCAGTGGCCATGCCTCACGGGCCCAGCTGCTCCATGGCATGTGGGATCTTCCTGGATCAGGACACGAACCTGTGTCCCCTGCATCAGCAGGCGGACTCTCAACCACTGCTCCACCGGGGAAGCCCTGATTTTTAATATTGAGTTAACTTTGTATTCTGAGACAAATCCAATTTAGTCTTGATATTAGTACCCAACTGTGTCTCATAAATCCAAAATACTATTAAATTTTTGTTATGTAATTGTAATACTGTTGTCACTAATGAAAATAACTTTAATGTTCTCAAGAAGCTCATAGACTAGCAGGGGTGGCCTATATGTAAAAAAAAGGACAAACAAATTACAATAAGGGTATTTAAACTGTGCTAAGAATGTATATTTATTCTATTTCATCCTTAGATATCACAGGTGGACCTTTGGCTGAGAAAATATTATGCCCCAATTCCAAGATTTATCTGAGATATCATTATGATACACATTCCTTGTTTGGCTGGTCACTAGCAAAACCTACTTTCTCTTGAATAATTTGTAAACTCTTGAAATGTTTGTTAATATACAGAAATTATTACTGAAGTATACATTAAGAAATAGGAAAAAATCTGTTTAAGCTAGATGTGGCATGCTAATATTTTTAAGTAATATTCTTCTTCTAAGGTTTTATCTTGTTGATTTATTATTTTTATTAAATGTTCTCATTAATTTTACAAGTATTTTTAACAACATTTTGCAATAGCACAAAAGCAGATCAGAATGGCCTTAGCAGAAGCATAAAAACTTGTTTAAGACAACTACAGCTAAAATCTTTGGTGTCAGATAAATGTAAACTACTTGGGGACAATTTTACAATACAGGAAGTAGTTTTTAATAAACTCTACTGTTTTTAGGGGGCATGTGTACTAATACTGCTTTACTTTACTATCACCTTTAAATAGAGCCATTTTAAGCCTGGTTAAATATGAGTGAGTAAAGTCCTTACCATGTTTTTTGTTTTTGTTTTTGTTCTGGCTGCACCTCATGGCATGAAGTATCTTAGTTCCCTGTCCAGGGATAGAACCTCTACCCCCTGCAATAGAAGGGTGAAGTCTTAATCACTGGACCACCAGGGAAGTCCCTCTCACCATTTTTTTCTGGAGGCATAAGTCAAGATTTGTGCATGCTGTTACACTAAGTACAATACACTGAAAATTTGGCAGACAATTCTCTCCTGGAGTTAACAATCCCAGGTTGAAACACCTTCTTAGTGACCATCTGATTCATGCTTCTCCTCTAGATGAGGGTTTGCTGTGTTACACCATTTCTCTCTTTTCCTCTGTGTGTCTACTAGAAGACTCTCTTAGCCTGCATTCAGAGAATTAGGTTCATGGATTCAGGTATAGAACACTGCATTACCATTTATTGCATCACTATCTGTCTAAAGCAGGTTTTCACTTTAATTTGGGTTTATTACAGTACTTTCACAATTTTTTTCATAAATATGGGCTAAATATATATGAATCTTATAGAGTCAGCTTCTTTGATTTATCAGTATAAAGTGAACTCTCAGAAATACTGTTTTTAAGGTATGAGGATCAAGATAGAACTGATTATTTTGGTCATATACAAACAAATTCTATTTTTATGCTTTGAAACACAGCCATTTTCCTAGAGCTATGAGTTCAAAGAACTTAATGAAATTTGTTTGGTGAACATGATAGAGAATTATAGAGCTGAAGAAGAACATAAGTGTAATTTAACCAGGGTCTCTCTTTCCTACTCCTGAAAAATATTTAGGTCTTAATTTGACTGAAAATGTAATGAATAAACATATAGTAAACTTGATAGACAATATTCTGAATATGTATTTTTAAAATATGGCTAATTAAGTATATATGCCAATAAATTATTCTTGACTAATAAGAAAGAAGTTACCTTTAAACAGCAATACTTAAAAACAAAAATGAAGCACATGTCACTGATATAAAACAGGAATAAGCTAAGTGGCTTACAACTACTTGAGGTTTATTTATCCTATTTTAATAAGCCATTTCAATTTTCTATTGAAAAGGCAAGGAATCAGTTCTTTCGATTTTAGAATGTACCACTCACACCTAGGTTATCCAAGAAACTGCTAAATGTGTTTAACTCAGAAAAGAATTTAGGCAAGAAAATAATTAGGAAGAAGGAGGAGGCAGAGAAGGAAAATAAAAATTAAGCCTATATTCCTCTTAGGTGTTAAAAATTACATTTCTGAAAACTTTTCATATCTCAGAATAAAATGAACATGACTTCCAAATTCTGAACTTAATGAAATTCAAACAATGAAAATTACTTCCCAGAAGGCATAAAAGTAGTTTTAAGTGGCAGCATTAACAAGATTCACTTCAATAAGGCATAAAGAGTGTTTACTGAATATATTATTAGAGCTTCTGTCATTCAAGTTAATCTATCAATTCAATTTTCTTTCCCCTCATTATTTTACTTACCCCTGAGAGGCAAAATGATTAGTACTGAAGTTCTAGGTGAATAATGGCTAAAACTGAGATTCAAGCTGTCTAACTAAGGTGAAGCAAATCTGGGGAGGTAACTACTAGGCACAGTTTAAAAAGTGCAGGAAGGAAATGAGCCTTACCAAACATTTATGTGCTAGCTGTTGTGAGAGATAATATGTATTAAAAAAAATTTTTTTTTTTTTACTTAAACGTTACAACACTGTTGGGTTAAGCATTATTAACCCCATTTTACAGTAGTTAAGTTATGTACTCAAAGTTACATTACACTTGGCCCTTGAACAACACGGGTTTGAAATGCCCGGCTTCACTTATACTGGGATTTTTTCAGTAAATATACAGTTAGCCCTCTTTATCAGTGGGTTCCACATCTGCAGATTTAATCAAACCCAGATCATATACTGTGTTTATGATCTATGTTTGGTTGAATCTGTGGATGTGAAATTAACTGATACAGAAGGCCATCTATGGAAATTGAGCATCTGCAGATTTTGGTATCCACTTCAGGTGGTAGAATCAATCCCCTGAGGATACTGAGGAATGAATGTCAGAGTTTAAACTAGATCTGTTTGATTGCAATACCTATTTCAGTTAATTCTTAATTTATAGGTTTCATTTAAAGATGGTTAAAAATGTAAGTTAAATTTAAACAAAAGAATAAACAAAACAAAACCTTATAATAATGTTGCTAAAAATCTACACAAATATTTTTTTCATATACATGTAAGGTTTTATTAAGGAAATATAATCAATTTTTCAAAAAAATTACTGGCATTTTCAACATTAATATAAAAGCTACTGTGTAGAATCTATTTAAAGCTCTCAGAATTTTCTAATGTACAGCTATGAGAAACCCTACACTATCTTCACTATATGGTGGACCCTTGGACAAGGGGGAGGTTAGGGACACTGACTTCCTGTGCAGTGGAAAATCACATATAACTTTACCGTTAGTGCTCTGGATCCCTAGTTCCAAATCTGCAGATTCAAGCAACCACATCGTATAGTACAGAAGTACATATTTATTGAAAAACATCTGCGTGTAAGTGGACAAGTGCAGTTCAAACCCATGTTGTTCAATGATCAACTGTAGTATAATTCATAAGAAGAATTTGGTTTAAGAAAATTTAGTTTGTATGTTTAACATTGGATTTAACAGTTTTTTCATGAAATGTATAAAATAGTTTTATATAAATAATTTCTATTTTTTCTTCATTCTTTCCATTTCATGTTCAAATAGGTTTATACTTTTGACAAAATACTTTAGTTATGTGAATTGGGAATTGTTCATACACTTTAATATCATGTGGATATTTTGGGGGGGCAAAATATTTTTAGAATAACACTAAAGAAAGTTGTTTTTATTTATGTTTACCCTAATGTTTCTCAGAATGTTACAAGAAAGTAAACATTTGTTTTGAGTCATTCAACAGTTTTTGGAAGCAGGAAATACACTGGTGATTGGCTGGGTGACAACTTTTCACATTGGAGAGATATGCATATGTCAGTCATTGGAATGCTAAAATTTAACCTCGGGAATTCCATATGTAACTTTTAAAATTGAACAATTAATTATATTAAAGCTTATATGTCAATCACTATTATCTGAGAGTGCAAAACCTAGTTCTATGTAGATAAAACACAGTTGACTTGTTTTCAGAGCATTAAAAATAATATACTTAGCCACTATAGAGTTGTCTTCAACCTATGCAGATCTCAAGAGAACCATATATTTCTTAATTATTATTTTTTTCTGTTTGTTTTATGTCTCTAACATACTTGGTCATGGTAAAGCTGGAATAGTTTATTGCCTCTGTCATTTACCTCTACCCTTATTCCATCCACAACTCTTCTACAACCTATTATTATGAGCTTTACAGATAAGGGGGAAAAAAGAAAGGACAGAATTTGGAATAAGGGATAGAAAGTTCACTCAGAGAGGTGTCTATATCATCTGTGGAGGGAGGAAGTGAAATAAAAACAGCAAAATACTCCAAACAGAAGCAAAATATTTCCTCTTATTTGAGCCCTGGTTATAAAGAAAAAAAATGTTATTAAAGAATATGCTGCTGTGTTAACAAATTCTAAAGTTTTATTGTAGTAAATTCCCCATATCCCAAGCACTTTTTATGAGAAAAAAATAGAGAACATTATTTTTCTTATTTTGTAAAGCTGCACATAAAATTTCTCTAAACTCTCAAATTTAGTGAGAATTGCATTTGTTGTTCAGTGATGGATTAGATACTTTCAAAGAAAAATTGCTAAATAAATATTGAAAAGGAAGTGTAGCTTCAAGTTTTGTCTACACCAGAAACTGAATCAAAATTTACAACTTAAGCAGGCTCGGAGAGGAAGGGAGCATAACTTGGTCTCTTTCCACCAAAGATTTTATAATTTTAGGAGAGTATAGACCACAACCTCCATGGTTTGGGGAACTAACACTTTTATTACAACTGTCACATTTTATGACCCAATGCTTTAATTCTTCATAATATTTTGGCCTACAAACTTTGAAATTAATTGAAATTTGGGGGTTAAAGATTATATTTCTGAGAGAACAAGAGGGACTCTAGAATAAAACAATTTGAAGACTGAGCAAGTCCTTCATTAGATGTCAGGAATCAAAGTATCTAATTTTATATGATAAAAAAGGAGAGCATAGTCAGGTGCAATAATCTTGGGGCCTTTTTTCCAGCCTGAGTGGTTAGCCACTAAGGCTCTTGGATTAGCTAAATGTTCTGTGTCATTAACTTCTCATATTGCAGCAGAAAATTTACAGACTGAACTTGAAAAAAAAAACATTCTAAGATATATTGGATTACTCAAAAGACCCCTTGCTTACACTATGGTAACTCATAGTTTTCATTTAATCAAGACTGTACATGAGGGACTGGTCACTATTTTATTTCACATGCTCTCTTCAAATAGCATTTTTATACTTCCAGATCCCTCAGTATGCAAATATTATCTTTGTGGTCTTAAACATGTTTGACATTAAAAATAATGTAACCTGAAATTTTTCAGTGAAGATTTTATGGCAAAATCAATGTGAAATATTTTGAAATCATGAAAATCTTTCCCAGATTGTAGTTGATATATATGGGTTTAATGAAGAGACAACTTAGGAACTGTGACGGTATTGGATGCAAGTTGGGGTATTTTATCTCTTTTGCAGAAACCATAATTCAATCCATAATAAGGTTCATGAGAGTTAACTAAAAATGATAACTGCAATATTCAGTATTAACCTGTAAATAGGAACTATATATATATAAAATACATAAATCAAAAATCAAACTGTTTTTAAAAATAGCTGTGGAAATATATGACTGGGTCTTTGAAAAATTTACATGGCATAAATTTTATTAAAAACTGTGAAGGAATTACCAGAAATAAATGTTGGAGAAATAGCTTTTCTAAAATTGCTCTTGAAAATACATTGTTCATGAGCTGCAGCCAAGATGGTGAAGTAGGAAGACCTGAATTTACTTCCTTCCAAGGGCATACTAAAATGACAAATATTTACAGAACAACTCTCTATGAGAGTGATCTGAAAGCTAGCAGAAGATTTTCCACAACTAAAGATACAAAGAAGGAACTACAACAAGACAAGTAGGAAGGACAGAGACATGGTAAAGTCAAGATCAACAGCTCTGTGTAGGAGACCCACAAGTGGGAAAATAATCACAACTGCAGAGATTTTCCCCAAGGAGCAAGGGGTCTGAATACCACATTGGACTGTCCAGCCTGGGGATCCTTCACAAAGAAGATGAGACCTATCTTTAATGGTTAATGGGGCTTGTGTACTGCAGAGCTGGAGGGCTGTAGGAAAGAAAGACTCTACTCTTAAAGGGTATGCACAAAACCTCACACAGTACATGTCCCAGTGCAGAGGCAGTAATTTAAAAGGAACCTGAATCAGACACACTTGCTGAGCTTGGAGAGCATTCTGGAGAGGCAGGAGGCAACTGGGACTTCCCTTTGGGACATCATAGATATTGGTAGAATTTATTTTTGAGTATTAATTCCACCACGAGAACACTGGAGCTGGCAGACACAATTCTGGAGTCTTCCCTATAGCTTATTAGCACCAAGTGCTTACTCACCCACCAGCAGGCTGCCACCAGCCCTGGGAAACACAGGGACCCACAGGCAGTCAGCCTGGAATCCAACCCTTTGCAACAGGGACAACCTAAGCCATGCTGTCAACCATGCCAGGACCCAAGACCATGTACCACTGGGTTGGCTGCAACTCACAAGTCAGGACCTGGTAGCCAACTGGGCCAGAGACCAGTTCACCTACCAGTGTACCCACAGTAGTTGTCAAAACACAGCAGAAGAGCCCAAACAGACCACATAGGGGCACCTCTAGAGCATATAGTTCTGGTGACCAGAGTGAAGGGTGTTTCTGGGCTCCATAGTATGTCTTCTACATAAGGTCACTTATCCAAGATTGGGAAACATAACTGACCTACTTAACACATAAAGATAAACACAGAGAATTAGGCAAAATGAGGAGAGGGAGGAACAAGACAAAACCTCAGAAAAAGAACTAAACAAAGTGGAGATAAGCAATCTACCCAATAAGGAGTTCAATGTAATAATCATAAACAAGATCAATGAACTCAGAAAAGAAAGAACAAACCCAATGCGAAATTTAACAAAGAGTTAAAAACATAAAGAAGAACCAAACAGACCTTCAGAACACAATAACTGAAATTTAAAAATACACTAGAAGGTATCAACAGTAGATTAGATGATACAGATGAATGGAGCAGTGAACTACAAGATAGAGTAGTGTGAGTCGCACAAGATAAAATGAAAAAAAAATTGAATGGGGATAGTTTAAGAGGCCTCTGGGACAACATCAAGTGTACTAAAATTTGCAGTATGGGGGTCTAAGAAGGATAAAAGGGAGATAAAGGGCAGATAACTTTTTTGAAGAAATAAAAGCTAAATAATTCTCTAACTAGGGAGAGAAAACAGACATTCAGCTCTAGAAAGTAAAGGGATACCAAACAAGATAAACTCAAAGAAGATCACAACAAGACACACTATAATTAAAATGGTAAATAATAAAGACAGAGAGAGAATCTTAAATGTGCCAAAGGAAAATCAACTATTTATGTACGAGGCAACTGCCATAAGACTATAAGCTGAATTTTCAGCAGAAATATTGTAAGTCAGAAGGGAGTGGCATGAATATTCAGAGTGATGAAAGGAAAAAAAAACTCCAACTAAGAATACTCTATTCAAAAGGCTATCATTCAGATTTAAAGGTCAGATAAATAATTTTATGGACAAGAAAATGTTGGCACCACTAAACAATCTTTATGAGAAACGTTAAAGGGATTTCTCTAAGTGGAAAAGAAAATACCACAACAAGAAATATAAAAATTATGAAAGAAAAAATCCCATTGGTAATGGTGAACATGCAGTAAAGATAGTAGATCAACAACTTATAAAGCTAGTAGGGAGTTTAAACAAAAGTAGTAAAAGTATCTTTATCCACAATAAGTAGCTAATGGGCACAAAAACAGAAAGATGTAACATATGATATCAGAAATATTAAACATGGAGTAGGGGGGAGTAAATATGCAAGGTTGTTAGAATGTGTTCAAACTTAGATCATCTACTTAAAATAATCATGTGTGTGTTCGTGTGTGTGTGTGTGTGTGTTATATGAACTTTATATTTAAGAAACAAAATTATATAATAGATACACACACAAAAAAAAGGAGAAAGGAATACAAACATAACACTAAGGATATTTTTCAAATCAGAAGAGAAGAGAGCAAAGGAAGGAAGAAACAATAAACTACTATAAAAT
Source organism: Mesoplodon densirostris (assembly GCF_025265405.1). Lineage (NCBI taxonomy): Eukaryota > Metazoa > Chordata > Mammalia > Artiodactyla > Ziphiidae > Mesoplodon > Mesoplodon densirostris. The sequence goes on along the minus strand of NC_082671.1, from coordinate 31,225,162 downwards.
AATTCAAAAAATTAAATTGTAACACTGGTGGTGATCGGCCAAGATGGCTGAGTAGAAAGAACCTGACCTTACCTTCTCTCAGGAGCACACCAAAATCAAAACTATATGCAGAACAACCATTAATGGAAAAGACTGGAACTTACCAGAAAAGATCTTCTATAGCCAAAGACATAAATAAGGAACCAAGGTAAGATGGGCAGGAGAGGTGGAGAACTCTCAATATAATCATGTCACATACCCCTGTGGTGAGCAATCCACAAACTGAATAATAATTATATTGCAGAGGTTTTCCTACAAGAGTGAGAGTTCTCAGCTCAATATCAGGATCCCCAGCCTAGGGGTCCTGCACAGGGAAGATGAGTTCCCAGAGCATTTGGCCTTGAAGTTCAGACGGGCATAATTTTACAAGTCCCAAAGGACTAGAGGAAATAGAGACTTCACTCTTAAAGGTCGTACACAAAATCTCACATGCACCGGGATCCAGGGCAAAATCAATAATTCGATAGGAGCCCTGGGCCAGACCTACTTGCTAGTCTTGGAGTTTCCAAGAACAGCAGGGTGTGTGTGTGTGGTGGGGTGTGTGTGGCTGTGACTTACCCTGGGGAAATAGAAAGTTGGCAAGCATTCTTGGGAGTTCCTTCTATTGTATATACACTGGTTGTGGGGAGCACCATTGTGAAATTCTCCCTCTAGCTCATTAGCACTAAGACCTGGACCCACTCAATAGCCTGTGGGCACCAGTGCTGGGAATCCTCAGGTCAAGCAATTAACTGGGTGGGGACACAGCCTCAAACATCAGCAGAGAGCCTGGCTAAAGACTTCCTGAGCACATATCTGCCTCTAGACGTTCCTCTAGAAGTGGCCTTGCCCACCAAAAGGCACAGGACCCCACTTCACCCACCAGTAGGGATCCACTGACTCCACACTCCAGTAAGCCTACTCTAGCCCCTGGACAAGGCTTATGCCCCAGCAGGCAGACACCAGAGGTTAGAAAATTAAAATCCTGTAGCCTGTCAACATGGCTTGCTCACAGCAGGCCAGAAACTGCCCTGGGACAGCTGGGCTCTGGCCCTACTACTAGCAAGCCAACACAAGCTTCAGGGCATCCTATATCCTAAATCTAACTAAGTAGGAAACTGCTTCCAAGCACCAGTGATCTGACACCAGCTATGGGATCCCAGAGCCCTGCAGCCAGACTTCAGGACATGGTTATGCTGACCACTAGTCCAGCACCAATCCCAGAAACTGGTTTCATCCAACAGTGGGTGGGCAAAAGACCCAGAATCTTTTGAACACTGACTCCACCTACCAGTGAGTCAGCACTAACCACAATGTCTCCTGGAGCTCTGCAGTCAGCCACCTCATGACCAGGCCCTGTCAACCAGCAATCAACAGTCTCCACACAGTGCAGGGCCTGGCAGTCAACTGGGACAGGAACAAAACAAGCCTATCAGACTGCCCACATAGTCAGCTTGCCCAACAGAAAGACCTATGCAGCCCTCTTAGGGGGAAACCATAGAGCACACAGCTTGGGTGACAAAAGAGAAGTGTGCTTCTGAGATGCATAAGCCATCTCCTACAATAGGTCACTTCACCAAGGACAGGAAATATTACTAAGCTACTAGATACATAAAAATACAAACAGCAACTTGGGCAAAATGAGGCAACAGAGGAATATATTCAAGATGAAGTAATAAGATAAAACCCCAGAAGAAGAACTAAGTAAAGTGGAGATAGGAAATTTACCTGAGAAAGAGTTCAGGGTATGATCATAAAGATGATCAAGGAACTTGGGAGAAGAATGGATGAAAAGAGTGAGAAGTTAAAAGTTTTTAACAAAGTGTTAGAAAACATAAAGAATAACCAAAAAGAGTTGAAGTATACAATAACTAAAATGAAAAATATACTAGAAGGAATAAACAGTAGACCAAATGATGTATAGGAATGAATCAACAAACTGAAAGATGGGTAGTGAATATCTCTGATGCAGAAAAGAAAAAGAAAAAAGTACGAAAAGAAATAAGGACAGCTTAAGAGACCTCTGGGACAACATTAAACACACTATTATTTGCATTATAGATGTCCCAGAAGGAGAAGAGAGAGAGAAAGAGGCTGAGAACATATATGAAGATATAATAGCTGAAAACTTCCCTAACCTGGGAAAGGAAAGAGTTACCCAAATCCAGGAAGCTCAGAGAGTCCCGTACAGGATGAACCCAAAGAGGAACACAACAAGATACACTGTAATTAAAATGAATATTAAAATCAACAAGGGAAAATCAAAAATAACATACAAAGGAACTCCCATAAGGCTATCAGCTGATTACTCAGGCCAGAAGGGAGTGACATGATGTATTTTAGGTGATGAAAGAGAAAAGCCTATGATCAATAATAATCTACATCAAAACTCTTGTTCAGATTTGATGGAGACATCAAAAGCTTTGTGGCCAAGCAAAAGCTGAAAAAGATCAGCACCATGAAAACAGCTTTACAACAAATGTTAAAGGAACTTCTCTAGGTGAAAAAGAAAAGGCCATGAATAAAAACAGGAAAATTATGAAATAAAAAAATCTTATCAGTAAAGGCAAACATACAATAAAGATAGGATATCATCCACAAACAAAGCTAGTAGGAAGGTTAAATGAAAAAAGTAGTAAAATCCTCTAGATCCACAATAAGCAATTAAGGTATACAAAAAAAATTAGGTGTAAAATATGTTATCAGAAACAGTCATTGTGAGGGGAAGAGAGTACAAAGGCAAGGCTTTTAAATGCATTTGAAATTAAGACAACAGCAACTTAATACAATAATGTACATAGATAGATAAATTCCCATATAAAAAGTCATAGTAAACTAAAACAAAAAAAATTATAACAGATACACACAAAAAAAGAAAAAAGAATTCAAACATAACAGTAAAAATGTTCATCAAATCGGAAGAAAAGAATGAAAAAAAAAGAAAAGGAAGGAAAGGACTTACAAAAACAATGCCCCAAATAATTAACAAAATGGAAACAAGAACATATATATCAATGATTGCCTTAAATGTAAATGCATTTGAGGTTCAAATTAAAAAGCATAAAATAGCTAAATAGCTATAAAAAACAAGACCTGTATATATGTTGCCTAGAAGAGACTCACTTCAGGTCTGGAGACACACAAAGACTAAAAGTGAGGAAATGGGAAAAGTTATTCCATGCAAATTGAAATCAAAAGAATCCCAAATTAGCAATATTTATATCAGACACAATAAACTTTTTAAAAGACTGTTATAGGAGACAAAGAAAGACACTACATAATGATCAAGGGAACAACTGGAGAAGGTATAACAATTTTAAATATATATGGACCTAACATTGGCAAACCAAAATATATAAGGGAAATGTTAATGAATATAAAAGGAGAAATTAGTAACACAATAATATTTGGGGACTTTAACCCTGAACTTACATCAGTGGACAGATTATCCAGACAGAAAATCAACAAAGAAACATTCGTCTCAAATGACAATTAGATCTAATGGACTTAATTGATATATATGGGAAATTCCATCTGAAAGCAGGAGAATACACATTCTTTTCAGGTGCACGTGGAATATCCCCCAGGATACATCACAGGCTAGGTCACAAAACAAACCTCAGTAAATTTAGTAAGATTGAAATCATATCAAGTATCTTTTTTGACCACAACACTAGGAGACTAGAAATTTTCTAGTTTTTTACAAGAAAAAAATTGCAAAACACATACACGTGGAGGCTAAATGATATGCTACTAAACAACCAATGAATCACTGAGGAAATTAAAATTTAAAAAACCTAAAGACAAATCAAAACAAAAATACAATACAAAACATATGGGAATAAGCAAAAGCTCTTCTAAAAGGGAAGCTTATATTGATACAGGCTTACCTCAGGAAACAACAAGGGTCTCAAACAACCTAACATTGCACCTAAAAGAACCGAAGAATGAGAAACAAACAAAACCCAAAGTTATGAGAAGGAAAAAACTTTAAAAAATCTGAGTAGAAATAAATGAAATAAAGACTAAAAAAGGAAAAATAGAAAGGATCAAAGAAATTAAAATCTGGTTCTCTGAAAAGCTTTTAAAAATTGATAAAATTTTAGCCAGACTCATCAAGAGAACAATGGAGAGGACTCACTTACATAAAAACAGAAATGAAAGAGAAGTTACAACTGACACCACAAATATACAAAGAATCTTAAAAGATGAACAACTATATGCCAATAAAATGGACAAACTAGAAGAAATGGTCACATTCCTAGAAGAAATGTACAATCTCTGAATGCTGAACCAGGAAGAAAGAGAAAACATGAACAGACCAACTACCAGTAATGAAATTGAATCAGTAATAGAAAAACTCCCAATAAACAAAAGTCCAAGACCAGGTGGCTTCACAGGCAAATTCTACCAAACATTTACAGAAGAGTTAACACCCATCTTCCTCAAACTCTTCCAAGAAATTGCAGAGGAAGGAACACTTCCAAACTCATTCTACAAGGCCAGCATCACCCTCATACCAAAAGCAGAGAAAGAAATCACACACAAAAAAGAAATTTACGTGTCAATATCACTGATGAACAGATGGAAAAATCTTTAACAAAATATTAGCAAACCAAACCCAACAATACATCAAAAGAATCATAAACCATGATCAAGTGGGATTTATTAAAGGGATGCAAGAACTTTTCAATATCTGCAAATCATTAAGTGTGAAATTGAAGAATAACAAATTGAAGTAACAAATTGAAGAATAAAAACCACATGGTCATCTCAATAGATACAGAAAAAGCTTTTGACCAAATTCAACATCGATTTATGATAAAAACTCTCCTAAAAGTGGACATAGAGAAAGCATACCTCAACATAATAAAGGCTAGATGTGACAAACCCACAGCTAACATCATACTTAATTCTGAAAAACTTAAATTATTCCCTCTACAACCAGAAGCAGGACAAGGATGCCCACTCTCATGACTTTCATCAACATAGTTTTGGAAGTCCTAGCCACAACAATCAGACAAGAAAAATAAAGTAAAGGACTCCTAATTAGAATGGAAGAAGTAAAACTATTATTATTTGCAGATGACCTGATATTTTATGTAGAAAACCCTAAACTCTCCACTCCAAAATTATTAGAACTAATAAATGAACTTAGCAAAGTTGTAGGAGCCGAGAGCAATATACAGAAATCTGTTGCATTTTACACACTAATAATGAACTCTCAGAAAGAGAAAATAAAAAACAATCCCATTTAAAATCACATCAAAAAGCATAAACTATCTAGGAATAAATATAAATGAGGAGGTGAAAGAACTATATAATGAAAATGCTAAAATATTGCTGAAGGAAATCAAAGATGATTCAAAGAAATGTAATAATATCCCATGCTCTTGGATTGGAAGAATTAATATTGTTAAACTGACCATACTGCCCAAAGCAATCAACAGATTTAATGTGATCCCTATTATAATAACCATGACATTTTTCACAGAACTTGAACATATAATCCTAAAATTCATATAAACCACAAAAGACCCTGAATCACAAAAGCAATCTTGAAAACAAAGAACAAAGCTGGAGGTATAAACTGCCCAGTCTTCAGACTATACTGCAAAGCTAGAGTAATCAAAACAACATGATACTGACACAATCACAAATGCATAGATCAATGGAACAGAATAGAGAGCCCAGAAGAAAACTCATGCACCTATGGTTAATTAATCTATGAAAGAATAAGCAAGGATATGCAATGGAGAAAAGACAGTCCCTTCAATAATTGGACAACCACGTGTAAAACAATGAAATTAGAACATTTCCTCACACAATATAAAAAAGTATACTCAAAATGAATTAAAGACTTAAATGTAAGACATGAAACCATAAAACTCCTAGAAGAGAACCTAGGCAGAACACTCTTTGACATAAATTGCAGCAATTTTTTTTTGGATCTGTCTCATAATGCAAAATTTAAAAAAGGCAAAAATAAACAAATGGGACTTATTTAAACTTAAAAGATTTTGCACAGTAAAAGAAACCATCTAGAAAATGAAAAGACAACCTATGGAATGGGAGAAAATATTTGCAAATAATATGACCCTAACCCTAACCCTAAGGGGTTAATAGCCAAAATATATAAACAGCTCACTGAGCTCAATATCAAAACAAATAAAAAGTAAAAACAGCACAATCAAAAATTTGCAGAAGACCTGAATAGACATTTTTCCAAAGAAAACATACAGATGGCTAACAGGTGCATGAAAAGATGCTCAACATCACTAATTACTAGAGAAATGTAAATTAAAACACCAATGAGGTATCGCCTCACACCTGCCAAACGGCTATTATCAAAACACCTACAAATAACAATTTTTGGAGAGGATGTGGAGAAAAGGGAGCAATTGTACTCTGTTGGTGGAAATATAAATTTATGCAGCCACTATGGAGTATAATATGGAGGTTCCTAAGAAAACTAAAAATTGAACTACCATATGATCCATCATTTCCACTCCTGGGTATTTATCTGGAAAAAAATGAAAACACTAATTTGAAAAGATGCATGCACCCCAGTGTTCATAGCAGCACTATTTACAATACCCAAGATATGGAAGCAACCCACATTCCCATCAACAGGTGAATGGATAAAGAAGATATGTCATATCTATATCTATATCTATATATCTATATACACACACACACACACACACACACACAGTGGAATATTACTCAGCTATAAAAAATGAAGGAATTCTGCCATTTGCAGCAATCTGGATGGACCTAGAGAATATTATTCTTATTTAAATAACAGAGAAAGACAAATGCTATATGATATCACTTATATGTATATTTAAAAAAATAATACAAATAAGTATATATGCAAAACAGAAACATACAGATATAGAAAACAAACTAGTGTTTACTGAAGAGGAGAAAAAAGGGAGGGGACAAATTATGAGTATGGGGTTGAGAGACATAAACTTCTATGTAAGCAACAAGGATATATTGAATATCACAGGGAATTATAGCCATTTTCTTGTAATATCTTTTAATGAAGTGTAATCTGTAAAAATACTGAATCATTATGCTGTATACCTGAAACTAACATAGTATTGTAAATCAACTAGACTTCATAAAAAATATAAAATCACACTGTTGTGCACCTGAAACTAATATAATATTGTAAGTCAATTATACTTTAATAAAAAATAAATAAATATAATTTTAAAAAGGAAAATGCATTACTTATAATTCTAAAAGATAAAGAGCACATTGCATCATTTAAAATAACCTGTTAAAAGTTTTGCCTTTAAAAAGTTAGCAGCAGACAAACCTATGATATATTTAGTTATTTTTCCTTAGTAGCTCAGTAATTACCAAATATCAAGTTTTTGTTTTGATGTTAGGCAGATATTATATTATGATTTAATATAAGATTCTTCAGTCAGAAGGCAAAATCATTCCTCAGTGAAATGGCTGTGAATCTTCCCTCTCTCTTAAGGAGAAGGTCTGGTAATGATCTTTCATCTAGATGATTTGAAACTTTGCTCTTAGTTGGGTATACAAACTATATACTACACAGTATAATATGTAAACTTTATAGAGTGTATTTAGTTGAGAAACAACTCTGCAATAATCTGGCGAAAGGCTTTCAGGTATAAAGAAATAATATTTTAAAATGTTCTGCTTCTCTCTAATCCCCCCAAGAGAAAAAAACATAACACTCCCAACTCAGGTCTATTGAAATGTTTGTATTTTATAGGAATAAGATCCTGGAGCATTTGGAGAAGAGTTTACTGCAATTTTCTGTTCTGCCTTAAGGAATGGATATTTATTTCTGCCTTACTTATATACCCTCTTCTACTATTCTCAGGTCACTGGAAATACAGTATTCTAAGGATTAATGCATGAGTAAATAACTTTTAATAATGACTCTAGTCTTCATTTTCTACCACAGAGATCCTGAAAGCCTGGGTTCTCCTAGTAAGGAAATTATTTGGGGGATTAAAAAAGAAGAAAACTTGTTTTCACCCTCTGACGGTGATTAGAAATAGTTTACAAATTTGAAGAATTGAGTTAAGAAAACACTTTCAATCAATTAACAAAGAGCAAAGGCTGAGTATTTCTGTCTAAATAGTATGGAGTATAGAAAAGGAATGAAGCCTGGTCTGTGCCCACACAGTACTGGGAAGATCACAACTAACAGATTTGAAAGTGTAATATAGAACATGATATATTTGTATCCTGATTGTGTGGCATAGGCTCTATAAAGTGCTGTAAAAATTCAAAGAAAGGCAAGTCATTGTGAAATGAAATGGAAACAGCTTTGTGAATTAGGCAGGTTTGATTCTGGATCCTTGAAGGCTGTTTAGAATGCAAAAAGGAAAAACAACAAAAACTCAAGACAATTTAATTACTTGGCACTATTTTGATCTTAGCTTTAATATTCATTTATCTTTTCATCAGGAAAGAAAACTGATCCAATTGCTTCATTTGAGGGTTAAATTTTTATTCCTAAACACATAAGCATATTATACCCTAAACTGTACTCCGTTTTTATCTTTTTGGTCTTCTTGGTGTTGATCACCATGAACCTGAGGTGGTTGAGTAAGACTAGTTATTTATACAAAGATGTTCACTTGATTAAATTAATGGTTTTCCATCCTAAAAATCTAGATTTACATTAGATCATCAGGCTCATGAAATTGATAGAACATTCGTTTGGGGTCAGCTTTCATGATTGCTCCATTTCTTGAAGAGGTAAGTACTAGATTTTTATATCAGTACAATACAGTTGTTTACAGCAGTTTAAATTGGTACGATTTGATACTTGTAACCAATCCGGGCTTGCCATAATCTCCTATTTTTCTTACATCATTTTAATTCTTATATTTGAAAACAGTGTATTTATATGTTAATTTTACCTTACATAAAATATACCTCAGAACAAAATTAAAATATATTTCTGCTACTCAGAAATTCTGAAATCAGTCTCAAAATAATTTGCATATGTATGCTATAGATTCCCCAAATATATACTACAATAAAAAGAATAAAGTTCCTTTTTCACATATGTCAATGTAACAGAAAGGAAGTGTATTCTGAGAACATCAGTTGCTTCATTATCTTTTTGTAAAAGAAAAACCCCCAAATTCCTTATTCAAATATATTTTGCCTTTACCTCAAGATTCCAGATAGCAGTCTTACTCATATTTTATTCACAAGTGGAAAGGATAATATGAATATAATCTGGCAGAACTGGGGGTGAAAGCTACTCATGCAGGCAAGTGGGCATGTTGGATGTCATGAGTGGGCATGTTGGATGTCACAAAGCTGTTTCCATTTCATTTCACAACAAATTTGTATTTACTTCCAGGACAAAATATTACAATTCCCAGAGGTACGAAAAAAATTTTCAAGGTTTCCTATTTATTATGTCAAATTTCTCTAGCTTTGGTGAATTTCTCACAGCTACACATGAACTGAAATTGGACCTATATGGATTCTTCAAAGCAAATATTTTCTATACTTCTGGATGCTATTGACCTTGCCACAGGATTAACATATATATATATATGTATATATATATATATATATATATATATACACATATACATATATATATATACATATATATATATATATATACACATACACATAAATGGCCTACACTTAGTAAGAACTCAAAAAATTTTTTAAATAAAAAATAAATGTTTTATATATTACATTTTTCATAACTATATGACAGTGGCTATTGAGCTAAAATGATACAAAGTAATTGCATAGTTAAAATAGAATATATGTACATTTTAGTGAGACATTAATATTTTAAAATAAAACCCAATTAGGCTATTTAGAAATCATGAGCAGTGAAAATTGAAATTCCATAATGTAGATGTGAAATATATTTTCTGATAGGTCATGCATATTTCATGGTGATTCTCTAGCTCTACTGCATAGTCATATATAAGCTGACTAGCACTTGGTATTAATGATAAATAATATGGGATTCAATATCCAGAGAGTCAAATCTTCTTTAACTGGAATAAGTTAATTAAACAAAATATTTTGAAATGTCAAATGTTTTCTTTTTTCCAAAGGGGACAAGATCTTGCATGTGTATTTTCCTGAAGCATCCTGGTTCAATTTTATACAGTAAAATGTGTAGAACAGATAACATAAATCCATAACTCAAAGATTTATATGGTATTTTTTTCACTGTTTCTATATGACTTCTAGAGTCTTGGGCAATATTATTTTGGCTTGATTCTTTGTGAAGGCCTTTGTTTAGAATTGTTTGCTCTTCTCAAAATAGTAGAATTGGGTCATACATATATTGGTAAATATTTAAGGTGAGATAAATTTTTATTTTTAGAAGGAGAATAGGCTTATTTTATGCAGACATTTAAATTCTTTAAAGCAAACAATTCTCAAAGGTGATGTTTCTATATAGCAGAGTGTCATAGAGATTATAATCCATGAATCAGGTACTTTTTCTTGCAAGAAATCCAGTCAAGCTAGCGCAAGTATGGGGTTTATTATAGGGATGCACATGAACTAACAAAGGAAATCTAATGGAAATCTGAGCACAGCAACTTTAATAGCTCTGAATTTCGTGGAGAAGTTCAGGATTCAGTTGCAAAAGTTTGTGAAATTTCAGCACAGTGTGCCATTATCATGGCTCAGCATTCCATGGGATCATTTTTGTTTTCTAACAACTGTCTTCCAAAGGGCCTCAGCTTGTAATGGACTCTTTGGCCTCAGCAAGAGACATATTTTTTATACATCCTTTGTGTTTCTGTGACCAGTGGCAAGCTCTTTTCATGTTTTATAGTTCAGTTTCCCAAGAAATAGAATATAATTGATCTAACTCATGTTTTCCACCCAGCCACATCTAGTCTCCTAGGCAGTGAGAGCATTGGTTTCAATGGTGGGGGAGATTGGTAAAATATGAGGGGAACAAATGTGACAGCTCTACTAGAGCTGAATTCACTTCTCCCATTCTTCCAGTATGTTTTGATGAGCATTGGCTAATCTTGCTCCATTTTCAAGAAATCCTTACAGGAATAAATTTTGACTAATTCCCAACTAGAATAAAGAATATGCAATCTATTTTTAAATTATCAGTTAGTTCTGACTGGGGAAGTGTTATTAAAAATTCTCCATTCTTGTGGTCAGATAATTATACGGTCTTAAACAATTAAATCAATGATTTTCAAACTATATTCTGTAGAGGTACTTCATAAATTTCCATAAATATTTGCCTTAAATTTCATTTCTTAATAAAATCAAACTTTTAAAAAGAGTATAATAAAAATGCTCACAAAAACTGTTATTATATCAGATTGTAATACTTTAGAACCCAACATCATCATCTTAACTTGTATTATTTTGTATGACATTTTAGTAAGCAAATGTGGTTACACAATTGAACTTCTGAAATAAATATATACTAAAGAATTCTGCCTTTATGCATTTTACATATTGATGCTTGTGCACTTTTTTCTTTTATTAACACTGAATTAGGCATTTAAGTCACCCTTCTTATTACTGAATTCAACAGACTTTTTGTTGAATTTAAATGGAAGTTTGGATTTCAACTTCCTGTGTCTCCTGGATGTTACTTTTTCCCAGTTACATAAGTGGAGTGATTAACTCTGGCTTTTTCTGTGCTAGAGGAGTCAAGTACCACCTTCCTGGCAGAGGTTTGTTGAAATTCCTGCTCCACAGGATATAATTACTCTTTTCATTGGTGGAGGATATATTCTGCCAACAGTTTCCAGACAGAAAAACTGTTGAGGTAACAGGCACTTCCTCCCAGGAGACTGAGCTAGGGACTCGGTCTTCTTGTTATGGTCAAGCTTCCTGCTTGGGGAGTATCTCAGGAGGGTTGTTTGTGAATAGGAAGGCAGTTAATTCTCACTACTATACCACCAATACTGTTTTTGAGTAGGATGGTGAGATGTGATAGGAGAGTAACTCAGTCAGTGTGCAATTACTGGTCTACATGTATATTTGTATATTTGCATGTGTGAGTCAGTGTGTGTGTGTGTATGACAGAGGGAGGTAGCAGAGAGAGGGAGGAAGGGAAAAAAGAGAAGGAAGGGAAGAAAAAGGGAGTGAAAGAGATTAGTAGATGATATTATGCTTGAACATTTGACCCAGTTCCAAGATATCTTGCCATAAATATTTTCCTATTATTGTTTTTAAGACAGCTAGTGATTTCTGATTCACAAATTTCCTCCTAGGTTTTAGATGAAGGTTAGGTCAGGGCCCTCAAGCTTTTATCAATTTAGGTTATACTTAATTAGTCATTTTTCTCCACAGACATCATGTAATCAAAGATCTTGTTTAGCAGAGAAAGATGTTTTTAAGCAGTAATAATTAGTCTATATTTCTATTTTACATCAAAGATTCATAATAGTAAATCAAATTTTCTAATAAAAATTAAAATCAGCTACTGTGTGAACACCAGATTAAACCCCCACGACTGGCTTGGTTATCTCAGCTCCCGCAGAACATCTGAATGGACAACAAATGCTCCTGAAACTGAGATGGGTCTAGCTTTGGCAGCTATGGACTTTGTGGCACACACATATGGGGGTTGGGCCAGGACAGAGTCTGAGCTGCCCCCATAGCTCCCACAGTGGGTCCAGATCCATGATTACTGCAATCCTGGGACCTGATTTCAGTGGATGTACACTGGTGGCCTGGTGAAAACAATGCCTGAGAGACAGCAGGGACAACTGCCAGCATACCCATGGTTAAGGTGGGGCCAAGAGCAGTGTCAACAAGAGAGTAATTTGTGAGCTCATACAACAGGTAAAAGGTGACACAACAGAACATGCTCACAGGTGAAATCTCCAGAGGAGGAATACTCAGTGGCTTCTCTCCCAGGGGGAGCACTCCAAACATGCCTACCTCACATGGCAGATCAGAAACACAGCTAAGAAAAAGATCTGGGGGTGTCTACTCCAACAACTAGGGAGAACAGCCTACCCCTGACATGGCAGAGACAACCACAGAACAAAGGGGAGGCCAAGCTCAATATCCAGGGCACACTCTGGTCACCACAACACTAGTCTAACCCCTTATCAAGATGATAACAGTGCAATAGACACTGAGGAAAGAGGTGGCAGAAATCCATACTAAAAACAGTTGTCACAACACAATAATAATAATACTATAAAATCCATGCAGGCTACACAGGGATGTTCCAACATAAAAATAGTCCTCCAAGATAGTCTAAGTGTCTGGCATCAGGAGGAAGAGCCTCCAGCACATCTGACTTTGAAGGTCAATGGGGCTTGAGTGTAGGAGCTCCAAAGAGCTGGGGGAAACAGAGTCTCCAGTCTTGGAGGGTACACCCAAGGTCTCACATGCACTGGGACACTGCAAATACAGTACCTCCATAGAAACATGGGCTAGAATTATCTAGGGGTATTGGAGGATCTCCTGGAAAGATGGGGGTTGGCTGTAGCTCACCATGGGGTCAAGGACTCTGGTAGCAGAGACCCCAGGGTATTAATTGGGTGAGCTCTCCCAAAGGTTCCCATTTTGGCACCAAGACCTGACCCCACCCAACAGCTTGCAGGCTCCAGTGCTGGAATGCCTCAGGCCAAACAACTAGCAAGACAGGAACATAGCCTGACCTATCAGCAGATAAGCTGCCTAAAGTCATACTAAGATCACACACACAGCAAAACAGACTCCCTGAGATGGCTCTGCCAACCAGAGGAAAGACACCAGAGGCAGACACCAATCCTTCCCACCAGGAAGCCTGCACAAGCCCCTGGACCAACCTCACCAAACACAGGGCAGACAACAGAAGCAGGAGGAACTACAAGCCTGCAGTCTGTGGAAAAGAGACCACAAATACAGTAAGTTAGACAAAATGAGATGACAGAGCAATATGTTGCAGTTGAAGGAGGAAGATAAAATCCTACAAAAAAAAAACACAACTAAATGAAGAGGATATAGGCAATCTACATGAAAAATTCATAGTAATGACAGTAAAGAAAATCCAAAATCTTGGAAAAAGATTGGAGGCACACATTGAGAAGATACAAGACATGCTTAATAAAGACCTAGAAGAACTAAAGAACAAACAGAGAAGAACAATAAAATAACTGAAATGAAAAATACCCGAAAAGGAATCAATAGCAGAATAACTGTGTCAGAAGAACTGATAAGTGATCTGGAAGACAGAATGGTGGGAATCACTCCCACAGAACAGAATAAAGAAAAAGAATGAAAATAAATCAGGCAGTCTCAGAGACTTCTGGGACAATATTAAATGCAACAACCTTCACATTATAGGAGTCCTAGAAGGAGAAGAGAAAGAGAAAGGACTACAGAAAATATTTGAAGAGATAATAGCTGAAAACTCCCCTATCATGAGAAAGGAACCAGTCACCCAAGTACAGAAAGTGCAGAGATTCCCAGCCAGGATAAACACAAGGAAGAACACACCTAGTAATCAAACTGAGAAAAATTAAAGATAAAGAAAAATATTAAAAGCAACAAGGGAAAATTAACAAATATCATACAAGGGAACTCTCATAAAGTTATCAGCTGATTTATCAGTGGAAACCCTGCAGGCCAGAAGGGAGTGGCACAATATATTTAAATTGAGGAAAGGGAAGAACCTACAACAAAGAAGCTCTACCCAGCAAGGCTCTCATTCAGATTCAATGGAGAAATCAAAAACTTTAGAGACAAGCAAAAGCTAAGAGAATGCAGCACCATCAAACCAGCTTTACAACAAATACTAAAGGAAATTCTCTAGGAAGGGGAAACAAATTAGGCCAAAACTAGAAACAAGAAAATCAGAAATGGGAAACTGCTAAAGGCAAAGCTACAGTAAAAGCAGGAAATCATCCACACAAAAATATAATATCAAAACTAGCAACCATGAGAAGAGAAGAGTACAAATGCAGGAACTGATAATCACATTTAAAATTAAGAGATCAGAAACTTAAAATAACCTGTATGTATATGGACTGCTATATCAAAACACCATGGGAAATGCAAACCAAAGAACTAGGATAGATACACACACACAAAAGAAATAGCAAGCCAAATACAACACTAAATATGGTCATCAAACCACAAGAGAAAAGAAGAAAAGAGGAAGGGAAGAAAAAAGACCTACAAAACAATGAAGAAAATGGGAATAAGAGCATACATATCAATAATTACCTTAGGAATTTCCCTCATGGTCCAGTGGTTAAGAATCCTCTTACCAATGCAGGGGATATGGGTTCGAGCTCTGGTCTGGGAAGATCCCACATGCCACACAGCAACTAAGCCTGTGGGCCATAACTACTAAGCCTGTGTGCCACAACTACTGAAGCCCATGCTCCTAGAACCCATGCTCTGCAACAAAAGAAGCCACTGTAATGAGAAGCTCATGCACCGCAATGAAGAGTAGCCTGCACTCACCATAACTAGAGAAAGCCTGCACACAGCAACAAAGACCCAATGCAGCCAAAAATTAATTAATTAATTAATTTAAAAAATAATTACCTGAAATGTAAATGGATTGAATGCTCCAACCAAAAGACACAGATTGGCTGAATGGATACAAAAACAAGATGCATATATATGCAGTCTACAAGAGACCCATTTCAGACCTAAGGACACATACAAACTGAAAGTGAGGGGATGTAAAAAGATATTCCAGGCAAAAGAAATCTGGAATAGCAATATTCATATCAGACAAAATAGACTTTAAAATAAAGACTATTACAAGAGACAAGGAAGAACATTATATAAAGATCAAGGGATCAATCCATGAAGAAGTTATAACAATTGTAAATATTTATGCACCCAACATAGGAACACCTCAATATATAAAGCAAATGCTAACATCTGTACAAGGAGAAAATGAGAGTAATACAATAATTATGGGGGACTTTAACACCCCATTTACATTAATTGAGAGATCTTCCAGACAGAAAATAAATGAGGAAAAACTAGCCTTAAATGACACATTATACCAGATATACTTAATTGATAGTTATAGGACATTCCATCTGAAAGCAGCAGAATACACTTTCTTCTCAAGTGCACACAGAAGTTTCTCCAGAATAGATCACATCTTAGGTCACAAATCAAGCCTTGGTAAATTTAAGAAAATTGAAATCAGATCAAGCACCTTTTTCCAATCACAGTGCTATGAGATTAGAAATCAATTATAGGAAAAAAACCCCACAAACACATGAAGGGTAAACAATATGATACTAAACAACCAATGGATCACTGAAGAAATCAAAGGGGATATTACAAAATTCCTAGACACAAATGATAATGAAAACACAAAAATCCAAAACCTGTGAGACACAGAAAAGGCAGTTCTAAGAGGGAAGTTTATAATAATACAATCTTACCTCAGAAAACAAGAAAAATCTCATATAAACAACATAAAATTACACCTAAAGCAATGAGAGAAAGAAGAACAAACAAATGCCAAAGTTAGCAGATGGAAAGAAATTATAATGATCAAAGCAGAAATAAATGAAATAGAGATGATGAAAACATTAGAAAAGATCAATGAAACTAAAAGCTGGTTTGTTGAGAAAATAAACAAAATTGATAAAACTTTAGCCAGACTCATCAAGAAAAAAAGGGAGAGAACTCACATCAATAAAATTAGAAATGAAAAAGGAGAAGTTACCATTGACATCGCACAAATTCAAATGATCATAAAAGACTACTACTGGCAACTATACGACAATAAAATGGAAAACCTAGAAGAAGTGGTTATTGTTAGAAAGGTACAATCTTCCAAGACTGAACCAGAAAGAAATAGAAAATATGAAAAGACTAATCACAAGTACTGAAATAGAAACTGTGATTTAAAAAATCCAACAAACAAAAGTCTAGGACAAGATGGCATCACAAGCAAATTCTATCAAACATTTAGAGAAGAGTTAACACTTGTCTTTCTGAAACTCTTCCCAAAAATCGCATAAAAAGGAACACTCCCAAGCTCATTCTACAAGGCCACCATCATCTTAATACCAAAACCAGACAAAGGTATCACAAAAAAGAAAATTACAGGCCAATATGACAGATAAATATAAATGCAAAAATCCTCAACAAAATAATAACAAACTGAATCCAACAACACAGTAAAAGGATCATATGCCGTTATCTAGTAGACTTATCCCAGGGATGTAAGCTTTCTTCAATACATGCAAATCAATCAATGTGATACATCACATTAACAAACTGAAGAATAAAAACCATATGATCATCTCAATCAATGCAGAAAAAGCTTTAGACAAAATTCAACACCCATTTATGATAAAAACTCTCCAGAAAGTGGGCATATAGGGAACCTACCTCAACATAATAAAGGCCATATATGACAAAGCCACAGCAAACATCAATCTCAATGGTGAAAAAGTGAATGTATCCTCTAAGATCAGGAAAAGACAAGGATGTCCACTCTCTCCACTTTTATTCAACATAGTTTTGGAAGTCCTAACCACAGCAATCAGAGAATAAATTTAAAAAAAAGAATCCAAATTGGAAAATAAGAAGTAAAACTTCAGTTTGCAGATGACATGATACTATACATAGAAAATCCTAAAGATACTGCAAGAAAACTACTAGAGCTCATCGGTGAATTTGGTAAAATTGCCAGATACAAAATTAATACACAGAAATCTCTTGCATTCTTATACACTAACAATGAAAAATCACCAAGAGAAATTCAGGAAACAATGCCATATACCATTGCATCATAAAAGATAAAATATCTAGGAATAAACATACCTAAAGAGGCAAAAGACTTGTACTCAGAAATCTATAAGATACTGATGAAAGAAGTCAAAGATGACACAAACAGATGGAGAGATATATCATGTTCTTGTGTTGGAAGAATCAATATTGTGAAAATGTCTATACCACAGAAAGCAATCTGCAGATTCAATGCACTCCCTATCCAATTAGCAATGGCATTTTTCACAGAATTAGAACAAACAATTTTACAATTTATATGGAAATACAAAAGACCATGAAGAGCTAAAGCAATCTTGAGAAAGAAAAAAAGAGCTGGAGTAATCAGGCTCCCTGACTTCAGACTATACTACAAAGCTACAGTAATCAAGACCATATGGTATGGGCACCAAAACAGAAACATAGATCAATGGAACAGGATAGAAATTCCAGAGATAAAACCATGCACCTATGGTCACCTAATCTACGACAAAGGAGGCAAGAATTTACAATGGAGAAAAGACAGTCTCTTCAATAAATGGTGCTGGGAAAACTGGACAGCTACATGTAAAGGAATGAAATTAGAACACTCCCTAACACCATACACAAAAATAAACTCAAAATGGATTGAAGACTGAAATGTAAGGCTGGACACTGTAAAACTCTTAGAGGAAAACATAAGCAGAACACACTCTGACATAAATTCCAGCAAGACCTTTTTTTTTTTAAACATCTTTATTGGAGTATAATTGCTTTACAATGGTGTGTTAGTTTCTGCTTTATAACAAAGTGAGTCAGCTATACATATACATATATGTCCATATCTCTTCTCTCTTGCATCTCCCTCCCACCCTCCCTATCCCACCCCTCTAGGTGGTCACAAAGCACTGAGCTGATCTCCTTGTTCTATGTGGCTTCTTCCCACTAGCTATCTATTTTACATTTGGTAGTATATATAAGTCCATGCCATTCTCTCACTTTGTCCCAGGTTACCTTTCCCCCTCCTTGTGTCCTCAAGTCCATTCTTTACGTCTGCATCTTTATTCCTGTCCTGCCTCTAGGTTCTTCAGAACCTATTTTTTTTATATTCCATATATATGTGCTAGCATACAGTATTTATTTTTCTCTTTCTGACTTACTTCACTCTGTATGGCAGACTCTAGGTCCATCCACCTCACAGCAAGACCTATTATGATCTGCCTCCTGGAATAATGAAAATAAAAACAAAATAAACAAGTGGAACCTAATGAAATTTAAAAGATTTTACACAGCAAAGAAAACCAAAAACAAAATGAAAATACAACCCACAGAATAGGAGAAAACATTTGTAAACAAAGTGACTGACAAGGGGTTAATCTCCAAAATATACAATCAGCTCATGCAGCTCAATATCATTTTGAGCAGTGAAACCAATCAAAAAATGGGCAGAAGACCCAAACAGACATCTCTGCGAAGAAGACATACAGATGGCCAAAAAGAACATGAAAAGATGCTCAACATCACTAATTATTAGAGAAATGCAAATCAAAACTTCAATGAGGTATCACCTCACACCAGTCAGAATGGCCAGCATCAAAAAATCTACAAACAGTATAATGCTGGAGAGGGTGTGGAGAAAAGGGAACCCTCTTAAAACTGTTGGTGGGAATGTAAGTTGGCACAGGCCCTTTGGAGAACAGTATGGAGGTTCCTTCAAAAACTAAAATTAGAGCTACCATGCGACCCTTCAATTTTACTCCTGGACATATATCCAGAGAAAACCATAATTCAAAGCAATACATGCACCCACATATTCAAAGCAGCACTATTTACAATAACCAGGACATGGAAGCATCCTAAATGTCCATCAACAGAGGAATGAATAAAGAAGATGTGGTAAATATATACAGTGGAATATTACTCAGCCATAAAAAAAGAATGAAATAATTACATTTTGCAGCAACATGGATGGACCTAGAAATTGTCATACTGAGTAAGTCAGACAGAAAGAAAAATATCATATAATATCGCATATGTGGATTAAAAAAAGGTACAAATGAATTTATTTACAAAACAGAAATAGAGTCACAGATGTGGAAAACAACTTATGGTTACCAGGGGGGAAAGCGGTGGGGGGTGGGGGCAGGGATAATTTGGGAGATTGGGATTGACATATATAAAATAGATAACTAATACGGACCTAATTTATAGCACAGTGAACTCTTATAAAATTTTTTTAATGACGTATATGGAAAAGAATCTAAAAAGGGTGGGTATATGTATATGTATAACAGATTCACTTTGCTGTATGGCAAAAATGAAAACAACATTGTAAATCCACTATAGTGCAATAAAAATCTAAAAACAAAGAATTAAAATCAGCTAAAATATAAAGTAAAATCAGCTAAAATATACATCATTATCAGAGAGAAGTTTTGACTGGACATTTCTGAAACATTGAAAAGTACCCAAGGACCCCATCAACCTAGATACTGGATCCATACTTTCCAAACACTAACTTGAATAATAGCTCTAGTCGAATTTCTAGTTAGTGTATTGTTCATTGCCATGAATGAAGAGAGGATCTCATGCCTAAATTTTCATTTCAAATAGAAAAATTTAATGAAATAAGTGTATTTCATATAAAGCCAAAATATTTCCCTTAAAGAAATTCTCACTAATTCAACTGCAAATGTAAGTTTATCACTTACATTGTGTAGTTCTTTTTTCATTAAGTAATTTTCTCTTGTCGAGTGATTAGAATCAAATCCTTGAGTCCTGTCTCCACAGTGGAATCACAAAAATGGAGCACATGGATTCTTTCATCCTTGCTCCTGAGATATTAATACAATTTCTAATGTAGAGCAGACTCTCCAAATTACTGTTCAAGCTTCATTTCCCTGGAATCCCATTGGTCATACTTTGACATCAGCTTCCAGGTTTCCACATCCAATGACATTGGCAATTTTGTCATAACATTCTCTTGGTTGTAGATAAGCCAAAGAAACTGAGAGGTGCATCTTCAATTAGAAAGGTACAATAATTATTTTATAACGTTATTAATTATAAAAACCTTCACATTTTTCTCCAGTGGAAGGCATTTGAGAGGTCTGTGCTATTGCTATCATTTTTCCCCCCTAAATGGAACTGTTGAGAGTAGAAATAGTTTGCTTAAGGATGTTTAAATTTTCCTGATATTGGAGGTATTCAAGGATAAACAAAGTGGACATTTGGCAAAGATGATTAAGAAAGGATTTAACATTTTTCTAGATAGTTCTATTAGATGGTCAGAGTTAGATCCTTCTAACTCTGAAAGTGCAATTTTACATTTTTTCTATAGCCATCTGAATCCTTTTGGTCTCATAATTGCTCTAGATGAACAGGGCTCCTTTTTCTGGGGTGATGGTGACACTATTGGTAAGTAGACCAACGACAGTTGAAATGTTCTAGATTTCAATATGACTTTACTTAAAATTAAAGACTGGAGACATAGACCAACAAACTAAGTATGATATAATAGACACTGTGGCAAGATTCTGTTTTCCCCAACATTACTGTCCAGGAATCTGAAATTTTCCTTATATCTGGATACTCTTCTGGGTTAAGAAACAGATTAGATCACTATCTCCAGAAAGATGTTAACAAAATACACTATATATTATCTTCAGGAGGGTGTTAATAGAATACACTATGGTTAACCGAGAGAGGAGGTCATTTATTTTATTAGTATGCTAAAATATCTTTTCTTATTAATTTATTCCCACTTTAGAAGGAATATAGATTCCAGTTTTAAGGAATCAAACTTTCAAAGGAAATTTGTAAGAAACTGGCTGTATGGAATAATTGTAGGCTAGAGGAAGGAAAAACCACTGAGATTCTCTTGTGAGGAGATATAAATCATAGTTTGAAGAATGATATATAGCAGAGGAGGAGGTATAGCTTGAACTAAGAAAACAGGTCAAGACTTAGCTGGCTAAGGTACAATATGAATGGCTTTGTTCATTCATTTTTCTCTTATTATACCCATTTTATCCTTCAGTCAGATCTCATAGATCAGCAAACTATAGAAAAATCTTTCCTTAGAACAACAGAAATGACTTCTATGTTAAGAAGATACATATTTACTATATGCACTGATAAATATATTCAAAGCCTGCACATTTAAAAAATCAAACATGGGTATTCAAGAAACAGACACTATACCATAGATGCCTATGAGGTTACTGCTAAGAACATTTCTTCTGTCCCCATATTAGTTGACTTTATATTTTCACTCCTTGACCCTCTTTCATAAAGAAGAGAGTTAGGAAAGAGGGTGAATCATTTTCATAAGGAAGATGAAGAGGTAGAAAAAGAGAATGTGAAAAAGAGAATGTATAGGGAGATACATTTCTAGTCTTACATATGGACAATAGGGCTCATTGCTTCTGTGGTAGATCTTAAGAGAAGATACAGAAGTTTCCAATGCCTATATATTCATAATAACTAGAATTCTTTTCTGGCCTTTTTCATTTTTTTTCAGTGAATTACCTCAGGAGACACTAATTAAATATCTCACACTTGAAAGAAATTGGTTTTAAATTTTAAAGGCCACAGATTGAAATCAATACAATATTGAGAATCAGGGAAAAAGATAAATAATGTCCATCTGTGATTCTGTGTTTGTGTATATAGATAATAAAGACAGATGTGGGAAATGATAGTCTACGAAGTTATTATGCTATATCCCTCTTTACTCAATTAAATTCTTGGAAACCTGTCTAAAACAAAGATCCTTCCTCTCTATCTTTCCATATAAGGTAAGAATGGAAAATGAGGGAAAAGTGGGAAGAATGGGAAGAAGATGAGACATACTTCATCAAGTTACCTTTTTTTAAAATTTTCCAAACAGCATCATGAAAAATGTAAGTTGAGGTCAATGATTATTCAATTATTTTTTTGCCCAGTAGTTGCTAGGTAATTTAGAGGATTCCAAGTGCAAGGCTTAGGCCAAGAACTTGTGGACTTGGAGCTTAGTTGGTCAGAATTTAAATTAACAAAGGAACTTATCTACAAAACAGAAATAGAGTCACAGACTTATGGTTACCAAGGGGGAAAAGGGAGAAGGGATAAATTGGGAGATTGGGATTGACATATACACACTATTATATATAAAATAGATAACAAATAAGAACCTACTGTATAGCACAGGGAACTCTACTCAGTACTCTGTAATGACCTATATGGGAAAAGAATCTAAAAAAGAGTGGAGAGATATATATCTATATATGTATATACATATATCTATCTATATCTATATCTATATATAACAGATTCACTTTGCTGTAGAGCAGAAACTAACACAACACTGTAAATAACTATACTCCAGTAAAAATTAATTTAGAACAATTTTTTTAAAAAGTAAAAGATGAAACTGAAGCATATGTTAATGTTTATTTTGCAGATTCTGTTGAAAGGGAAGAGTAATCTATGTCTGTTGAAAGGGAAAAGTAATCTATGTCAATCTTAGTAAAATTTAAAAAAATATTTATTTAAATTACTTTAAAAATATTTTAAAAATTAACATGATTTTACTGACTTTTTATCAATAATGATAATGTAAGTTCCTCTCTGACAACTGAGAAATTTTCTTGCTTTGCAACACTTATTAAATTAGTTAGAAAAAAAAGTAAAACTGGAAAGTATTTTCAGTGCCACAGGAAGTAGAAGCAAAGTTATGATGTTTTATTTTAGAAAAGATTCATTCAGATCAGAGGAAATTAAAGTATGTTAATATTCTCATTCCAACCCAGTAATTCAAATTAGTTCATATTTATAAATATTTGATTTATTTTTTGCCTTTTTTGACTGATGGTTGATTTTATGGCTCAAACTTTTAGCAATTATGTCAATATTAGTCATAATAAATGACTCAAATTGTTTAAAATTTTAGTTATTTGTAAACATTATAGAAAATATGACTTTTTTTTTTTTTTTTTTGCCACACTGCACAGCATGTGGAATTTTAGTTCCCCTACCAGGGGTCGAACCTGGTCCTCTCAGTGAAGATGCTGAGTCCCCACCACGGGACTGCCGGGAAATTCCCAAGACATTTCTATTTTGAAGTGAGAGTAATACTGTCATAGTTTTGTGTTTATAATAAATAAAATTGGAGTAATCTAAGTATCTAATAAATCATTAAGGAAAATATATGTAATTTATATATATGGTATTAATTTTTACTTAATAATATTAAATACTTCAATTATGTAGTGAATAACAATTTTTCTAAAATATTGCTTTTACATAATCTCATGAATACTTTTTATATTATTTCTTTTAAAAAAGTATATTCTATTTACAGTCATTATGAAATAATGGCTATATTCCCTGTGTTGTATAATATATCCTTGTAGTTTATTTATTTTTTACATAGTAGTTTGTACCTCTTAATCTACCCTATCTTTCACCTCTCCTCTTCCTTCTACCCATTGGTAACCAGTAGTTTGTTCTCTATATCTGTGAGCCTCTTTTCTCTTGTACTCCCTAATTTCATGTTTTAGATTTCACATATAAGTCATATCATACAGAATTTCTTTCTCTCTCTTATTTGACTTAATATAATACTTGCCAAGTTCATCCACTTTGTTGCAAATGGCAAAATTGCACTCTTTTTATGGCTAAGTAGTATTCCATCATATATACATACCACTTCTATATCCTTCAATTTTTTTGATGGACAATTAAGTTGCTTCCATATCTTGGCTACTGTAAATAATGCTACTGTGAACACTGGGGTGCATGTAACTTTTTGCATTAATGTTTTTTTTTTTTAAGATATATACCCAGGAGTGGAATGGAAGGCTCATATGGTGATTCTGTTTTTCATTTTCTGAGTAATCTCCACTGTTTTCCGTGGTGGCTTCACCAATTTAAATTCCCACCAACAGTGTATAAAGGGTTTCATTTTCTCCACATCTTCACCCACAGTTGTTATTTGCAGTCTTTATGACAATAACCATTCTGACAGGTGTGCAGTAATATCTCATTGAGGTTTTGATTTGCATTTCTTTGATGATTAACAATGTTGATCATATTTTCATGTGCTTATGGGACACCTGTATGTCTTCTTTGGAAAAAATGTCTATTCAAATCTTCTGCTCAATTTTAATTGGTTTTTGTTTGTTTGTTTGGCATTGAGTTGTAGGAGCTCTTCTTATATTTTGGATATTAATCCTTTATTGATCATATCCTTTACAAATATTCCTCCCATTCCATAGTTTGTCCTTTTGTTTTGTTGATGGTTTTCTTTGCTGTGAAAAAGGTTGTAAGTTTAATTAGGTCTCATTTGTTTATTTTTGCTTTTGTTTCCTTTCCCTTGGGAGACAGATCCAAAAAAAGTGTTGCAGCAATTTATGGCAAAAGTTGTTCTGCCTATGTTTTCTTCTAAGAGTTTTTTGTTTTGCAGTTTTAAATTTAGATCTTTAATCCATTTTATGTTTATTTTTGTAGAGAATTTCATTTCTTTATGTGTAGCTGTACAGTATTCCCAGCACCATTTATTGAAGAGATTGTCTTTTCTCCACTGTATATTGTTGCCTCCTTTGTTGTAGATTAATTGATCATAAGTGCATGGGTTTACTTCTGAATTCTTTCTGTTCATTGATCTATGTGACTTTATTGTGTCAGTACTGTATTCTTTTGATGACCAGGTTTGCATTATAATCTGAAGTCAGGTAGTGTAATTCCTCCACCTCTGTTCTTATTTCTACAGATTATTTTGGCTATTCAGGGTCTTTTGTGTCTCCATACAAATTTTTAAATTATTTGTTCTAGTTCAGTGAAAAATGCCATTGGTATTTTGAAAGGAACTGCATTGAATCTGTAGACTGCCTTTGGTAGTATGGTCATTTTAACAATATTTAATTCTTCCAACCCATGAACATGGTATACATTTCCATCTATTTGTGTTGTCTTCAGTTTATTTCATGTATCTTATAGTTTTCCCAGTACAGGTCTTTAACTTCCTTTAGGTAGGTTTATGCCTGGGTATTTTATTCTTTTTGCTGTGATTGTAAATAAGATTGCTTTCTTAATACTCTTTCTGATAGTTTGTTGTTAGTGTATAGAAATGCAACTGACTTCTGCATATTAATTTTGTATCCTGCAACTCTACCAAATTCACTGAAGAGCTCTACTAGTTTTTTGGTGGTTTCTTTATGATTTTCTATGTATGGTATTATGTCATCTGCACACAGTAACAGTTTTACTTCTTCCTTTTTTCTTTAGATTCCTTTTATTTCTTTTTCTTGTCTGATTGCTGTAGCTAGGACCTCCAATACTGTGTTAAATAAAAGTGGTGAGTGAACATCCTCATGTTGTTCTTGATCTTAGAGGAAATGCTTTCAGCTTTTCACCATTGAATATGATGTTATCTGTGGGTTTGTCATATCTGGCCTTTATTATGTTAAGTTATATTCCCTTTATGCCCACATTCTGGAGAGTTTTCACTATAAACAGGTTTTGAATTTTATCAAAAGCTTTTTCTCCATCTATTAAGATGATCATATGATTTTTATTCTTCAATTTATCACTTCAATTTGTTATTCTTCAATTACACTTTGATTGATTTGCAGATATTGAAAAAGTCTTGTCTCTCCCTGTAATAAATCTCACTTGATCACACTAGATCATGGTGTATGACCTTTCTGATGCATTGTTAGGTTTGGTTTGCTAATATTTTGTTAAGGATTTTTGCATCTCTGTTCATCAGTGATATTGATATGTAATTTTCTTTTTTTGTGATAACTTTGTCTGATTTTGGTATCAGGGTGATGCTGGCCTTGTAGAATCAGTTTGGAAGTGTTCCTTCCTCTGCAATTTTCTTGGAAGAGTTTGAGGAGGATACAGGTTAACTCTTCTCTAAATGTTTAGTAGAACTCACCTGTGGAGCCATCCGGTCTTGGACTTTTGTTTATTGAGAGTTTTTCTATTACTGATTCAATTTCATTACTGGTAGTTGGTCTGTTCATATTTTCTATTTCTTAATGGTTCAGATTGGGAGATTGTACATTTCTAGGAAATTGACCATTTCTTCTAGTTTGTCTATTATTAGCATATAGTTGTTTGTATTGGTCTTTTATGATCCTTGTATTTTTGTGGTGTTGGTTACAACTTCTCCTTTTTCATTTCTGATTTTATTGATTTGGGTCCTCACCCTTTTTTTGCTGATAAGTTTGGATACAAGTTTATTAATTTTGTTTATATTTTCCAAGAACCAGTTCTTAGTTTCATTGATGTTTTCATTTATTTTTTCAGTCTCCATTTCTTTTTTTTCCTGCTTTGATTTTTATAAATTCTTTCCTTGTTCTAACTCTGGGTTTGGTTTATTCTTCTTTTTCTAGTTCCTTCAAGTGTAAATTTAGGTTGTTTATTTGAGATTTTTCTTGTTCCCTGAGGTAAGCTGTATCACTCTAAACTTTCCTCTTAGAACTACTTTTGATGCATCACATAGATTTTTGCTTCATTGTGTTTTTGTTTTGCTTGCCTCCAATTTTTTTTTTAAATTTTCTGTTTGATTTTTTCAGTTTGCCATGTCAATTACAAGGTGTCTGTTGTATTCCCTTTAGGGTTATTCTTGTATGGGATTATCTGCACTCCCTGGACTTGGCTGTCCATTTCCTTTATCAGATTAGGGAAGTTTTCAGGTATTATATTTTCAATTATGTTCTCAGCCCCTTTCTCTCTCCTCCTTCTGCAACCCTTATGGTGTCCTTGATGGTGTCCCCAATGTCTCTTAAACTATCCTAATTTCTTTTTTTCCCTTTTTTTCTGTTCAGCAACAGTAATTTCCACTACAGTGTTCCAGCTCACTGATCTGTTCTTCTGTATCATTTAGTGCAGTGTTGATTCCTTCTAGTGTATTTTGCATTTCTGTTATTGTATTCTTCATCTATACTTGTTCTTCTTTATATTTTCTAACTCTTTGTGAAAAACTTCTAATTTCTTGCTCTGTACATCGATTCTTCTCCTGAGTTCTTTTATCATCTTTACAATCACTATCCTGAACTATTTATCAGGTAGATTGTCTATATCTACTTCACTAAGTTCTTCTGTTGTTTTATCTTTTGCCTTCATTTGGAACATGTTTCTCTATTGACTTATTTTGCCAAACTTGCTGTTTCTATTTTTTTGTACCTAGTAGGTTGGTTATCCTTATGCATTTTGGAGAAGTGACCTTTTGTAGGAGACATTCTATATGCCCCAGCAGTGCACTCCATTCTTGTAATCAGATCTATATGTTCTATAAATTGCTCCTACAAGGGCTGCTTGGGTCTTTCTGGTGTGGTGTGCTGACTATGTGGGTGTTTTGGGTTTTTTTGGCTTTGTTGACCCCCAGTTCAGTTGGTTGCCATGTCATGCTTTGTGTGGAGACTGTCAGCTGCTGGTTAGGGGGACTGGGTCATGAGACAGCTGATTATGGGACCCTGGGAGTCCCTCAGGCTATTTCTGGATTACTGGTTGGTGACATCAAGTCCAGGAGACCCCAGGGCTCTTACCCACCCACAGGTGAAGCCAGGTCCTGGGGCTGGTGCCAACCTACAGTTGGGCAGAGCTGGGTCCTGGGATCTGGTTGCAAGGCCCAGGGATCCCAGAGTTGGTGTCAGATTGCTTATGGGTGGAGATGGTTACTGACCCAGTTGGCTTTGGGGCCAAGTTGTTTTGAAGCTTGTGGTGACATGCTAATGAGTGGGCCCAAAGCTCAGTAAGTGCTAGGGCAGGACCTAGCCTGTTTGTGGGTGGGCCAGTATCACAGGCCATGGGGCTGTGGTTTTCTTGTGGCTTGTATCTGCCCCCTGGTGGGTGAGGCTCCTCCAGAGGCTAGAGCAGCCTCACTGATGGATGTGGCTGTGGCCCAAGTGGCCCCAGAGTCTGATCTGCTCGTAGGCAGGCCAGTTCCTCAGGCTGTGGGACCACAGGTTTTTTTTGCAACTGGATTCTATCTGCTTGCGGGTGAAGCTGGGCCTGAGGTTAGAGAAGCCTTGCTGGTGAGTGAGACTAGGGCCCAGTCAGTCCCAGTGCACCATCTGGCCTGCTGGTCAATTGACTGGATCTGCAGAATATGGGTCTGCAGTTTTCTTGCTGCTGGTTTCCTCCCCCTGGTAGGTGGGACTGGGCCAGATGTTAA
Source organism: Mesoplodon densirostris (assembly GCF_025265405.1). Taxonomy (NCBI): domain Eukaryota; kingdom Metazoa; phylum Chordata; class Mammalia; order Artiodactyla; family Ziphiidae; genus Mesoplodon; species Mesoplodon densirostris. Next base: position 31,196,274 of record NC_082671.1, on the reverse strand, counting down.
AGCAGTCTCCCTGGATGGGAGAACAAGGGCCCAGGGTATTCTGGGGCTGGTGTCTATACACTGGTGGGTGCGGCTGGGTTCAAGGATTTCCAGCTGAATGGCTCTGGGGGTCTCAGGTCTAAGGCCCACTTACTCATGTGTGGAGCTGGGTCTTGGCTCTCTAATGGGCAGATGCAACTGTGCTCTCAGGAATTCTAATGGCAGCCTGTCTGCTGGTGAGTGGGACTGTGTCCCTGCCTAGTTAGTTGCCTGACTTGATGCATCCCAGCACTGGCACTTACAGACTGTTGGACCAGGGCAGGAATGGGTCCTGGGACTAATAACCTAGATGGGGGATTGCAAAATGGAGCTTGCCAGCACCAGCACCCATGTGGTAGAAGGAGCTCCCAAAAATGTCTGCCACCATTGTCTATGTCCCCAAGGTGAGCTACAGTTGCTTCCTGCCTCTCTGGAAGAGTCTTCAAGATCAGCAGGTAGGTTTGACCCAGGCGCCTATGAAATTACTTCTTGGTCCTGGTGTCCCAGAGTGTGTGAGATTTTGTGTGCACCCTTTAACAGTGAAGTCTCTATTTCCTCCAACTCTCTAGGACTCTCAAAAGTAAGCCCTACTGGCCTTCAAAGCCAAATGCTCTGGGGGTTCATTTTCCTTGTGCAGAGCCCCCAGGCTGGGGAGCCTGACATGGGGCTTAGTCCTCTCACTCCTTTGGGTGAAACTCTGCAATCGTAATTGTTCTCCCACTTGTACATGGTCCACCCAGGGGTATAGGACTTGACTATATAGTGACCCCACCACTCCTACACATCTTGTTAAGTCTTCTTTATACCTTTGGTTGTAGAAGATTTTTTCTGGTAGGTTCTGCTCTTTTTCATTGATGGCTGTTCTGCAAATAGTTGTAATTTTGTTGGCCTGTGAGAATAGGTGAGCTCAGGGCCTTTCTACTCCACCATCTTGGCCAGTCCACCTCAGTAATGTAAGTTTAAACATCTAGTATTTCTTATGTCATGATACTTCATTTTTATGAATTAAATGTGTCCCAAGGGATTTTTTAAAAATAGGAAGCATTTTAAAGTATTGGAAATTCTACAAACCACAAATTTCCATGTACTGCTATCATTGTTTAATTTTTTTTCTCTCCTCCATAACAACAGAGTGTTCTGAAAGCAACTGTGATTAAAAACGGCTACCATGGAATTGCTACTGTGGCATATGGTACTATACATAACCTTGATTTTACATAAAACCCAAATGTTATTTTTATGAATGGAGAAGCCATCCCAAGCAACACAATACGGTATAATTACACTAGGGCAAGGTTTAAGTACTATTGACTTAAAAGACAAATTTTCCTTTGTTATATCTCAAGTGCAATTAATTGAAATTTCCCTGAATGTTGCTTCCTTGCAAATATCACAGGTAACATTTCTAAAATAACAGCTTGCTTGTTTCAGAAGCATGAGGAAGAAAAATTAGCATAGAGTTATATTTCTACATAAAAACATGCCCATGTCATTGCTGGGAACTTTGTTGGATTACACGTCACAGATCATATCATCTACTGCTATTGTTTTTCTGGGCAAAAGTAACATAAAGGAAGAATAATTGGGTGGCTAAAAAAGTGAGAATAAAGTTTATAGGAAAATGGAAGTGGAAGATTCTGTTGGTATTCTATTAGTTTTCTTCTATTTGACATGAGAAAATTGGGTGTCAAAGGAGGTGAAATTGCTTATCAATGTCATGTACTTTAATAATTGACAAAACCAAGTCTTGACCTTGAAACACCTGACATTTGACAAACACCTCCTTCTACTGTTTTCCATTTAAAATTAAACACTTTATTTATTAAGATCCTCATAACAGCTTAAAAGTGTGTATTTGCTACAAAAACATGGTTATGGATATAAGACACAATCCACCCCTGAAGAATTTAAAGCAGTTGGGGTAGACAGCAAAGCACTACAATAGAAGGAAGGATCTAAAGACTTCAGAGTCACTGAAGCCCTCACCTCATTTTTAATAACTTATTACAAAATGCAACATAATGGAATTTATTTTATTTTCTATTGATTTATGAAATTCACAATACTTTGCTAGACTCAGTTGTAAGAGTGATTCAATATATTAATAGATTATAAATTAAAAGTAATTACAAAATAAAGGCTATATTCCACAGTACTATAGAATATAACATTGCAGCATATATATGTACAATTACATATATTTTATATTGTGATATACATTTCATATATTGTACACAATATATATTATAATATATAATTGCATATCATATATATTATATTAATTATAATGGTTTATAATAAATATATTTTTAAATAATATAAAATTATATTAGTTAATTAAATTATATTATAATATAATTATATATAATAATATAATAATTATATATAACATATATACTTAACATAATTATGTAATTATATGAGTAATTAATTATATTATATAATATTATAATAAGATATACATATTATTATGTTACATTATATATGATATTTTATATTATATGTATTAAGTATATCACATATTATTATATATTAATTATGATTAATATATTATGCATATTATATAAAACTTAATAGTATAATAATATATTATAAAATATATCATATAAACTATATAATAATATTTTATATAATATATAATTTATATAATATTATTATTATAGTTTTATACTACATTATATAATACATATAATGTATATATTATTTATATTATATAAATATAAAAAAATAATATATATTAAATAAATATATATTGTATATTATAAAAATTATATATATTATGATATATAATATATAATGTATATATTATATTATTTATATTCTATTATATAAATTTATTAATATATATAAATATGTATACTTATATATACATATATAATGATATAAATATTCATATATATTATAATATATATATACATTATGCTATAATTATACTAATAATATATTATATATAATACCATGTATATCATAATATAAAATATATACTATATATTATATAGTATATGTATTATATTCATTTAATAATATATATGAATTATATATATTATATATAATATATTAATGTATATATTATATATATTTTAATAGAATAAACATAATATATAATATACATAATACAATATAATATACACAATATTATATATATGGTAATATCATAATATATTATATAAAATAAACAATACATACTATATTGTTTGTAATATATAATATTATATAGAATATATATTATATATTCCATTCTATATAATATATTATATAGAATATTTATAATATATGTATAATAATATGTAATATATAAACATTCTATATTCTATATATTATAACATGATTAATGTATAATTAATATATCATTATTTTATATATATAATATAAAATAAGTATATTACATAGTTTATAATAATATGTAATGTATAACACATTATATATTACATAAATATTTTATATAAATTATATATCATTGTCAATATATACATTGTATATTATAATGTATATTATATCTTACAATATAATATACAATATTTTATATGATATGTATATTATATATAATTTTTATATTATATATTATATATACTAATATTACATATTATATATAAAGTATATAATTTATACTATATTATACTATATGTATTATATCAATATTTTATATTATATATGTATCATGTAATATATGTATTAATATATAGTATAAATATTACATATATTATACATAATATATTAATATATTATAAATATTACATATATTTCACATAATATATTAATATAGTATATTAAATGTATTATAATATAAATTATTATAATTTTATAATATATGAAGTATAATTATATGTTATGAATATTTATTTTTATATGTAATTACTAATAAGTAAAATATATTATAATAATATATATTTTATATATGTATATATATGGCACATTTTCTTTATTTGTCAATATGCACTTAGGTTCCTTTCAAATATCCTTATCTTGGCAATTGTAAATAGTGGTGCTATGAACATTGGGGTGTGTGTATTTTTTGACAATAATGTTTTCATTTTCTTCCAATATATACCCAGCAGTGGAAATGCTGGATCATACTGTAGTTCTATTTTTACTTTTTGAGTAAGGTCCCAATATTTTGTATAGTGGCTGCATCAATTTACAATCCCACCAAAATTGTACTAAGGAGCCCTTTTGTCTATATACTCCACAACAATTTTATATGTAGACTTTTTGATCATACCCATTTGACAGGTGTGAGGTGATGCCTCATTGTTGTTTTGATTTGCATTTATGTGATGATTCACCATGTCTTACATTTTTTCACATTCCTGTTAGCATTCTGTAAGTTTTTATTTTTTTTGGGGAAAAAAATCTATCAGGTCTTCTGTCCATGTTTAATTTTTTGTTTTTTTTAGTTGAAATATAGTTGATTTACAGTATTAAGTTAGTTTCAAGTGACAGCAGTGATTGAGTTATATATATATATATATATACTTTTTCAGTTTATTTTCCATTACAGATTACTACAAGATATGACTAGGTCCATGTGCTATACAGTAAATTCTGGTTGTTTAGGAATTTTATATATGGTACTGTTTTTCTGTTAACCCCATACTCCTAATGTATTCTTTCCTCCCTTTCCCCTTTTGTAACTATAAGTTTATTTTCTATGTTTGTGAGTCTGTTTCTGTTTTCTAAGTAAATTCATTTGTATTAATCTGTGTGTTCCACATATACATGATATCATACAGTATTTGTCTTTCTCTGTTGGACATACTTCATTTAGTATGATGTTCTCTGGGTCCATCTATGTTGCTGCAAATGCCAGTGTTTCATTCTTTTTATGGCTGAGTAATATTACATTGTATATGTACCACATCTTTATCCATTTATCTGTTGATGAGCACTTAGGTTGCTTCCATGTCTTTGCTATTGTAAATAGTGCTGCTATGAACATTGGGCTGCATGTATCTTTTCTAATTAGAGTTTTCATCTTTTCTGGATATATTCCTTGGAGTGAGATTGCTGGATCCTATGGTAGCTCTGGTTTTAGTTTCTTAAGGAAACTCTATATTTTTTTCCATAGTAGCTGCACCAGTTACTTTCCTATCAACAGCACACAATGGTTTCATTTTCTCCACACCCGTTCCAGCATTTATTATTTGTAGACTTTTTGATGATGGTCATTCTGACTGGTGTCAGGTGATACTTCATTGTAGTTTGATTTGCATTTCTCTAATAATTGGTGATGTTGAGGATCTTTTCATGTGCCTCTTGGCCATTTGCATCTCTTCTTTGAAAAAATGTCTATTTAGGCCTTCTCTCTATTTTCTTATTGTTTTCTTTTTTGTGTTTGTTATTGAGTAGTATGAGCTGTTTGTATATTTTGGAAATTAAACCCTTGTCAGTCACATGGCTTGCAAATATTTTCTCCCAGTCCTTAGATAGTATTTTTATTTTGTTTATGATTTCCTTTGCTGTACAAAGGCTTATACGTTTTATTAGATCTCATTTGTTTATTTTTGCTTTTGTATCTATTTCCTTGGGAGACTGACCTAAGAAAATATTGCTATTATTTATGTCAGAGAATGTTTTGCCTATGTTCTCTTCTAGGAGTTTTATGGTGTCTTGTCTTATATTTAAATCTTTAAGTCATTTTGAGTTTTTTGATGTGTGTGGTGTGAGGGAGTCTTCCAACTCCATTGATTTACATGCAGCCGTCCATCTTCTCCAACACCATTTGCTGAAGAGACTATTTTTTTCTCCATTGTATATTCTTATCTTTTTGACAAAATTTAATTGATTTTAGGTATGTGGGTTTATTTCTGGGCTCTCTATGTTGTTCCATTCCAGTCATTTGTCTGTTTTTGTGCCAATACAATGCTATTTTGATACTATAGCTTTGTAGTAGTGTCTGAAGTCTGGGAATGATTTGTCTCCATCTTTGTTCTTTTTCCTCAGGATTGCTTTAGCAATTCTGGGTCTTTAAGGTTCCATATAAATTTTAGGATTATTTTTTCTTGTTCTATGAAAAATGTGATGTGTAATTTGAAAGGGAATACATTAAATCTATAGATTGCTTTGGGTAGTATGGCCATTTTAACAGTATTAATTCTTCCAGTACAAGAGCATGGAATTTATTTCCATTTCTTTAAGTCATCTTCAGTTTCCTTTATCAGTGTTTTATAGTTCTCAGCATATAACTCTTTCACCTCCTTGTTCAGGTTTATTCCTAAATATTCCTAAATATTTTGTTTTTTTGAATGATTTTCTTACTCTCCTTTTTGATATTTCATTGTTACTGTAAAGAAATGCAACAGACTTTGGTATGTCAATCTTGCATCCTGCTCCCTTGCTGAATTCACTTATCAGTTCTAAGTAGTTTTTATTTGGACTCTTTAGGATTTTCTACATACAGTATCATGTCATCTATATGTAATGATGATTTTACCTCTTCCCTTCCAATTTGGATAACTTTTATTCTTTTTCTTGTCTGATTGCTGTGGGTGAGACTTCACATACCATGTTGAAAAGAAATGGTGAGAGTGGGCATCCTTTTCTTCTTCCTTATTTTAGTGGGAAGGCTTTCAGCTTTTCACCATTGAGTATTACATTGACTGTGAATTTGTCATAAATAGCTTTCATTATGTTGAGATATGAACCCTCTATACACAATTTGGTAAGAGTTGTTATCATGAATGAATGTTGAATTTTATCAAATGCTTTTTTTGCATCTATTGAGATGATCATGTGGTCTTTGTCTTTTCTTTTGTTGATGTGGTGTATCACATTGATTGATTTGCATATGGTGAAATTTCCTTGTGACACTGAGATAAATCCAACCTGATCATGATGTATGATCTTTTTTATGTGTTTTTGGATTCAGTTTGCTAATATTTTGTTCAGAATTTACATCTATATTCATGAAAGATATTGGCCTGTAATTTTTTTGGTAGTGTCTTTGCCTGGTTTTGGTATAGGGTGATGTTGGCTTCATAGAATGAATTTGGAAGTGTTCAATCCTTTCAGTATCTTGGAAGAGTTTGAAAAGGATTAGTATAAGTTCTTCTTTGTATGTTTGGTAGATTTCCCCAGTGAAGCCATTTGATCCTGGACATTTGTTTGCAGGGAATTTTTAAAATTATTATTACAGATTCTATTTCACTTCTAGTGATTGGTCTGTTCAAATTATCTATTTCATCTTGATTCAGTTTTCATGGGTATGAGTATTACTTCCCCCACTTTCTTCGCATTTCCTTTTGCATGAAGTATCTTTTTTCATCCCCTCACTTTCAATCTATGTGTGCCTTTGCCCTAAAGTAAGTCTCTAGTATGCATCATATTTTAGGCTCTTGTTTATTATCCAATCTGCCACTGTATGTCTTTTTATTGGAGCATTTAGCTAATTGACATTTAAGGTAATTCTTAATAGATATGTATTTATTGCCTTTTTAAACCTTGTTTTCCAGTTGATTTTATATTTCTTTTTTGTTCCTTTCTTTTTCTTTTTGTTTTCCCTTTTGTGGTTTGATGGTTTTCTTTTGTATTTTGTTTGTGTCCTCCTCTTGTTTTTTGTGAATCTACTATATGTTTTTGATTTGTGGTTACCCTATTTGTCAAGTATGTTAACCCATTGCTATATCTACTTTCCTTAGACTGGTAGTCATATAGGATCAAACACATTCTAGGAAAATCTACATTTTCTTACTTCCTTCCCCAAAATTTTATGGTTTTGATATCCCCTTTTACATCTCAATGCTTATTCTTTTGTTGTTCATTGTAGTTATCATCACTATCATAAAATTAAAAAAAATTTTTCTTAATCTGTGTACTGGCTTATTTAAGTGATTTACTTTCCAAAGAGAAAATTTGCTCTTTCCTATAGGTTCTTACTTCTTTTCTATTTAAAGAAGACCTTTCAATTTTTTTTTTAGGATAGGTTTAGTATTGCTGTATTTTTTTAGTATTTGCTTGCCTGAGAAATTTTTATCTCTCCTTCTATTCTAAATTACAATCTTGCTGGATAGAGTATCCTTGGTTGCAGGTTTTTCCCTTTCAGGACTTTGAATATATCTTGTCACTCCCTTCTGGCTGTAACATTTCTGTAGAGAAATTAGCTGATAGCCTTGTTGAGGTATCCTTGTAAATAGCTCTTTGTTTTTCTTTTGTTGCCTTTAGAATCCTCTCTTTGTCTTTAACCTTTGCCATTTTAAATATTAATATGTTTTGCTGTAGCTCTGTTTGGGTTCATCATGTTTGGGACCATCTGTGCTTCTTGTGCCGGGATATCTATTTCCTTCTTTAGGTTTGGGAAGTTTTCAGCAGTAATTTCTTCATATATACTTTCAATCCCCTTTTCTCTTTCTTCTCCTTCTGGAATCCCTATTATGCATAGATTGGTGCCCTTGATATTATCCTATAGGTCTTGTATATTGCTTTCCTTTATATTTCTGTCTGCTGTTCTGATTGGGTGATTTCCATTAGTCTGTCTTCCAGATCACTTATTTGTTATTCTACATTAATCACTTTGCTATTTATTACCTTTAGCTCAGCTTTCTTCTTAGCAAATGAGTTTTCTAATTTTATTTGGCTATGCTTTATAGTTTCTAGTTCATTTTTACAGTAAACTGCATTTGCATAAACAGTTTTTCTTAATTCCTTCAGTAGTTTTATTACTTCCTTTTTGAACTCGGTGTCTAGTAGACTGGAGTGGTCTGTTTCATTGTTTGTTCTTTCAGGGGAATTCTCTTCATCTTTAATTGGGAATGGTTTCTCTTCTTCATTTTACTTATATTTCTCTGACTCTATGAGTTTAGACAGTTATCTATTGTGGTCTCGAAGTGTTGTTTTTATGTAAGAGCAGAGCATCACTGTGTGATGCTGTGTGAACCTACTTTTTTGGTGTGAGGGCTGTTTTTAATATGGATACCTGCCACATCTTTCCTCAGTGTGTGACGGCTGTTATGCTCTTGATAGGGGGGTGTGATTGGTGTTGTGGTAACCAGTGCCTGAGCTAGATATTGAGCAGGGTCTCCTCTTTGGTCTGTCATAGTCACAGCCCTGTTAGGGGCAGGGTCTGCTCCCCAGTTGTTAGAGTAGAAGCTCCCAGATCTGTTTCTGAGCTGCAGTGTTAGGTAGGCAGGATTGGATCCCTCCCACTGAGAGAGGAACCACTGAGTATTCCTTCACAGGAGATGTCCACCAGGAAGTGTACTCTGTGGTGTTGCCTGTCACCTGTTGTGCAGGCTCACAAAGTACGCTGTTGTTGACACTGCTCTCTACCTCACCTCATCCATCAGAATGCAGGCAATTGGTCCAGGTCTCCCTCAAGCACTTTATTCATAAACCACCAGCAAGAGATCTGTAGGCACAGATCCACCAAAGTAGGCACTGGGACTACAGTAGTCACACATCTGGACCCACTGTGCAAGCTACAGAATCAGCCTAGACATTGGCCCTGACTCTGCATGCATGTAGGCAAAGCCTGCAGCTGCTAACCATGGACCCACCCCAACCATGGGAGCACCAGTAGTCTGCTGAGAAGTCTTGCACTTGCTGAGCTCACAAAGCCACCATTGGCATGTAAATCCATGGATCACACAGACTCTGGGACATGCCTCAGATTTCAGCCCTAATTCCAAAGTGGCACAGCCCCTGGGGATTGGCTCAGAGTTCAGCCCAGCCGCCACATGTGGGCAACACACCAGTGTTTGTATGCTCCCAGAGCTTATAGAAGCAGAGCTGCACCCTCTATGAGCATGCTGACAGTGAGGTTGCTATAGTAATACCCGGTTTTTCCCTTTGTGCATGTGCCAACAATGGGACTTTCATGGCAAACTCAGGCTCTGTCATGAGCACAACACCAGCAGTGGCCCAGACCACACTCCAGCCCCTTCAGGCCCTCCTTGCACAGCCAACCTCAGTCCACTACCCAGGTCCATCCACTTAACTTTGAGTCTCAGCACCTAGCCCTCACATGCACCAGCAGATTCACATCTCATGCTGGAGAGTGCAGCTAGGTGGTCAGGACCTTCTGTGATGATCTCTGTCAGTTCTGCCCTCTGCAAGCCAGCTGCTGCACTCTCCTCTGAGCCTCCAAATCTCCCACCCTGTACCAGCTGATCTCCCAGTCAGCCAAGTGAGTTACCAGGGTGAGGGAACCTCTCCTCTCCCAAAGCTCCCTCCAAGGTGCACAAGTCCTGTCCTGATCCCCTTCATTTTTTCTTTCTTCTTACCCAGCCACATGGTGATTCCTCTGTAACTTTAATTCTATGTGATCTTGTGCCAGTGTTCAGCAGGCACCCAGTGAGAACTGTTCCATATGAAGAAGCATCTCTGATGTTTTAGTGGGAGGTGGAATGTTCCATGTCCCTCCACTCTGTCATCTTGATTTCCTCCATTAATGGCCTTTATTATGCTGACATCTGTTCTCTCTATACAAACTTTTATGAGAGTTTTTATAATGAAAATATGTTGAATATTTTCAACTGCTGTTTCAGAGTCTATTAAGATGATTATATGATTTTTATCCTTCTTTTTTTCAAAGTGGTGTATCACATTAGTTGATTTGCAAATATTGGACTATCATTGTATCCTTCAAATAAATCCAGCCTGATCAAGGTGCATGATCTTTTTCATATATAATTGAATTCAATTTACTAATATTTTGTTGAGGAGTTTTGCATATATATTCATCAGAAATATTGGCCTGTAATTTTTTTTTTGGTAATGTCTTTGTCTGGTTTCGGTATCAGGGTAATGGTAGCACTGGGAAAGAATCTGAGAGTGTTTCATCCTCTTCTATATTTTCGAATAGCTTGATGATACGTATTAACTCTTTTTATATGTTTGGTTGAACTTCCATGTGAAGCCAACCAGTGTTGAACTTTTGTTTGCTGGAAGATTTTTTTTTTTACCAATTCAATTCCACTACTAGTGATCAGTCTGTTCAGATTGTCTGTTTCTTCCTGATTCAGTCTTGGAAGGTTGTATGTTTCTAGAAATTATCAGTTTCTTCTTGGTTGTGCAATTTATTGCCATAACCAATAAATAACTGTTCATAGTTTTCCCTTCATGATTTTTTGTATCTCTCTGGTATTTCTCCTCTTTTATTTCTTGCCTTATTGATTTTCTGTCTGGATGATCTGTAGATTGATGTAAGTGGGGTGTGAAAGTCCCCTTCTATTATTGTACTGTTTTCAATTTCTCCCTTTATGTTTGTTAATATTTGCTTTATATATTTGGGTGCTCCTTTCTGGGTCCATATATGTTAACCAGTATAATATCCTCTTCTGGTATTGATCCCTTCATCATTATATAATACCCCTTTCTGTCTTTTGTTAAAGACTTTGTTTTAAAGTCTACTTTGTCTGATATGAGTATTGCTAATCCCAGTTTCTTGTCATTTCCATTTGCACATAATGGCTTTTTCCATTCTCTCACTTTCAGTCTCTGTGAGTCTTTAGTTCTCAGGTGAATCTCTTGTAAGCAACATATAGATGGATCTTGCTTTTCACCCAATCAGCCATCCTATGTCTTTTGCTTGGAGATTTTATTCCAATGACATTTAAAGTAATTATTGATAGGTATGTACTCATTGCCATTTTATTACTTGTTTTCTGTTTGTTTTGTATTTCTTCTTCATTATGTTTCTTCCCTGTGGTTTGATGATTTTCTTTGGTAGTACGCTTGCATTCCTTTCTTTCTAATTTTTCCATATCTAGTGTAGGTTTTTGATTTGTGATTACCATGGGGTTTATTATGTTGACCTATAACTAGATCTATTTGTTTTAAACATGTAGTCCTTTAGGTTCAAACACATTCCAAAAGATCTACATTTTTACTCCCTTCCCCCACATGTTATGTTTTTGCTTTTACATTGTCATGTTTATCCCTTTACTGATTATTGCAGTTATACTTGATTTTACATTTCTTGTCTTTAAACTTCATACTAGCTTAAGTATGAAACTAATCCTCAACCTTTGCTATATATTTGCCTTTCATAGTGAAATTTTTCTTTTCCTGTAGATATTTACTCATTATAGCCTTTTCTATTCCACTTAGAGAAGACCATTTAACATTTCTTTTAAGGTTAGTTCAGTATTTACGACCTCTTAGTTTTTGCTCATCTGAGATGTTCCATAGCTCTCCTTCAGTTCTAAATGATAATCTTGCTTGGTAGAGTATCCTTAGTCGCAGGTTTCCCCCTGTCAGCACTTTAAATGTATTATGCCACTCCCTTCTGGCCTGCAGATTTTCTGTGGAAAAATCAGCTGATAGCCTTATGGGGATTCCCTTGTATATGACTCTGTTTTTCTCTTACTGTCTGTAGAAATGTCTATATTTATCATTTGCCATTTTAATTATGATATGTATTAGTGTGGGTCTGTTTGAGTTCACCTTGTTTGGGATCCTCTGTGCTTTCTGTACCTGGATATCCATTTCCTTCTTCAGGTTTGGGAAGTTTTCAGCCATAATTTCATTAAATACATTTTGGATTCCCTTCTCTCTCTCTTTCCTTCTAGAAGCCCTATAATGCAAATGTTGGTTCACTTCCTGTTATCCCAAATATCCTTTAAACTCTATCATTTTTTAAATTTGCTTTTCTTTTTTGCTGTTTTGTTTGGGTGATTTCCATTATTTGAACTTCCAGATCATTTGTGTGTTCTTCTGTATCACCTACTCTGCTGTTCATTACTTTTACTGTGTTTTTCATTTAAGTTACTCTATTCTTCAGTTCTGAGTCATTCATTTTATGTTTGTTTTTCATTCCTTATTACAATTCTCACTGTGTTTATCTATTCTTTTCCCTAATTCAGTTAGCATTCTTGTTAGTAATGCTTTGAATTCTTTAATTCAAATATTGTTTATTTCTGTTTCATTAGTTTTTGTTTTCAGGGATTTTCTCTTGCTCTTTCAGTTGAGAGCAGTTCCTCTCTCTCTCTCTTTTCATTTTGCTTTACTTTTTCTGTCTCTGTGAATATAAGTGAAACAGTTACCTTTATCACTATTGAAAGGATTTTCATATGTGGCAGCATCCTTATACAGTCTGCAGGTGCTCAGTGGTTTTGTTGGGAGAGCTGGATTTGACATGAACAGAAGTCACATCTTTCCTCAGTGTACGCTGGAAGCCACCTTTGTAGCCCTCCTTTGTAGGAGATAGGACTGGAGAAGGAGTGGCTAAATCTGAGTCAGATGTAAGATGATGTTTCTTCTCAGAACAGTGACAATCATTGCCCTATTAGGGGTGGAATCGAGTCCCAAGGTTTTGGGGCAGAAGCCTTGAAGTTCAGTTTGGAGTTGGCTCATTTCCCTTTAAGGTGTGTTATTCACCCTCCAAGCACCAGCACCAGCACCCTTGCTCTGAGGGGAGCAATGGTGGAACAGGAAAGCCTTTGTGGATATTTGGCAATGTTTCTGGAACAGGCTATGGCAGTCTGATTGCCATCAAAGATCTGGATAGCTTCTGGTGTGCACCTGTGCAATAGCCAGTAGTGGCTCCACCCTCCATGCTATGATGCAGCTTAATGTTTGAGCTACCTCGGTGTCTCATGGCCAAGCTTTTTTCTTGGTCATCAGTCCTTGCCCCAATGTGGCTGGAGCATTTGCTTGGCTCAGGCTAGGGCACACACAGGGCAGTCATGGGAGCCAGTTAGCCACCCATGCAGTTTTAATCTACCCTCTCTTCCATACTTCTGGTGCAAGGAAGCATTTGTGTATGTCACATGAGTGGAGTCCAGGCTTTCCACAGCCCTCAGTCCCACCAGCCTTCCAATCGAGTGGTCTCATCTTCCTTTTGTCAGACCCCAGTGCTGGGCACCAAATATGTTGCTCATCATTCACTCCTGAGGGAGGGTTTCTGCCAGTGTAATTCTTTTCTTCTGTGTCACCTCCCAGAGATACAGGTCCTGACCTGATTGCTTCTCTTCCCTTCATACCCGATTCCATGTGAATCTTCCTTATACCCTTAGTTGTACAGGAGTCTTTCTCCTAGTCTCCAGTTAGTTTTTGGTGAGAAATTTTCCACATGTAGATGTATTTTTTTTGAGTTCATGGTGAGGAGGTGAGTTCCACATCCTCCTATTTTCCTATCTTGAATTGAGTCCCACAGCATAATGATCTTTAATACAAATATGAAGCAGTGACACAGAGTTCAAGATATTGAACCTTCATTTCCTTCTTAAATAAGTAATTGACAACAAGGTCATTTGAATAATATCCAATCAAAATGTACCCCTTTCTAATTGAATGAATTTTCTCTCTGGGGAATTTTGTTAAGTAAGTTGTTTGATATCTTAATTATAATAGTGATCCTCTACTTGAATTTTTATCATTTACAAAGCTTTTATTTATTTATTTATTTTTTGTGGTATGCAGACCTCTCACTGTTGTGGCCTCTCCCATTGCAGAACACAGGCTCCGGACACGCAGGCTCAATGGCCATGGCTCACAGGCTCAGCCGCTCTGCAGCATGTGGAATCTTCCTGGACCAGGGTACAAACCCATGACCCTGCATCGGCAGGCAGACTTTCAACCACAGCACCACCAGGGAAGCCCTACAAAGCACTTTTAACTACATGATTCTACTTAATTCTCATAATATCCTGGGAGCAGATTGATATAGTCAATACTATCATCCAGACTTCAGTGAGGAAGAAGCAATCTCTTTGAATAATCTTAGTTAGTAAGGAAGTGGTAGAAAACCCAATCTGCCATTACTTTTCCCTGTCTTCTCTTTATTTTTGCTAAGTTCCTGGATAAACAAAAAGTGATAATTAGGTCAAGAAAGCAAAACCACCTTCTTTGGGAAATTAGTTTCACAAATTTTGGTTTCATGTGTGTGTGTGGCTGATCTTGAATAAGAGGAGAAAAAAACCAGAACTTGATAAGGTTCTGTAGGATACAAAGATCTCTTTTGAATAAAATATGTTTAATTTGAGGGTTCTACAGAGATATATTGTTAGCCTGTGAATCACTTAGTAATTGTAATTTACTCCAACTTATGTACATATATATGCTTATATATATGATATTTCTTATACATATAATATATATTATTACATGTAAATATGTAAAAGTTACCCCTTAACACTTGATAACATCTCATTATCTTCCTAGTATCATAAGTTAATTGCAATGACTTCAATTTTAACTAAGCTTCTTTATATTGATTTATTTTTGTTAATTTATCTCCTCTCTCATGTGTTACAGAAAATCATTTTATGTATATCTGCAAATCTTTCCCAGGATCTGACTATTCTATTTGAGTACTGAAGAATATTTTAAAAATAGCAACCAAAATGACAGTAGTGAAAAGTTACTTACAATAGTTAAAATTTTTTAACAATATGGAAATTGTAGTTTAATTTGAATAGTAATACAATTTAAATATTCAATCTTGTGTGTTGTCTGTGTAATACTACTCAAATTTTCTGACAGTGTCTCTTACAAAAGCTGGACAACATACTACATAAAACTTCCTCCACCTTATAAGGACTGATGTATGTTGAAATGATGAGCAGATAAATAAGATTACATTTGCTGCTCCTCAAAACAAGCCTTTGAAAAACCCATTTTGAAGTCTCTAGTTGAGTAGAAGGTGTGTGGAGCCCAATGAAACTCAGTTTCTAGGAAAAGGTAACTTTTTTGTAAATCCTAACTTTCAGCAGAAAAATGTTGTTGTTGTTTTTCTTAATTAGGAACATATATTTGACTTCCATTTTAGATTACCTAATTTTTTTCTTAGGAGTAAAACAATAAAATAAAATTTTTAGTTTATCTGACTTGAAGAAATCTCTGTGCACAAGTTTGTTAGTGGGAGTCAGGTATTTCAAGAAACTAACTTTTCAAAGTGCTGGCATAATAATTTATGTAATCAAGTTAATTATTCAGTGGTGACTAGGATATTGATGTAAGAGTAAACCAAGAGAGAGTTTAAAGTCCCAAGAGTCAAGTGAAGAAAGTCTTTCATGACTCTCATAAAGAAAGTATTCCTCTAGATAAAATGTGGGGATAAATTAAGTAATTGTGTTGGTCAAGGTGGATGTTGTTGGTTAACATGACAAGAGGGAATCATGTGGACTAGAGTAGGTCCAAGAGAGTATGTGAAAGAGGAGTGAGTATACACAAATATTTAGAGAAACTCAGTTGTAAGGGGCAGCCAAGATCAGGCAGCAGTTAGAGGAAATGTGGGTACAGGGTTGTTTTCTTGCTTACTTTTTAAGATGGGAGCTTTTCCAGCATAACTGATAAGAAAAAATGATATGATAGATAAAATAGACAAAATTAATAACAAAGATAAAAGAAGGAAAACTTCAGGAGCTAAGTCCTTAAATAAGTGTGAGTAGATGAAATCTAACAGTCAAGTGGAGAATTTGGAATAAGATAGGAACACAGAGAGTTCATTCATCCCAATAGGATGGAAGACAGCATGTGTGTTGGTGGAGATATAGTTTGATTTGTGGATTTGGTGGTGAAAAAATATGGAAGTTCTTTTTTAATAGTTTCTGTTTTCTCAGTTAAGTAAGAAGCAATGCCGTCAGCTGAGAATGATAGGAAAAGAAGCATTAGAAATTTGAGGAGAGAAGAGAAGGGGGGAGAGAGAGAAACAATAAATTGATGGAGGTATAATTGGATTGCTGCTTATCACTAAGATCCCACTTAAAGTTAGACTAGTCAGCATGGTTGATGATTCCTCCAGCCAAATTCAGCTTCTTGGATGCAGGTGGGAACTAGCAAGAGAGTAGAATTTAACTGAGGTGGAGACTTTGCCAGGGGAATAAAAATGAGGGAGAGAGGGGCAAAGAAGCTGAAGGATACAAGAGAATGATTATAATGATGGATCATGGAGTCCAGTTTGGTAAGAAAAGCAATGAGGACATGCAGAATGTGCAGTATAAAAAAATGAGTAGGGTCAATAGATCAGAAGTCCCAGTGAGCTGGAGGAATTGTCAGAGAGAGAGGTGGTTGGGAAGTTGCCAGTGGGAGAGTGGATTCTTGAATTTAACTTTATGTGGGCAGTGTCTGTTAGATGAATACTGGTCACAAATGTGCTCTCTATGTGTATGTTGTATTTTTTGTGTGATTTAAAAATAAACAGTAGACAATAATTTGGTGATGTCTAAAAATCTGTGTTTAGATGTATTCTCTGTTTGAACTTAAGACTGAGTCAAAAACAAATCCAAACAACAAAACCCACTACACACCTATTAGAATGGCTAAAATCTTCTAAAAACTGCTAATACCAATTGCTGGTGAGGATACAGAGCAACAAGAACACTTATTCAGGACTGCAAAGGGGTAAGGCCACTTTGGAAGACAGTTTAGCATTTTCTTATAAAACTAAACATAGACTTACCATGTGACTCAACACTTATGCTCCCAGATATTTACTCAACTGATTTGAAAATTTCTGTCCACATTAAAGACCTGCATGAAAATATTTATAACAGTTTTTTTAACATCTTTATTGGAGTATAATTGCTTTAAAATGGTGTGTTAGTTTCTGCTTTATAACAAAGTGAATCAGTTATACATATACATATGTTCCCATATCTCTTCCCTCTTGCGTCTCCCTCCCTCCCACCCTCCCTATCCCACCTCTCTAGGTGGTCACAAAGCACCGAGCTGATCTCCCTGTGCTATGCGGCTGCTTCCCACTAGTTATCTATTTAATGCTTGGTAGTGTATATATGTCCATGCCAGTCTCTCGCTTTGTCACAGCTTACCCTTCCCCCTCCCCATATCCTGAAGTCCATTCTCTAGTAGGTCTGTGTTATTATAACAGTTTTATTCATAATCACCAAACTGGAAGCAACCAATATATTCTTTAGTAGGTGACTATATACAGCAATAACAGCCAGGAGCAATGGGCATATCCAAGACTCAGATCTTGGTTTCTAATAACATTCTTAAATAAAAGGAACAAAGTATCCTTGGAAAAATAGTTGTTTCTAGGGCTGGGACAGAAAATATAGGAGATAATCTGAAGTATAATATAATGTCAAAACGTAAAGAAGTTCTGAAAAATGCAACATGATTAGAGTATTTCAGAAAGACATGGAGTCAAAGAGTTACCAAAGGATGAAGCTGGAACAATTTGAGCAAAAAAATTAATAACAGTATTGGATATTAACCCTTAAAATAAATATCCGTAGGTCCATAGTGATATAACTAAATGATTGAATAAATAAATGTTGAAGAAGAAACATATCTCTCAGAGAGAAGGATTCCAGATAACTTATGAGGAAACTTCCCCTCAATTGTGAGCTATACTTAGTGACTTACTTCCAAAGAGTATATTAAGGAAAAGGGGGGAAATGAAAATGTAACCATCCAAGAAGAAACCTGACAAACACTACTTCAGCCCAGTGATCAAGGTTAATATCATCAGTGATAAGTGATGTTGACAGTGTGTTCTCTAGATATCTTGTGTTGAAAATGACACTCTACTCTCTGTTACCTTCCTTCCCCAAACCTTTAATCCTAGTCTAACCATGAGAAAAACCCAACTTGAGAGATATTCTACAAAATACCTGACCAGCACTCTTCAAAAACTGTTAAGATAATTAAAATTAAGAAAAGTCTGAGAAACTGAACCAGTCCAGAAAAAAGAATGATGACAAATGTCATGTGATATGTTGGATAGGCTCCTGGAAGAGAAAAAGACGGTTGGTAAAAACAATGAAATCTGATAATGAATCGAGTCTAGTTAATAATAATGTATCAACATAGATTAATTATGACAAGTGTACCATAGTGATATAATACACTACCAATAGGAGAAACTGGGTGCAGAATATATGGAAACTGTCTGTACTATTATTAGGACTTTTCTATAAGATTTTTCCATATAATTATTCTGAAATTAAAAAGTTTATGAAAAAGAAAACATATTAAGATTCACAGGAGTTCACATATTTGCTCGAAATTTGATGTCACCTTCCCAGTAGGAGTCACTGTAGTCACTATTAAATTATCTCTTCAAGTTATAACCATTTCAGCTTCCCATTCATTATGGCTTCCTCCAATGCTGCTGTGACATCAATATGGCATTTGTAACAAAGTAGCTGGTTAACTTAAGTTTGTACACTGTGTACAAAATATATGAAAATATAATTATCTTTTTAAGGTCAGAAGCTTCCAACTATTTACACTATTTTAATAAAACTTTATTGAAATCCAGATTATTCTAGTATTAAATTTATGTTTTGCCCAGGATTACAAAGATGTAATAAATACAGTGTGGATATACTTAATGATACTCAGTTTCTGTCTCCTAGTATTGCCAGCATGGGATAAATCAACTCACTTATTTACGAGGTCTGTGTCACGGGCCTACTGTGTGACAAGCATTTTGCTAACTGCTAGAGATACAAGGGAGAAAGACATCATCTCAGACCTCTAGTCTATGACATTTATATCCTCTTTAAGAAACCATGTAAGGGCCTACTAGAAAAGAGAGCGCAAAGACCAAGCATCTTGCCAAATCCTTTAAAAGTCTCAGATGATGGTTCTAAGTCCAGATCCCCAGGTCCAAAGGCCTTGGGACAGAATAAAATTTCCCAAAGCCCCCTGCAGGGGCTCCTGCATGTCAGGAGAGACAGTGAGGGATTTTTATAAACTATTCTATCTTTGATGAACAAGGGGAAAACCATCAAATATTTATCACTGTTGAGGAACATTTTACCCTATAAACTTACCCCCAGAGATATTTGAAACTTTCAAGAAGAACTTTTAAAGAATTACATAAAACAAATATTTCTTTTCAGAAGAGACAGACCACACCACTTGGCAGCATGTAATATCCCATCAAAATGTCACATCATGACTGCCTACCAGAACAAGCCTCTTCTGCTGTTAGAATCCTTCAAGTAACTCCACTGAATTCTTAGCAGTTTGAGAACATCAAAGTTCTCTCATGTTACACTTTTCAAAACAAATGTGATTTTACAAAGAGAATAATTTTAAAACATATTGAAATGAATCAATTGATTATTACCTTTAAAATGTTCCTTGAACTGTCCTCTGACATTTTTTTAAACCAATCTCCCTGAACTTTAAAAAAAACTGAGGTCACTTAGAACTAAGTCACAAAATCCTTTATGCACCATGCATTAATAAAGGTTTTTTTGTGTGGTTTCTTTGTTTCTACATGGTATATAAGCTTAGTGTATTTATTTTACTAGAAACAAACAACATTAAACAAAAACAAAATTCAATTAAAATATTATGGTTGTCAAGCCTAACCACACCAGGAAACATGGAATTAATTTATTTTCAAATATATTCTCAAGACTAATTACTGCTTATTCCAAACCCGCAGAAAATGTGAATTCCAACAAAGCACATGTAATAATATTACCGAGGTCCACCTCCAATCCCAGAACTTGTCATCACATGTGGTGAGCAAGAAATTTATTTGCTAGCAAAACAGGACCTTCTGCTTCTTTTCCTCAGTGAATTTATACGGAAAGAAAACTCACTCTGCTTTTCCACACCAAGGAAAACAAATGATACTGCAATTGGAGGGAAATTAGTACCAATTAAGACAATTGTGCAGCTGTAAAAGAGGGCATGTTTATACTTAGATTACTGCCATCATGGTATGATTAATAATGGCAAATCTAACAGTATGATATATAAATCAGGCGTATAATTTCCAACAAAGTTTTAACTTTTACTTGACAAATGATGTTATTTTTATTCTGGCTCACAAATTGGAACAGATTTGTGTAAATTATTAAAAATGCATGCTGGAGTGTGTTCATTGTACTGTCACATTTTTCCATTTACATTCCCCATTCCATCTGTCATTTTTTTCCTCAGAGAATTCTGTACATATTAAAATAGATCACTTACTGAGGTGTTAATTATATACAAGAGAAGACCCAACTGTGAATGGATTGGCATCATCAAGGGCTTTATAGTTTTACCTTTTAAGTGTTTTCTTATATGTGGTGGTAAAGTATTCAGAGCTAGGCAGATACAATAATGTCAGTAGCACATCCTACATTCTCAGGCAGTTTGTAGATGGATTTGTGGGCAACTTACAGACATACAAGCAGAAAGGATCACAAACACTGAAAAATATATATATATATACACACACACACATATATATATATATATAAATAAATGCTCATATTACACAGAAGTATAGTATAAACTAGGTTTTTGAGTAAACATGATGACATTTTTAGGACCCCATATTAAGATAAAGTGGCTCCTCTGGTTGGTAAAAGATTTTGTACATGAGAAAGAATTCAGGTTTCAAATGAAGAAAGTGATCTTATTAAACCTGAGGAAGGAATTTGGAGGGAACACAAAGAAGAAGAAAGAAAACACTTTCAAAGTAGAAAATGTTGCAAAGCTTTCTAAAAGGAGGGAAAGTAGCTTAACACAGGGAAGAAAAAGGACATGAGTGAGTCTAGGATATCTTGGAAATGGCTTTAAATCAGATGAAGAGAACTGGGGAAGATGACGGAAGAGTAAGATACAGAGATCACCTTCCTCCCCACAGATACACCAGAAATACATCTACATGTGGAACAACTCCTATAGAACAACTACTGAAGGCTGGCAGAAGACCTCAGACCCCCCAAAAGGCAAGAAACTCCCACACGTACCTGGGTAGGGCAAAAGAAAAAAGAATAAACAGAGACAAAAGGATAGGGATGGGACCTGCACCACAGGTAGGGAGCCATGAAGGAGGAAGGGTCTCCACACACTAGGAAACCCCTTCACGGGCGGAGACAGTGGGTGACGGAAGGCGAAAGCTTCGGAGCCACAGGAAGAGAGCACAGCAACAGGGATGGGGAGAGTAAAGCGGAGAGATTCCTGCACAGAAGATCGGTGCCGACCGGCACTCACCAGCCTGAGAAGCTTGTCTGCTCACCCGCCGGGGTGGGAGGGGCTGGGAGCTGAGGCTTGGGCTTCGGTCTGATCGCAGGGAGAGGAGTGGGGTTGGCGGCGTAAACAGAGCCTGAAGGGGTTAGTGCACCACGGCTAGCCTGGAGGGAGTCCGGGGAAATGTCTGGACCTGCTGAAGAGGCAAGAGACTTTTTCTTCCCTCTTTGTTTCCTGGTGCGCTAGGAGAGGGGATTAAGAGCGCTGCTTAATGGAGCTCCAGAGATGGGCGCGAGCCGTGACTAAAAACGCGGACCCCAGAGACGGGCATGGGATGCTAAGGCTGCTGCTGCCACCACCAATAGGCCTATGAGTGAGCACAGGTCACTATCCACACACCCCTTCTGGGGAGACTGTGCAGCCCACCGCTGCAAGGGTCCCGATATCCGGGGAAAACTTCCCCGGGAGAACGCATGGTGCACCTCAGGCTGGTGCAACGTCACGCCGGCCTCTGCCGCTGCAGGCTCGCCCCGCACTCCGTACCCCTCCCTCCCCATGAGCTGAATGAGCCAGAGTCCCAGAGTCAGCTGCTCCTTTAACCCCGTCCTGTCTGAGTGAAAAACAGATGCCCTCCAGGGACCTACACTCAGAGGCGGGGCCAAATCCAAAGCTGAGCCCCGGGAGCTGTGCGAACAAAGAAGAGAAAGAGAAGTCTCTCCCAGCAGCCTCAGGAGCAGCGGATTAAAGCTCCACAATCAACTTGATGTACCCTGCATCTGTGGAATACATGAATAGACAACGAATCATCCCAAATTGAGGAGGTGGACTTTGAGAGCAAGATTTATTATTTTTTCCCCTTTTCCTCTTTTTGTGAGTGTGTATGGGTATGCTTTTGTGTGAGATTTTCTCTGTATAGCTTCACTTCCACAATTTGTCCTAGGGTTCTAAGCGTCCTGTTTTTTAAAATTATTTTTTATTTTCATAACTTTATTTTATTTTATCTTACTTTATTTTATTTTACTTTATCTTCTTTCTTTCTTTCTATCTTTCTTTCTTTCTTTCTTTCTTTCTTTCTTTCTTTCTTTCTTTCTTTCCTTCCTTCCCTACTTTAGACAACGAATCATCCCAAATTGAGGAGGTGGACTTTGAGAGCAAGATTTATTATTTTTTTCCCTTTTCCTCTTTTTGTGACTGTGTATGTGTATGCTTCTGTGTGAGATTTTGTCTCTATAGCTTTGCTTTCACTATTTGTCCTAGGGTTCTATCCATCTGTATTTTTTAAATTGTTTTACTTAATAATTATTTCTTATTTTAATAACTATATTTTATTTTATCTTACTTTATATTATTTTACTTTATCTTCTTTCTTTCTTCCTTTCTTTCTTCCTTCCTTCCTTCCTTCCTTCCTTTCTTTCTTTCTTCCTTCCTTTCTTTCTTTCTTTCTTTCTTTATTTCTTTCTTTCTTTCTTACTTTCTTCCTACCTTCCTTCTGTTCTTCCTCCCACCCTCGCCCCCTCCTTTCTTTCTTTCTTTCTTTCTACTTCTACTAATTTCTTTCTAGATTTTCTCCCTTTTATTCTGAGCTGTGTGGATGAAAGGCTCTTGGTGCTGCAGCCAAGAGTCAGTGCTGTGCCTCTGAGGGGGGAGAGACAACTTCAGGACACTGGTCCACAAGAGACCTCCCAGTTACACATAATATCAAATGGCGAAAATCTCCCAGAGATCTCCAACTCAACACCAGCACCCAGCTTCACTCAACGACCAGCAAGCTACAGTGCTGGACACCCTATGACAAACAACTAGCAAGACAGGAACACAACCACACACATTAGCAGAGAGACTGCCTAAAATCATAAGAAGTCCATAGACACCAAAAAACACACCACCAGACGTGGACCTGCCCACCAGAAAGACAAGATCTAGAATCATCCACCAGAACACAGGAACCAGTACCCTCCACCAGGAAGCCTACACAACCCACTGAACCAACCTTAGCCACTGGGGACAGACACCGAAAACAATGGGAACTACGAACCTGCAGCCTGCAAAAAAGAGACCCAAAACACAGTAACATAAGCAAAATGAGAAGACAGAAAAACACACAGCAGGTGAAGGAGCAAGATAAAAACCCACCAGACCTAACAAATGAAGAGGAAATAGGCAGTCTACCTGAAAAAGAATTCAGAATAATGACAGTAAACATGATCCAAAATCCTGGAAATGCAAAGAAACATTTAACAAGGACCTAGAAGAACTAAAGATGAAACAAGCAACAATAAACAACACAATAAATGAAATAAAAAATACTCTAGATGGGATCAATAGCAGAATAACTGAGGCAGAAGAATGGATAAGTGACCGGGAAGATAAAGTAGTGGAAATAGCTACTGCAGAGCAGAATAAAGAAAAAAGAATGAAAAGAACTGAGAACAGTCTCAGAGACCTCTGGGACAACATTAAATGCACCAACATTCGAATTATAGGGGTTCCAGAAAAAGAAGAGAAAAAGAAAGGGACTGAGAAAATATTTGAAGAGATTATAGTTGAAAACTTCCCTAATATGGGAAAGGAAATAGTTAATCAAGTCCAGTAAGCACAGAAGGTCCCATACAGAATAAATCCAAGGAGAAATACGCCAAGACAAATAATCAAACTGTCAAAAATGAAATACAAGAAAACATATTAGGGCCTCCCTGGTGGCGCAGTGGTTAAGAGTCCGCCTGCCGATGCAGGGGATACGGGTTCGTGCCCCGGTCTGGGAGGATCCCATATGCCACGGAGCAGCTGAGCCCGTGAGCCATGGCCGCTGGGCCTGCGCATCCGGAGCCTGTGCTCCGCAACGGGAGAGGCCACAACAGTGAGAGGCTCACATACCGCAAAAAGAAAAAAAAAAAAAAAGAAAACATATTAAAAGCAGCAAGGGAAAAACAACAAACAACACACAAGGGAATCCCCATAAGGTTAACAGCTGAGCTTTCAGCAGAAACCCTGCAAACCAGAAGGGACTGCCATGACATATTTAAAGTGATGAAGGAGAAAAATCTGCAAACAAGAATACTCTACCCAGCAAAGATCTCATTCAAATTTGATGGAGAAATTAAAACTTTTACAGACAAGCAAAAGCTGACAGAGTTCAGCACCACAAAACCAGCTTTACAACAAATGATAAAGGAACTTCTCTAGGCAAGAAACAGAAGGAAGAAACCTACAATAACAAACCCAAAAGAATTAAGAAAATGGGAATAGGAACATACATATCATTAATTTCCTTAAATGTAAATGGACTAAATGCTCCCACCAAAAGACACAGATTGGCTGAATGGAGACAAAAACAAGTCCCATATATATGCTGTCTACAAGAGACCCACTTCAGACCTAGAGACACATACAGACTCAAAGTAAGGGGATGGAAAAAGATATTCCATGCAAATAGAAACCAAAAGAAAGCTGGAGTAGCAATTTTCATATCAGACAAAATAGACTTTAAAATAATGACTATTAGAAGAGACAAAGAAAGACACTACATAATGATGAAGGGGTCGATCCAAGAAGAAGATATAACAATTGTAAATATTTATGAACCCAACATAGAAGCACCTCAATGCATAAGGCAAATATACACACAGCCATAAAAGGTGAAATTGATAGTAACACATTTATAGTAGGGACTTTAACACCCCACTTTCACCAATGGACAGATCATCCAAAATGAATATAAATAAGGAAATACAAGCTTTAAATGATACATTAAACAAGATGGATTTAATTGATATTTATAGGACATTCCATCCAAAAAAAACCAGAATACACATTTTTCTCAAGTGCTCATGGAACATTCTCCAGGATAGATTATATCTTGGGTTACAAATCAAGCCTTGGTAAATTTAAGAAAATTGAAGTTGTATCAGGTATCATTTTTGACCACAATGCTATGAGACTAGATAACAATTACAAGAAAATATCTGTAAAAAATACAAACACATGGAGGCTAAACAATACACTACTCAATAACGAAGTGATCACTGAAGAAATCAAAGAGGAAATCAAAAAATACCTAGAAACAAATGACAATGGAGACACTAGTACCCAAAACCTATGGGATGTAGCAAAAACGGTTCTAAGAGGGAAGTTTATAGCAATACAATCCTAACTTAAGAAACAGGAAACATCTCAAATAGAAAACCTAACCTTGCACCTAAAGCAATTAGAGAAAGAAGAACAAAAAAATCCCCACAAAGTTAGCAGAAGGAAAGAAATCATAAAAATCGGATCAGAAATAAATGAAAAATAAATGAAGG
Organism: Mesoplodon densirostris; assembly: GCF_025265405.1. Classification (NCBI taxonomy): domain Eukaryota; kingdom Metazoa; phylum Chordata; class Mammalia; order Artiodactyla; family Ziphiidae; genus Mesoplodon; species Mesoplodon densirostris. Next base: position 31,170,133 of record NC_082671.1, on the reverse strand, counting down.
AAATGATAGGAAAGATCAATAAAACTAAAAGCTGGTTCTTTGAGAAGATAAACAAAATTGGTAAACCATTAGCCAAACTCATCAAGAAAAAAAGGGAGAAGACTCAAATCAATAGAATTAGAAATGAATAAGGCAAAGTAACTAATGACACTACAGAAATACAAAAGATCATGAGAGATCACTACAAGCAACTCTATGCCAATAAAATGGAAAACCTGGAAGAAATGGAGAAATTCTTAGAAATGCACAACCTGCCGAGACTGAATCAGGAAGAAATAGAAAATATGAACATACCAATCCCAAGCATTGAAATTGAAACTGTGATTAAAATTCTTCCAACAAACAAAAGCCAAGGACCAGATGGCTTCACAGGGGAATTCTATCAAACATTTAGAGAAGAGCTAACACCTATCCTTCTGAAACTCTTCCAAAATGTAGCAGAGGGAGGATCACTCCCAAACTCATTCTACGAGGCCACCATCACCTTGATACCAAAACCAGACAAGGATGTCACAAAGAAAGAAAACTACAGGCCAATATCACTGATGAACATAGATGCAAAAATCCTCCACAAAATACTAGCAAACAGAATCCAACAGCACATTAAAAAGATCATACACATGATCAAGTGGGGTTTATTCCAGGAATGCAAGGATTTTTCAATATATGCAAATCAATCAATGTGATACACCATATTAACAAATTGAAGGAGGAAAACCATATGATCATCTCAATAGATGCAGAGAAAGCTTTTGACAAAATTCAACACCCATTTATGATAAAAACCCTGCAAAATGTAGGCATAGAGGGAACTTTCCTCAACATAATAAAGGCTATATATGACAAACCCACAACCAACATGTCCTCAATGGTGAAAAACTGAAAGCATTTCCACTAAGATCAGGAACAAGACAAGGTTGTCCACTCTCACTACTCTTATTCAACATAGTTTTGGAACTTTCAGCGACAGCAAGCAGAGAAGAAAAGGAAATAAAAGGAATCCAAATTGGAAAAGAAGAAATAAAGCTGTTACTGTTTGCAGATGGCATGATAATATACTTAGAGGATCCTAAAGATGCTTTCAGAAAACTACCAGAGCTAATCAATGAATTTGGTAAAGTAACAGGATACAAAATTAATGCACAGAAACCTCTGTCATTCCTATACACTAATGATGAAAAATCTGAAAGTGAAATCAAGAAAACCCTCCCATTTACCATTGCAAGAAAAAGAATAAAATATCTAAGAATAAACCCACCTAAGGAGACAAAAGACCTGTATGCAGAAAATTATAAGACACTGATGAAATAAATTAAAGATGATACAAACAGATGGAGAGATATGCCATGTTCTTGGATTGGAAGAATCAACGTTGTGAAAATGACTCTACTACCCAAAGCAATCTACAGATTCAATTCAATTCCTATCAAACTACCACTGGCATTTTTCACAGAGCTAGAACACAGAATTTTACAATTTGTATGGAAACACAAAAGACCCTAAATATCCAAATCAATTTTGAGAATGAGAAAAATGGAGCTGGAGGAGTCAGGCTCCCTGACTTCAGACTATAGTACAAACCTACAGTAATCAAGACAGTATGGTACTGGCACAAAAACAGAAAGATAGATCAATGGAGCAGGATAGAAAGCCGAGAGATAAACCCACGCACATATGGTCACCTTACCTTTGATAAAGGAGGCACAAATGTACAGTGGAGAAAGGACAGCCTCTTCAATAAGTGGTGCTGGGAAAACTGGACAGGGACATGTAAAAGTGTGAGATTAGATCACTCCCTAACATCATACACAAAAATAAGCTCAAAATGGATTAAAGACCTAAATGTAAGGCCCGACACTATCAAACTCTTAGGGGAAAACATAGGCAGAACACTCTATGACATAAATCACAGCAAGATCCTTTTTGACTCACCTCCTAGAGAAATGGAAATAAAAACAAAAATAAACAAATGGGACCTAATGAAACTTCAAAGCTTTTGCACAGCAAAGGAAACCATAAACAAGACCAAAAGACAGCCCTCAGAATGGGAGAAAATATTTGCAAATGAGGCAACTGACAAAGGATTAATCTCCAAAATTTATAAGTAGCTCATGCAACTCAATGACAAAAAAACAAACAACCTAATCCAAAAATGGGCAGAAGCCCTAAATAGACATTTCTCCAAAGAAGATATACAGATTGCCAACAAACACATGAAAGAATGCTCAACATCATTAATCATTAGAGAAATGCCAATCAAAACTACAATGAGATATCATCTCACACCAGTCAGAATGACCATCGTCAAAAAATCTACAAACAATAAATGCTGGAGAGGGTGTTGAGAAAAGGGAACACTCTTGCACTGCTGGTGGGAATGGGAATTGGTACAGCCAATATGGAGAACAGTATGGAGGTTCCTTAAAAATCTACAAGTAGAACTACCATATGACACAGCAATCCCACTACTGGGCTTATACCCTGAGAAAACCATAATTCAAAAAGAGTCATGTACCAAAATGTTCATTGCAGCTCTATTTACAATAGCCAGGAGATGGAAGCAACCTAAGTGTCCATCATCACATGAATGGATAAAAAAGATGTAGCACATATATACAATGGAATATTACTCAGCCATAAAAAGAAATGAAATTGAGCTATTTGTAATGAGGTGGATAGACCTAGAGTCTGTCATACAGAGTGAAGTAATTCAGAAAGGGAAAGAAAAATACCATATGCTAATACTATGCTAATAATAATAATATATATCGAATTTAAGAAAAAAATGTCATGAAGAACTTAGGGGTAAGACAGGAATAAAGACACAGACCTACTAGAGAATGGACTTCAGGATATGGGGAGGGGGAAGGGTAAGTTGTGAGAAAGCAAGAGAGAAGAATGGACATATATACACTACCAAACGTAAAAAAGATAGCTAGTGGGAAGCAGCTGCATAGCCCAGGGAGATCAGCTCGGTGCTTTGTGACCACCTAGAGGGGTGGGGTAGGGAGAATGAGAGGGAGGGAGACACAAGAAGGAAGGCATATGGGAACAGATGTATATGTATAACTGATTCACTTTGTTATAAAGCAGAAACTAAGACAACATTTTAAAGCAATTATACTCTAATAAAGATGTAAAAAAAGAAAGAAAGAAAAAACAATCAGATGAAGAAAATGTTATACACCATTTACAAGAAAATGGGAAAAATTTTAAACTGACAAGTGTGGATAAGTTACATTTCTTGGTTACAAAACACTGTGATGCTGAGCAAGATGAAGGATCATGGAGAACTGAGGTACAGACAGAACCAACACCTCATTATGTAGACAATTAATAAGCAAAAAAATCATTTTAGGTGGATAAACATCACTGTGTATTGCATGTCATTGTTTATGGTCCCAGGATGAATAAGTATGTTGGTCTTCGTGTGTATGTAGGGGTGTTGAGATACACAGAAAACAATTTACTTCCCCTCCCACATAGACACATGCAAATGCAGGTACTCAGTGATAAGTCTGGGACTAAATAAATATTGTGCACGTTTAACTTGTGGATTCTCTAAAAAAGAAAATGAAGGTATGAACAAATAAATAAAGCACAAAGAAAAGTATTATGGAATATAGAAATTAGGGAGATAACAAAAGGTGCCCACTTGTTATGCTCAAAGTAGCATTTTGGTGAAGAACAATAGCACAGAATAAGCCTGTGAATGTAGTAATGTAGTAACGTAGTCATTTGATCCTGATAAATGCTGCCTCTGAGGAGGTTATTTTAAATCAGATTACAATTGCACTGAAGGCATTCCTCTCTACTGAAAGTTAATGAAAAAGAAGACTGCATACTTTTGGACATGAGGGGTTACTGGAACTCTCCCACCTTTAATAACTGAAAAAAAAAAACCCAGACAAAATATATGAAACAGCAGTTTTCAGGCAGTGGACAACAAACAGTTGAGGATGGTGATCCTTGAGATACAGAAAACAAAAGAGGTAAGCTTTAGGAGTACTCCAGCTTTCTGCCAGGACAGAGCTTCCAGGCCATGGCTCTTAGAAGGAACTCAGGCACAGCCCAGATGACTGCCCAACTCAGGAGACAGAGCTTGGAACCCAGAGGCCAAGCAGCTAGAATTTGTAAGGCAGAGAACCAGAGAGCCTTATACTTCTATGAAAGGAGTCTAAAATTGTCAAAGAAATCAAATATCATTTTTAAAATTAAGTTCTAACTTACTAATCTATAAATCTAATACACTAATGAGTTCTAATCAAATTCTAAAATACTCCCTGTACTGCTAAAAGGTACAATTTCTAATCCACAATAATTTTTCCTAAAATCCAATTCTGTCACACCCTGCAGCTGAACTGGGGTCATAATTTGTTTAATTCTTCACTCCCTTCTTCAACTCTTCAAACCCAGCAAGAGGCAGGAGTGGTCCTGGCTTTTGCTCTACTGTTCCCTTCCTCTCCTCCGCCATCAGCCAGCCATCTAGATTTTCCCTACCCATTCTTTGTATTCTACATTACCAAAGCCCAGTAGCTGGTTATCTTCTAAAACTCTCCTTTAATGGAGGGGAAGCTAAGTGGGCTAAGATAGACCTGAGCAGTATTGGTAGAGGAGAGAGAGGGCAGGAAACACCTGCAGGTGAATAAATACTGTCCCTCTCCTAGAAAGATAAACTGTCATAGATATTTCTCATCCTTTTTTTTTTTTTTTTTTTTTTTGCATAGAATTAAACAACCTCCTCAGTGGGGTATCTTAAGATCAAAATAACTGACTTTTGGGTATTCAGCCGAAAGACCCGTGCTGAATTTGCAGTTCATTATATTTAAGATTGAATGCTGGGCCAAACAACTTAATTCATGTATTTCCAGTCTTCCTTTGGGAAAAACAAATTGCTGGAAGGAATTTTTGGACAATTTTCTGGCAAAGCCTAAAAATATTGAATTTATTTGAAGGAAACAAATTTAGAAGCTGCAACAACATTTCAAGGTTATATTTTTTCTTGAATAACAGGTCATTTATATTAATCAGATTCCACACACATATACACAAAGGTGCTAGATTCTTCCCACATGGATTTTATTAGTAAATAGTGAACTTTCAAATAGCTCTCATTACCAATGCTAGCTGAAAAGTACAAAGGTGATACTGAGCAAATAGAATTATTGATATGATGATAATTTATGAAAATTTGTTAATCTCTATTGAAAAGATGGATAATCAAATGAGATAATTGCACATTCATATACTCTAGCTGCCAAGTTCTGAGTAAAATTCCTTGATTGAATTTTTTTTTTTCAGTACTTGGGCCTCTCACTGTTGTGGCCTCTCCCGTTGCGGAGCACAGGCTCCGGATGTGCAGGCTCAGTGGCCATGGCTCACGAGCCTAGCCGCTCCACGGCATGTGGGATCTTCCCAGACTGGGGCATGAACCCGTGTCCCCTGCATCGGCAGGCGGACTCTCAACCACTGCACCACCAGGGAAGTCTGATTGCAATTTCTGAAGCATAAATTTTAAGCTAAGTGTTATAACTGATGACAACTTAATCAGAATTTTCTTGAGGAAAAAAATTATTAAAAAAGAAATACATGACCACATTCAGATTTAAATGATACCAGCCAAGAACTCCCATGGGATCAGAATAAACTATAAGTAAAAACTTTTTCTCTTCAAAGCCTTGATTTTTGTCTTAGCAACAAACATACAAACAAATTTTGCTCCCACCTTTAAGTTTGAATGAACTGCATGAGCAGTATCTTATTGCAGAAATAATAAAGGTAATTTATTTACATCTTCTTAGAAAAATTAGTAACATGACAGAAATAGGACTTGTCAAATGGAGGATGCAAAGATGAACATAAATGGAGACAATCTGCTTACCTGTAGCAGTGAACAGTGTATGTCCTAGACCTCATGTAAAGGTTCATATCTGTACTGGGAGAAGTCATGAAAACTTCGGGAGGAAAGGAGGTCAATAAAGGCACTACTGGAACTACATAGAGACAGGAGAAAAGAGCTGCTAGGGTGTCCAGGATTCACCATGCAGGAACTGTCTATTATCAGCATTCTCTGGTATTATTCCCAAATGAAAAGAAGGAAAAGAAAGTGTGGTCCCTTGTTGTAGCCCCTCTGCAAAAGGCCCAATGCCACCTTTCTGGCACTATAAACTCCTCCTCATTATTTTCACATCACATAATTATATTCCATGATTACCCTAGAGCATTCTCTGAAAACATTAGGATTACTAGAAATCCATTAGCATGAGTAGAAATGTATGTTGTATATAAATATGCAAAAGTTACCAATTATTCTATGTATCATAATAACTAGAGAAAACACCTACTCATAAACAACTCAAAACTAAGGATAAGTTAATCACAAAACATCTAGAAATTAATTTAAATTAAGAAAGAGAATTGTATAGAAAAACAAACATTCTTATTACTTGATATGGAAGAAGGATTTAATAAATGAAGAGAAATATGGAACTCTTGGGTGGTATAAATTAATGATACAAATATTTAAATTCTTTCTAAATTAAAGCTTTAATACAGCATTTGTTAAAATTCCAAAGCAAGAACAAAGTCTCAGAAAAATGAAATGTGAAACTAGAGGTGAGGAATAAATCATCAAATCATCTAAGAAGAGAGGAAACCCAGGTCTGGGTGGGTTAAAGAGGCATTAGAACAACAACAACAAAAATCCCATAATTCACAGAGGGTTTAGTTCTTTCATTCAAAGTCCATTTATTCTAGCATAATAAAAGCTTAAATTTTGTGTACATTTCTATCACAAAGCAGGTTAATGAATACATTTTTCTCAGATCAACAGATTTTTTTTCAATTTAATCCCAGTATTTTAATGTAAGGAATTCAATGGCAGAGTATTAAGTGTTCTTTTTATTATATATTAATATGATATTATCAGCCTAAAATCATGGTTGGAAGAATTTCTAATGGGCTGTGGTTTTTGTTATTCAGTACCCACTCCTTCCCTCTCACACTCCCCCATTTTTGGTAATAGTACTCTTATTTTCCTTTGGGGACAGATCTCTACTCCATTATCATTCCATGTGTTTTGATGCATTGACTCTTCTCATGTTCAAGAGTATGCATGAAATGGGGAGTGGGGACTGGGGAGTGAGGCCTGGGTAACCAGTAAGAGACTCACATCCCCCAGCCAATGTGATTGAATCAAGGTTCTTCACGGGTCCCAATCCAACCTAATGAAATATAATGTGAAAGATTTTTACCAGGATCACTGAAAGAGTCAAGCTTTCTTCTCCAGCATAACGTTTGCTATTCAAAATTATGTGAGACTACAACTGACAAGGAGTATGATAATGCAGCAAATAGAGGTTAAGGAGAGAACCATGTGAAATCCTGGGTCAAGATCATATTTTTTTTTTTTTTTTTTTACTGTACGCGGGCCTCTCACTGTTGTGGCCTCCCCCATTGCGGAGCACAGGCTCCGGACGCACAGGCCCAGCAGCCATGGCTCACGGGCCCAGCCTCTCCGCGGCATGTGGGATCTTCCCAGACCGGGGCACGAACCCGTATCCCCTGCATCGGCAGGCGGACTCTCAACCACTGCGCCACCAGGGAAGCCCAAGATCATATTTTAAAATATTATTTAAAATATGATTACTGAGATTTTCAGTTTTTGATTCCATAAATTATCTTTCTATTCAAATCACTTGACTGAGTGTCCTCTTACTGGCAGTTAAGGAGTCATAATGGATTCAACCAACTATTTAAAAGTGAAAAAGGTCAATACATTTTTTTTTTGTAAAGGAAAGGGAAGAATTTTACATGTTGCTATAACATACAAAATAAGAATGTAATACAAAACAACTTCAGTGAGAGTTATGTTTAAAAGCTTTTAAATTAAATTCATAAAATACTTATAGCTTCTGTTCAGAGACAAACAGTCCTTTTTTAAACACCTTTATTGGAGTAAAATTGCTTTACAATTGTGTGTTAGTTTCTGCTTTATAACAAGGTGAATCAGCTATACATATACATATATCCCCATATCTCCTCCCTTTTGCATCTCCCTCCCACCCTCCCTATCCCACCCTTCTAGGTGGTCACAAAGCATCGAGCTGATCTAGCTGTGCTATCTGGCTGCTTCCCACTAGCTATCTATTTTACATTTGGTAGTGTATATATGTCCCTGTCACTCTCTTACTTCGTCCCAACTTACCCTTCCCCCTCCCCGTGTCCTCAAGTTCATTCTCTACGTCTGCATCTTTATTCCTGTCTTGCCACTAGGTTGGTCAGAACTATTTTCTTTTTTCTTTAGATTATATATATATATGTGTGTGTGTAAGCATACGGTATTTGTTTTTCTCTTTCTGACTTACTTCACTGTGTGTGACAGACTCTAGGCCCATCCACCTCACTACAAATAACTCAGTTTTGTTTCTTTTTAAGGCTGAGTAATATTCCATTGTATATATGTGCCACATCTTCTTTACCCATTGATCTGTCGATGGACACATAGGTTGCTTCGAGGACCTGGCTATTGTAAATAGTGCTTCAATGAACATTGTGGTAAATGACTCTTTTGAATTATGGTTTTCTCAGGGTATATGCCCAGTAGTGGGATTGCTGGGTCATATGATAGTTCTATTTTTAGGTTTTTAAGGAACCTCCACACTGTTCTCCATAGTGGCTGTACCAATTTACATTCCTACCAACAGTGCAAGAGAGTTCCCTTTTTTCCACAGCCTCTCCAGCATTTATTGTTTCTAGATTTTTTGATGATGGCCATTCTGACTGGTGTGAGGTAATACCTCATTGTAGTTTTGATTTGCATTTCTCTAATAATTAGTGATGTTCTACATCTTTTCTTCTGTTTGTTGGCAATCTGCATGTCTTCTTTGGACAAATGTCTATTTAGGTCTGTTGCCCATTTTTGGATTGGATTATTTGTTTTATTGATATTGAGCTGCATGTAAATTTGAGAGATTAATCCTTTGTCAGTTGCTTCACTTGCAAATATTTTCTCCCATTCTGAGTGTGTCTTTTCTTCTTGTTTATGGTTTCCTTTGCTGTGCAAAAGCTTTTAAGTCACATTAGGTCCCATATGTTTATTTTTGTTTTTATTTCCATTTCTCTAGGAGGTGGGTCAAAAAGGATCATGCTGTGATTTATGTCACAGAGTTCTCTGCCTCTGTTTTCCTCAGAGTTTTATAGTGTCTGGCCTTACATCCCAGTCTTTAATCCATTTTAAGTTTATTTTTGTGTATGGTGTTAGTGAGTGTTCTAATTTCATTCTTTTACATGTAGCTGTCCAGTTTTTCCAGCACCACTTATTGAAGAGGCAGTCTTTTCTCCACTGTATACTCTTGCCTCCTTTATCAAAGATAAGGTGACCATATATGTATGGGTTTATCTCTGGACTTAGTATCCTGTTTCATTGATCTATATTTCTGTTTTTGTGCCAGTACCATACTGTCTTGACTCTTATAGCTTTGTAGTATAGTCTGAAGTCCGGGAGCCTGATTCCTCCAGCTCTGTTTTTCTTTCTCAAGATTGCTTTGGCTATTCGGGGTCTTTTGTGTTTCCATACAAATTGTGAAATTCTGTGTTCTAGTTGTGTGAAAAATGCCATTGGTAGTTTGATAGGGATTGCATTGAATCTTTAGATTGCTTTGGGTAGTAGAGTCATTTTCACAATGTTGATTCTTCCAATCTAAGAACATGGTATATCTCTCTATCTCTTTGCATCCTCTTTAATTTATTTCTTCAGTGTTTTATAGTTTTCTGCATACAGGTCTTTTGTCTCCTTAGGTAGTTTTATTCCTAGATATTTTATTCTTTTTGTTGCAGAGGTAAATGGGAGTATTTCCTTAATTTCTATTTCAGATTTTTCATCATTAGTGTACAGGAATGCAAGAGATTTTTGTACATTAAGTTTGGATCCCGCTACTTTACCAAATTCATTGATTAGTACTAGTAGTTTTCTGGTAGCATCTTTAGGCTTCTCTATGTATAGTATCATGTCAACTGCAAGTAGTGACAGCTTTACTTCTTTTCCGATTTGGATTCTTTTTATTTCTTTTTCTTCTGTGTTGGCTGTGGCTAATACTTCCAAAATGATGTTCAATAATAGTGCTGAGAGTGGAGACCCTTGTCTTGTTCCTGATCTTAGAGGAAATGGTTTCAGTTTTTCACCATTGAGAATGATGTGGGCTGTGAGTTTGTCATACGTGGCCTTCATTATATTGAGGTAAGTTCCCTCTATGCCTACTTTCTGGAGAATTTTTGTCATAAATGGGTACTGAAATTTGTCGAAAGCTTTTCTGCATATAATGAGATGATAATATGTTTTTTCTCCTTCAGTTTGTTAATATGGTGTATCACATTGATTGATTTGCAAATATTGAAGAATCCTGGCATTCCTGGGATAAACCCCACTTGATCATATTGTATGATCCTTTTAGTATGCTGTTGAATTCTGTTTGCTAGTGTTTTGTTGAGGATTTTTGCATCTATTTTCATCAGTGATATAGGCCTGTAGTTTTCTTTCTTTGTGACATCTTTGTCTGGTGTGGTATCAGGGTGATGGTGGCCTCATAAAATGAATTTGGGAGTGTTCCTCCCTCTGTAATATTTTGGAAGAGTTTGAGAAGGATAGGTGTTAGCTCTCCTATAAATGTTTGATAGAATTTGCCTGTGAAGCCATCTGGTCCTGGGCTTTTTTTTGTTTGAAGATTTTAAATCAGTGTCTCAATTTCAGTACTTGTGACTGGTCTGCTTATACTTTCTATTTCTTCCTGGTTCAGTCTTGGAAGATTCTACATTTTTAAGAATTTTTCCATTTGTTCCAGGTTGTCCATTTTATTGGCATATAGTTGCTTGTAGTAATCTCTCATGATCCTTTGTATTTCTGCAGTGTCAGTTATTGCTTCTCCTTTTTCATGTCTAATTCTATTGATTTGATTCTTCTCCCTTTTTTTCTTGATGAGTCTGGCTAATGGTTTATCAATTTTGTTTTTCTTCTCTAAGGACCAGCTCTTAGTTTTAATGATCTTTGTTATCTTTTTCTTCATTCTTTTTCATTTATTTCTGATCTGATTTTTATGATTTCTTCCCTTCTGCTAAATTTGTGGTATTTTTGTTCTTCTTTCCCTAATTGCTTTAGGTGTAAGGTTAGGTTGTTAATTTGAGATGTTTCTTGTTTCTTGAGGTAGGATTTTATTGCTGTAAAGTTCCCTCTTAGAACTGCTTTTTCTACATCCCATATGTTTTGGAATGTCGTGTTTTCATTGTCATTTGTTTCTAGGTATTTTTTGATATCCTCTTTGATTTCCTCAGTGATCTCTTGAGTATTTAGTAGCATATTGTGTTGCCTCGATGTGTTTGTATTTTTTACAGATTTTTTCCTGTAATTGTTATCTAGTCTCATAGTGTTGTGGTCAGAAAAGATACTTGATATGATTTCAAATTTCTTATATTTACCAATGCTTGATTTGCGACCCAAGAAATGGTCTATCCTGGAGTCTGTTCCATGAGCACTTGAGAAGAAAGTGTATTCTGTTCTTTTTGGATGCAATGTCCTGTAAATATCACTTAAGTCCACCTTGTTTAATGTGTCATTTAAAGCTTGTGTTTCCTTATTTATTTTCATTTTGGATGATCTGTCCATTGGTGAAAGTGGGGTGTTAAAGTCCCCTACTGTGATATTGTTATTGTTGATTTCCCCTTTTAAGGCTGTTAGTATTTGCCTTATGTATTGATGTGCTCCTATGTTGGGTGCATAAATATTTACAATTGTTATATATTCTTCTTGGATTGATCCCTTCATCATTAAGTAGTGTCCTTCCTTGTCTCTTGTAATAGTATTTATTTTAACATCTATTTTGTCTGATATGAGAATTGCTACTCCAGCTTTCTTTTGATTTCCATTTGCATGGTATAAGTTTTTCCATCCCCTCACTTTCAGTCTGTATGTGTCCCTACGTCTCATGTTGTTCTCTTGTAGACAGCATATATATGGATCTTGTTTTTGTATCCATTCAGCCAGTGTATGTCTTTTGGTTGGGGCATTTAATCCATTTACATTTAATGTAGTTATTGATATGTATGTTACTATTACCATTTTTTAATTTTGTGGGGATTGTTATGGTAGGTCTTTTCCTTCTTTTGTGTTTTCTGTCTAGAGAAGTTCCTTTAGCATTTGTTGTAAAGCTGATATGATGGTGCTGAATTCTCTTAGCTTTTGTTTGTCTGTAAAGTTTTAATTTCTCTCTCACATCTGAATGAGATACTTCCTGGTTAGAGTAATCTTGGTTGTACATTTTTTTCCCTTTCATCACTTTAAATATGTCCTGCCACTCCCTTCTTGCTTGCAGAGTTTCTGATGAAAGATCAGCTGTTAACCTTATGGGGCCTCCCTTGTATGTTATTTGCTGTTTTCCCCTTGGTGCTTTTAATAATTTTACCCTGTATTTAATTTTTGATAGTTTGATTAATATGTGTCTTGGCATATTTCTACTTGGATATTTCCTATATGGGACTCTCTGCATTCCTTGACTTGACTGACTATTTCCTCTCCCATATTAGGTAGATTTCACCTATAATCTCTTCAAATATTTTCTCAGTTCCTTTCTTTTTCTCTTCTCCTTCTGGGACCCCTATAAGTTGAATGTTGGTGCATTTAATGTTGTCCCAGAGGTCTCTGAGACTCTCCTCAATTCTTTTCATTCTTTTTTCTTTAGCCTGCTCTGTGATAGTTATTTTTCACTCTTTTATCTTCCAGGTCACTTATCCATTCTTCTGTCTCAGTTATTCTGCCATTGTTTCCTTCTAGAGAATTTTTAATTTCATTTATTTTTCTGTTCATCATTATTTGTTTGCTCTTAGTTCTTCTAGGACCTTGTTAAATGTTTCTTGTATTTTCTGCATTTTATTTCCAAGATTTTGGATCTTTACTATCATTACTCTGAATTCTTTTTCAGGTAGACTGCCTAATTCCTCTTCATTTGTTTGATCTGGTGGGTTTTCACCTTGCTCTTTCATCTGCTGTGTATTTCTCTGTCTTCTCATCTTGCTTAACTTACTATGTTTGTGATCCCCTTTGCACAGGCTGAAGGTTTTTAGTCCCCATTGTTTTTGGTGTCTGCCCCCAGTGGGTAATTTTGTTCAGTGGTTTGTGTAGGCTTCCTGGTGGAGAGGACTGGTGCCTGTGTTCTGGTGGATGAGACTGGATCTTGCCTTTCTGGTGGTAGGACCACATCTGGTGGTGTGTTTTGTGGTGTCTGTGACCTTATTATGATTTTAGGCAGCCTCTCTGCTAATGGCTGGGGTTCTGTTCCTCTCTTGCTTGTTGTTTAGCATAGGGTGTCCAGCACTGTAGCTTGCTGGTTTTTGAGTGGAGCTGGGTCTTTGTGTTGAGATGGAGAGCCCTGGGCGAGCTTTCACCATTTGATATTACATGGAGCTGGGGTGTCTCTTTTGGACCAATGTCTTGAACTCTGGTCTCCCACCTCAGAGGCACAGGCCTGACACCCAGTCAGAGCTCCAAGACCCTGTCAGCCACACAGCTCAGAAGAAAAGGGAGAAGAAAATAAAGAAAAAATAAAATAAAATAGAGAAAAATCAAATAAAGTTATTAAAAGAACAATATTACTATTAAAAATAAAAAGTTTTAAAGTAAGAAAAAAAAGAAAGAAAGAAAACAGCAACCAAACCAAAAAACAAATCCACCAATGATAACAAGCTCTAAAAACTATACAAAAAAAAAAGAAAAAAACAGACAGAACCCTAGGACAAATGGTAAAAGCAACGCTATACAGACAAGGTCACACAAAGAAGAATACACATACACACTCACAAAAAGAGAAAAAGAAAAAAATATATATCTATATATAACAAAAAGGAAGAGGGCAACCAAATCAATAAACAAATCTACCAATGATAATAAACTTTAAATACTAAACTAAGGTGAACATAAAACCAGAAACAAATTAGATGCAGAAAGCAAACCCCAAGTCTACAGTTGCTCCCAAAGTCCACCACCTCAATTTTGGGATGATTCATTGTCTATTCAGGTATTCCACATATGCAGCATACATCAAGTTGATTGTGGAGATTTAATCTGCTGCTCCTGAGGCTGCTGGGAGAAATTTCCCTCTCTCTTCTTTGTTTGCAGAGCTCCTGTGTTTCAGCTTTTGATTTTGCTCGTCCTCTGCATGTAGGTCGCCTGAGGGCATCCATTCTTCACTCATCCATTCTTCACACCACCAGACGTGGTCCTACCACCAGAAAGGCAAGATCCAGTCTCATCCACCAGAACACAGGCACCAGTCCTCTCCACCAGGAAGCCTACACAAACCACTGAACAAAATTACCCACTGGGGGCAGACACCAAAAACAATGGGGACTAAAAACCTTCAGCCTGTGCAAAGGGGATCACAAACATAGTAAGTTAAGCAAAATGAGAAGACAGGGTTAAAGTAGCAGCTGATTAGGGGGCTCTGGCTCACTCAGGCCAGTGGGAAGGAGGGGTACAGAATGCGGGAAAAGCCTGCGGCCGCAGAAACTGACATGACATTGCAACAGCCTGAGGCATGTTGTGTGTTCTCCTGGGGAAGTTGTCCCTGGATCACGGGACCCTGGCAGTGGCAGGCTGCACAGGCTCCCAGGAAGGGAGGTGTGGATAGTGACCTCTGCTTGCACACAGGCTTCTTGCTTGCTGCAGCAGCAGCCTTAGCGTTTCATACCCTTTAGTGGTGTCCGTGCTGATAGCCGTGGCTCGCGCCCATCTCTGGAACTCATTTAATCGGTGCTCTGTATCCCCTCTCCTTGCACACCTGTAAATAATGGTCTTTTGCCTCTTAGGCAGTTCCAGACTTTTTCCCTGACTCCCTCCTGGCTAGCTGTGGTGCACTAACGCCCTTCAGGCTGTATTCATGCAGCCAACCCCAGTCCTCTCCCTGGGATCTGACCTCCGAAGCCAGAGCCTCAGTTCCCAGGCCCCACCTGCCCCAGTTGGTGAGCAGACAAGCCTCTCAGGCTGGTGACTGCTGGTCAGTACCAATCCTCTGTGCTGGAATCTCTCCGCTTTACCCTCTACACCCCTATTGCTGCACTCTCCTCTGTGGCTCCAAATCTTCCCCCCTGCCACTCACCATCTCCACCAGTGAAGGGGCTTCCTAGGTTGTGGAAACTTTTCCTCCTTAACAGTTCCCTCCCAGAGGTGCAGGTCCTGTCCCTATTCTTTTGTCTCTGTTTTTTCTGTTTTCTTTTCCTCTAGCCAGGTATGTAGGGATTTTCTTGCCTTTTGGGAAGTCTGAGGTCTTCTGCTAGCATTCAGTAGGTGTTCTGTAGGAGGTGTTCCACATGTAGATGTATTTCTGATGTATTTGTGGGGAGGAAGGTGATCTCCACGTCTTACTCCTCTGCCATCTTGAAGGTCTCTCAAGCAGTCCTTTGAGAGTCACTTGCTCTTGTATGAAAATTTCCTTAATTATTAATGCTTAAAGAACTCCATCTGAAGAACTCCATAGGAAGATGTGTAATAAATCATACTCAAGGTAAATATGTACTCATATTTATTAATTCTGAACAAAAGCCTGAATCACTTGTAGGAGGAAAATACAAAGTGTATGAGAGCCAACAAAATTTAGCTGGACTATTAAACTACTGAAACAATAACACACTGAGATATAAAAATCTTCTTCCCTTCTTTATTACTGTCTTTTATATAGTTCCCTTCCACTGTTCACATGCCTGATAACTTTTGTCCAGTTTGGGAAATGTCAACATGCCTGTGGTTACCCTTTCAAACCTGAGTGTTCAGTTCTTGATCTCCTTATTTCCTACTCTGGATTTTAGACAATAAATATTCATCAAGCTCCTGGTCTTCACATGCAGTGAGCTAAAATTCTTCCACCCTTAAAGAGTTTACATTTCACTGGAAAAGACTTTAAATATAATAAATAACTATGTAATATAATGTCAGGTATTTAAATGATGTGAAATGAAATATTACAAAGACACAAAGAATGCTACTGTAGATAGAGTGGTCAGGAAAGGACTCTGAGGAGTGACATTTAAGCAAAGATTTCAGTGATCTAAGGGGTGATCAACATCTTGGGAGGGAACCAACGGAACAGCCCTTGGAGCAGTACTTGCTTATGTTGTAGAGAGAGCAAGAAGCCCACTCTTGGAACAGAGTGACAGAATGAAATTGGAGAGGTAGCTAGAAGACAGACACGTATGGCCTTACCGGTGGAAGCAATTTTGAACTTATTCTAAGAAGTCTTTGGAGGGTTTTTATCAAGAGACATATAAGATGATTTACATTTTAAAAGGATTACTCTGGTTGAAGTGCAGAAAACAGATTATTCTATGATAAAAGGAATAAAGTATTATATGTGTAGAAGTAAGGAGAACAGCTAGAGTGCTTCATTAATCCAGGAGAGAAAAGGTGAAGTTTTAGATGAGATGTGAGAGGAGTAGAGGAGTTGGTCCTCTTGGTCACACATTCCTGAAGTCATACTCACTACCTTGTCATCATTAAGATTTTTGCTCTTCAAAGAAAGTTCATAGTATTCCAGCTTGCTTGATCAATTTGTCCAGTTATGATATTTCTTTGGTATCACAAGGGCCTCCAGGCCATTGAGTCCTGAGCTCATTCCTAATCCATCAGCTCTCTCCCTTCTTTTCTGTCCTCCTTATCCAGCTTACATTCCATGGTTCCTAATTAAGTAAGAGTCATGCTAATATCTGTAACATCCTTGTTCTTTAGCTTGTTCAACTCACCAATCTGGCAAAAATGCAAATCTAATTGAGCCCGTTATCTTCTTTCTTTATGTTTTTGTAGGTGTATAATACAGTGATTTGATATTTTATACATTAAAAATGGCCATTGTGATAAGTCTAGATACCATCTGTCATAATACAAAAAACTTATTACAATATTTTTGATTATATTCCCTATTCTGTACATTACATCCCCATTACTTTTTTACTATATAACAGGACGTTTTTACCTGTTAATCTCCCTCAACTCATACCCTACGCCCTCCCTTCTGGCAATAACTAGCTTGTTCTCTGTATCTATTTCTGTTTTGTTATAATTTTTTGTTTTGCTTTCTAGATTTTATATATAAGTGAAATCATATGGTATTTGTCTTTCTCTGTCTGACTTATTTCACATAGCATAAAATTCTCTATGTCCATCCATGTTGTTGCAAGTGGAAAGATTTCATTCTTTTTGTATGGCTGAATAATATTCTGTGTGTGTGTGTGTGTGTGTGTGTGTGTGTGTGTGTGTATCACATCTTTTTATCCATTCATCTAACTGTGGGCATTTAGGTTGTTTCCATATCTCGGCTATTGTAAATAATGCTGCAATGAACAGAGAGGTGCATATGTCTTTTTGAATTAGTTTTTTTTTTCTTAAGAAAAATACCCAGAAATAGAATTCCTGGATCATATGGTAGTTTTATTTTTAATTTTTTGAGGAACTTTCATACTTTTTTTTTCTATAGTGGTTGTACCAATTTACATTCCCACCAACATTGCACAAATGTTCCCTTTTCTCCACATCCTTGCCAACACTTGTTATTTGTTGTCTTTTTGATGATAGCCATTCTAACAGATGTGAGATGAAATCTCATTGTGATTTCAATTTGCATTTCCCTGATGATTAGTAAAGTTGAGCATCTTTTCATATGTCTTTTGGCCATCTGTGTGTCTTTTTTGGGAAAATGTCTATGCAGGTCCTCTGCCCATTTTTTAATTGGATTGTTTATTTTTTGAATGTTGATTTGTATGACTTCTTGGCATATTTAGATATAAACCCCTTTATCAGATATACTGTTTATAAATATCTTCTCCCATTAAATAGGGTGTCTTTTAGTTTTGCTGATAGTTTCCTTGCTGTGGATATAGATGATTTTTACTACTTTTGTCTTTTAACATTCCTAATAGCTTTATAAATGGTTAATCTATTACCCTTACTGTATGTTTGCCTTTACCAATGAGATTTTTCCTTTAATAATTTTCATATTTCTACTTGTGGTCTTTTATTTTTCACTTAGAAATCCCTTTAACATTTCTTGTAAGTCTGCCTTAATGGTGCTGAACTCTTAGTTTTTGCTCGTCTATAAAACACTTTCTCTCTCCCTCAAATCTGAATGATAGCCTTTTAAGATAGAGTATTCTTGGTTGTAAGTTTTCCTTTCATCAGTTTGAATATATTGTGACACTTCCTTCTGGCCTACTTACATATGGGAGTTTCCTCATATGTAACTAGTTACTTTTCTCTTGCTGTTTTTAAGATTCTCTCTTTATCTTTAATTTTTGCCATTTTAAGTTTAATGTGTCTTGTTTGGACCTCTTTGGATTCATCTTGTTTGGGAATCTCTGTGCTTCTTGGACCTGGATTTCTGCTTCCTTGTCCAGGTTAGGGAAGTTTCTAGCTATTATTTCTTCAAATAAGTTCTCTGCCCCTTTCTCTTTCTCTTCTCCACCTGGCACCCCTATAATGCAAGTTAGTACACTTGCTGCTTTCCCAGAAATCTCTTAAATTATCTTTTAATTTTTTTCTCTTTTTTATTCCACTTGTGTGATTTCCACTACTCTATCTTCCAGTTCATTGACACATTTCTCTGCATCATCTAATCTACTGTTGATTCCTTCTAATGTATTTTTTTTAGTTTCATTTATTGTGTTCTTCAGGTCTGCTTGGTTCTTCTTTATATTTTCTAACTCTTTTTTAAACTTCTCACTGTGTTCATCATTCTTTTTCTAAATTTGTTGAGTATCTTTGTGATCATTACTTTGAACTCTTTATCAAGTAGATTGCTTATCTTTGTCTTGCTTAGTTCTTCTTCTGAAGTTTTGTCTTGTTCCTTCATTTGGAACATATTCCTCTGTCTCCTCATTTTGCCTAATTCTCTGTGTTTATTTCTATATAATTGTTAGGTCAGTTATGTTTCCTAATCTTGGAGAAGTGGCCTAATGTAGGAGGTGTCCTATGGAACCAGCAGCATACTCCCATCTAGTACCAGAGCTATATGCTCTAGAGATACCCCTACATGGATTGCATGGGCCTTTCTGTTGAGGTGGGGCTGGGGTTGGGCCCTGGCCCAGTTGGCTATCAGACCCTGCCTTGTGTGGTAGCTGCCAGTCCACTGGTGTTTGGGGGCCAGGTTCCAGCATGGCTGGCTGCAGAGTCTGGGGGACCTGGGGCTGGTGCCCACCTGCAGGTGGAGAGTCTGGATGCCAGTGTGGCTAACCATGGGACCCAGTTGTTCCCAGGGCTGGTACCAGCCTGCTGGTGGACAGGTAAGGACCTGGTCTAAGTGGTTACAGGGTGGACTCCTAAATGGCATTTGCCAGCTTTAGTGTTCTCCTGGTAAAATGAATTCCCAAAAATGAATATTGCCAGCATCTAAGTCCAAAGGGAGGGTCCCAGTTGCCTTCTGACTCTCTGGGAAGCTCTCTAAGATCAGTAAATGGGTCTGACTCAGGCTCTTGTCAAATCACTGCCTCTGCACTAGGACTAGGAGTGTGTGAGGTTTTGTGAGCATCCTTTAAAACCAGAGTCTCTGTTTCTTATAGTCATCCATCTTTCTGGTAGGCAAGCCCTGCTGACTTTCAAAGCCAGACCTCCTGGGAACTCAACTTCCTGGTGCAGGGCCCCATGGCTGAGGAGCCCAATGTGGAGCTTGAATCCTTTGGTCCTTGGTGAGAACTTTTGCAGTTGTGATAATCCGCCTATTTATAGGTCTTCTACCCAGTGACATGGGTTTTGATTATACCATATCTCTGCTCCTCCTACCCATCTTATTGTGGTTCTTTCTTTGTATCTTTACTTGTGGAAAATATTTTCAGCTACTCTTCAGGTAATTCTATTAAATAGTTGCTCTGTAAATAGTTGTAATTTTGGTGTGACTGTGGGAGGAGGTGAGCTCAGCCCCTTCTTATTCCTCCATCTTGGTCACACTCTTTCTTTATCTATTTTTGTACCACAATTTTGTAGCATCACCCAACACACAGAAAAAGAAAACCTGGATATCAATCTTTAATAATGCTTCCTCCTTATCTATGATACCCATTTTCAATATATCACCAATTCTCTCTATCTAGTATCCTAAATATCCCTCAAATCAATCCAGCTCTTTATGTGTAAGGCATCACTTCTGTCAAAGTCATTTTCAACTCTTGCCTGAACTTCTTCAAGAACCACTAACTAGTCCTCCAAAATCTTGTACCCCATACAACACAATCCAATTGTTGAAGCCAGAATGATTTTTTTTTTTTACAATCAAGTTTGATCATGTTACTTCTTTGGTTAAACATTTTCAATCAGTTGTTCTTGGGATAAATTTTGTAGGATGGTCTATAAATAGGGTAAATAGGGGTACTATATAGCTAATAAGTGTCCAAAATGGGACACTTTTTAAAGTGAAAGGGGGAACTATTAATAGATATGTTAGAACAACTTACATAAACCTGGAATAATCAGTGAAAACTGGGATTTGTAGTCAGACAACATAATGCCTGATTGATCCTGTCACTCTCTAACTCTCCAGTTTCATCCCATATTCCATCCCACAATTTAAAAATACTCCAGCCACCATCACATGATTCCTCTTTGTGGATCTAGGGCTTTTGCCCAGTGTTTTTGCGCTCACTGGAATGCACTTTCTGTTCCCTCACCATATTATCTGTTCAACTCATCCTTCATTCCTCAACTCAGATTTTACTTTATCCTCCCCTTTACAGGAAACTTTTGAAAAAAGATGTTTATTTTTCCTTATTTTCCATTCACTGCACAACCTGTGCCAATTTGACTTCCCTCTTATACAGGAAAACAGTCTCTGATCCTCCAGTCTAGGTCAAGTCCTCCAGTATATTCTCTTTTAACGTCGTTTGCCTCTCCTTATAATTTAAGGTTTATTTCTGTTGTTGTTTGACTGTTTTACTTTCTAGATTATTAATTTTGTTTATTATTTATGTAAATCTCCTGGCAAAATATCTACCATGATAGTAGACACCCGATACCTGTTTGTTAGGTAAATTAATGAATAAATAAGTGAAAATTTAAAGCAAAAATAAAAAGAGAGTAATCATACTTGTCACTCTCTTCTGATGAATGGTAGATCTGACACTCTATGTGTTAATTCCAACATAATTTAATTGGAAAAATATTATTTTTTTACTAGTATACCCAAAATATTTGTTATTGGTCTTTAGAGGATCTATAACTTTGCCCTGTCTTTCATTGAAGCCACACTGAGATAGACACAGTTGTAGGATATTTTTCTTCCTTTTGTTTTATCTTATTACTTACATTTATTGTTGTGACTGATACACATGGTTTAAAGGGATGTAAGAATAAGCACATACCTGTGCTTACCACAGGTAATAAGAAATTACCTGTGCATCTTTTCTTCCATATAAGACAGAATATACCTGTCCCCCCTGCTCCTACCACCACCCCACCAGCAAATTAGTTTGGGGATGAGCATAAAATTCCTTATACCTAAATAAGTGCAAAATTTTTTTTTCTAAAAGAAAAATAACTGTGTGTATGGAGGAATAGAGTGAGAGTGGGGTAACAATATTTTTGGCACTTTAGTGAGATGGATGGGGTTGTTTAGGTTCATCTTGGCTCTACTATTCACACCTCTGAGCCATAGATGTTTCCACAGTAAAATGGAGAGACTAGTACTAAACCGTCAACTTGTGAAAACAAATTTTACAACATAAAACCTTAAATTTTTTCAGGACTGTACATGTCTAAGAGTCTAGGCAGTGAACGTGAATGGAGACTCAGATCACAAGGTAGACAACAAGAAACTATGTAGCTCCTGATAGAAGCAAATAATATCATGTATATAGTAATTTTTCCAAACAATTGAATCTGAATCTGATCAAGACTTTGGGTCTAACCATCAATTTACAGGAAATATAAGGAACAGAGAAGCTTAGTAATTGACACAACAGACATGTAATCAATAAAATTCAGACTGTGGTAAGCTTATAAGACAAACAGCATAGTTTCTGCCATAAATAAATTGCAAGTGTGGGAGGATGATGATTGAGGGAAGGGAATCTACGTTAAAATAAATTTAATAGATATACCAAAAAAATGCATTGTGTGGTCTTTATTTTGATCTGATTCAATCAAATAAACATATAAAATTGTGAAAAACAAAACTGTCAGGGAAATGTGAACTCTGATTGGATATTTAATAATAATGAGAGATGTGATTAACTTTTTAGGTGAGATGTTGATTTTGTGATTATGATTTTATACTTGATTCATCATTTAAAGCTACATGCTGAAATATTTATAGATGCAATAGTATGGTGTCTGGGATCTGCTTCAAAATAATCTAGAGGAAGATTCGAAGGGAATTAGATACAAATGAAACAAAATTGGCTTTGACTAGGTAAATATATAAGATAGGTGGTGGGTACATGGAGGTTTTATTATACTATTCTTCATGTAGTTTTATATTTTAAAATTTTATAATAAACTCCAAATTAAAAAAAAAATCTCTAAGGGAAAGAAGCAATTCTTTTTCTTCCTCCTCTTCTTTCTCTTCTTTTTCCTCCTCCCACTCCTTCTCCTTCTCCTTCTCCTTCTTTTATCTCTCTCTCTGCCTCTCTTTGTTTATCTTACTATTGAGAAAATGGAAGTTAGGAGAAATTAAGTGACTTGTCCAAGGCACAGTAATTTCCATACTAGCAGTTTCTAGAATGGAGATCATTAAATTCATATCTCAGCAAAAAATATCTCTCTCTGTGTGTGTGTGTGTGTGTGTGTGTCCTTTTGTATTTTCCTCCTTGGAAAAAAAGTTATTTTCTTTTCCTTGTACTCTCAAAAGAATCTGATGTGGATGCAGATCTCTTTGAGAGTAAATATTGGCGCAGAGTGCAGAATCTTATGAGGTCATATAACATACTCTATTTCTTTTACTTTCTAATTTTCAGTAATTACTTTGGGGCATCCAGATAATGTTTGGTTACTATAAATCATAAAGCATACATCTTCTTCTTCCTTCAGTCCTAGCCAAACTGAAGCTGTAAAATAATTGAAAACTTCATCTCAAAGCAATTTTACCATGAGGAAATTTTTTTTTTCTAATTACTCAAGATGCATACTACTTGTGAAAAAAAACTCGGTAAGTATAAAGAGCTAAAAAGGAAATCCTACTTCTCCATAAACTATTCTTCTTGGAAATATCCACTGTATACAATTTAGTGTGTATCCATTCAGATTTTTCTATGGGTTTATATCTATATGAGTATTCACACATATATACATTTTAAAAAAGTACTTAACCAGGAGAATTCTATATATTTTTTCCAGTGGCTTGCTTTTTCTCCTTAACAATAATCATTAGCATATAATTCTCTGCAAGCTGCTATAGATTTCCTTGCTCTATTTAACCACATATTTTAATAAATAATATGGATGCACTATAATTTAGTTATTCCCTTACTATCAGATATTTAAGTTGTTTCCAGTGTTTGTATGACAAACAGTATTATGGTACATATGCTGTACATGTAACTTTGTTGCATGTAGGTTACATGCCTATATCTATAGGATAAATTCCCAAGCGTGGAATTATTCAGTCAATGATTTTCTCTAAAGTTGCATTCAGTACTACTATATTTCCCTCAAAAAGGCTATACAAATTACTGTCTCACTGGCAGTGAGTTTCAGGGCCCATTTCCCCATATTCATGATAATAATTGTTATTATCAACCCACTGAATTTAATTCAATTTTATGTATAAAAGGTAGTAACTCATTTATTTTTCTACTTCCTAGATAGACTAAATGTCATTTACAGATTTATGGACCATATCTATTTCTTTTGTAATTTGTTCTCCCTAGTCTTTTTTTTTTTTTTTTTTTTTTTTGCAGTACGTGGGCCTCTCACCGTTGTGGCCTCTCCCATTGCAGAGCACAGGCTCCAGATGCACAGGCTCAGCAGCCATGGCTCACAGGCCTAGCTGTCCACGGCATGTGGGATCTTCCCGGATCGGGGCACGAACCCGTGTCCCCTGCATTGGCAGGCAGACTCTCAACCACTGTGCCACCAGGGAAGCCCTCTCTCTAGTCTTTTATATTTAAAATAAAATTTTTTGTAGACAATATACAACTGATATTATTGTTCTATTATATTAATTTCAGATATTACCTTTCAGTCCTTTGCTTGTCTTTAATTTTGATTATAAGATCCATTGACATAGAGAAGTTTTGATATTTGTGTAATTTTCTAGTGTATATAATATTGTTCCTTGCTAGGAAAGCCCCCTGAATATCAACATTAAAAATATGTGTATGTATACTTTGATTTTTAAAATGTTTTCTTCTAGTAATGTTATACACTTGTTTTATATATTTTGACTTATAATCCATTTGAAATTTTTTGAATATGGCGTGAGGTAGGGATTATTTTTTCCAACTTGATTGTTAATTCCCTTAGGAGCATTTAATAGATAAATTAGATAAACTATGCTTTTCCCATTGATTTGAATTTTCAATTTTATCATAAAGCTGTATTTCCATTAAAATATTTTTTTTTGTTTTTACTAATTCTTCTGGCAAAACAGTGATATTTTTGTTTGCATTAATTAACAAAGCGTTTCATATATTTTAACATATATTTTTGGTACATATCAAATATATATAATTTGTAATATATGATACAATCATATGTACAATATACATTTTTTGAACAATTTTCCAAAGATTTGGTTATTAATGCACATTTCCTGTTCTTTTAAACTTTAAAATTCCAAGTTCCTGCTGGTATATTACATAATTGTTTTGAATTTATATAGTAATTTCATAAATTTGCTTTAAATTTATTGGCAAAAGTAAAATATATCTATTTAGTTGAGGCTTCTTTTGTACTTTTCAGTCAAATTTGATAGTTTTATTCCCAGAGCTTTTAGATCGTTTTTATCATGTTTATTATAGTTCTGGAACAAGGAAATGTATAAGATGAACTTAAGACATCTTTTCATACCACAAAGCAAGAAGCTATCAAAGAGTCATGTCAAAAAAGCACTCAGGAGCCATGTTGAATAGTCTCATAGACCAAAGATGAGAAAATGTTGTTACCAACAAAAGTAGTATCTTCAAATGGCTTTAAACAAAAATATGTTTAAATCTATATGTTCAAAATAGTACCAAAATATCATTTGTTAACTTTGAGATTACTAAGGAAATCATTGTTTAGAAGCTGATAAAGGGAACAATCAGTTATCATACCTTTCTTATACAAACTGTACCTCAGAGTAACCAAATATTTAACGAGGGAATAAGCCATTAATCTAACTACCAATGTTTTATTCTCAAGTTTTCCCTTCCCTATTTTTCCTTGTGATTTTTTTTTTTCTGGAGATGTGTTATTATGTTTTAAAGAACTGTGTTGTTTGTCCTGAAGAGTTTATTACAGTCATTATTTCCCTGAGTACATCTCTGCTTTGCCTATTAATATAATCTTCTATCCCCTGTATTTCTTAGAAAGACCTAAGAGGTTTATCAAATAACTAAAATATATGTCCATTTTGTTTCCTGATCCACTAAAGAAGCTAAAGAAAACACTAAAAGACAATGGTTAAATGTAAACTAACTGTATATAAAATAATACAAGATATTTGTTACTTTTTAAATGGAATAACAAAACTGAAGTTATGTTTTAAACTTCACTCTGAGGGAATACCTTTACCTTGTAGTTAATAATGTAATCTTTAGCTACATTTATACTGCTATTATGTCCATTTGCTAAATTTTTAATATTTTAACAATCACTTTTTACATTTCCACAAACTCATTTTCCTGAAATTCCATTAATGTGTTATGGATATAATTTTCTTTCAGTACATTATTTTTAGCTTAATGTGTTTTAATGTAGTATTCTGCTCATTCTTCCCCACCCCCAAATGTTATCTGTATTGTTGACTGAATTCAGTGATTTCACAATGTTGATTTTCCTGAAATTTTTACAACTCTTTTTTTTAATATCTTCATATTTTTAAATAAGTGTGATTTCTTTTTTTTTTTATTAGTTTCTGCTTTATAACAAAGTGAATCAGTCATACATATACATCTGTTCCCACATCCCTTCCCTCATGCATCTCCCTCCCTCCAACCCTCCCCATCCCACCCCTCCATGCGGTCACAAAGCACCGAGCTGATCTCCCTGTGCTCTGCGGCTGCTTCCCACTATCTATCTACCTTACGTTTGGTAGTGTATATATGTCCATGCCTCTCTTTCGCTTTGTCACAGCTTACCCTTCCCCCTCCCCATATCCTCAAGTCCATTCTCAAGTAGGTCTGTGTCTTTATTCCCGTTTTACCCCTAGGTTCTTCATGACATTTTTTTTTTTAATTCCGTATATATGTGTTAGCATACGGTATTTGTCTTTCTCTTTCTGACTTACTTCACTCTGTATGACAGACTCTAGGTCTATCCACCTCATTACAAATAGCTCAGTTTCGTTTCTTTTTATGGCTGAGTAATATTCCATTGTATATATGTGCCAAATCTTCTTTATCCATTCATCCGATGATGGACACTTAGGTTGTTTCCATCTCCGGGCTATTGTGAATAGAGCTGCAATGAACATTTTGGTACATGTCTCTTTTTGAATTATGGTTTTCTCAGGGTATATGCCTAGTAGTGGGATTGCTGGGTCATATGGTAGTTCTATTTTTAGTTTTTTAAGGAACCTCCATACTGTTCTCCATAGTGGCTGTACCAATTCACATTCCCACCAGCAGTGCAAGAGTGTTCCCTTTTCTCCACACCCTCTCCAGCATTTATTGTTTCTAGATTTCTTGATGATGGCCATTCTGACTGGTGTGAGATGATATCTCATTGCAGTTTTGATTTGCATTTATCTAATGATTAATGATGTTGAGTATTCTTTCATGTGTTTGTTGGCAGTCTGTATATATTCTTTGGAGAAATGCCTATTTAAGTCTTCTGCCCATTTTTGGATTGGGTTATTTGTTTTTTTGCTATTGAGCTGCATGAGCTGCTCATAAATTTTGGAGATTAATCCTTTGTCAGTTGCTTCATTTGCAAATATTTTCTCCCATTCTGAGGGTTGTCTTTTGGTCTTGTTTATGGTTTCCTTTGCTGTGCAAAAGCTTTGAAGTTTCATTAGGTCCCATTTGTTTATCTTTGTTTTTATTTCCATTTCTCTAGGAGGTGGGTCCAAAAGGATCTTGCTGTGATTTATGTCATAGAGTGTTCTACCTATGTTTTCCTCTAAGAGTTTGATAGTTTCTGGCCTTACATTTAAGTCTTTAATCCATTTTGAGCTTATTTTTGTGTATGGTGTTAGGGAATGATCTAATCTCAAACTTTTACATGCCCCTGTCCAGTTTTCCTGGCACCACTTATTGAAGAGGCTGTCCTTTCTCCACTGTACATTCCTGCCTCCTTTATCAAAAATAAGTTGGCCATATGTGTGTGGGTTTATCTCTGGGCTTTCTATCCTGATCCACTGATCTATCATTCTGTTTTTATGCCAGTACCATACTGTCTTGATTACTGTAGCTTTGTAGTATAGTCTGAAGTCAGGGAGCCTGATTCCTCCAGCTCTGTTTTTCGTTCTCAAGATTGCTTTGGATATTCGGGGTCTTTTGTTTTTCCAATCAAATTTTGAAATTTTTTGTTCTAGTTCTGTGAAAAATGCCAGTGGTAGTTTGATAGGGATTGCATTGAATCTGTAGATTGCTTTGGGTAGTAGAGTCATTTTCACAATATTGATTCTTCCAATCCAGGAGCATGGTATATCTCTCCATCTATTTGTATCATATTTAATTTCTTTCATCAGTGTCTTATAATTTTCTGCATACAGGTCTTTTGTCTCCTTAGGTAGGTTTATTCCTAGATATTTTATTCTTTTTGTTGCAATGGTAAATGGGAGTGTTTTCTTGATTTCATTTCCAGATTTTTCATCATTAGTGTACAGGAATGCCAGAGATTTCTGTGCATAAATTTTGTATCCTGCTACTTTACCAAATTCATTGATTAGCTCTAGTAGTTTTTCAGTAGCATCTTTAGGATTCTCTATGTATAGTATCATGTCATCTGCAAACAGTGACAGCTTTACTTCTTCTTTTCCAATTTGGATTCCTTTTATTTCCTTTTCTTCTCTGATTGCTGTGGCTAAAACTTCCAAAACTATGTTGATTAAGAGTGGTGAGCGTAGGCAGCCTTGTTTGTTCCTGATCTTAGTGGAAATGGTTTCAGTTTTTCACCATTGAGGACAATGTTGGCTGTGGGTTTGTCATATATGGCCTTTATTATGTTGAGGAAAGTTCCCTCTATGCCTACTTTCTGCAGGGTTTTTATCATAAATGGGTGTTGAATTTTGTCGAAAGCTTTCTCTGCATCTATTGAGATGATCATATGGTTTTTCTCCTTCAACTTGTTAATATGGTGTATCACATTGATTGATTTGCGTATATTGAAGAATCCTTGCATTCCTGGAATAAACCCCACTTGATCATGGTGTATGATCCTTTTAATGTGCTGTTGGATTCTGTTTGCTAGTATTTTGTTGAGGATTTTTGCATCTATGTTCATCAGTGATATTGGCCTGTAGTTTTCTTTCTTTGTGACATCCTTGTCTGGGTTTGGTATCAAGGTGATGGTGGCCTCGTAGAATGAGTTTGGGAGTGTTCCTTCCGCTGATATTGTTTGGAAGAGTTTGAGAAGGATGGGTGTTAGCTCTTCTCTAAATGTTTGATAGAATTCTCCTGTGAAGCCACCTGGTCCTGGGCTTTTGTTTGTTGGAAGATTTTTAATCACAGTTTCAATTTCAGTGCTTGTGATTGGTCTATTCATATTTTCTATTTCTTCCTGAGTCAGTCTTGGCAGGTTGTGATTTTCTAAGAATTTGTTCATTTCTTCCAGGTTGTCCATTTTATTGGCATAGAGTTGCTTATAGTAAAGTCTCATGATCTTTTGTATTTCTGCAGTGTCAGTTGTTACTTCTCCTTTTTCATTTCTAATTCTATTGATTTGAGTCTTCTCCCTTCTTTTCTTGATGAGTCTGGCTAATGGTTTGTCAATTTTGTTTATCTTCTCAAAGAACCAGCTTTTAGTTTGGTTGCTCTTTGCTATCATTTCCTTCATTTCTTTTTCATTTATTTCTGATCTGATCTTTATGATTTCTTTCCTTCTGCTAGCTTTGGGGGTTTTTTGTTCTTCTTTCTCTAATTGCTTTAGGTGCAGGGTCAGGTTGTTTTCTCGAAATGTTTCCTGTTTCTTAAGGTGGGATTGTATTGCTATAAACTTCCCCCTTAGAACTGCTTTTGCTGCGTCCTATAGGTTTTGGGTCATCGTGTCTCCATTGTCATTTGTTTCTAGGTATTTTTTAATTTCCTCTTTGATTTCTTCAGTGATCACTTCGTTATTGAGTAGTGTATTGTTTACCCTCCATGTGTTTGTATTTTTTACAGATCTTTTCCTGTAATTGATGTCTAGTCTCATAGCATTGTGGTCGGAAAAGATACTTGATACAATTTCAATTTTCTTAAATTTACCAAGGCTTGTTCTGTGACCCAAGATATGATCTATCCTGGAGAATGTTCCATGAGCACTTGAGAAAAATGTGTATTCTGTTGTTTTTGGATGGAATGGCCTATAAATATCAACTAAGTCCATCTTGTTTAATGTATCATTTAAAGCTTGTGTTTCCTTATTTATTTTCATTTTGGATGATCTGTCCATTGGTGAAAGTGGGGTGTTAAAGTCCCCTACTATGAGTGTGTTACTGTCGATTTCCCCTTTTATGGCTGTTAGTATTTGCCTTATGTATTGAGGTGCTCCTATGTTGGGTGCATAAATATTTACAATTGTTATATCTTCTTCTTGGATTGATCCCTTTATCGTTATGTAGTGTCCTTCTTTGTCTCTTCTAATAGTCTTTATTTTAAAGTCTATTTTGTCTGATATAAGAATTGCTACTCCAGCTTTCTTTTGATTTCCATTTGCATGGAATATCTTTTTCCATCCCCTTACTTTCAATCTGTATGTGTCTCTAGGTCTGAAGTGGGTCTCTTGTAGACAGCATATATATGGGTCTTGTTTTTGTATCCATTCAGCCACTCTGTGTCTTTTGGTGGGAGCATTTAGTCCATTTACATTTAAGGTAATTATGGATATGTATGTTCCTATTCCCATTTCCTAAATTGCTTTGGGTTCGTTATTGTAGGTCTTTTCCTTCTGTTGTGTTTCTTGCCTAGAGAAGTTCCTTTAGCATTTGTTGTAAAGCTGGTTTGGTGGTGCTGAACTCTCTCAACTTTTGCTTGTCTGTAAACGTTTTAATTTCTCCATCAAATCTGAATGAGATCCTTGCTGGGTAGAGTAATCTTGGTTGCAGGTTTCTCTCCTTCATCACTTTAATTATGTCCTGCCACTCCCTTCTGGCTTGTAGAGTTTCTGCTGAGAGATCAGCTGTTAACCTGATGGGGATTCCCTTGTGTGTTATTTGTTGTTTTTGCCTTGCTGCTTTTAATATGATTTCTTTGTGTTTAATTTTTGACAGTTTGATTAATATGTGTCTTGGCGTATTTCTCCTTGGATTTATTCTGTATGGGACTCTCTGTGCCTCCTGGACTTGATTAACTATTTCCTTTCCCATATTAGGGAAGTTTTCAACTATAATCTCTTCAAATATTTTCTCAGTCCCTTTCTTTTTCTCTTCTTCTTCTGGAACCCCTATA
Source organism: Mesoplodon densirostris (assembly GCF_025265405.1). Taxonomy (NCBI): domain Eukaryota; kingdom Metazoa; phylum Chordata; class Mammalia; order Artiodactyla; family Ziphiidae; genus Mesoplodon; species Mesoplodon densirostris. Next base: position 31,139,389 of record NC_082671.1, on the reverse strand, counting down.
ATTCGAATGTTGGTGCGTTTAATGTTGTCCCAGAGGTCTCTGAGACTGTCCTCTGTTCTTTTCATTCTTTTTTGTTTATTTTGCTCTGCATCAGTTATTTCCACTATTTTATCTTCCACCTAATTTATCCGTTCTTCTGCCTCAGTTATTCTGCTATTGATCCCATCTAGAGTATTTTTCATTTCATTTATTGTGTTTTTAATCAATGCTTGATTCATCTTTAGTTCTTCTAGGTCCTTATTAACTGTTTCTTGCATTTTGTCTATTCTATTTCCAAGGTTATGGATCTTGGAAATAGAATCTTGGATCAGCTTTACTATCATTATTCTGAATTCTTTTTCAGGTAGACTGCCTATTACCTCTTCATTTGTTAGGTCTGGTAGGTTTTTATCTTGCTCCTTCACCTGCTGTGTGTTTTTCTGTCTTCTCATTTTGCTTATGTTACTATGTTTGGGGTCTCCTTTTTGCAGGCTGCAGATTCGTAGTTCCCGTTGTTTTTGGTGTCTGACCCCAGTGGCTAATGTTTTTTCAGTAGGTTGTGTAGGCTTCCTGGTGGGGGGGACTAATGCCTGTGTTCTGGTGGTTGAGGCTCGATCTTGTCTTTCTGGTGGACAGGTCCACGTCTGGTGGTGTGTTTTGGGGTGCCTATGGCCTTATTATGTTTTTAGGTAGCCTCTCTGCTAATGGGTGGGGTTGTGTTTCTGTCTTGCTAGTTGCTTGGCATAGGGTGACCAGCACTGTAGCTTGCTGGTCGTTGACTGAAGCTGGGTGCTGGTGTTGGGATGGAGATCTCTGGGAGATTTTCGCTGCTTGATATTATGTGGAGCTGGGAGGTCTGTTGTGGACCCGTGTCCTGAAGTTGGCTATCCCACTTCAGAGGCACAGCACTGACTCCTGGCTGCAGCACCAAGAGCCTTTCATCCACCCGTCTCAGAATAACAGGGAGAAAAAGTAGAAAGAAAGAATTAGTAGAAGAAAGAAAGAGAGAGGGAAAGAAAGGAAGAAGGGAAGAAAGGAAGGAAGGACGGAAGAAAGGAAGAAAGGAGGGAGGGAGGGAGCAAGGATGGAAAGAAAGAAGGAAAGAAAGGAGGGAGGGAGGGAGGAATTAAAGCAAAAGGAAGAGTGAATGGAAGAAGGGATGGAGGGAGGGAGGGAGGAAAGAAAGAAAGAAAGACAGGAGGGAGGGAGGGAGGAAAGAAAGAGAAAGAAAGTGGAAAGAAGAATGGTGGGAGGGAGGGAGGGAGGAAAGAAAAAGAAAGAAGGAAAGGAGGAGCGGAGGGAGGGAGGGAGGAAGGGAAGGTAGGAAAAAAAGAAAGAGCAGGTAAAGTAAAATAGAATAAAGTATGAAATATAGTAGCATTATTAAAATTAGAAAGTAATTATTGAAAAAAAACGGACCGATAGAACCCTGGGACATATGGTGGAAGCAAAGCTATACAGAGAGAATCTTACACAGAAGATTACACATACATATTCACAAAAAGAGAGCAGGGGGAAAAATCAAAAATCTTGCTCTCCAAGTCCACCTCCCCAATTTGGGATAATTTGTTGTAAAAAGAGGAAAAGGGCGAGAAGTCTGAAATCTTGCTCTCTAAGTCCACCTCCTTAATTTGGAATAATTTGTTGTCAAAAGAGGAAAAGGGGGGAAAGTCTTAAATCTTGTCCTCAAAGTCCACTTCCTCAATTTGGGATGATTCGCTGTCCATTCATGCACTCCACAGACGCAGGGCACATCAAATGGACAGTGGAGCTTTAATCCGCTGCCTCCGAGGCTGCACAGAGAGATTTCCCTGTCTCTGCTCTCACAGCTCCCGGGTCTCAGCCTTGGACCTGGCCCCGCCTCTGCGTGTAGGTCGCCGGAGGGCGTCCGTTCTTCGCTCAGACAGGACGGGTTTAAAGGAGCCGCTGATTCGGGGGCTCTGGCTCACTCAGGCAGAGGGGAGGGAGGGGCGCACAGTGTGGGGCCGGCCTGCGGCGGCAGAGGCCGGCGTGATGTTGCAGCAGCCCGTGGCGCTCCGTGCGCTTTCCCGGGAAAGCCGTCCCCGGGTCTCGGGACCCCGGCAGTGGCGGGGTGCACAGGCCCCCCGGAAGGTGGGGCGGACAGTGACCCGTGCTCGCACACAGGCCCCGCGGCGGCGGCGGCGGCGGCACGTGGCGGTGAGCGGTGGGCGGCCTCGGCGGCAGCGGCGGCGGCCCACGCCCGTCTCCGAGGTCCGCGCCTTACCCGCGGCTCACGCCTGTCTCCGGCACTTCCCCAAGCAGCCCTCTTAATGCCCTCTCCTTGTGCACCAGGAAACAAAAGGGAAAAAAGTCTCTTGCCTCTTCGGCAGTTCCAGACCCTTTCCCCGGACTCCCTCCGGGCTAACCGTGGTGCACTAACCCCTTCAGGCTCTCTTTCTGCTGCCAGCCCCTCTCCTCTCCCTGCGCTCCGACTGAAAGCCGATACCCGAGCCTCAGCTCCCAGCCCCGCCCGCCACGGCGGCCGAGCAGACAAGCCTCTCGGGCTGGTGTGTGCCTGAGGGCACCGGTCCTCTGTGCCAGAATCTCTCCGCTTTGCCCTCCGCACCCCTGTTGCTGTGCTCTTCTCCGCTACTCCGAAGCTTTCCCCCTCCGCCACCTGCAGTCTCTGCCCGCGAAGGGGCTTGTAGTGTGTAGAAACCTTCCCTCCTTCACGGCTCCCTCCCACTGGTGCAGGTCCCATCCCTATCCTATTGTCTCTGTTTATTCTTTTTTTCTTTTGCCCTACCCAGGTATGTGGGGAGTTACTTGCCTTTTGGGGGGTCTGAGGTCTTCTGTCAGCGTTCAGTAGGTGTTCTGTAGTTGTTGTTCCACGTGTAGATGAATTTCTGATGTATCTGTGGGGAGGAAGGTGATCTCTGTGTCTTACTCTTCCGCCATCTTCCTCCGGAATCAATAAGTGTGATTTCTAAAGTGAAATCTGACATACAGGTGAGAATTAGCTAGATAAAACAAGGAATATAGCAGAAAGAGTGATTAAATGAGAAAAACTCAGGACTAGTATGAAAATGTACATTGTTTAGTATGGCTGAAATAAAATTGTTAAAGGGATGTGGTTATGATACAGTAGGCCAGAGAGTTAAAAAAAGAAATGCTTTATATGTAATGCCAAGACATTTTGAACTGTATTCTACACTCAATGGGGAGTAATAACTGTGGCTTACAAAAATTACTTTGTGTAAGTGGTTTTCAAGAAAATGTAATGCATTCCTTTAAGAGAATGAGATTCAAAGATATAGGCTTGGTTTGATAGCTGGCTTCACAACTTACAAACTTCACACAGTAAGGCAAGTTATATTATTAACCTTTCTAAATTTCAGTGCCTTTCAGAAATTGCAACTAATAATACCCACCTCATGTGTTGTGTAAGAATTAAGTTAGTCTTACATTGCATTTACTCAATAATGTAGTAAATGCTCAAAGAATTAGGATTTTTATCATGCTGGTAAATCTTCCTTTAGACATCTTGAGTTGGAATTGCTATAAGTTATTACGGTAAGTCCCCTGCTTTCGAATCTTCAAGTTGTGAACTTTCAAAGATGGGAACATGCGTTCTTATGCTCAATTATGTAAGTTAGTTCACGTGTCTGGCATACATTGTCATGTGTGTGCATCCTCTACAAGTGGTTGTGCTTTTGTGTACTTTACTGTAGAGTACTGTATAGAGTACATTAGTACAGTATCTTTATTTAAAGCCTAGGATGTCCAGAACAGGCGTAAAAGTAGCGGTGATGTAGCTGGTACTGCTGAGAAGTGCCAAGCAATAACAATGGAAACAAAAATGAAAATAATTGAAAGAGTGGAGGGAGGTGAACAGACAGTAGACATTGCTCATTCTTATAACATAAATAGTTCAACCATCAGCATGATTCTAAAGAATAAGGACAAGATCATGGAACATGTGAAATCTTCTGTGCAAATGATTTTGACAATAATATCAAAGAAGTGTGGAAAAGTGATGGAGGAAATGGAGAAACTTCTCAGTGTGTGGATGCAGGATCAGCATCAGCATCGAGTCCCCCTCAGCATAATGCTGATTCTAGAGAAAGTTAAAAGGCTTTATGAAGACTTGAAGAAGAAACATGATGAAGAATCAGAGGGTACATCTTTTAATGCCAGCCATGGCTGGTTTTATCGGATCAAGGTAGAGCCAACCTTCACAATGTAATAGTAAGTGGCGAGGCAGCAAGTGCAGATATGGTAGCTGCCAGGGAATTTCCTGAAACACTTCGAGAAATTATTGATGAAGGCACGTATTTACCCAACAAGGTTTTTTTTAATGTGCATGAGACAGGACTGTACTGGAAGAGGATGCCAGAGAGCAGTTACATCAGTAAGGAGGAAACGTTGATGCCAGGCTATAAAGCAGCAAAGGATAGGCTAACTCTGTTGTTTGGTGGCAATGCATCTGGCAATATGAAGCTGAAGCTTCTCTTAGTTTTTCATTCAGAGAACTCAAGAGCCCTTAAAAACATAGCCAAAAGCTCTCTTACTTAGTGTGGAAGAGTAACCCCAAAGCCTGGGTTACACAGGCCATTTTCTAGGACTGTTTTTTCCACTACTCTATCCCAGAGGTAAAGAAATATTGCTTCAAGAAGGACATCCCTTTCAACATTCTTTTGCTGCTTGACAATGGTCCAGGTCACCCTCCATTCATGGATGACTTTCATCTCAATGCCACTGAATACTAAGTCACTCATCCAACCTATGAGCCAGGGAGTTATAGGAACTTTCTTCTTCTTTTTTTTTTAGTTTCTGCTTTATAAGGGAGTTATAGGAACTTTCAAGAAATAATATTTACATCACACTTTTTGTCAGGCAGTAAAAGTGAATGATGAGTCAGGAAGAACCTTGCAACAATTTTGGAAGGGCTATAACATCTATAATGCCATAAAAAACATTGACTTTTCTTGGCATGAGGTTATGGCCATCACCATGAATGGGGTTTGGAAGAACTTTTGCTTGCAATTTGTTCACAATTTTCATGGATTTGAGAATGTGGATGAAGAGAGAGTACAAAGAGGTCTTCAGTAACTTAGTGACCCTCAGCTGGAAGCTGGAGGTAGATCTGCGAGGACGACTTCATTGAACTCCTCGCTGTGCAGCACGAGGAGCTTACTAATGAAGACCTGATGGAATTGGAGGCCCAGAGAAAGGATGAAGAGGGACAAGAGTAAAAAGAAGTATCTGAAGAACCAAAGAGATTCATGATGAGGAAATTGCAAGGGGATTTTCTTTATTTGAGGAGGCACTGTTTGTTTTTGAGGCACAGGAGCTGAATGTAGAATGGTACACGAAGGTTGCAGCAGCTGTTCAGAATGCAATCCAGTGTTACCATCTCATCTTGATGACAAAAAGAAAACTACTACCCAGGGCTTCCCTGGTGGCGCGGTGGGTGGGAGTCCGCCTGCCAATGTAGGGGGCACGGGTTCGTGTCCCGGTCCCGGTCCAGGAAGATCCCACATGCCGTGGAGCGGCTAGGCCCGTGAGCCATGGCCGACATGCTGTGGAGCGGCTAGGCCCGTGAGCCATGGCCACTGAGCCTGTGCGTCCAGAGCCTGTGCTCCGCAATGGGAGGGGCCACAACAGTGAGAGGCCCGCGTACCGCAAAAAAAAAAAAAAAAAAAGAAAAAAAGAAAACTACTACCCAGACATCACTGGATCATTTTTTTTTTTTTTTTTTTTTTTTTGCGGTACGCGGGCCTCTCACTGTTGCGGCCCCTCCCGTTGCGGAGCACAGGCTCTGGACGCGCAGGCTCAGTGGCCATGGCTCACGGGCCCAGCCGCTCCGCGGCATGTGGGATCCTCCCACACCGGGGCACGAACCCGTACCCGCTTCACAGGCAGGCGGACTCTCAACCACTGCGCCACCAAGGAAGCCCTGGATCATTTTTTGGTTTCAAAAGGGTAGATAGAATTGAATCCAGCAAGGAATCAGAACCTGTGCCATCAACGTCAGGGGTGAGTGAAATTGCAGCTTGCCCTTCATCTCCTATTGCTGACCATCCTTCATCTTTACCATCTCCCACCTCCATTCCCTCCTTCAGTCAGTAACTCTTTCCTGTTCACTCGACTCCAGTCCCTGTATGCCTGCTGTTGTACTGTACTTTTCAAGGTACTGAAGTGTAAGATTAAAAATATTTTCTTTATTTTTTGTGTTTGTTTTTTTATGTATTATTTGTGTGAAAAGTATATATACCTATTACAGCACAGTACTATATAGCCAATTGTGTTTGTTGGGTACCTAGGCTAACTTTGTTGGACTTACGAGCAAGGACTTATGAACACACTCTTGGAATGGAACTTGTTCGTATGTAAGGGATTTACTATGTCGAAAATCAAGCAACTGACATTTTAATTTGGGCAGAAATTCTTAGTGCAAGCAAAGTATTCTATATTTCCTTGCCTCCCTTGCAGTAAATTTGGGGCCATGCAATTAGTTCTAGCTACTGAAATCTGAGATGTGATATATGTCCATACCATAAAGAACTTATAGGTTGTATGTTTCATATGGCATGGCTAAAATATAGAGGTGAGATATGATTTGCACAGGTATGTGATATGAGGGAGAAATAAATCTTTGTTTTGTTAAGTCACTGAGATTTGAAGGCTTATTTTTACTGCAACCTGTTTTACATCTTACATAATAATTATCATGCATTCTTTATTCTAGTTATTTGAATAATGTCTTACTAATAGTAAAATATGACCAAATTATAAATGATAAATTGGGGAACCTAGGAAAATTTTCTAAAATACTGGAATATAGCCAAAATGTTTTTAAGAGAGAGCTTGTGACTTGGCTGTGGGTAAAGAGGGAAATTTGGGGAGCACCAAGGTGAATAAAGCTTAGAACATAGTAAACATGTTGAAAGGGAAGATTCCAAGGTACCAGCACAGACCTTCTGATTCAGAATTTGTGAAAGTGACAACTTGAATCTTTCACATTTCACAAGTGATCCAGATGATACTTCATCCATACTGTAAACTTTGATAGCCCCTGATCTGGAAGAAGGCTTTTAGACATAATTCACATAACTAGAAGAAAGAATGCATGATAATTATTATATAAGATGTAAAAAATATAGTGTTAGAAGAGCTGAGAGTACACTTAAAAGATGTGTTTGTGTCTAGTTCTATATTAGACACTGAGGAAGATAAGGAGGAAGTTGCATTTGAGATGGGAGATAAAACAATGATAGGATTTTGATAGGTGGACATAGGCAATTCAGGTGAAGGAAATGGTACAAACCAAAGGAGAGTAGAGATAGATATTGATCTTGCACTGAAGATAATCTAATAGCTAATATTTGTAAAAAATTTCCTACAAGTTTTAGGCAGAAGTTTCCTAAATATAAGTCTCCAGCTTTGATCTTTTCCTCAAGATCCTGTTACAAAGACAAATATTAGGGTTTTTGGTTTCATGTAGATATTCCCATACTTGCACTTATCTATAATACCTTAGAAATACTTTTTGAAATTGGTAATATCATGATTAAAGAAGTAATACTTTTTCTGCTAATATTATAGGCTGATTTTTGTCATAAATTTATAATGCCGTAATGGCAAGACAAATTTATTACTTGTTTAGATTTTTTTCCTGTAAATGGATGGATTACTAATTCTTCTTGCTATGACAATTGTTCGATTTTCCTAGCCCTTCCACCAAATAATAGTTTTGGGGACTCTCCTTAGGTTCTGAGTCATGAAAGATCTCCAAGATGTGTTAATTAATGACTTCCAATGGAAACAAAGAGAGAGGTTGTGGAGGAGTGATTGATATTTACATCCTGTGGTACTTGAGTTCATTTATACCATTGAAACCTAGAAAAATGCAATGCTTTAAAGACCAACTTCTTGTATTCTTAAATATTCTGTGTCTACTTATTCTGAAGAATTGTAGTTGCTTACGGGCTCTGGGGGGAAAAGACCTTTGTGTCTTAAGGTAGGTGAGGACTCAGTATTTTGAGTCTATTATTTTTTATGATACCTCGTCATCAACAGCTACCCCTATGGCACTTACACAATATTTCTCTAATTCCTGTTTAGTGCTTTGCGATAGAAACACATGTTCATGTTTTGACTTAAAAATTAAGTTCAGCTCAATTTCCTCCTTATTTGTTAAATTCCTTGAGTCAATTGCATGGGGTCCTCTAGAGCAAGTGTCATAACACGAAATATATTAGGAAATATATTTTTCTAAAGACATATTATCTATGCAAACACTCTGTGTTATCATTTCCTGCTTTTCAGCTAGAGAAAATTTCCTGTGTTATTTCCTACAATTACTTGGTAGAAACTGTGTAAAAGGGCGCAGTGAATAAAACTTTTCAAGTCACCATATTGCAAGAAAAGCAAGCCTTGGAACAAGGCTCTTTCTATCTAATTTTAGGCATAGTTACACAGTGATACTTAATACCAAAAATCAAAGTAAGAAGTAAGGAAGACATGAAGTGAGTGGTCCCTGGCTTCAGCATTTATGGGTCACTTGGGTACCATTTCAGAACACTTGTCTTGTGCTATTAGCTTTTTCTGCCAAGTGGCTGCTAGGGTTACATTTTATGGTCTAAATTCCTGACTTAGAACAATGAGTAATTTAGAAACTGAGGAGAAAGGGAGTCTACTGACTTCTAGTTTAATTTTAGAAATGTTCTTAATTGTAGTCAGCTTAATTTTTTCTGAGTAAGGGTTTGTGTGTAAAATAATGGGGGAAATGGAACAGTTCATTACTGTTGACATTGCACAACTAACAGACTCAATTTGCTAATGTGTTTCTTCCTTAATTTATTTATTCATTCATTAAGCACTTTTTAGTATTTATTTCTGAGCTAAGATTACTATCAAAAGTGCTGAGAGGAAATAGAGAAGTGAATAAGACATGGTTCTTGGCCTCCAGAAATTAATTCAGTCTAGTGAGAGTTTAATATTGCCCTTGCACATATGGGGGGAGTTTTAATTGTTGATCATTTAAGTTTGGAATTTGCAACTGACTAAATATATAAGAGCATGATTGGAGGAAGTTTGTTAAGAAGGTATCATTCTAAACTGCTAATGCAGATAAGGGACAGATTTCTCATTCTATGAGACTCATATCCCCCTCAAATTGAGCTTACTCACATTCTTAAGTCCCTATTCTAGCCAGTAGTGGAAGACTATTCTTGAGTTTACCCTTTAGGGTAAGCTCAATCAATGTTTTGTATTCTCCTCCTGTCCTCTCTCCCTAGGTAAGCATTTAATTTTCTTGGGGCTTATATAGCATCATGAGAACATAAGTCCAAGATCCAAAAGTTTGAATTCATTCAGGTTTGATTCCTGTCCCTGTGTCTCTAGCCTCTACTTCATAATAATGAAGATACATTCCTTGGATAGAAGCATGTTATATGGTATTCCATGACAGTAATTAAGGTTTGGCTATATTATCACTTAAGGAAAGAATGCTTTCAACTAGTCAACACAGTAATTGTTCTGTTGAATTAGGAGCTGTGTCTACCAGCAGTATGGGTGATATTATCTTGCTTTTTGAGGCTATTCAGTCAATCAATATTCATAAGATACATATCTGTGGTGCAATGAGCTGATTTACATGGGATTTCCTGGGTTTACCATATACTTTAACACTGAGAAGCAGTTTGTCTTATAAAACTGAGAAAACTCGGTTACGGCTGGGAGTCAAATTCTTATGAGGTTGTAGTGCTATTAGAGGATGGCTTTAATGCTCTGAATTCATTGAATGATGCATTTTCTTTCATATTCATGGCATTTGCTTCTTAGGTATACAACACTGCATTCTTGTTCACAGGTTTGAATATATCCAGGGAAATTATTTCATGGAGATACTATAACAGTTCCATTGAACGGAGATTTCTGCCTGGCAGTTTTAGGCTCATATTGCCACTTAATGAGAGGTAAAAATACTCAACTGGCTTGGATAATTTAGCCTCTCAAAAGGAAAGAGATTTGCTACTACACAAAGGAGACAGAAAGGAGTATTAGATAGATGCCAGAAGGTCTCTGATACATCCATGTTCATTAAATGGAATAAAAAGCAATACCATAGAGGAAGGACTTCCAGGGTGTGGTTAAGGTAAAAAAAACGTAGGCAAAGAACCCATGCCAGATTAGGTATTAGCTGAAGGATAGGGAATCAGTAAATGGGATGGTTAATGAGATATGGAGGTCTTAAATACCAACTATAGCCTTATAACCAGTTGTAGATAAAGAAGGGTATACTCATATTGTTCTTCTTGCAGGATTACATGTACACACACACACACACACACACATTACAAACTAATTACCATTTTCTTTCTTTTTTTCTCTCTCTCTGTATCTCTCATATTATTATATGTTAGTCTATATTTTAAAGATTATTGAGACAGAATTATGTTGGAATAAGAAAAGGCATGGGCATCCTCTAGAGATCTTGAAACAGGATGTGATAACTAATAAGTCTTTGTGGTGGTAATGAGTGTGTATTTGATGTGCAAGGCATAGTTGTTTTGTATTATATGTAATTATACATATAGATGTATGTGTCCAAATACATATTTAGAAGTTTTAGTAGGAGAAGAACCTCATTGAATATTTTTGACTGCTCAATTCTATTATTCCTTTCTATATTTGTATTATTCTCATTTTGTGAGTTGTGGTGGGAAACATAGTTCATTTCTGAATAATGAATACTCATTTTCCCAGCCTCCCTTTCATCTAGAAAATGAGGTCTTTCTCTTGACCCAGTTTCTCCAAGAAAAAGACAAATATTCTCTCTTTGCTAGTAGTGGCAATGGTGTAAGTGGTATAGGTGGTGGTAGCAATGGTGAACATGTAGCAATAGTGGTGGAAGAACTGCTGATAATGTTAGCAAAGGTGGCAAGTTTGACTATGGCTCTGCATGCAGGTCAATTTTCCAGGAACAATAATCAAACAATACCAGGGGCAGTATTGATTAGCCTGTCTTAGTAGTAGCAACACTACAAGGGCAACATCTAGTATTTATTGGTAGAAGTGGTTTATGGGCATTGTTTCTAACTTCATTGCCTTTGAGACTGGTTCTCTTGTGCTCTTAGTGATTCTGGAAATTACTCAATATCCAACAAGTTAATTAATTTCCTGCTGGAATCAACCGAAGGTGGCTTTGGTTGCTTCAAATTAAATAACGTGACATAAGATCTGTCAATTTAAAGCCTTCCTCTGAGAGAGAAAATTATGTGAGGCCAGGGAGATGTTTTGTCAATTGTTCTGACAGCAAGGATTTCTTCATTTTTTCCTGATTGCATTCTTCCTTTGAGTTTGAGCTTTGAAATTTCCCTCCCATATCTAGATTAAACCTACAAAGAACATATCTCCAATAACATTAAGAAAATTATCATTTAGGGGTACTCAAAGTTACTTCCCTAAAATGCGATTGGCTTTTTTTCTACCTTAAATATAAATTTTCTTTTATGCTGTTTTTTTTGGATTTCCTGTTGGAGGTCTCCTCAGTTTTTTGGTTTTTTGTCCTAAGTGTGGTTTATAAAAACTTATTTTTAATCAAGATTTTGTCTCACTGTGAGAGAGCAAAAAACAAGAAAACTATTTAAATAAAACTGGAAAATAAAACAATTAAATGTTGTGTGCTTGGAAATTTAGAGATAGCTAAATTTAACACCAATTTAAAAAGGTTAAACTACTGTGTATTTGTTACAGGAGACATCAGTAAGAATTACCCAAAGTTGGAAAATGCTAAATACTTCATGTTTCTTGAAATTTACTTGGTTCTAAAATAAAATCATTTAGTGGAAGTTAATAAAAAGTAATATTTTAAAGAAGTACTAGAAGTGTGGAAGAGAAAGTGTCCAAGTTATTTGTTGATATAAGGATTTACAGTAATTTAAAGAAAATATGTCTATTGCTATATCACTTATTTTTTAGTTTATGTTCTCTTTGTCCTAGAGAATTTAATAATAAAAGTAAACCTCTCCTTAGAAAAATCACTGCCCCAAACAATATTTTGTACATAATTTTATAGGATTCATTGGCCCATTGAAATCCATCCTATCTTAGGGTTCTTGGCTATCAAATTTCTGTTCTATTCTAAATAACCTACAAAAAGAAATTCAGTCAATTTTTCTGCAATTAATTTGTCAATTTACATGATCACATTAGAGATTTAACTCTTCTTTAGAATTTAAAATTAACTTGATTCAATTAACTTAATCTTATCATATGGAATAGTTTTACTATAGAGTTTAGGGAAACATAAAAGAAGGATAAGTATTAATTATTTTTAAAAAGAATCCTATTTCTATTTGTCTTAAGTAGATTTTAAGTAGAAGAAAGGGGAAAATAGCTTTAGGAAAACAAAAGTAACTTAAAAAGCTGAATCAGATCAGTCACAGCTGTTCACAAGAGCAGGGAGAAAAGGCATTGGCAGATAATGTGGTTACTGAAAATTTGTGCTCACTAGCAGGTAGGCATGTGCCACCTGCTGATCAGTTTGAGCTGGGAATATTCCCATTATGCAACAAGCATGAGTCAGAGCCTGAAAACTGAGAATATATCTTGACAAAGCAAAACCTCTTGGGAGTGGCCAATTTTTGTTTGTTCATTTGTTGGTTTTAGTGCCTTTTTTCTGTTCTAAAAGGAGGTATTATATTGCATCATAAACCTCAAATCAGACTTTGAATACCTGTTGATTTAATTTATAAAGCAATAACATGTTACATATTTGAACTGAAATCTACATTCTGCACAGACTTAACCTCTAGCTTTGATGTTGTTGTTTTTCCTATTTACTGAATCTCCCTTTCCACCAAGGCAGATATATTAAAGAATTTTCAACTGAGTTATAGAAATAATCCTTGGGAGAAGACGCATCAATTTATCCTTATGGTCCAAGGTGGGATACAGACTAAATGTTCTATCAAGGGCTCTTATGATAATGTTCAAAGAGTTATGGACAACCCCTTGAAATGATAAAACCCTTCATAAAAGAAGTCTTCATAAATTCTACACTGTTATCATATAATCCATGTCACCTGACAACATGGCAATTAAATTATTAATCAATACTAAAAAGGTTAAAAGAATAACTCTTTGGAGAAACAAAGATAGGCTCCTAAATAATCAACTGATTATAGATGAATTGAAAATGAAGTTTACAAAATTTTTTTTGAACTGATAAGTATGATTTTAATTTTTATGACTTTTTGTCTGACATATTACCAGATTTTTTTTACAACGTTATTGGAGTATATTTGCTTCACAATGGTGTATTAGTTTCTGCTTTATAACAAAGTGAATCAGTTATACATATACATCTGTTCCCATATCTTTTATATAATTTATAAAAGTACTATATACCCAAACTTGTGGGATGCAGCTAAAGCAGTGCTAAAGGGAAATTTATAGTTTTAAATAATTTATTATAAGACAAAAAAAGATAAATAATAAACTAAGCATTAAAGTCAGAAAAATGTAAACAGAGCAAAGGCAAAAGAATATGACAAAGCACAATAAAAATGAGCATGGAAATTAACAGAATAGGGAACAGATAACATGAGACACAAAACATGCAGCATCAGCAGAGCTAAATGATTATGAACAACAATGCTATGGGAGTTCAGAGGAGGAATGGATTAACTATGGGGGAAGGGAATATAATGTGCTACAGTGAGAAGAATCCAAACTTTGGAGTTATTTGATTGATGCCACCTGCTACTTACTCTAGATATATGATCTAGGTAAGTTACCGAGCCTCTCTAAGTCTCAACTTTCTTACCTGAAAAAAGGAATATGTAATACTTATTTTAAATAATACCTACTTCACAAGGTTTTGGTGAAGATTAAATGACGTTAATTATTAACATTATTTAGTGTACTTCAGCTTTGGCTTTCATCGCCTAAGGAGTGTTTTGGTATAGTAAATTTCACTCAAGACTCTGACTTGCTTAATGTATACATTCTAAAATGCCATTCAGGGATTTCCCTGGTGACACAGTGGTTAAGAATACTCCCGCTAATGCGGGAGGCATGGATTCGATCCCTGGTCGGGGAAGATCCCACATGCTACTGAGCAACAAAGCCTCTGCACCACAACTACTGAGCCTGTGCTCTAGAGCCTGCAATCCACAACTACTGAACCCACGTGCCACAACTACTGAAGTCCACGTGCCTAGAGTCTGTGCTCCGCAACAAGAGAAGCCACTACAATGAGAAGCCTGTGCACCTCAATGAAATGTAGCCCCACTCACCACAACTAGAGAAAGCCCATGTGCAGCAAAAAGACCCAACGCAGACAAAAATAAATAAATAAATAAATTTATTAAAAAATGAAATAAAATGCCATTCAGTAGCCTATAATACACATGTACGAAGGGAAACACACCTTTATGATTAAAATTCTAGATTTTGAAAACTCTCTGGATTAAAATATATTTCTTCTTAGTTTTTTTCCACAACAAAAAATGACCTCTCATTTGTAATTCATTCAATATATTTACCATAAATAATTGTGTGCCAAGTCCTGGGCTTAGCAATCAGATGCTTTGGGTCACTTTCAGCTGACTGACAGACAGGCACAGTCTCTTGAAAACTGGCTTCATTATTTTTTTTGTCATCCATTTTGTTTTGAGTGAAGACATGATTCATTCTTACAATTATTGAAGGACAGGATACAGTTCAGTTTTAAAGAATAGGAAGAAGGCTCATTTGAACTTCTAAATGCTTAAAAACAAAATTTTCCCCCACTGATTTGACTATGTGCATTGGAAAACATACAATTGTTTGCTTCCTTAAATGAATCTATCTATGTGGAATTTTACATGGTTGTTAACCATCTGGAAATTAAGCATTTACTTGCAGATGCTGGAGTCATGGAGACACAACTTGAGTGAAAAAAAAAAGCAGGTTTTGAAAAGGGATTCACAATGGAGAAGTATCTAACATTCCCAGTATTGTGATTACCTAATATCTTACTATTTGGGGCTATAGCTATTATACAAACAAAGTGGCAGTATGAAGTCCTTTGAAGAGAATAAGAAAATTGTGTCCTTCCAACCTGTAATTCTTTAAATATTAGTACTTTTCTCAAGAAGGAAAATATACAAGAATTGTTAAAAATTTTATAAACCCAATGTAGTTGTCAATCTTAATAATTAGAACAATTAACTGCCCAGCTAATATAATGAACTGTACTAGAAATGCTTCTCAAAACAAGCACACAGACACTACCACTACTGCCACCATAAACAGAAAACTAAGATTTAATGGAAAATGTTTTTAATGGCCCCTGTTAAAGGTAAGCCATTTTAAATATACATGGAATCAATTACTATACAAATCGAATGTTAATTTTTGTTTTATGTCTATTGACATTATTGAGATAAACATGAGTTTACTTGTACTAATTTTAAAATGTCCTAATAGAGATGCATAAGGCTTTTCAATCCCATATATACAAGATAGAATAAGTAGGAATAATAGAGTCTCCTATGGAGAGCTACTACTACACCCCAAATAACAGAGCTTCATACGGGCTTTTTAAATTCCTGTGGCATAGAGTGACACTAATAATTTATGAAAAAGAAACAGAAGAGGCAGAAAGAAAGGAATTGCTAGAAGCGAAGTTAGTGAACACACACCTCCAAGCAACTTGCTTTTGTGGTCAGTGGAGTTGGAAAGGATGCCAGCCAAGAGTGGAAAATGTATAATAGTTGGTACAATCAATTTGCTTGAATATTTCCCCAAAGATCTAAAAGCATTTATTAAATATTTAAATAAAGAATTAAAAGTTTCAGCTAAATGTGGATATCATAAGAAAGATTTGGGGTTAAAAGCTGTCTTCCTTTAATTGAATGTCAAGGTCTAATAATAGTCATCATACCTAAGTTTTGGAGGATGTAATTTTCTGGTGCCATGAAAACTTCCTCCACTTTACTGAGGTTGTTTTTTTTTTTTTTTTTTTTTTGCAGTACGCGGTCCTCTCACTGTTGTGGCCTCTCCCGTTGCGGAGCGCAGGCTCAGCGGCCATGGCTCACGGGCCTAGCCGCTCCGCGGCATGTGGGATCTTCCCGGACCGGGGCAGGAACCCGTGTCCCCTGCATCGGCAGGCAGACTCTCAACCACTGTGCCACCAGGGAAGCCCCTACTGAGTTTTTAAGAGACCTAAATCTTCTTGTTGTCTCTCTGTTATTGATGATGTCATTTATCCTCTTGGGTCTGCTACTATTTTATTTAGCTAGAGGCTATTTACATCAAAAGATTTGCTTAACTAGGTGAAAGTGCACAGGAAAAGTATTGCAAATATTTTTAAAAGCAATGTTAATCAAAGTTCTGCTAATCTTCAGCCCTTTGCATTTTAGTAGTGTTATGCAATATAACAAGAAGTAAAATAATTTTAAAGGGAATAAAATGTAATGGCTAGATGGGGCATTATATCAAGGTGGATCTGAAAAAGTAATAAGCAGAATTCAAGGAAAGCCCAGAGAGTATATGGTGAAAGGTCTCTCTCATGCTTTTGTCTCCAAATCATCTACTTCTGCACTAGAGACAAACGACTAGTATCAATTTATGTGGACCCTTCCATAGATTTTTTTAAATATAAGAATATGTGTATATGTACATGCAAATATAGTTTTAATTTTTTAAATACAAAAGTTAGCATGATATACAGTTCTGCATCTGTTTTTTATTACTTGATTTATTACAGATTATTCCATACTAGCAGAAAATGAACCTATTCTTTGTTATGCCTACCTAATATTCAATTGTGAAACATGATTTATCAAGTTCCTTACTGATGAACATTTAATTTGTTTTCAGTCTTTTGGTATTATTAAATATGGTGCAATAAATTACCTTGGGAAAATATAATTTCACACACTTGCAAATATTGCTGTAGAATAGAATAGATTTCTGAATTGGAACTGCCAGGGCAAATGGTATGTGCATTTTTAAAGCAGCTTTATTGAGGTATTTTTGACATACAATAAACTACACATAATTAATTTAAAAAATGTCCTATAAGTATCAATTAAGTCCATCTTGTTTAATGTGGCATTTAAAGCTTGTGTTTCTTTATTTATTTTCGTTTCAGGTGATCTGTATATTGGTGAAAGTGGGGTGCCAAAGTTCCCTATTATCATTGTGTTACTGTCGATTTCCCCTTTTATGGCTGTTAATTTTTGCCTTATGTATTAAGTTCTTCCTATGTTGGGTGCATAAATATTTACAATTGTTATATCCTCTTGGATCGATCCCTTGATCATTATGTAATGTCCTTCTTTGTCTCTTGTAATAGTCTTTATTTTAAAGTCTATTTTGTCTGATATGAGATTTGCTACTCCAGCTTTTTTTTTGATTTCCATTCGCATGGAATATCATTTCCCATCCTCTCACTTTTAGTCTGTCTGTGTCCCTAGGTCTGAAGTGTGTTTCTTGTAGACAGCATATGTATGGGTCTTGTTTTTGTGTCCCTTCAGCCAGTCTATGTGTTTTGGTTGGAGCATTTAATCCATTCACGATTAAGGTAACTATCAATATGTATGTTACTATTAACATTCTCTTAATTGTTTTGGGTTTGTTATTGTAGGTCTTTTCCATCTCTCATGTTTCCTGCCTAGAGAAGTTCCTTTGGCAGTTGTTTTAAAGCTGGTTTGGTGGTGCTGAATTCTCTTAACTTTTGCTTGTGTGTAAAGGTTTTAATTTCTCTCTCAAATCTGAATGAGATCCTTCCTGGGTAGAGTAATCTTGGTATAGGTCTTTCCCTTTCATCACTTTAAATATGTCCTGCCACTCCCTTCTGGCTTATATAGGTTGTGCTGAACAATCAGCTGCTAACGTTTTGGGGATTCCCTTGTATATTATTTATTGTTTTTCTCATGCTGCTTTAAATATTTTTTCTTTGTATTTAATTTTTGATAGTTTGATTGATATGTGTCTTGGCGTGTTTCTCTTTGGGTTTATCCTGTATGGCACTCTCTGTGCTCCCTGGAGTTTATTGCCTATTTCCTTTCCCATGTTAGGGAACTTTTCCACTATAATATCTTCAAAAATTTCTCAGACCGTTTCTTTTTTCCTTCTTCTGGGACCCCTGTAATTTGAATGTTCATGTGTTTAATGTTGTCCCAGAAGTCTCTGAGACTGTGCTCAATTATTTTCATTCTTTTTTCTTTATTCTGCTCTTAGTAGTTATTTCCACCATTTTATCTTCCAGCTCACTTATCTGTTCTTCTGTCTCAGTTATTGATTCCTTCTAGCGTTTTTTTTTTTTTTTTTTTGCGGTATGTGGGCCTCTCACTGCTGTGGCCTCTCCCATTGTGGAGCACAGGCTCTGGACATGCAGGCTCAGTGGCCATGGCTCACGGGCCCAGCCACTCCGTGGCACGTGGAATCCTCCCAGACCGTGGCACATCCCCTGCATTGGCAGGCAGACTCCCAACCACTGTACCACCAGGGAAGCCCTTAGTGTATTTTTAATTCCAGTAATTGTGTTGTTCATCACTGTTTGTTTGCTCTTTAGTTTTTCTAGATCCTTGTTAATAGTTTCTTTTATTTTATCCATTCTGTTTCTCAGAATTTGGATCATCTTTACTAACATTACTCTGAATTCTTTTTCAGGTCGGTTGCCTATTTTGTCTTCATTTATTTGGTTGTAGGTTTTTACCTTGCTTCTTCATCTGTCACAAAAATTTTGGCATTTCTTTTTTTGATGGGTGGTGCTGTATTCGTGTCCTACTGGGTTTTTGGCCTGAGAAATCCAGCACTGGAGTTTGCAGGCAGTTGGATAGAGCTGGGTTTTGGTGCTGCGATGAGGACATCTGCGAGGTCTCACTCTGATTGGTATTCCCTGGGGTCTGAGGTTCTCTGTTAGTCCAGCAGTTTGAACTTGGAGCTCCCAGCACAGGTGCTTGGGCCCAACCTTTACTCTGGGAACCAAGATGCTGCAAACATTGTGGTGTGGTTAAAAAAACAAAATAGGAAGAAAGAAAAAAAGGAGGAGTACAATATCAAAGAATAGAAAACAAAATAAAATTAGAATGATAAAAAATATATTAGGAAAAATAAAATATAATTGAAACAACTGCAACAATGTAAAATAAAACCAGAACAGAAAAATGAAAAAAAGGGGGGGGCGGTTAGGGAGAACAAGTGAAAAGGAGAGATCACTAACAAAGTATAAATCACAACAAAAAAAAGAAAAATAAAAGATTTATTAGGAAAAATAAAAATAGAATCAGCAACAATGAATCAACAAGGTAAAACAAAACCCCAGTCTAAAAGAGAAAAAAAGAAAAGAAAAGAAAAAAAAAGCCTTTGCTCTTGAGGTGTAGTTTAGGCAGGTGTGGAACTTAGGCAGGGGAGGGGATTCGGGTGGGGTGGGTGGGATCTAGGCGGGTGGGGATGGTGATGTTTGAGAATGGGGTGGGGTCTAGGCAGGGGGAAGTTCAAGTGTGAGGCAGGACCTGTGCTTAGGACCTGTGCAGAAAGGGAGAGGCAGCAGGTGGAAAGGAGGGCCTGTGGAGTGAGGAGTTCCCGAGTTTGGAGGTAGGGCCCTGGGTGAGGTTGTGTGGGTGGTGTTTAGGCCCAGCACATTGGAGGGGGTCTCCGAGTGTAGAGGTAGGGCCTTGAGTGGTGGTGTAGGGGCAGGGCTTGGGCTCTGCATGGCAGGAGGGAGGCTCTGAGGGCACAGGATTAGGCCCGGGAGCCCAACAGGCTTCCCAGTGCCTACGTGGACAGGTAAAGCACTGGCCCCATTCCCTTCCATTCCTTCACGCTCCTCCCTCACCATCTCCTCCAGGATCTCCCTCGTCGCCACTGGACCCCTAACTGTGGGTGGGTCCCGCTGGGTATATGAACTCCTCCCCTCCCCAGCCGCCCCTCATGGGTGCCGGTCTCATAGGTCTGGCCTTTACTTTTGCTCCCCCTTCCCCCCTCCCCCTCCCTCAGGACCCGGGTGGTGGAGGGAGCCTTGGTAGGCAGAGGATCAGGCCCGGGATCTCAGCAGGCTCCTGGGGGTCCAAGTGGGCAGGGGAAACCTGGCCATGCTCCCTTTTGATCCTCAGCCCTCCCAGGAGTTCCCCAATTTCCCCCTTCGGGGGTGGCATCCCTTCCCCTCTCCCAGCTGCCCCTCAAGGGTGCCAGTCCTGTCCTCCCTCCACTTCTCCTCCCCCTTCACTCCCCCCAAGCCCCACATCCTACCTGGTCACTGGGGGTTTCTCCCATCCCTTTAGGTGTCTGTGGTCCCCCACTGGTGACAGGTAGGTGTCCTAATTGTGAGGAGACGTGAATTCCCTGCCCTCGTAGTACGCTGTCTTGACTCCTCAATATTTGAACTTTTAACACCCTAAAATAGTGTTTTTAAAGGAAGTCTCAAATTACTTCATTAGTAAACTATTGCTGAGTTAAATGTAGGACTCTAAAATTCAAATCTCCTAATTCACCAAGATAATTTTCAGTGACGTGGACTGATCAGAATAGCATTTGAAAAGTCCAGAGACACAGTGACTTAAGTGAGCTAATGCTTTATTTTACTGTCTATATTTGCAAAACAAGACCACAAAATACAAAAACTTGACTCCACTCATTAAGATGTGGGTCTCAACAGAAAGCTTTCCTACTATGAATCTCTTTAGCAGTATCAATGCTATTTGGCAAAAGTATCTATGGGGGTTTGGTCCCTCAAGGTCAATAGGCAAAAACAGGGACATGTTATGATGTTGAAATTTAAAGATAATTGTTCCTTGGACAGCTCTTGGTAGATGAATTTTAACTAAGGAGGAGCTTAATAAATGCCACAAATTATCTTTCATTAAAGCAAAAACTAAACTGCAACACAGTTTCATAGAATAAATAACTAAAGTCCTTCTTTTTAAAACAAGATTATCTCTTTTAGTGTCTGTGGGAACTTTCCCTGAGCATCTAACAACTAAAACCCCATGTTTATTTCTATTAACCTTACAACATTCTAAGAGACTCACTTGAGAAACACGATGATTTAATTATTTGAACTTGAATAGAAAATACTCCATCGACTGTGACAAATAATGGTAAATTTAACAGCAATTATTAAGGTATGAAAAAGAGTTTTGTGAATTACAAAATTCTGACCAAATCTCTTGGGCAGTTAGGGAAAGTTTCAGCAAAAGTTTAGCATTGTCTCATTGAAATATCTATTTTAAAATATATCAAAAGTTTGGGTTATCCTCCCAGATGTTAATTTCACTAAGTTATTAAATACTTAAGATTTATATACTTTTCTTTGTGTGTGTCTCTCCAGTTTCCAACAAAGCTTTCATTTTTTTCCATGGTTGCACATTCTAATTGTCCAAGCAGGAAAGAAACCAGAGTAGACTCTGACCACATACTAATTAATGTTTATCTGCCCTGCTCTAGGAAAGGTCTAAATCATGTTTGAAAATTAGGTACTAGTTCCTTACACATCATGGCCATAAAATGCCATTGTTTCTGTATGAGGTCCTCAGCAATGCAATTGCTTACAAGATACCTATTTTTTGCACTGATGACTTCTGAAATAGGGTAGGCTTCAGGCTCAAGGCAGTAAAGTAGGGCTAAAGGTGAGCTTCCGGGAGCATTGCAGCAGAAGAGTCTGAAAAACAGACCTGGAATAATAACTGAAAATCTTTAGAGTATTCTGTAATACTGGTAACTGTCCAAGAAAGAGAATGAGGCAAGCTCACAGCCAGAAAAAAAACAAGGCAGTAATGTGGCCTCTGCAGCTCCTGCTGCAATGATCCTGTTGGTCTCTTTCTCCTTGAAAGCCTATTCTTCCTTTTCCTTAGTATCTTTATCTTGGGTTTTTTCTTTCCTATTTGTTCAAGTGCTTCTTCCCCACCCATTTCCTTGCTGGGACCCTTCCTTGTTTTCTTTTCTCCAGGGTGGATGCTCATCCTACTTGATTCTTATTTTTATTCCTTTTTCCTTTTTCCCTGGAGTGTCACTCATATGCTTGGCTCCAACTCTAACTCTAAGCTATTGACTCCAACCTCAACAATCCTGTTTCCTCACCATAGCTCCTAATGCCTGTTGTACATCCCACCTGAGTGCTCAGCTCTCACTTGAACTCAATATATCAAAGCAAATTTTGATACTTTCAACAGTTGCTGGCCACACAGCACCTGACTCACATCAGTCAGTATGCTGGGCAGAGGAGATAATCAATGAAGAAGATATGCTCCTTATGCTCTTGAAATCCAAAGTCTAGCAGGGGCAATAGGTATTAAGGAAGTTGTCACACAATAATTATTCTAATTATGATAGTTAAAGGTACAAGGTATTGTACTACAATCTAGTCTATTTTGGGCATTTAGGAAGGCTCCTGTACAAGCAAAATATTTTAGACTTTATAATCCTTTTATAACAATGTTTACTTTCCTGTATTCTTTCAATAAGTTGGAGAATTCTTTAGGCCTGTCCTTTCTGATTTATTCTTAAAAATGGATTTCTTACAGCAGCTTTGAAAAATCAAACTCTCTGAATTAGCAGATTTAGTGAAAAGCTACTTGAAGAAACTTTAGGTAAATTTGGCAGTTGAAAACATTTATAAAAATAATAATGCGGGCTTCCCTGGTGGTGCAGTGGTTGAGAGTCCGCCTGCCGATGCAGGGGACACGGGTTTGTGCCCCGGTCTGGGAAGATCCCACATGCCGTGGAGCGGCTGGGCCCGTGAGCCATGGTCGCTGAGCCTGCGCGTCCGGAGCCCGTGCTCTGCAACAGGAGAGGCCACAACAGTGAGAGGCCCGCGTACCACAAAAAAAATAAATAAATAAATAAAAATAATAATGCTTAGGGTGATAATAATAATTTGGTGATGATGGTTTAAATTCTCTAGCTCTATTTTCTCATGTAAGCTACCCAAAGTAGCATTCCAAGAAGTGCCACTTATCTGCCAAGTAATAATGGTAAATTACTCATATAGCTCATATTACTAAAGGGGATCCACATTCACTATAATTCAATCACATGGCCTTTCCTGAACCATTCTACCCTACTGTGCATCTCTCCTCCATTTGAAAATATATGTGTATATATATATATATATATATATATATATATATATATATATGCATCTTCTTTATTCCATTATTACTTAGTCAAACTCCTATTCATCCCTTATGGCCTATATAAAATGTCACTTCCTCATGGAAATGTCCAATAAATACTTTGCATTGGTTTCAAATAACTAATCTGACAGGGCAGCTTACTTTATGCACAAAGAAGAGTCAAAGATGAAATTCTTTTATCTAACAGGGAAAATGGCAGTTTACAACTCTTCTAGAGTTAGATGTTCATCTGAAAATGATTATCCAATGATAACTAGTTAACATTAAGAACTTTCATAGAATAAACCCTACATTCCTTGAAGTCCTTTAAATGTCTTTAGGAGAAATGCAAATCAAAACTACAATGAGGTATCACCTCACACCAGTCAGAATGACCATCATCAAAAAACCTACAAACAGTAAATGCTGGAGAGGGTGTGGAGAAAAGGGAACCCTCTTGCACTGTTGGTGGGAATGTAAATTGGTACAGCCACTATGGAGAACAGTATGGAGGTTCCTTAAAAGACTAAAAATAGAACTACCATATGACCCAGCAACCCCTTTACTGGGCATATACCCAGAGAAAACCATAATTCAAAAAGAGTCATGTACCACAATGTTCACTGCAGCACTATTTACAATAGCCAGGACATGGAAGCAACCTATGTGTCCATTGACAGATGAATGGATAAATAAGATGTGGCACATATATACAATGGAATATTACTCAGCCATAAAAAGAAACAAAATTGAGTTTTTTGTAGTGAGGTGGATGGACCTAGAGTCTGTCATACAGAGTGAAGTAAGTCAGAAAGAGAAGAACAAATACTGTATGCTAACATATATAGAATCTAAAAAAAAAAAAATGTTCTGACGAACCTAGGGGCAGGACAGGAATAAAGACACAGATGTAGAGAATGCACTTGAGGAAATGGGGAGGGAGAAGGGTAAGCTGGGATGAAGTGAGAGAGTGGCATTGACATATATACACTACCAAATGTAAAATAGATAGCTAGTGGGAAGCAGCTGCATCACACAGGGAGATCAGCTTGGTGCTGTGTGTCCACCTAGAGGTGTGGGATAAGGAGAGTGGGAGGGAGATGCAAGAGGGAGGGGATATGGGGATATATGTATACAAATAGCTGATTCACTTTGTAATACAGCAGAAACTAACACATTGTAAAGCAAGTGTACTCCAATAAAGATGTTTTTAAAAGTCTTTAAAAGGTGCCTTTCTTAAGACTTTAACAAGAACATATTGTAAACCCATCTAACACCTGTCAAGGGCCCCTATTAAGTCTCTTTCAGACACCAAAGAACTGGAAAATTACTGAAGACTGCAAGTCTATTCTCTGAAGAACCACATCCTACAGAGACACAGCCGGCCCGGGTACTGCTGTGGACCAGAATAGACATAAACCCACCCCCTTTTCCTGCACCTTGCCCTGTGAAGCCCAGTAAAAGGCTCAAACTTCCACCCTTCAGTGCCGATTCTACTCTGTGAGTCTGGCCCCTTTCCTCCCTTGGAAAGTGAATAAAAACTTTCTTTTCTTCTCTTGCTAATATTTCTGTGAATTCTTTCACAATCCGCATTGGCTCACCTAACACATATTTTCATAATTACTAGACACAGAATAGATCTTACTTTTATTTCTTCAGTAGGCTTCTATAAAATAAAAGTATGGTTAGCTTAAAAAATATACTTAGGTCTCTTCCCCCAAGCTAATTTTGGGCAGCATAACAGAAATGTCTGGAGTTTTAGGACATTTTCCAATAGGGAAAGGGAAACAGAAAACTCTAGACTAAAGTGTGACAAGTGGTGGGTGGGGAGATCAGGAAAGGAAACCAAGAATGAAACGTGGGAAGGAGTTTTGGCAGCACAAAGCCTCCAGACTGCACCCACACATCCTCACCTGCAACTCTATAGATTCTCTACGCAGGTGGCTCCAATTGTATTAAAATGTTACAACCAACGTAGGGTAGGTCCTCAAATCACGAAAACAGTTCCTCCCTGAGTTAGTCTTGCCAGTGGGCAACTCAGTGCTTTGGCGCTTTAAAGGAAGGTGGATACCCATAACCCTCCGTCCCTCCGTACCCCCTCTCCTGCTTCGCGGTACTCCGCGTCCTGATCTCTGTCTCCCCCTGGTGGTGAGCGTCCGGGGACCCTCAGGCGCTCGGGTGACGCTGGAGGGAAGGTGCCTGTAATAAAGGTCGCTGTAATGGAGGGGAGCGGCGGGTACCTCCCGTGGCTTTTGTAGCTTCTGCATCCTGGCACAAGTCTGGCGGCCCCAGAATCCAGTTTCCAAACACGGGGCTCACTCCAGCTCAGTTCTGCTTTTATCCGTCCAGGTTCATTCACGTCTTGCCGGGTGGGGTCAGAGTGAGGGAGGTCTGTTTTGTGTTTGTGATTCAGGTTTTAGAGCGTAACTTCCATGCATTTGGAAACGAGGGGGCGCAGAAGAGCCCCGAAAGTAGAAGGATTGTCACCTTTAGACCTCCATGTTCCGAAGAACTGAAGGAAGAGGGAAACCAGATGGCTCCCTTAAATCCCATATAGTTTTTTTTCCTCTCCATTTTAGGTCCACCCTGCTCTCGTCTTGTTACATATATTGATCTGTTACTTTACCACCGCATACATAAGGTTGGAGATCGTCCCCAAAGTCCGTCTCATCCTCCCCAATCCTTAAGCGGCCGCGGGGGACCAGTCCAGAAGCGGGGACTCGGCTCGTCTGTCCTATGGCGTAGTGGGGGGGTACCTCCGTGGACTCTGAGGGCGAGGTGAGGATCACCGCTGGATGGGAAGGGGTGGGGCTTATGATGCGGGATTTAGGAACTGTAGTGGGTGTGGAGAGGCGGAGACAAAACCCTAACCGCACTCCAAACGGGGCTGGGCTTGCTCTACTAGACGGTTGGGTTCTGGGTCTGCTGCCCCCTATCGCGCCAGGCTGCCCGGTGGCTCCGCAGAGCCTGACGCTCAGAGCCGGGAAAGGATCGCGGAGTGTCCTCAGCCGGGGCTGCTGCCTGCAAGGAGGGGGCGGGGAAGCTAAGAGCCCGGTGCGCCACTTCCCCGGCAGCTTCGGCTTGTGCAGGCCTGGCTTGCTGCTGCCTCGCGGCTTTGCACTGAGGTCCGCCTCTCCCCTCCCTCCCACTTCCCGCGAGCTGCCTCCGCCTTCTTCCTCTTCCTCCACCCTCAACCCTCAGCCCCGACTGTCGGGAGCTGGGCTAGGAGCCCTCAGTCGGCCGGAGCTCTGGATGTGGGCGCCAGACAAGCCCACGGCGCCTACCTCCAAGATGGACAGCCGCTACACCAGCACCGCCGGCCTCGGGGATTTAAACCAGCTGAGCGCAGCCATCCCGGCCACACGAGTAGAGGTGTCCGTGTCCTGCAGGTGAGGACGCAGCCCTCCCCCTCCCTCCTTCTGCCCTTCCATCTACCCGGTCGGTAGCGCTTGGCAAGCTCTCAGGGTACCCCGAGGCTTTGCGCGGGTGTGAAGTTGCGCAGTGAGTGGGAAATAGCCCAATTGTGGGTCTCGAGTCACCGCCGGGTCGAGTGACAGAGCGGAGAGCCGCAACTAGGAGCGAGTGTGGGCTACGGGACTGAGACTTAATTTTCTTTCTGGGAAATGCTGTAAAAGTTGGCTGGGCTGTGACTCAGCGGCGGGAACCCCTGGCCGCCGCCCACTTTACAAGCCCTTTTTCACGTCGCACACCCGAGCTGTAGGGTTGGGTGATGACAGGAATCTAAGGGGACAGCTTGCCAAAAGCGCTTGTGAGCAATGCGCGCAGTGGCCCAGGACTCCCTCTGGTAGGCGTGTGCAAACCTGCTGTTTGCATGGTTGGCTCCAAACTCGGCAGCTTCCTCCCCACCCACTTCCTGGAGCCATCCAGCTTGCTTCCCGCCCCCCGGGGCGATTTCGGCTAGGTGGAGATTTCGGCTGCAGCCTTACCTAAAATGTGGGAAGTCAAGACTTTTTGCCTGCAAGTGGATACATTTGAGTGTGTGTAACAACCTACACTCTGCTGTACATTTCAAACTCCTTTGCCGTGACGTTCTTTGGGTCAGTTTCCTTGTAAATGAAGCAGCATAATTGCTATATTGCAGAAGATTTTGAGAAAGAGATGGACAGACTACACTAAATTTGTAATGGCAACAGAAGGAGAGAGAGAACTTGCAAATTATACTACTGACTGGAGCCCACTCCCTTGTTTGCATACTTTGATCTTTCTCAGTGGAAAGCTCTTCTCACCTGTCCACTTTTCGCTTGTTTTTAATGCCCTCAAATCCTCCCCTTCCTTTTTTTAGCAAAACAAGGAAAAAATCTTGAAGAAATCTAATAAACATGGGTAATCTTCGATGTAAATAAGCCCCAAGGCATAAACTGCTATCAACCCAGTGGTATTTAATTTTGCATTGTCACAAGACTAAGCTTAAAAGCCAAAAGAATGATTTATTATTATTATTTTTTTTGGTGGAAACTCAAGCACCAACACTCCCTTCCCCCGAGGTATTAGGGGATAGGTGTTAGATAGCTTTATAGCTATCCTTGAAACAATATCCCATGATTGCTTGCTTCCTCTTAAGTGACCTCAGACCATAACAGTAATTCTGATAGTGGTTGCTAACATTAAGCTTTTGCCTTATTGTGGTCACTGCTTTAAATGCTGCCTGAGATTTCTGTCAATTGAACAAGTGAAACTGTATGGAAAATTCTTTTTAGACCTTAATTTCAAGGCCCTTTTCTTTTCTCTGAAGCTAGCTTTGCATGCTAGAGGGAGATTATTAATGTATACAGATAATGCATAGCCTAAAGTCCTACAATAACAGCATTTTCTAGAGTTCTTACTCTCTGCTGAACATCCTGCAAGTCTGAATGGCATGTGGCCTGTACATGGAATGAATGCAAATGTAAATTAAATCTGAATTCCCCATAAGCTCTTTAGGGGTGATGGGGAAATTATACCTTAGCTGGTCTTTCTGCCAATAAGGTCTGTATTTAACTGCTTTTTTTGTTGTTGTTTTTTTCCTCCCTTTGATGCTTGTTTGC
This sequence comes from Mesoplodon densirostris, assembly GCF_025265405.1. Lineage (NCBI taxonomy): Eukaryota > Metazoa > Chordata > Mammalia > Artiodactyla > Ziphiidae > Mesoplodon > Mesoplodon densirostris. The sequence goes on along the minus strand of NC_082671.1, from coordinate 31,111,287 downwards.
TATGGGTGTAGTACTGGGAATCCTGAAGTCAATTGGCTTTAAGCCAGTTTCTTTCAGCTTGCTACCTCAGAACCTGGAGATCCCCTTGTTTCAGCCTTTTATAATACCACTGATTTATGTATTGTTTTTAATTTTTAAATGTCCAAATAGAAAATAGGTTCTGAAAGAGAACCCAAGTACTTATAGTACTTATACTGTTGATAATTGGATCTTGTAATGATAGATGGTGGTGTCTTTTGGGCTTTGGCATAAGAGACCTGGTTATATATTCTGGCTTTGTGACTTACTCGTGTTGTTGCCTTGGAGCAAGTCTTTCAACTTTCTAATGTCTAAAATGAAGATAATTATGGTATTTATATAGGGTGTTACCAGAGTTTAATAAAATGATATTTGAAAAATACTAACGCGATGTATGACACAAAAGAAAGTGTTAAAAATGTTAGTTATTATTATGATATTGGAAATAGTATTTATTGAATAAATACATTATATATGATTCAGCTATGGAATTCTGTAAATAGTCCTCTTTTGAACTTCAATAAATTGGTTAAAGGATACAAGGATAGAGGTGGCCTTGAGATACCTATTCCCTCTTTTTCTTTCTTCTTTGATATGTATAAAAAGCGTATTTCCTGGTTGTTTGTGGGGATTTTACTTAGCAACAAGGCGCAGATGTAGGCCCCTTAGCCTTACTATGTGCAAGCAGAGCAAGGAATTACCTTGCCTTTTCATATTGAAGACTTCTTATGATTTGCTGACAACCCTTTTGATAACCTCCTTTCACTGTGTCCAATCTAAGACTTTGTAAAAGTTTTATGATGTTTGCATCTTCATTTTGAGGGAGGTGAGAAAATCAGCAATTGAAGCTTGAAGCTAAACACAATTCATGGAAATCATTTCATCTATTCACTTATGGAAGTGTTTGAGTGTCTCATATGTTTAGCCCTATGCCATGCTCCATGAGAAATGCAAGAGAAGTTCGCTGAAAACATAAAATCTGGTTGGGAGATAAATATAATATTAGATTATATAACACACAATAACATAGGACTAAATCCAAAGATGAGGTTCATGCACAGGTAGGGAGGAGATCATTGTGGAACAGAGTACTTGGAATATGCTGCAAAGAGGAGATGGGGCTCGAGTGGAGACAAGACAGATTGGCATGGTTGGTATGAAAGGGCAGTATATGTGGAGTTTCCGTAGTAGCTACAAAGTTGGTGTGTTAGAGTGACAAGTACACTTTTCTGCTATATTTATGTAGAGATAAGCTCCTACTCTTTGACCTAACCTTCTACTCATTATTTAGCTCTTATTGCATTCATTTTAAAAATTATGTTAATTTTTAACATTTAAGATTTTTAAGTTATTGGGTTACCTAATTAAAGTGTCTATAGCTTAAATGATACAACCTTAGAAACATAAAGTAACATATAACATTCCTGTTTTATTCTGAAAACAGATTAACATAGAATAATGTTAAAACCAATGGGAAAAATAATATGCAGTAATTAACTGTTTTCCCTGGAACCTTGGTTTGTTGCACTATTTCTCACACACTGTTTTGATGATTTTTGTCATTTTCTCGGATTGAGAAATTAGCTTATCAAGTATAAAAGCAGGGAGGGCAGTCTATATTTCTAGATTTTGTAGGTTAGGTATCACATGTAAATCCTTTCAAAACAATAATCCTGTAAAGGTGATAAAACTAATTTTAAAATCTAGTGTGGAAGGAAGAATACAAAGTGGAAAAGTAATTCCTACTTTGTACTACGAAATGCACTTCCTGACCTGGCCATAACTGTCTTGCCTAATCTCCCACTACTCCTCGCATGATCTCTGTGACTGAACATAGTCTAACAAATATGTGCTTACTATATGCGAAAACTAGGGCCAGGTAAATGTGGCTACAGAACACTAATAAGAGGTACAGTCCCAAAGCATGTGCTGTTGTCCTATTGAGCCAAACTCTCTTTGCCTATGTGGCTGTACCACATGCTGTTCTCTGCCCTGAACGCCCCTTCCTCTCTTCCCCTTCTTTTTTGATTAGCTTGTTCTCCTTCTTCAAGGCTCAGATCAAACATCATTTTCTCTCATGACCCTGATCCCTCTTCCAAGCTGGATTTTGCTGTATTCTCAAAGCAGCTGGTATGTACCAATATTATAGTTATAATTCTTGGTCTCTGTAGTCTCCTTGAGGACAAGTTTTGTCTCCTTCATATCTACACATTCTGAACTTGGCATAGGATAAGTAGTCAGTAAATGCTGGATGATGTAATTCTCTGGATGAATCATCTGTCATGGGGAGAGGGGTTTGTCTGTTAAAATACAAACCCTTAGGCCCCACACCAGATCTACTGAATGAAAATCTCTGGGACTAAGGTCCAGGAATCTGTACTTTTAACAAGTTTTCCATGTGCTGGTTACATACATTAAATTAAAAGAAAGGTATTGATGGAATGAACAAATCTATGAATAAATCAACTCTGAACCTAGTATGTGAGTGGTAGTCAGAAATTTCTCTTTGCTTTGGATAGGGCCATTGGTGATTCATTCTCAACTTGCTGACAAGATGTTGTTAGGCTCTCCTGGCACTGCTGACTTCTCAGACACCTCATGTTGCACAAGGCTTATGAATTGTCTTTTGGAAATTTTGTACCAGGCTTTTTCTTCCCATTTCCCTATACACTAAACATTTTAATTTACTTGTTTGATGAGCTAATGACTCTGACTGTAGTTACTTGGTTTGGATTAACAGTACCTGCCTCAGTAAGGTGCTAGGAGTATATTTTTCAATGGCATGCTGGAACTGGCTTAAATGGGATTGAAATAGGAATTCATGTGCTAGTGGTTAAATACAGAGATTTTTAAAAATTTAAGTTATGTAAGTCTAAAATTAAATTATATCAAAGACAAAGTTAAGACATACTCAAAAATTATTACTTCCTAATTATTTTAGTAACTACATTTTATTATTGTCTAGATTCTTTACTATCATCTATGCTCTGTTTCTTAAATCTGTGGGTTGAAAATATTATGCAATTATGTGCTACTGCTCATCTTATCTCAATCCATGTTCAGTGACATCACATTTGGTAGCTTGAAATTGACTGTGGTGGGAATATTTACATCATGGAAAGTGGCAAACACTACAAATCAGGGTTTGATATATTGTTTTGTTGTTGTCTATGCTTAAGACATTCTGTGGGAATCAATTGGCTCTATAGAATTTACAATAAAAGTATTATTTGTATATATTTTATTACTTTTAAATTGCTCAACTACACATACTTTATATCAGTAAAATTTATAATAAATTATGTACATACAACACATACATACATTCAGCTTTTTTGGGGGAAATCTGTTCTTAAACATACTTGCACATCACTGTTTATAGGCCTTTTGTAAAAGAAAAAGCATGAAGGAAAATTACTGCTGCTGTCAGGCTGTCACTATTAGAAATGGTGGTGTCAAGTTCGGCTCGGTCTCTGGTTTTACTTTTTTACTATACTAAGTGGGGTTGTATGATCTTTTATAATCCATGAAAGGTTTTGGCAGCCTGCAAGTGTATTGTGAATGAAACAAGAAGATGAATGAAATTTTGTATACTTTTTCTTCTCTTCTTTTCATGTAGTCCTTTCCACATCTTTATTTTTCTTTTACTTTGAAGATTTTTTTCATTTTTCCATCCACTAGTGGGATGTACTTTGCAAATTTATGTGTTACAGTTCCAACTCATTTAGTGATTAATTGAGCACTGGGGAAAGCAAATTCATTTCCAAGAGACAGAATCTGATTGGTCCAGTTGGAAGTGATCCAGTTTGAAACAGATACTGATGCTGTTCCGAATATCTATGGTGAAAGAGAACCAAAGTGTTCAAACACAATTGGTGGCTCCACTCCAGTCCACATTGGTTTATCGCTTAGACACACTTTACCCTTCTTTTGTCAGACAAAATGTTCGACATTAGCTTGTAAATAGGTTTTCAAGTGATACTGATGAATCATAAAGTTACCATAAGCTAAGGAAATTAGAATACCTGTTATCCTGTTAATGAGGCATGTGACAGGCATGGCCATAACAGCCTATTCTCTGGCTCTGCAGTTCCTGAGGTCCTGTGGTTCAGAATTGTATTCACCCAATAGCGCTTTTTTGGGTTTGTCTTAACCCCAGAGTTTCAGAGAAATTTGTCCTAGGGGCATTTTTGGACAGTGCTTTTGAAGTCTCAATGTGGGAGTTGCGCAGGTATGTCTTAGCAGAGAAAAGCTTTACTCATGTTGTTGTTGTATCAGTAGTTTGGTATGCCCTGCATTTTTTTTTTTTTTTTTTTTTTTTTAGCATTTGGGGTGTTTAAAACAGCCTTGTAATGTGGAGAATGTGAGTCTAGAAGCAATTCATAAAGCAGGGCCCCATAGGAGAGGATGCTAAAGCTGTGCTCTTTTAGGTATGCTGTTTGTGGCATAATAGTCAGAAGCCTGAATTCCCTATTTGATTTTACTCAAGGCAGAGAAGAAAAACAACCCATCTCAAAGGGGTTTTATTCATTTGTTAGCCTGTTTTTATAATAATAACACTTGCTTATTTGAGCCAGTTTGCTTAGCCTTGAGGAGCATGGGTGTGGAAGTAGACCAGTTCTAACACTTGCTAGCCATGAAAACTTGGAAAGTTACTTAATCTCTCTGTTCCTCAATTTCTTCATTTGTAGAGTGGGTATAACAATAGCCCCTACCTCTTATTTTGTTTTGAGGGTTACATAAGCTAATACATTTACATGAGTTAAAACACTGCTTGTCACATTAATTAAGCACTCAGTAATTACAAATAGATATAAGAACAAAATAAAAATCACCCACTATTTCATCAAACTATATGCATTCAGTTCATTTCTTTCTGTTGGGAGGCGGAGATATTGAATGATATCCTGCGAACTGAGAATGAACTTTGAGACTGAAAAATGAAGCAGACAACTCCATAAAGTGCAATTATAAAGTTTATTGTGGGTAACTTACATACAGGTAGGAAAGATCAGGCAAACAGAAGATCCAGAGGCATTCGCAGCTGTGCTTTGTACTGCCAAAAGGGGTATGGGGGATTTAAAGGTACCAAAGTTAAAAACAGAATCTGACTACCAAGTGAGAAGCGCATCCACACAGACTGGAACCAGGGGCACCCACCCCACTTCTGGGTCTCATGACCATTAACCATCTACCTCAGCAAAAGGCCCTCTTCCAGCTTTCATTTTAGATGAAGGCAAGGGTAAAAGTTGATAGGGAACTCATCTGGCTTGGGCACATTCCTTTGTGAGCTAGACTAAAGCTCAGTCACCTGGAAAGGACTGCGGGCCTAAGATAGAGCTGACAAGATGGAGCCAGTATGGTTCAGCTCCACACTCCACCCCTGACATCTATATGGCCTGCACGATCTTATCCACCATTCTTCTGAGAATACCCTAGAGGCAGATATCGGGAGTTTACATGCTGTCCCCACCCATTGTCCCCGTGATGTAAGGTTGAAAGACAGAATACCCCTGGCATTACTTCAGAGCTAGACGTTGGCAGCAATCTGCATACCCAGAAGTCAGAGTGGCTGTGGATGTCAGCATAAGTGGTAGCCCAGGACAAGAATGCATTAGTGGAGGTAGGTGGCACTAATCTTAGAAGGAAAAGCCTAAGGATGATAAGTGTTTTAAAGGTACCAAGAAAGACAAATCTTCATTCAGAAACAACACTGTAGCAGTTTGGTCTCCATGTGCCAGGATCACCCTGGGCTTTGACACTTTTCCAATAGGACAATACCAGACATTTTGTGCCTTTACATCGGAACTGGGCAGGGAGATATTATATGTGGGGGCTTCAGTAGGGGCTCATAAAAGAAGCCCTACTTCAGTCCCCCATTTGATTTCTATGGGGGAGATCACCTTGGTTATGGCTGGGCCTTCACTTAGATAGAAAGATTGAGGAAATACTATGCCAGGGCCTAGCCCTTACCCCCAAGGTATAAGGATGCCAAGCCACCTGGGAGGGGTATACCATTTGTCTCCAATCTAAGATAGTATCCCCAGGTAGGAGGTTCTGTGGCACTCTTAGGATAAGACCCACATCCCATCAGATGGGTCTCAGTCCTCCTCCTAACACTTGTACCTTTAAGGCCCTAGTTGGCAGAGCAGGCACAGTCAGTCTGTCATGCAGACATGTGGCCTGCTGTGGGTTCAGTGTTTTAACAGCCAGAGATGGCTTCTAATAGTGGTGGAGAACATCCTCTTAAAGACCCATCTGGAGAAGGCTTCTTCAATGTCTCTTTCAGTAACCTGTTCGTTCTTTCTACCAGCCCTCTGGCTGTTGGGTTATATGGCAGATGGAAGGTCCATAAAATCTCCTGGGCTTCAGCCCATTCTTTTACATCACATCCAGTGATATGGGTCCCTTGGTTGCTGTCTGTATGAATGGGGATCCAGTACATACTTTCCAACTTGGTCAAGCCCCTAATAGTGGCTGTTCGATTTGCCCTCTTACTGGGAAAGGCTTGTATTAGTCATGTACCTGTGTCCACACAGGTCAATGGGTACTTGTGTCCTTCTGATAAGGGCAGGGGGCTGATATAGTCCACTTACCACCTGGTCACTGGGCTAGTGCTCATCTGATGTGACCAGGAGTATGTCTCAGGGGTCATCGCCACAGGCTACAGTGGGGGCAGTCCCTATCAACTGCCTGCCAGTCAGTGTATTTGATGGAGAGGTATAACCTCTTGGCTATCTCTCAGGTGGTTGGGGCCTCAGTGTCTGTCCTGGTTTTCAGTGAAGCCACTTTGCCACGTCCGAGGGAGTCTGTAACTCTTCCAGGAGGACAGCTCCCTCCTTGGCTAGGGTGTCTGCTTTGTGGTTCCCAGGCAGTGTAGCTGGAGAATGTGCAGAGACGTGCCTTACCTTGATGGCAGCACTGGGTTGTGTGCACACATCCCAGATGTCCCTCTGTAGGTCAGCTCCCCACAGGTGCCATCCCAAGATAGTCCAGCGTTCCTGATGACATTGTGGCATCCACATGGTCAGTCCTTTTCACACAGCCCACTTGTCTGTGGCTGTATAGAGGGGCGTAGATTGATGAGTGATCTCAAGCTATACTGCCCCCAGTTCAGCCCACTGACTGCTGTGCTTAGTGCCTTCTTCAAACCAAATGACATTGAAATCCAGGCAACCTGCTGAAGTGGGCCAAGTGGGGATATTGCCTTGACTGCTGCCATTGGTGAACCATGTCTCAGGAGGAGTGGTCCCGATTCCCTCTTTGACTTGGCTGAGAGGAGGAGCAGTGGGTGGTATCTGAGGGGCCGTGTCTAGATTCACATAAGACACTGGCCCAAGGAGAGCATGGGATTTCTCGGACAGCAGGCTTGAATTGTACACATTACCTTGTTGAAGCTATGGGTGCCACTTTTACAGTGTGCTTACTTGGGCACAGACACTTTTTGGTTTAAGGAGCATGTTCTTAACCCATTCACTTACTGGGAGGGAAGTTTGAACAGGCACTGGTTAGTCCATGGTGAGGCCTTCTGTTTTTGCTGCAGGGCCAGGTAGACTACAAGGAGCTGTTTTTCAGTAGGGCTGCACCTCACTTGTGGTCCCTTCTACAACTGAGAATAAAATCCTAGTGGGATGCATTTCCTTTCCTGCCTTTGCCACAGGCCCTAGCCAGAACCTTTCAGGTGTGAGTCAACATCTAATTCACAGGCAGCGTCCCACATAAGTACTCCCAGAGCCTGAACCTGTTTTACTACAATTTCAGCCTTTTCAAAAGCTTCCTGAAGGTGGATGTCCTAGTCCCATTTTTGTCCCTTTCTAACAGAGAGTACTATAGGGGCCATATTATTTGTGCCAAATGCGGTATGAAAGGATGACAATAATCTAGTGACCCCAGAAAGGATTGTAATTCCTTGACTGACTGGTATGGCCAAGGCTTGGATTTTATCGATAACCAAGGCTGGGGTAACTTTCGTCTTACCTGACCAAATAACTCCCCCAAACTTTCCTGACTGCCCAGGACCCTGGATCTTGTCAGTGTTTATTACATCCTATCCTCAGTTCTGTAAACGTGTCTGTAAAGAGGCAACAGTGACAAGGCATCAGAGGTCAACATACCGTCATCAAATCTAATGAAATAATTCCAGCTCAAGGTGGGGCTTTCACCAGAGTTTTAGACCCTGAGTGACCAAACAATGACAAATGGCAGGACTGTAAATAACTTTGAGGCAAGACCTGAAAGGTCCATTGCCTCCCATCCCAGTTGAAGGCAAATTGATCTTGAGAGCTGGCACACAAAAGAATGTTGTAAAAGGGGTTGCAGAGGTCGGGCACACAACAGAAAGTTTTCAGCGCAGAGGAAAGATAGTAGCAATATTGGAGACATCCACATGGATGGGAGGAAACACCTTATTTAATTCTCTTTAGTCAGCAGTCCCATTAGGCCATTTTACTGGCTGCAACGGGCTATTTTAGGGGTTATGCGTGGATCTAACGACTCCCACATTTTCTAGTTCTTTAACTGTAGTAGTAATTTATTCATAGCCCCCAGGCAGCCTGTACTCTTTGACATTAACACTCTGGCAGGGTAAATGGACAAGGGTTCACTTTACATGGCCCACCAACATGGGTTTCACCACTCTGATGCAAAGGCAGAACTCTCCAGTAGTGGTGGTCAAATCTAGGTCTTGTGAAATATCAACGCCTCGTATATATTCTGGTATGTGGTCAATGTATATGAGGGACAGGCAGGAGGCAAACAGCCAATTTGGAGATATAAGCTGGTTTGTCTTACTCAAATAGTTTGGCCCCTGTATCTGTCTATAGCCCGTATTCTCCCCCAAATTTAAAAGGGTTGTCATGCAGTAAGGTATACTCAGCTGGTAGATACTCAGGTATCTACCAGTGCTAAGACTGTTTGTTCGTGCAGGTCCAATAAATCATCAATTCCACTTGGGGCTTCCAGTCACCTCCTACAACACAAAATAGAGGGCAACGTTGTCCCAACCCCTAGTTCTCTGCATGTAGGGGATCCATCCTGGCGTTCTACTTCTAGTGATGGGACACTGGGACCCATTGCCACATGTTTATGGTCAGTAGGCAGAGGAGTGGACTGTCTTGTTAGGGCTTTCCACAAAAATAACAGGACTTAATTAAGCTGCTTATCAATGTCTTCCTTTGGAGTCCTTGCTACTCCTATATCCTGCCAAAGCTGTTTGCATGTCAACTGGGTTGGTCCTTTCTGTTTTTTCTCCATCCTTTCTTTGTTTCACCTTGATTTCTTTATTTTTGTTTACCTTTCTGTTTCCTTGGTGGTGGACTCTTTCTGTTTCACTGAGATCTGCTATAATTGCAACTACCAGAGCTATTGCTTTACTGACCATAGGTGCCAGAACTGATATTAAGGTGCCATACCAAGCTCCAGGAGCAAGACTGTAAGAAGCAATCCTTCATACCTGTGGTAAATATTTCTTCATGGGTTGCCTGAGTCTTTGTTTGAATGAGTGAATGAGTGCTTGGGTCATCTTTCTCTTCAACAATTATATCTTCCAAATCAGAGGAATCATTACACCTTGGATCCTACCATTTGGGATTCCAGTCTTCCCGTGAGATGATGGTATTCACTTTGTTGGTGAATACAGGTGCTGCCTTTGCATTTTAGCCACTGTAGTCATTTTAGCTTGACCTCCACGTGTTCTTATTGTTGTAACTTTTTGGCTAGTAGATCCTAACTAGAGGAACAAGCCACTTGTAGATTTATTCTAATGCCAGGGCCTCTTTAGATTTTTCTAGTTCCTACCTGAGTTGAAGCTTGTTTTCTGTATCAGTCTCAGGGCCCAATGCAGAGGCCACAGCATACCTATTTTCCCATCTTAGTTTCTTTTTCCTGTTGTTTCGGTTAGAATGTCCAACAACCCTTTTGGTGTTTTCGGGGTGTCCCCAAACTCACGTGCCTGCCTGAAGCATTCCAAACTTGGCTAGATCTCCCCACATGGAGGAAGCTGGCCATCCTGGGATTTCCACCACTGACAATGGGCTTTCCCCCAACACAGTTCCTTTACCCATGCCTGTTTCATTTTCTGTCTTCTGGCTGGCTTGCCAGTTGTTGGGAGGTAGAGGTATTGAATAATATCCTCCAAAATGAGAAGGAACTTTGAGGCCAAAAAACAAAGTAGGCAGCTCCATAAAGTTCAGTGGATGGAAGGGAAGGGAGTAGGCCTGGGAGCTTAAGAAGGAGCTGACAAAATGGAGGCAGTGTGGTTCGGCCACATACTTTCATGTATAACATCACATTTATACTCTCTCTGTCCCTCTGTGTGTGTTTTTGTGTGTGTGTGTAAGTTCACACACATTGTATAATGGGATCATACTATATATTCTATACAATTTATCTTCTGCACTTTTCTAGTAATATTATATCGTGAAGATGTCATTAGTTTTTGCAAATATAACCTTCCATGTCTCTGCTATAGTCCATTATTTGGGTATACTATATTTATTTAATTTATCTCTTATTTTCCAAAATTTATTTCAATAAGTTACTGCTCATCTGCTTCATGTGAGCATTTTTATTTGCAAACACTTGAGTACACCTGTGATTCTTTTTTTCCTGGGAATAGTTTTCTAGAGCTGAAGTTATTGATAAGCTATCTTCTCAAGGAGCTTGTTTTGGTTATTTCCCCCTGTTCCTCTTTAAATAAGCAGAGTCAAGTATAAATTTCTGGTTGCACCTTTCTAAATACTTTCATTCCCATGAGTAAGTTGCATTTAAAGATTAATGAGAATTTGGGGCAGCAGAGTATACCAGCAAGAAAATGGAATTGAGTCAGCTGTCTTTAAATCCCATTTTTATCCCTATTTGTAATGGTATTTTTGGTAACTTATTTCAACTTTTGGAATCTAATTTCCTAATCAGTAAGATGGAAATGACTTAAAAACCAAATTTATAGGATTATTGGGGAAGTAAATAAAGTAAAGGCTATAAAATACCCACCACCATGCCTGTCACAAAAGAAGAGTTAATAACTGTTAGTCTTATCTCAGTTTATTATCAGTATATTGCCGTGTGGCACAGAAGCAATATAGAGGAGAAGGGACTTTGTATTCTAATATTTTGGGATAATTACAATCAATCTGGGAAGTCATACAAAAATGAAATGCAAAGTTGCAGTTACAAAGGGGAATGTTACAGACCAAACATTGTAGTCCAGGCATATACCTGGAGGAGATATAGAATAAAATAATGGTCATAAGAGTGTAGATTTGGAAATGCATACTCATGTTCTACAGATTTTACCCCACAGCTCCTCCACCGGAACACACATAATCAGACATGTGGACCTAATAGGATTTGACAAATAGGAGGTAGTGTTTAACAACAAAGTTTCAGAATTAAAGCACATTCTAGCACATTCTTGCATCTGACCAGTAAGATCAATGGGCTGATGTTTATTTAGAGAGATCTTTTGTGTCAGACATGTGATAAAACAAATATCCGAGTAGATGACAACACAGGCTGAAAATGGGTAAGCACTTACTGCCAGTGATAAAATGAGGTATATTTAAAAGCTGCCTTGCCTCAATGGCCAATGTTCACTGCCTGACATGCAATACCTTAATACTTTCAAACTTGTGACAACTGTTAATGTTAATTCCTCTTCAGCCAGGGTCACTAACTATCAGGCCTTCTTTTTCAAGTTGTTAGACATTTTGTCAAGTTTATTCTGTAAAGAATAATACGCCAAACATTCTGAGGGAATTATCAGATAATTTCCTGAAGCTCTGAAGATACAAAATATCATTGAATAGTCCCTGGGTAATATTTCTGTTTATTAGACAGTAAAGCTATTCAAATATAATCTGTACTAATGAGTCCAAGAAACATGAAAGCTTTGGACATTTACATCAGTGTCCAAATCTAAATCTGTGTGAGACAATGTGTGGAGCACTTAACATATGCTAATTTGCTCAATCCTTACAACAGTTATGTAAAACAGGTGATATTATGTCCTATTTTACAGATGAAGAGATTGAAGTTCAGAGAGCGGTCAAGTAATTTGGCCTAAGTTGCACATCTGGGCAGTTGGGGTGGGGCGGCAAGGTATGTATGGAGATCCTGCTCTATACATATTTAATTCTTAGGTGTATGCTTCTGACCACTAGCCATATTCTGTCACTCTTCTGTAAGTTCTTGTTTTTTTTTAAGAGTTTTATACTATTTTTTAAAAATGGAAGTACAGTTGATTTACAATGTTTTGTTAGTTTTGGGTATACAGCAAAGTGATTCAGTTATACATATATATATAATATATATATATATATATATATAATATATATATTATATATATATATATATATATATTATATATATATTCTTTTTCAGATTATTTTCCGTGATAGGTTATTATAAGAAATTAGGTATAGTTCCCTGTGCTGTACACTAGGTCCTTGTTGTTTATCTGTTTTATATATAGTAGTGTGTATGTGTTAATCCCAAACTCCTAACTTATCTCACCCCCCTTCCCCTTTGGTGTCCATAAGTTTGCTTTCTATGTCTGAGACTCTATTTCTGTTTTTTAAGTAAGTTCATTTGTATCATATTTTTTATATTCCACATGTAAGTGATATCATATAATATTTGTCTTTGAGTTACTTCACTTAGTCTCTTGGTCCATCCATGTTGCTGCAAATGGCAATATTTCATACATTCTTATGGCTGAGTAATATTCCACTGTATATATATACCACATCTTCTTTATCCATTCAGTTGTTGACAGGCATTTAAGTTGCTTCCCTCTCTAGGCTATTGTATCAATAGATAGTGCTGCTATGAACATTTGGGTGCAGGTATCTTTCTGAATTAGAGTTTTTGTCTTTTCCTGACATATGCTCAGGAGTGGGAGTGCTGGATCATATGGTAACTCTATTTTTAGTTTTTTGAGGAACTGTCATATTGTACTCCATACTGGCTGTGTCAATTTACATTCCCATCAACAGTGCAGAAGAGTTCCCTTTTCTCCACACCCTCTCCAGGATTTATTATTTGTAGACTTTTTGATGGCCATTCTGACCAGTGTGAGGTGATACCTCATTGTGGTTTTGATGTGCATTTCTCTAATAATTAGCAATGTTGAGCATCTTTTCATGTAGCTGTTGGCCATCTGTATGTCTACTTTGGAGAAATGTCTACTAAGGGTTTCTGTCCTTGATTGTTCCTTTAAAAAAAAAAAAATATATATATATATATATATATAGAGAGAGAGAGAGAGAGAGAGAGAGAGAGAGCTGTATGAACTGTTTGTATATTTTAGAAATGACGCCCTTGTCCGTAGCATTGTTTGCAAATATTTTCTCCCATTCCATATGTTCTTTTCATTTTGTTTATGTTTTCCTTTGCTGTGCAAAAGCTTTTACATTTAATTAGGTTCGATTTGTTAATTTTGCTTTGTTTCCATTACTCTAGGAGATGTTTTTCTTCTTTTTTTTTTTTTTTAGAGAGCAAGTTTCAAGTATTGACTTAAACATTTAGCTTATTTATTTATTTAGATGTTGGGGGTAGGAGTTTATTAATTAATTAATCTATTTTTGCTGTGTTGGGTCCTCGTCCCTGTGCGAGGGCTCTCTCCAGCTGTGGCAAGCGGGGGCCACTCTTCATCGCGGTGCGTGGGCCTCTCACTATCGCGGCCTCTCTTGTTGCAGAGCACAGGCTCCAGACGCGTAGGCTCAGCAGTTGTGGCTCATGGGCCTAGTCGCTCTGCGGCATGTGGGATCCTCCCAGACCAGGGCTCAAACCCATGTTCTCTGCATTAGCAGGCAGATTCTCAACCACTGCGCCACCAGGGAAGCCCTAGGAGATGTTTTTTTAAAAAATATATTGCTCCCATTTATGTCAAAAAGTGTTCTGCCTGTTTTCCTCTTGGAGTTTTATAGTATCTGGTCTTACATTTAGATCTTTAATCCATTTTGAGTTTATTTTTGTATATGGTGTTAGAAAATGTTCTAATTTATTTCTTTTACATGTAGGTGTTGAATTTTCGCAGCACCATTTATTGAAGATACTTTCTTTTCTCCATTGTACATTCTTGCCTCCTTCATCACTGATTAATTGACCATAGGTTTGTGGGTTTATTTCTCAGTCTTCTATCCTGTTCCATTGATCTATATTTCTGTTTTTGCGTCAGTACCATACTGTTTTGATTACTACAGGTTTGTGGTATAGTCTGAAGTCAGGGAGCCTGATTCCTCCAGCTCAGTTTTGTTTTCTCAAGATTGTTTTGACTCCTCAGAGTCCTTTCTGTTTCCATACAAATCTTAATTTTTTTTTGTTCTAATTCTGTGAAAAATGCCATTGGTATTTTGATAGGGATTGCATTGAGTCTGTAGATTGCCTTGGGTAGTATGGTCATTTTAACAATATTGATGCTTCCAATCCAAGAACATGGTTTATCTGTCCATTTGTTTTGTTGTCTTCAGTTTCTTTCATCAGCATCTTATAGTTTTTGAGTATGGGTCATTTGCTTCCTTAGATAGGTTTTTCCTAGGTATTTTATTCTTTTTGATGCAATGGTAAATGGGATTGTTTCCTTAATTTCTCTTTCTGATATTTTGTTGTTAGTATATAGAAATGCAACAGATTTCTGTATATTAATTTTGTATCCTACAACTTTACTGAATTCATTGATGAACTCTATTAGTTTTGTGGTGGCATCTTTAGTATTTTCTATGTATAGTATCATGTCATGTGCAAACAGTGACAGGTTTACTTCTTCCTTTCCAATTTGGATTCATTTTATTTGTTTTTCTTGTCTGATTGCTGTGGCTAGGACTTCCACAACTATGTTGAGTAAATGAGGTGAATAAAAGTTTTCTTGTCTTGTTCCTGATCGTAGAGGGAATGTTTTCAGCTTTTCACCATTGAGTATGATGTTAGCTATGGGTTTTTCATATATGGGCTTTATTATGTTGACACGTGTTGTTTCTATTCCCACATTCTGGAGAGTTTTTTTTATCATAAATTGATATTCAATTTTATCAAAACCTTTTTCTGCATCTACTGAGATGATCATATGGTTTTTATTCAGTTTGTTAATAGTGTGTATCACATTGATTGGTTTGTGGATATTGTAAAATCCTTGCATCTCTGGGATAAATCCCATTGATAATGGTGTATAATCCTTTTAATGTATTGTTGGAGTTACCTTGCTAATATTTGGCTGAGGATTTTTGCATCAATGTTCATCAGTGATATTAATCTGTAAATTTCTTCTTTTGTGATATCTTTGTCTGGTTTTTGCATCAGTTTGATGGTGGCCTTATTGAGTGAGTTCTCAAGTATTCCTTTCTCTGCATTTTTGGGGAATTCTTTGAGAAAGATAGGTCATAAGTCTTTTCTAAATGTTTGGTAGAATTCATCTGTGAAGTCATCTGGTCCTGGACTATTGTTTGTTGGGAGTATTGTTTTTTTTTTTTTTTTTTTTGGCAGTATGCGAGCCTCTCACTGTTGTGGCCTCTCCCATTGTGGAGCACAGGCTCCAGATGCACAGGCTCAGTGGCCATGGCTCATGGGCCCAGCTGCTCCGCAGCATGTGGGATCTTCCTGGATCAGGGCACGAACCCGTGTCCCTTGCATTGGCAGGCAGACTCTCAACCACTGTGCCACCAGGGAAGCCCCTGTTGGGAGTATTTTAGTTACTGATTCAATTTCAGTACTGGTAATTGGTCTGCTCATATTTTCTATTTCTTCCTGCTTCAGTCTTGGGAGATTGTACATTTCTAAGAATTTGTCCATTTCTTCTAGGTTGTCCATTTTATTGTTATAGTTGCTAATAGTAGTCTCTTATGATTTTTATATTTCTGTGGTGTTGGTTGTAACTTCTCCTGTTTCATTTCTGATTTTAATGATTTGCACACTCTCCCCCTTTTTTTTTTCTTGATGAGTCTGGCTGAAGGTTTATTGATTTTGTTTATCTTTTCAGAGAACCAGCTTTTCGTTTCATTGATCTTTTCTATTATTTTTAAACCTCTACTTCATTTATTTCTGCTCTGAGCTTTATGATCTCTTTCCTTCTACTATGTTTTTTTTTTCTTTTTCTCTAGTTGCTTTAGGTGTAAGGTTCTGTTGTTTATTTGAAATTTTTCTTGCTTCCTGAGGTAAGATTGTATTGTGGTAAACTTTCCTCTTAGAATTGCTTTTGCTACATCCCATGTGTTTTGGATTGTCATGTTTTTGTTGTCGTTTGTCTCTATGTATTTTTTTATTTCATCTTTGATTTCTTTAGCGATCCGTTGGTTGTTTAGTAGCATAATGTTTATCGTCCAAGTGTTTGTGTTTTTTTGCATTTTTTTTCTTGTACCTGATTTCTAGTCTCATACTATAATGGTCAGAAAAGATGCTTCACATGATTTCAATTTAAATTTACCATGGCTTGTTTTGTGTCCTAGCACATGATCTATGCTGGAGAATGTTCCATGTGCACTTGAAAAGAATGTATATTTTGCTGCTTTCGGAGGTAATAGTCTATAAATATCAATTAAGTCCATTTGGTCTAATATGTCATTTAAGGCTTGCTTCCTTATTGATTTTTCTGTCTGGATGATTTGTCCATTGATGTAAGTGGGCTGTTAAAGTCCACTACTATTACTGTGTTACTGTCAATTTCTCCTTTTATGTCTGTTAACATTTTCCTTATATATTGAAGTGTTCCTGTGTTGGGTGCATATATATTTACAATTGTTATATCTTCTTCTTGGATTGACTCCTTGATCATTATGTAGTGTCCTTCTTTGTCTCTTGTAACAATCTTTATTTTACCTTGTCTGATACAAGTATTGCTACTCTGGCTTTCTTTTAATTTCCATTTGTATGGAATATCTTTTGCCATCTCCTCACTTTTAGTCTGTATGTGTTTCTAGATCTGAAGTGAGTTTCTTGTAGGCAGCAATTATATGGGTCTTGCTTTTGTGTCAGTTTAGCCAGTCTATGTCATTTGGTTGGAGCATTTAGTCCGTTTACATTTAAGGCAATTATTGATATGTATGTTCTTATTGCCATTTTGTTAATTTTTTTGGACTTGTCTTTGTTGTTCATTTTTCTTTTGTTTTCTTGTCTTGTGATTTGATGACTATATTCAGTGTTATGTTTAGAATCCTTTTTTTTTCCTGTGTGTATGTTTATTATAGAAATTTGATTTGATGTTACCCTGAGGTTTTCATATAGCACTCTATATATAAACGACATTGTTTTAAGTTGCTGATCTCTTAATTTTAAATGTATTTCATTTATTTTTGCATATACGTATTTTATTTATTTATTTATTTTATACAGCAGGTTTTTATTAGTTACCTATTTTATACATATTAATGTATATATGTCAATCCCAATTTCCCAATTCATCCCATCCCCCCCACCACTTACCCCCCTTGGTGTCCATATGTTTATTCTCTACATCTATGTCTCTACTTCTGCCTTGCAAACTGGTTCATCTGCACCATTTTTCTAGATTCCACATATATGTGTTAATATATGATATTTGTTTTTCTCTTTCTGACTTACTTCACTCTGTATGACAGTCTCTAGGTCCATCCAAATCTCTACAAATGACCCAGTTTCGTTCCTTTTTATGGCTCAGTAATATTCCATTGTATATATGTACCACATCTTCTTTATCCATTTGTCTGTTGATGGGCATTTAGGTTGCTTCCATGACCTGGCTGTTGTAAGTAGTGCTGCAATGAACAGTGGGGTGCATGTGTCTTTTTGATTTATGGTTTTCTCTGGGTACATGCCCAGTAGTTTGGGATTGATGTGTCATATGGTAATTCTATTTTTAGTTTTTTGAGGAACCTCCATACTGTTCTCCGTAGTGGCTGTATCAATTTACATTCCCACCAACAGTGCACGAGGGTTCCCTTTTCTTCACACCCTCTCCACCATTTGTTGCTTGTAGACTTTTTTTTTTTTTTTTTTGCGGTACGTGGGCCTATCACTGTTGTGGCCTCTCCCATTGTGGAGCACAGGCTCTGGACGCACAGACTCAGTGGCCATGGCTCATGTGCCCAGGTGCTCCGTGGCATGTGAGATCTTCCCGGACCGGAGCACAAACCCGTGTCCCCTGCATCAGCAGACAGACTCTCAACCACTGCACCACCAGGGAAGCCCATAGATTTTTTTGATTATGGCCATTCTGACTGGTATGAAGTGATACCTCATTGTAGGTTCGATTTGAATTTCTCTAATAATTAGTGATGTTAAGCAGCTTTTCATGTGCCTCTTGGCCATCTATATGTCTTCTTTGGAGTAGTGTCTATTTAGGTCTTCTGCCCATTTTTTGATTGGGTTGTTTGTTTTTTTAATATTGAGCTACATGAGCTGTTTATATATTTTGGAGATTAATCCTTTGTCTGTTGATTCACTTGCAAATATTTTCTCCCATTCTGAGGGTTGTCTTTATGTCTTGTTTATAGTTTCCTTTGCTATGCAAAAGCTTTTAAATTTCCTTAGGTCCCATTTGTTTATTTTTGTTTTTATTTCCATTTCTCTAGGAAGTGGGTCAAAAAAGATGTTGCTGTGATTTATATCAAAGAGTGTTCTTCCTATGTTTTCCTCTAAGGGTTTTATAGTGTCTGGTCTTACATTTAGGTCTTTAATCCATTTTGAGTTTATTTTTGTGTATGGTGTTAGGGAGTGTTTTTTTTTTTTTTTTTTTTTTTTTTTTTTTGCGGTACGTGGACATCCCACTGCTGTGGCCTCTCCCACTGTGGAGCACAGCCTCTGGACGTGCAGGCTCAGCAGTCATGGCCCACGGACCCAGCCGCTCCGCGGCATGTGGGATCATCCCAGACTGGGGCACGAACCCATGTCCCCCACATTGGCAGGCAGACTCTCAACCACTGTGCCACCAGGGAAGCCTGGGATTGTTTTAATTTCATTCTTTTACATGTAGCTATCTAATTTTCCCAGCACTGCTTATTGAAGAGGCTGTCTTTTCTCAGTTGTATATCCTTGCCTCCTTTGTCATAGATTAGTTGACCATAGGTGCATGGGTTTATCTCTGGGCTTTCTATCTTGTTCCATTGATCTGTTTCTGTTTTTGTGCCAGTACCATACTGTCTTGATTACTGTGGCTTTGTAGTATAGTCTGCAGTCAGGGAGTCTGATTCCTGTAACTCCATTTTTTTTCCCTAAAGATTGCTTTGGCTATTTGGGGTCTTTTGTGTCTCCATACAAATTTTAAGATATTTTGTTCTACTTCTGTAAAAATTGCCATTGATAATTTGATAGGGATGGCATTGAATCTGTAGATTGCTTTGGGTAGTATAGTCATTTTCATGATATTGATTCTTCCAATCCAAGAACATGGTATACCTCTCCATTTGTTTGTGTCATCTTTGATTTCTTTCATCAGTGTCTTATAGCTTTCCAAGTACAGGCCTTTTGCCTCCTTAGGTAGGTTTATTCCTAGGTATTTTATTCTTTCTGTTGTGACAGTTAATGGGATTTTTTACTTAATTTCTATTGCTTCAAATGCATTTTAAATATCCTACCTTTGTACTTTCTGTCCCTTATGATTACTGTTTTTGATATATTTTACATCTAATTTTTTTGTGTATTCCTTAACTTCTTATTATGGATATTGGTGTTTTTACGACTTTTTTCTTTAACCTCCCTACTAGTTTAGTGTGTGTGTGATTTCCTACCTTTCTTGTATGTTTGGTTTTACCAGTGAGTTTTTCATTTCATTGTTTTCTTGTTTCTAGTTGTGTCCTTTTCTTTTCCACCTGTAGAATTTCCTGTAACATTTCTTGTAAAGCTGGTTTGGTGGTACTGAATTCTTTTAGCTTTAGCTTACTTGTAACGCTTTTGACTTCTGCATCAAATTTGAATGAGAGCCTTTTTTGGGTACAGCATTCTTTGTTGTAGGTTTTTTTTCTTTCTTCATTTTATTTTTAAAAATTTTATTGAAATATAGTTGACTTATACTGTGTTAGTTTCAGATGTACAGCAAAGTGATTCAACTTTATATATATATTATATATATATAATATATATGTGACATAATATGATATTTGTTTTTCTCTGTCTGACTTCAGTTAGTATGATAATCTCTAGGTCCATCCATGTTGCTCAAATGGCATTATTTCATTCTTTTTTATGGCTGAGTAATATTCAATTGTGTATATATACCACATCTCTTTTAACCGTTTATCCATTGATGGACACTTAGGTTGCTTCCATGTCTTGTCTAATGAATGGCCTGCAGAGTCTCTGCTTAAACATTGGTTGGTAGTCTTATGGTAGTTCACCTGTATGTGATTTGTTGCTTTTCCCTTGCTGCTTTTAGTATTCTCTCTTTATCTTTAATTTTTGTCATTTTGATTACAATGTGTCTTGTTGTATTCCTCTTTGGGTTAATCCTTTATTAGACTCTGTGCTTCTTGGACTGGGGGCCTGTTTCTTTTCCCCAGTTATGGAATTTTTCAGCTATTATCGCTTCAAATATTTTCTTGGGCCATTTCTCTCTTTCTGGGTCCCCTATAATGCAAATATTAGTGTTCTTTATGTTGTTCCAGACGTCTCTTAAACTTTCCTCATTTCTTTTCATTCTTTTTTTATTTTTTCTTTTCAGTGGCAGTGATTACCACTGGTTTGTCTTCCAGCTCACTGATCCATTCTTGTCTACTTGTCTATCATTTAGTCTACTATTAATTCCTTCTAGTGTATTTTTCATTTCAGTTATTGTGTACTTTATCTCTGTTTGTCCTTTATATTTTCTAACTCTTTGTTGAAAATTTCTAACTTCTAGCTAGAAATTTCTAACTTCTAGCTTCTAGCTAGAAACTTCTAGCTCTGTAAATTTCTAACTTCTAGCTTCTAGCTAGAAACTTCTAGCTCTGTGCATCTACACTTCTCCCAAGTTCTTTGAGCATTTTTAGGATCATCACTCTGAACTCTTTCTCAGGTAGACTGACTATTTCCATGTCATTTAGCTCTTTTTCTGAAATTGTATCTTGTTCCTTTGTCTGGAATGTATTCCTCTGCTGCTTATTTTGTCTAAATTGCTATTTTTATTTTTAAGTCTGTGGTATGTTATATGTTTCTTGACCTTGGAGAACTGGCCCTCTAGGAGATGTCCAGTGTGTTCCAGAATGCACTCCTCACTTGTCACCCAAGCTATATGCTCTAGGGGTTCTCCCTGAGAATGTTGTGTGGGTCCTTCTGTTGTGGCAGAATGACTATGTTGGTTGTCTGGTAGGCTTGGTTGGCCCCTAGTTTGG